>NC_088792.1:161910553-162547053 GCF_011386835.1 Chrysemys picta bellii | reverse complement strand
TCCCTCCCTCCCCATACAGATCTATCTATCTAGATTGCAAGCTCTTTGGGTCAGGGGCTGTCAGTGCCTAGCGCAATGGAGCCCTGATCACTGTTTGAGGCTGATATGTGCAATACAAAAAATCTCTCCCTAGCTACTTACCTCTTCTGTAAATCATCTCTCACTGTAGTAGCGAGGCACTCTCTCTTTTGATGAAGGACTAGAGCAGGATGCTTGCGTTCCTTTCTTCACTACATGCCCATTATTATAAGTCCTTTGCTCTTTAACATGCAGTGACAATAAAAGTGGGACAAGCCATGGAGAAAGGATGGGCCAGGCCATATCTGTAGCCTGAACCTGAACGTCCATACGGCAATTTTATAGCTCTGCAACCTGAGCCCAGGTCAGCTGACCCAGGCCAGCCTCAGCTCTGCTGCGTGTCTTCTATTGCAGTAGAGGCATGCCCTTATTAGCTACCCCAAAACCAAAGCCCTTTGCTCCTTCAGAGGTCAACTGACCCTGCTGCTCCATCCCCTCGGAGGGCCTCATTGCTGGTTGCTGTGCAGAAGATATTGGGCTGTTGAGAGTCTAACTCTCTCCCTTGTTGAGCAAGGCGCATTGGTGGATAACTCAGGCACTGAGAGCCAATTTGCATGCAAATCTCCTTTAGGGAAGAGAACCACTCGAAACACAAGGGATGGAATTAGTCTGAAAACAGAAGGGCAGATCCTGAGCTGGTGTAGAAAGTCAGAGCTGCATTGGCTTAGTGGAGCTCTGGCAATTCACACCAGCCGAGGATCTGTCTTATTGTGGCACCTGCTCATTAAAAGGCATAATAATTACACAGCAGAGCTGCGCCGCCTGCTCCCGCGGTGTCATTGTGCTCCCCCTCATTATGTACATAAACTAATTACACAAATGCAATAATGGAATGCCAATTATGTAGATGACTTTTCTGCTGGGTGGACTTTCCCTTCAGCCTTGCCTCTCCCATTAATGTTCTGCCTATGAGTTAATAAGTTGTTTACTTCACTTGACACATTCCAAGCTGGTTTGTACATATCTGGGGAAATTGTCTTGTACAAATATTCCTTCTCTCATTTCTCTATCTTTCACCACTCCACCTATACTCATTTCTGCATCTATCCCCGGGGACATCTATCTATCTCTGCACACGCCCATCTCAGTCTCTATATCTGCACCACTCTGATACCCATTGTTTCTGAGAGTCTTGTCACAACTTGAAACTTCTCTGTTGTCAAAACACTGAAATTCCCATAATTCTCCTATGGTCTTTCACAGCTGAGCAAAATCCCTGCCAGCCCATGGATGGCCCCGGGATGGAGTCAGAAGGCAGAATCAACAAGACGATCTTTTCTTTAATGAGCCATAAAAGAAACTTGACATATTTGCCCTACTACCAGCACTCCCCGCCTGTTGCCGCTATCTATATAATCTCCTACTTGTTTATCTTCGCCTTGTGCATGGTTGGGAACAGTCTGGTTTGCTTCATTGTGCTGAAGAACAGCCGGATGAGAACAGTCACCAACCTCTTTATCCTCAACCTAGCCATCAGCGACCTGCTGGTTGGGATTTTTTGTGTGCCTACCACACTCGTGGACAATTTAATCACAGGTAAGGAGAGAGGGTGACACTGAGCGCTCTCTGTGCTGGCCAGACCTCCAGCAGTGTCCCACCTACAAGAGTTGATGAGAAGAGAGGCCCTGAGCACAGAATTGACTCAATCCCAGTTTCCTCTGGGTTCTCAGGCACATAACTCCACTGCTCTGGGCCATTTACATACGCACCTACCTCAGAGGGGAGGTGTCAGCTAATACTTATTAATTCCTTTGAAGAAGGAAATGCTAAGAGTAAGGAAACCACTAAGACCTAAAGCAGCCTTAGGAACACAGGCAATGCAGCTCCATTGGGAGCATCCAAAGGTGTAAGCACCTGAGAGAGACAGGGATCATTTAGGGTTGTAAAAGTGCTGCAAAGCTAGCCAACATTTGCAAACCTGGGTGCCTCGTGGCAGACTTCTAAATAAATGCTGCCTTGTTTGCAAAGGGGCCGAGGGCCTGTAGTTCCCACTGACTTCCATGGGATCAGCAGCTGCTTAGCACCTTAGCATGCTCTGCTCCATGCTGTTGGCAAGATGAGGGGAATTGTGCAGGGCATTTTGTGTGTGCTACAGGCTTGATCCAAAGCCCACTGAAGTCAACTGTTGGCTCCAGCGACCTCTGGATCAGGTCCTTGGTCCCTAAGGAAAGTTGTGGGGCTGCTGCACATGGTAGAACGGGTCAGGAGAGTCTCTTCTTGCATTCCTGAGCTGGCCCGTCCCCAGGCCAGGACTCTCCACAGGGATCAGTACTGTTCCCTCAGGCTTCATTAAGTGTCTGCTGAGCACAGCAGCTCCCTCCCCTCTAGAGCACACGGGGTTGTTCTCCTGTGCTGCCTAGGCCTGGGTAGGGGTGACTGGCTAAGCGCCTCCTGCTCTGAACCAGGAACAACTCGGAATAATGCCCTTGCCAGAGGGATCAGGCAGGAGGCAGCTGGCATCTGTATGGTCTCGGGCTTGGAGCCTGGAAAAAACAATGACTTTGTCTAACACATTGAAGCTTCTATGGTTGCTGGCACCCAAAGTTCTTGGAGGGTTAAGGATACTGGGATGCTCTGAGACACGCTCACTAAATGGGCCACAGAAATGCATCTCATTTTCTCTAACTGGTAAGTGAATTCTCCGCTTGCTGGAGTGAGGGACTGACAGTGCTGCCCAGGTGCAGGGAGAGGAGATTCTGTATAAACTTCCCACACACATCTCTGCCAAGAGACACCAGTCCAGACCTGCTGTGCCCCCTGCCAGCCCACTGACCCTGGCAGCTCTGCCAGTGAAAACTCTCTGCTACTGCAAGTCCAGAGCTCCCACACAGCCCTGCTAAGTCATAGCAATCCTGACCCACAGGGCTTGCTGCTCCGGTTCTGGGCTTCCACACTGCTCTGACAACACCTTTAATATCTGTCCTGCAGCCCCCCTCACACAGCTCTGCCAGTGCCCTTCGATCCTGACCTGCAGCACCCTATGATTGCCCAGGCCTGCACCCCATCACTCCCCAGATCTGCCAACTGTTCTCAGTTGGACATTTCATATACAAATATAAGATGCTAACTTGTCTGAAAAAAGAATGAGGAGTCCTTGTGGCACCTTAGAGACTAACAAATGTATTTGGGCATAAGCTTCTGTGGGCTAAAACCCACTCATCAGATGCATGCAGTGGAAAATACAGTAGGAAGATATATATATATATATACACAGAGAACATGAAAAAATGGGTGTTGCCATACCAACTCTAACAAGACTAATCAATTAAGGTGGGCTATTATCAGCAGGAGAAAAAAAACTTTAGTTATTATCACTACAAAAGTTTTTTTTCTCCTGCTGATAATAGCCCACCTTAATTGATTAGTCTCGTTAGAGTTGGTATGGCAACACCCATTTTTTCACGTTCTCCGTGTACATATATCTTCCTACTGTATTTTCCACTGCATGCATCCGATGAAGTGGGTTTTAGCCCACGGAAGCTTATGCCCAAATACATTTGTTAGTCTCTAAGGTGCCACAAGGACTCCTCGTTCTTTTTGCTGATACAGATTAACATGGCTACCACTCTGTAACTTGTCTGAGTTCCTGTAGTGAGACGATTGCTGCTTTGGCAGAGAAGAGCCGCTAACAATGAAATCACCCCCAACAGCTTCTCTGCAGGGTAGGGGCTTGATGTGCAAGCTGCATGGACTCTTTTCAGCTGCAGCCCGCAATTAGTGCTGTATTCGGCCACAGCATCCTCTCCCAATCTCTCTATCATGTGAGCTCCCCTGGGCAAAGCAAACTGCATTGGCGTTTCATGGTGCAGCAACTGAGTTGCAACTGCACCTCTTGGGTTTGACGAGCTTCTGCTTCCCCCAGACTCACACTGACTCATGTCTGATTATTTTCTGCTAGGCTGGCCCTTCAGCAATGGAATCTGCAAGATGAGTGGGCTGGTTCAGGGCATGTCTGTGTCCTCGTCTGTTTTCACGCTGGTGGCGATTGCTGTGGACAGGTGAGAAGAGGCTGCACAAGGGAAAGTGGAGCTGCAGCAGCATAAACGGAAGCTCCCCCACCCCCTGACTTTAAATAAAGAAAATCAAAGCACAGGGCTCTGAACCCCCTTCCGACTCTCATTAAGATCAACGGGGAAAGATAGATTGGAGCAGGCTCTTTATCCACAGTGCCGGCAGTATCTGGTGCAGCCGCGCCACCTTCTCCACACTGCCCTGCCAAGGTGCTGAGGGGGAACCTTGCTCGGTGCAAGCATTTGGCCTTTAGGCCAGGTCGACACCACAGAACTTTTGCTTGCATAGCTCTGTTGGTCAGGGATGAGATTTTTGGCCAACAGAGGTGTGCTGGCAAAAGCCAGAGTGGTGGGGATGGAGGCAGGCATGGGCTAGACAGTAGCATCTAAAGCGCAGCGCTGGTGTAAGCTGTGTCCACACTGGGAGCGCTTGGCTGCTATAGCACATCAGCAGAGCAGGACTGGCCAAGCCTTCCAAGGGCAGGCCTGCCCTTAGGTGCTATGTGGCCAGTCCAGGCCAGTTCTGCTGGTGGCTTTTGCCTAGTGGATGCCTGCCCACATGCAAGCCCCAAGCTCCTTCCACACAATGGGCCCTGAGCAGCCATCAGCTAGGACCTGCTAGCACGAGGGGCAAGACAGAGCTGTGTGCTGCTGGGGCCGCTCCTCTTCCCTTTATCAGTCCCTGAGCCATCCGGTCCCAACGCGAGGCTTTTCATGTCTGAAATTTGTGACACTACGCTGAGCGTGAATGGCTTCAAAGGCTGATATTTTTGCAAGACAACTACGTTTAATTAAAAACCCCATTACTTGGAGAACAGTTATGGAACTGTTGAATTAATAACTCCAAAATTGTTTCAAGTAAGAAACTGCCAGAATCAAAAGGTTATTTCCACTCCCATACGTTTTAATCATTCAGAGCCGTGTGCCTCCTCGCAGCCATTCACATCAGCACAATGTGGCAAAGGCAGACAATTACCTCAATCAAATGCAGGCTTCCTTGTTTTGCAATCTTATGCTGCAGGTTAACTGGGGGAGTTTGACTTTATGAGTGAACCTGCAAACTCCAGATAAGAACTGGAATGGAAAGGTAGGCCATTGGTTCTACCTTCCCGCTTCCGGGCACATGCCAGCCTCTAACTGATCAGAGTTAGGAAGAAAATGGTCCTCTGCACAGGTGATTCCATAAATGCCTGTTGCAGGTTTTTTTGACCCTTCCTCTGAGGGCAGCTGGTACTGGCCCCTGTCAGAGGTGAGATACTGGGCAAGAGGGACTCCTGGTCTGAGCTAATCTGGCAACCCCTCTGTCCTAAGAAAAAAAGGTATTTTTAGAGCTGGTTGAACGTTTTCCTCTGAAAGGGGGATGGTGCCAGAAGGTGGCGGGGTGGTGTGTTTTTGTTTTGTTTTTTTAATGATGGAAAATGGATTTTTTGATCAAACAGAAATTCTTGAAAAATATCCATTTTTGTCAAAAAGTGGTTAGGTTTTCATTTAAAAGCTCTCTCCCCTTCTGCCTCTCACGCTTGGAATGAGCATCCCCTCCACAGCCACAAACCTTACTCATCCTCCTTCTCAAATCTCCTTTGCCACGAAGCCTACATTCACCTGACAACGGTCATGTTGCTGGTGTCCCGAGACCACTGCCTATCCTCCTAATCAGCCCGGTCTCAGTGTTTCCTTGTGCTCCGCCCTTGCCTGTCCCCACCTGCTGTGCTTGTCTTACACTTAGATCATCAGCTCTTCAGAGCAGAAACCATTCCTTTGTTCTGTGTTTGTACAGCGCCTAGCACAGCAGGGGCCTCGTCCAGGACTGGGGCTCCTTGGTGCTATGGAATCAATAACCGGTACCTCCACTGCAGAATGGGGGTACAGTGTAAAGACACAAGCTGTGAAATTCTGGCTCTGTTGAAGTCAATCTTGGCATTTTAGCACCAATCCACAATTTCACCCCTTCTCTCTTTCAATGGAAGTTTTACCATGACTTCAATGGAAGCAGAATTAGGCCAATACTAAGAGCTTTTGAAAAACCCAGCAAGTGGTTGGATTAGATACTTGGGACCTCTGCCCCTTTCCACCTCTGTGGGCATGGGCCCAAAGAGACATGATCTGGGAGTTAACTACCAGTCTTCCTGGCCCAAGGTAATCATGCACCATGTCCCAGGAGAACCTGGTACTGCTTTGTGCTTAGATTGCTTTTGGGTCTTGCTCTGTGAAAGTTTCTCTCAGTAGAACTCACCTATCCGTGTGTTGGTTTTGCATCAGGTTCCGCTGCATCATTTATCCCTTTAAATCGAAGCTCAGTCTGCTCAAGGCCCTGAACACCATCGTGGTCATCTGGGTCCTGGCCATCACCATCATGTGCCCTTCTGCTGTCATGCTCACGGTGGTGCAGATTGAGGATCACTACATGGTGTACAATGACAACCAGAGCCTGGCTTACCCCTTGTATTCCTGCTACGAGGCCTGGCCCAACAGCGAGATGCGCAAGGTCTACACCACTGTCCTTTTTGCCCACATCTACGTGGCCCCATTGACCCTCATCATGGTCATGTACGGTAGGATTGGCGTCAAACTCTACAGGTCATCGGGCCCGGTGAGCAAGCACAGGGTGGAGAACCAGGAGTGCTGCAGTGCTGCTGTCTCCAGGAGGAAGGTCAAGGTAATCAAGATGCTCATTCTGGTGGCCCTGCTCTTCATGCTCTCCTGGCTGCCCCTGTGGACCCTGATGTTGTTCACAGACTACACCAAGCTGGATGACGACCAGATCGACCTGCTGACGGGCTACATTTTCCCCTTCGCGCACTGGCTGGCCTTCTCCAACAGCAGCGTCAATCCCATCATCTATGGCTACTTCAATGAGAACTTCAAGCGGGGCTTCCAGGCAGCCTTCCAGTTCCAAGTTTGCTCGGAGGAGATAGGGCATCATGAGGCCTATTCGGAGAAGGTGACGGGCAGCACCAGTGGCTTCAGCACTCGCAACAAGATCTTCACGGACAGGGAATCCTCCGACTCCGTCTGCCTCAAGAACCTGCATGCCAAAGTCTCCTGCCCCGTGCAGAATGGACAAGCCCAGAAACAGGGACTTCACCTGCAGGATATTGATAAAATCACCCCTCTGAACAAAGTCTGCAAAGCATGGGATGAGTGAGACGGCTGGCGAGATGGGAATGCTGTCTCTTTCCATTTGCAAACGTCACTTTTATTTGTTACAGTGATGCGTGTGCAGTGAGGAGTATTTTCCCCTCAGGCCTGGTACCTAGCTATTCATATTCTGTTTTGTAAATGCAAAATGAATCGCATGGAGCTGCTGTTCAATATTCCTATCGATGCACAAATATCTGTCAATCACTTTCAGTGTATAGTTGAGGCTAGCTGTCATATAAAATGTCTATGTCTTAAAGCTACAACTCCATGCAGAGTTTCCTTGGCTTGCAATCAGAATGTGGTTCTTTTGGGGGTGGAAAAATGTATTTCACAGGTCAGGATTCAGTTTTGCATTTAAAAAAAAAAATCTATGAGTATTTGTCTTCTTATGTTAGCAAACTGCTGCTTGTCAAGCTCCTACTGCTGTTGGGCCGCCCCATCTGTTATATGTGCAGAAGAGAATCCCAAAGCTGATAGGGCAGCCGAAGTCTCTCTCTGGATGCTCTTGCAAGGTTCCAAGGTCAGTACTTCAGGACACAAAAACCATTCCAGCAGCTCTGCAGTGTAACACAAGAAATCGCAGCTGTATCCAGGGAGAGTGCCACAATAAACACTCCACACTTTTGTTACTAAGATCACTTTAAAACTGAAAGGATTAAAAAAGAAAACCCATCTAGGCCCCAATCCAGCAAAGCACTTAAGCAGATGCTTATCTTCAAGCATGGGAGTAGGCCAGATCCTGATGCTTTTCACCATTCCTGCTCCTTGACCCTGTCTAGACTAGAAATATGCACTGGTTTCACTAAATAGATTAAAAAATAATCTAATTCAACTAGTACAAACCCTTAATATAGATACACTTAAGACGGTTTAACCTTTATTTAAACAGGTTCAGCTGAGTCAGTACGTTACAGTGAAATTGGCAAGGGTTAAACTGGTTTAGCGCCTCTGGATTAGGAATTTTCCCCAGTATAATGGATCAATTTTCTGATTGATTTAGTTCAACCAGTGCACTCATCTAGTACGGACTAGGCCTTTGTTACTGCTTGGCATTTTGCTCAGCAAAAATTCCTCCTGTGGACACGATGAACTACCGAAACAATGGAATAGCAGACATCACCAAAGACCGTCAGCCAAATTCTGTTCATTTACACTTGTGTAAATTTAGAGTAATACCATTTCTCTCAGGGCAGTTACTCCAGATGCACATTGCTGTGTCGGAGAAGAGAGCTTACCACATCATCTCCCCAGCTGCCAGGTGCTGCTTGGGGACAATGCAGAACTGTATGTCCCCCAAGGGCATTGCCCCTCAGCAGAGCTTGTGATATGCAATACACAGTGTGCCTGTTCCAGTGATTGGCCCTTGGAGATTTCACTGGCAACACATCCTGAGCAGGCAGTCAGCCACACAGGTCTGCTAGAACATGAGTCTATTATGCTCTTTGATCCATCTGTACCCATTCTTTGAATGTAGATTAGCTCATGCAAATTGTACACACAATAGCCTAACCATTTCCTGTTGGTTCCAAAGCCCATGCTAAATCAGCTCATGTCTATTCATAATCACATTGCTGGAAAATCATGAGCACTGTGAATCAGTGACTTTTCCTCACGCCCATGTCTTGCTCCTGTGATACATAGGGAAATTCATTACAGTGTTTTAATGGGTTCTGTGCCATTTCTCTGGATTTCAGGGATTTGCGGCAATGAGAAATGAGAAGGACTCCAAAGAACAAAGGGGATTGGAGGCAGAGGCAGAAAGAACTGAACATAAAGAGGATAGTCTAAAACAGGGGTAGGCAACCTATGGCACGCGTGCCAAAGGCGGCACGCGAGCTGATTTTCAGTGGCACTCACACTGCCCAGATCCTGGCCACCGGTCCGGGGGGCTCTGCATTTTAATTTAATTTTAAATGAAGCTTCTTAAACATTTTAAAAACCTTATTTACTTTACATACAACAATAGTTTAGTTATATAATATAGATTTATAGAGAGATACCTTCTAAAAACGTTAAAATGTATGACTGGCACGCAAAACCTTAAATCAGAGTGAATAAATGAAGACTCGGCACACCACTTCTGAAAGGTTGCTGACCCCTGGTCTAAAATGAGCTGCCAAACTAGTGCGGTGCCCCAGCACTAAGTTAATCTAGCAGGGAATCCCAATATTTAAATGCAGAAAACTAGATCCTGGATGCCAACAGAAATTCCTGCCCTTGTGTGTTACAGGCCAAAAGAGACCATTGCATTTTGCCCCAACGTGAGTGGTGACCCATTTCACAGGCTAATGGGAGCTTTCCAGAACACCAACCCACCCCATTCCCATCTTTGCAGCATCCTCCTATTCCAAGAGCAAATGAATCCTGCACCAAAGAGCGGCCTTGATTTAGTATTGAATAAGGACTGGGAATGGCTGAGCCATTACAAACATTCAATCTATCTCCCCTTGTAAGCATTCTCACACTTCCTATCAAACTGTCTGTACTGGGCTATCTTGATTATCACTTCAAAAAAAATTTTTTCACTTACTTAATTGGCCTCTCAGAGTTGGTAAGACAACTCCCACCTGTTCATGCTCTCTGTATGTGTGTATATATATCTCCTCAATATATGTTCCATTCTATATGCATCCGAAGAAGTGGGGCTGTAGCCCATGAAAGCTTATGCTCTAATAAATTTGTTAGTCTCTAAGGTGCCACAAGTACTCCTGTTCTTTTTTCTTGAAATCAATGTGTCCTGAACCACATGATCATACCATAAGACATCAGGTTGGATTCGCTTTCCCCACTCAGGCCAGAGGAGTCAGGGAAGGGGAGCCCAGGAAAACCCTCTCCATGGCTGTTGCTAATGAAAGGTCAGAATCAGGTGTATTTTGTGAAAGCCTTGAGGCCATCTGTTTCTGTTACAGGGACTCCCCTGGCTGCTCCATCATACCAAACATGACTGACAGATTATTGATTCAGGGAGGATGTTGTGAATTTGTTTTTCATCTGCAATCCAGTAAATTAAACTTGAAGCTTAATCCTCATTTGTCCAGTCTCCTGGAAGAAAAGCCAAAGGCCCTGTTCTCAACTGAATCCATCACCTGCATGTATAACTAGCTCTTTTGGCAGACAGAGGAAGGAACAAAACAATCAATTGTGCAGAGAGGGTGGTTCCTACATAAATCAGAGATCAATCCCATATGAAGGCTTCCACGCTCAGGCAATTAGTGCTGGATATATTGCTTGCTTTATCGACTTATCCCCAGGGGGCTTTTAGAAACGCATTAATTAACACCTCTGAAATCACTTTGTCTACAGTGGCAAAAACTGTTGTTTTTCTGCGTTGTTGCCAGCACATCGTATCAGAGAGTTATTCAATTAGTATGACAACACACACACACCCAGTGCTCTCATATGCCAAGAAGGGTTTGTTCCCTGGGAGGTTTCCTTCCACCTTCTTCCCAGTGAATGGAAATGCTGCCCTTTGTCAGGGGAAAGGGGCCTTAAAGTGAATGTACGCTTATTAGCATAACTCAGAACCAGCTTGCTGGAGTGTCTGTTGGTCCAGCGTGAGTTCAAGGGGCAATAATATTATAGTAGCATGTAGGAATCCCAGCTGAGATTGGGGCCCCTCTGTGCTGGGGCCTGTACATATGCATAGTGAGAGACCATCTCTGCCCCCAAGAGCTCATGGGTCTGAATTAGCAAGACAGAGGAGGGTGGGTGAAGAGATATATCCTGCCCATTTTACAGAGGGAGAATTGAATCACAGAGAGGTGAAGTGACTTGCCTGAGGTCACACAGCGAGTCAGTAGCAGAGCAGGGAATTTAACCCAGATCTCCTAAATTCTGTTCTATACCTAAGCCACAGGACCATCCTTCCTCCGTTAAGTACTATGTGCTGATTTCTCCTCCCTCAGAGCTCACCTGACATAGCAGAACAACGAAGACCAGTAACACCGAACATGTTTATAGACATTTCCATTTTCAAAGCATTACCCATAGACATTAACTCAGTAATCTGCACAATGCCCTAGGGAGGTAGTGTTCTGGGGAAACTGAGGCACGGAGTGGCCAACTAATATACTGAATGGCACAGAGAGGCAGGATTAGAACTCATGACTAGACTATGCAAGGAAGAGTTACCATTAAAACAACTTCAGGAAAAGAATTAATTGAACATCTCTGTTTATAACTTCGTATCATAGACATTTGAGATGGGAAGTCCACTCAGCCTCCTTTCTAGTCAACGCAGGGCTCCCCCTATGGATTGTGTAGTACCGGAACAGGCGATGGATCGTGAATAGGCCACGTGGCGTATTGAAATCCTCACTGAGTTATCCACCTCACCCCAGCTCTGTCTCAGATCAGAGCAGCAGGGAATGAGAACATGGCTGTTTACTGGACTGGCCGATTCCAAGGACTCTCTGGAGACCACGCAGGGTGCAGCTACATTGCAGTGTACACTGGGGTCTGTGGGACCCACAGCTGCAGACTTGGTCTTTCCAAGACTGCACTTGTGCTCCTCCCTGCATTGTGAACCCGGGTTTACAATTGCTGGACTAGGCTGGAGTGACAATACTACACACAGACCCAACTCAAGTCACCTACAAACACCCAGGCTTGAGCTGCATCCACACTGCAAAATGACAGGGCTTGGCCCTGAATCCCAGTGGGACTTGGGCTTGAACCCACCCCCTAAGACCTAAGGGCCAAGTCAGAAAGATTTGTGCGCCAGAAGATCTGGGAATGAGCGACAGGGGATGGATCACTTGATGATTACCTGTTCTGTTCATTCCCTCTGGGGCACCTGGCACCACTGTCAGAAGACAGGATACTGGGCTAGATGGACCTTTGGTCTGACCCAGTGTGGCCGTTCTTATGTTCTTTTGTGTGTGGACGTGGGAGGAGGGGTTGGACTCAAAACCAAGCATGAGCCCAAGTTTACAAGGCAGTGTAGACAGATCATGGGTTTCCAGCAGCACCAGATGGCTCTCACTTTCACTTTACGTGTTAGACAACTATTACCTTAATGGGATCTGCCATTCGAGCTTCACTCTCAAACCCATTGCCAGGGTGCAAACAGGATCTGAAGGGATGTGATTCGCTGGGAAAGGCTCAGGGTCGGCAGCTATCATGACTTTGAGGTGGGAAGCCAAGCATACTAATGAACCTCTGGCTGTTTGGGGCAGTGCAGAATTCTGCTGCCGTTGCGGGAAGGAGTGAAGGGGGTTATCAGTGCAGCCAATGCCAGGCAGAGAGGTGCTAGTGGAGGTAGTTTGAGCAGTTCCTTTTTTTGTCTCAGTCTCTCATTGAGTTCAGGGAGATGGGTCGGAGGGACGCAGCAGGAGGGAAATGATTTTTCAGATGGATATTGCACAGAATGGGCCCTATGCTGGTGCAAATCAGAAGTAACCCCACTGGCGCTGATGGATCGACATTGGTGTTTGAAGTTTTTGGTCATGTGAAAAAAAGGTTTTGTCAAAGTTTTGCTTCAAAAATTTTCAGGTTTCATTGAAAACCCAACCCCTCTCCCCCTTAACTGAAACCAATCCTGACCAGGACCTAGAAAATGTAGTTGGAAAGGGGTATTTCCCCTAGAATTTTACTTTTTGATAAAAAAGCCATTTTTCCCTCCAAAACCTGTTCCAAATGAAAACTAGCAGCTGTAGATGTGAGGGAGAGCACGAGCAGCCCTGTGTTCCTTGCTCCACTTTTCTAGGATTTTAGCACATACCATTTCCCGGTTAGTGACTGGTATTTTGCATATGCTTTGGCCAGGCTCAGACTGGAATCTTGGCTGCACTTGGCTAGGAGTGAGGCCTGTCATTTTGAACTGGTTTGCCCAATGACTGATATCCCAGCACATCTGGTCTTGCAAATGAGAGTAGCCAGCAACTTAGAAATGTGACACTCCCGTCCTATCTGAAATGCCATAATGCAGCCCTATGTGTCTATTCCTGCTGCCTTCCCACAGAGTAGTATCTGGTATTCAAGCCCTCCCCTGGATTTCACCGGAGTCCCAATGATTTGAGGGTGGTGGGTGGCAGAGGAGGGTACCAGGGAACATAAGGGCAGCAGACTCAGACCTTAATGCAGCTCAGGGTTGGAGAGTTCTAGTGGCGTGTTTATACAAGACCAATCCAGCAAACCCATCCCGCGCACCAGGGCATTTGTCGTAGCTGCCTCTTCATCCCACGATTTATCAGACTTCTGCCCATTGGCAGTCTGCATCTGTCTGAAGTTTCAAAGGCATAAATCACCATTGAATGACTTTGATCACAGCCATATCAGATGCAAGCAAACTGCATTTCCCCACTTAGAAGATGAAAGCAGGCGTACACACATGGAGGGCCTGACAGAACAAGTGGAATGGGGAGTCGAGAAGCACTTAGCAGTGTGCATTGGGACGGCTGGGCTCCTTCAGCAAGGGGAGCGGCTCAGCTGTAGAGCTGTTCTCTGTACAGATGGAGAAGAAGGAATAGCTGGCACATCTTGCCAGCTGTCACTGCACCACATGCCTTCCTCTTGTGACAAGAGCACAGCTCCATTAAGAACAGGAAGCATGTGACATATCATGATACAGCTTGAGTGCTCGCTAGGTCTGGCTGAGCAGCAGTCACAACATGTCGTGATCTGTAGCTTGTCAAGGGAAATACAGAAACTATGGCTTTCTGACTATTATTATGTGCATTTCAGCAGAGCCCAACACCTCACACAGGAGCCATGGTACCATGTTGAGTGACACAGATAATGAATTCCAACGACTCCCTTGGGCCTGACGAGTTCAAGGGAGGCATTGGGCAAATCCCTGCCCCTTGCTCTGTTTCCCCATCTGAGAAATGGGTGCAATGATGCTTTTCTAGCTCCCTGGGGCACTGTGAGGTTTAATGAAGAACGTGCTTGGAGACTCCTAGGTGGGAGTTGCTTCGGAAGCGCGAAGGTGATGGCTACACTGGAGAGTTTACAGCGGTGCACCTGCACCAATGCAGCTATGAGCTCTCTGGGTAACCGCGCTAAGCCAACAGGAGGGAGCTCTCCTGTCGACTTTACTAATCCACCAAGGAGCAGCGGTAGCTCTGGTGCTAGGAGACGCTCTCCTGCCAACATAGCGCTGTCCACACTGACGCTTAGGTTGGTGTAACTTATGTCTCTCCCGGGGGTGGCTTATTCACACCCCTCAGTGACGTAAGTTACACCGACATAAGTGGTAGTGTAGCCCTAGCCTAGGTATCACTATTATTAGTGAAAAATCCTTGCTCAGAGACTCTTAGAGCCTGATATTCACAGGTGCTGAGCACCGGTAGCTTCTACTGGCTTCAATCATGTACCTGATGCACAGGGACAGGATCACGATCAATGGCTCAAAAACCAAGGGACGCGTAAAGGGAGGTTGAGAAATCTGCCAGTGTTGCCTTACAGCCCAAACGCCAAGGATTCAGGCCCAGCTCCTTCTACAGGGTGCACCATGCAGTGTGCCCGCGTATGCCGTTGAGACCCTAGGCCGCATGTACAGCTGCAGCAGGTTCTGAGGGAGTCTCTGGGGTGCATGTGTCAATGAGCTATTATGCGACGCAGCATCTAGAGGTCCCAGCCCCGCTCTGCTAGCGCCGTACACACATGTAATAGGAGACAGTCCCTGACACGAAGCACCGACAACCTAAACAGCAATGCAGGATCCCTGCTTTGCAGAACTGAGGCGCAGAAACACAATGGGCAACATTCTCCCAATGCCTAGGTGACTTAGGAGACCTTGCCATTCAGTTAGGCTCAGGCTCCAGGGCCCAAGTCACTTATGAAAAGGGGACTCGGGCTCCAAAGTCACTTAGAGGCTTTTGAAAATTGTACCCAAAGAGACTTACCCAGAGTCACACAGGAAGCCAGTGTCTGAGCCAGGAGCTGAAGCTAGATCACCTGAGTCCCAATCCAGTGCTTTAACCACAAGGCCAGCCTTCCTTGGTAGGGTCCTTCAGCTGCTACACACAGTCACAGCACCACGTTCCCAATCCCACCTGTGTCAGAGCCTCATTGCAGGTCCACTCCAGATGTGCCTGGGGCTAGGAGCTGGTGTTTGTGCCGGGCTCACACGTATGCTGGACAAGGACATGGCAGGAGGCTGCAAAGGATGCACCTGGAAATGGAGGGCGGAGCGGTTCTGTCTGAGTTGAGACAAGTTGGACATGTCACTCGTACGGCTGCCTGGCCTCCTGGGATTATTGCAATGACTCGTTAATTCACATTTTCCTCTGACTGGGCTGAGTTCCTGACACATGAAGGAGTCGTTTTGTTGGTACGTTTCAATCAGGCGGTGTGGCCTGTTCATTTGCATTCCAGTCGTGCCAGCCTGTTTTTGAAACAGCAATTCATTTTATTTTAAGAACCACATCTCAGGAGCAGGGTAAACTCTCGTGTGTTTCTTGCGGCAGGGGAGGGGGAAAACCTCAGCTCTCGGAAGTGAAACAAACCAGCCGAATGTTCTCCAGGCTGCGCTCAGTTGTGCAGATGGTGGCGACACAAAGGGGCCTTTGCAATCGGCCCCGCCCGTATCATCTCAGGGTCCCTCACAGCCATACGACGAGCTACTACCGAGAGGGTGATGTGTGGCGATGGACAAGTTGGCTGAGCCTTGTGGCCTTTATTGTAAAAAGGAAACACGTTACTCCCTTAGAATAACCGGGGGCAGCGTGGACTGCAAACTCCGTGCTTCCCAGGACTCCTGCTGTCCTGCCCGACAGTCTCCCACTCCTTCCTGAGCTCAAGGTTCCTTCCTTCCCTGGCTCCCACCACTTCACCTGTTCAGTCCCCCTTCTTGACCCAATGTCAACCCACTTCCTCTTCCCTTGCACTGTGTTGCCTGAGCAAAGACTTCAATGGAACACAGGCCCTGCCAGACTAGATGAAGCTCCAGGTCCATCTAGTCCCATATCCTGTCAGTGACAGCGGGCAGCTTCAGAGGAAGGTGTGAGAACTCTGCCACAGGTATAATCTGCCCCCATACAGGTCTCAACCTAATCCCTAATAATTAGAGATTAGTGGAAACCCTGAATTAGGAGCCTTTATAGCTCCTCCAAAAATCAACTATGATAATTATAACATTAACTCTGGCTATTCTAGTTATACATATAAATATCCAGTCCCTCTTCAAGTTTTGCTAAGTTCTTTTCCTCAGCCGTTTCCTGTAGTATTGAGTTCCACAGTCTAATTATGCATCAAGTAAAAAAAGCACTTCCTTTCGTCAGTTTTGACTTTGCTGTGTTTTCCTGTCAGTGGATGCACCCTTGTTTCTGTGTTATGAGGCACCCTCTGTGCCCAGAGAAATGCATGTCCTGGAGAGAGGTCACTGGCAGATGTGACTGGAGCCACTGCAGTGTCATCAACAGCCCTTTCCATGACTGCTGAGTCCAGGCCAGGAAGACACTGTGTGGTGACACTGGGTAGCACTAGGCTGTGTCGATCAGGGGCCAGTGGGAACCACGGATCTGTGCCCAGCAGACTACGTAAAGAACTCCCTTTATATCCATCACAGCTAAGCCCTATTTCTTCTCTAAGCCATTAGCAGTCCTTTCTGGAATCTAAGTCCCCTGGAGTAAGGAGAGTTGGCAGCCTACTTCCTCTCTTGGGCCCTTTGGGTACCTCTAGACACCAAGCCAAAACCTGCTGCAGCGAGTCCCAGAGCCCAGGTCTACAAACTCAGGCTCACAGGGCTAGCTCTGTGGTGCTAAAAGCAGCCCCAGTCTGTAGGTGTCAGACCCCAAGCTCCAGCCTGAATGTCGACACACACTATTTTTAGTGCCGTTGCATGAGCCCCGTAAGCCTGAATCTGTGGACCCCAATCTTCGGGATTCGCTGCCGCAGGTTTCTGCTTGCTGTGCAGACGCACCCTTTGAGAACTATGGATGAAAAGCACTAAATATGAAGTAGGTATGATCGTCATTGTTATGTTTGGTATATAGCCATAGCCCGGGGGTGCGGGTTGAAAGGAAGAGACTAGAGATATTTGGTTGCTTCAGATATAAGACAATAATTTCGCTGTCCATTAGTGGATAGGTCATGAATAAAAATATATGCAGAAGCACTCACCTCAATAAAGAGAGTGCAGCTTCTTGTGCCTGTGACCTTCTGAGAGGCTCCTGCCTTCCCTTCAATCAGGTGATAGAAAAAAACAACCCACTGCACTTAAAAATGCATGAAAGATTAAGAGGTCAGAAACAGCAACATAACAACCACATCTATAGCGCTGCATTTTCAAAGAACTGTGTGAACACTGACAAATCAAATCCCTCAGCAACAGCGGCACAGAAGGAAATTGCCCTTCTCAGAGTCACATAACTCAGGAGTTCCTGGCTCTCAGAGCTGTGATCAGACCACTGTGCTGTGCACAGTAACAAAGGCAGCTGAACAGATCGGATGTGAGTGTCTACATGGCAGATCTGCCATTCTAAGCTGGCTTGATTATCTAGTCCCGTGCATTTCGTCATCAAGTCCAGCTTATTTACTTAGTTGGATTTAAACATAAAAATGTCCACACCAAAGCCTTGAGAAAGTCTAACAATTAATAAAACATAGAGTAACATCCCGACGACCACTCAGCAGCATTAGGCACTCACGCACGGTAGCCTAGCTCAGGCAGCCCGCAGTGTTAATAATCACATATGGGTCACTACTTAGCTCAGTCATGCAGTAAATCAAAGCAATAGAAAAGCACCTTTAACATGGAACATACTCGCAGCCTTCCTCCAATCCCTGTCAAGCAACTACCCAGGTATCTGGATCAGACGCTAAACATATACACATCCACCCCGATATAACTTGACCCGATATAACACGAATTCGGATATAACGTGGTAAAGCAGTGCTCTGGGGGGGGCGGGGCTGTGCACTCCGGCGGATCAAAGCAAGTTCGATATATAACGCGGTTTCACCTATAACGCGGTAAGATTTTTTGGCTCCCAAGGACAGCGTTATATCGGGGTAGAGGTGTATTAGGCCTAATTTATAATCAGGGATGACTCTGGCCCATTCTATGCTTCTGAATGTTATTTCCTATGGTACAACCTCTAGCTACCGCTCCCCACTCCCAAATCTGAACTCCCCCTGCTGGACCATCCTCTGCCATGGAGCCGTCTCATGCCCTTCTTATCCTTGCTGAAGCCACCCTGAGTGAGGTATTAACACAAGATATACAAGTACAAAGAGCAGCCACTTCTCCGCAGCCAGGGGAGTCTCAGCTTCAGACCAGCTAAGCCACTTAGTAACTAAAAGACTCAATTAAGGTCATTTCCAAACACAGAGTGGAAAGTCTGGGTCTCAGATGGCAGTGGATGGACTCCCTAAAGACACAGGCTTGTTAAGCAATTTTTGAATTGATTTTCTAGCACTGACTTTAATGCAGTTACTGCTCAATTAATTAGCTGCCATCCAAAGAACGGAGATAACTAGGAGTCCCTTCTAGCACCACAGAATAATGGCAAACTCCCACTGACTTTGATAGAAGTAAGTGCAGACCCTGAGCTCCTTGCATGGATGTTCTCTGCTCAGGCTTTTTTACTGTTTCCACCAGCACCTATGCCTGAGAATCAGAGTCTAGGCAGGAGGAATGAGAGCGAAGCTTTGCAACTACCAAAACCCAAATCAATCATTCACCAAGGGAAAAATTATGCAGTCCATTAAAGCGCCTGAATGTGCAATTGGATATTTGCTTGGGGAGACTGCACATCTGGCCAGACACATGGCGAGTGGATAGATACTGCTCACATACCTAGTCTCTGTTTAAGCATTTGCTTATTTTCGTTACCCTGTCCTCCCTCCTCCCCAGCCACTTGTTTGTTCCATCTGCCTGGTTTTTAATGCTGCAACCCAGGGCTGGCGCAACCCATTAGGCAACCTAGGCAGTTGCTTAGGGTGCTACAATTTGGGGGGCGGCGACCGTGGTGGTATTTTGGCGGCGGGACCTTCCGCCGCCTCTGTGGGGGGCGGCATTTCGAGGCGGCAGAAAAGCTGGCGGCACTCCTGCTGCAACCTGCAAAGATTTATGCATGGGCTTAACTTCAAGCACGGGAGTAGTGCAGGAGCCACCTTCATTGGACTATCGATGAGGTTAAAATTTGGCACACATACATCTTGGCAGGGTCAGAACCTTTGATTACTAGCTTTTTGGGGCACGGAGTGACATTTCCTTTGTTTGTACAGCGCCAAGCACAATGGGGCCCCAACATGGTTGAGGTGACTAAGTATTACCTAGCTATAAACGATAACGAAGGACGCAGGTATGGAGCTGTGCAAAATCCCGACCTGTTTAACTGCATGTACTTTGTGTGGGAGTCGGCAATGGCGTGGCAAAAACTTTTGACAACTCAGCTCTTAAATACATATATTTTGACAACTAATGAGTGAGCTGTCCAGAGCCCAAGGGACTTGAGTTTATTGGCAATAGATGCTCTGACTGGTGAAATCGCACTTGAACCTAATCCTTGCTGAGAACAAAGGAAGACAGAGTGGGGATAATGACAATAGGCTCTTAAGACAATGAGTCATTAAAGGAGCAATCAGAGAGGGGGAGAGGACCCCAGGAGACGCCACTCAAAGGATGGGATGGGATAGGATCTAATGAGAAGGGCGAAGTTGCTTCTGAAAGGAGAGCTGTGGGGAGATCTCCCGAGCCCATCCTGACAAGCATCAGGCAGAGAGATGTTTTTGTTGGCAGCGGGAAGTGAGACATTTGTGCCAAGCTCATTATTATTTAAAGCGGTCTCTTCTCTGCCATAAAAACTTAATGACTGGGAGGAGGAGGGATGGCTGCAGTCTTGTTTATCTGCATCACAGCAACAAAGGAATTGCATTCCCCTGTCCCAGCTGCTACAAGTGTAACAGGAGCAGGTGACGTCCCCATTACCGCTACTGTGGAAGCCACAGCGTGGCAGTGCCCCCACCCAGGCACCCACTAGTGAGCCAGCGCCTCTGCACCTAATCTATCCCCATCCTGCAGAGCCCTTTATTGGTGGTCTCAGAGATTTTTCACATCCCGGAGAGACATGTCACTACAGTGATGTGCATTCCCAGTGCAGACCGGCCCTAAGGGGTATGCAGTGTGCAGGTACATTGGTGGGGGTCAACTTGCACTGGTGCTGGACCTGGAGCTCCAGCCCTGCAATGGGTTTTTTAGCTACTGAAGTAGCCAAACCAGTGCAAACTCCAGCCCCTGCGCTGAAGAATTTACAATCTCACAGTGGATTGTCAAAGGAACGTAACGGAGCCTAGCTCCTTTCAAAATCCCAGCCTAAATAGACAAGGCAGAGAGGAAGCACTGTACCCCCCCCCCCACACACATGATAAAGATGGGGAGCTGAGGCACAGAGAGGTGAAGTGACTTGCCCAATGTCAGACAGTTAGTCTGTGGCAGAGCCAGGTGTCTAACTGAGCACCTTGTGAACCCCATCCAGTATGTTAACACAGCATCCTTCCTCTCATGCTGTGCCCATGGATTCCATTCCAGTGAAGAAAGAATATTGTTGAAATGGGGGTTTCTTACCCATCATATTGAAGCATGAATCCTCACTGAGTAACTGAAATGCAGGTTTCAGGTATGGGGGGGAGGAAATCAGACAATCAGCTGGAATTTCCATCTCCACACAGCTCAGAGACACCTGGAATCCCAGCACTGCCACAGAGGCTATCACCAGCTCCTGTAATTCCGAACAGCCATTCAGTTAGGGCAATAGATAATTGCAGAAAGCAAACAAAGGAAATCTTGGCAGCAGCAGGCTAAGCCAAGGTGGGGAATTGTGTGGCTGTGAGCCACTTTGAAGGGGGTCATTGTTTTTGAAGGCTGAGCCGAACGTGCCCCCGACAAAGCGTGGAAGCGCCTCACTGCTCAGTCCTGTAGGGGTAAAGCGGAGGCAGAGGACATCACACTTGCTACAAACCTGGGGTCACCTGGGGGGAAAAAAAGCAGCAAATCGTTTTCACTGCAAGGTAGATTCAGAACGCAGAGTGAATCAATGCAAGCAGAAAGCTGGGAATGTGTCAACATCAGTGCAGCACTCGGACAACGGGCACGCTAGGACCCGTATCCTGACCACTCCGTGCTTTGCGTCTTATTCACTAGTCAATGACTAAGTAGTGAAGTTGGTGAATGAGAAATTACAACCTTGGGGCCTGATTCTGATCTTGCACCAGGCTAGCTCCTTTGACTTCAGTGGAGTTAGTCCTCATTCACCTTGGGGTGCGAGAGCGGAGAACCAGACCTGTGCTCTGGCCAACGAACAACATACGGGCCAGATTTTCCACTGTTCCGCCCCTCCTGTAGCCCTTTGCCCGCGTGCAAATCAAGTGTGCAGTGGGTGTGAAGTGCTGCCATTCTGACCTGGCAGTGCTTTGCCCCCTCTCTGCAATCAGGATGCATCTGTGCAAATGCTCTGCTGCCTGTGCACCGTGTAAACGTGCCAGGAACAGCTGTGCTGGGTGCAGTCCAATTACTCCATTTTATGATGGATTAAAGAATTTCATAGCTGGCATGTCGATAATGAATCTCCCAAGGGGTACGTTTAGCTCCAGCCAGCTGACTGACGTTTCACTCAAGGTAGTTAGCAGCATGCTTGTAAAGGCTTGTGTGGACAGTGCCCATTGCCCAAACGTTTGTGGCTTCCCCTAGGGAAAGGTTTGGAGAAAATGGAGGTAAAACTCTAGTGCAGCCAAGCCACAAATGTTAAATCCACAGTTCTAGGAGCTAATTGCAGGGATACTCAGGGCCGCTTGACAAGCTCCTCCAGCAGGGAATATGGCTCTGCCAGCCTTGTCAGCCAGCACTCTCCTGTCCCCCAATTCAAGCACCAAGAGCTTAAGAAATTCATTTGGTAGCAAACACGTTGGAGGAGTGAATGCAGAGACTCCAGATGGCTTGGCAAAATAGCACTGAAAGCTCCCATGGTGTTTCCAGCATGTTGGATTCACCCGCTTCTACATGGATTGATCGGTCCTGCCATTCATTCCAGACAAAGCAAGCAGCTCCGCTGTCTGTGCTCTGCCCGTGCACCCTGCCGTGTAAACATGCCAGCAACAGCTGTGTTGTGTGCAGTTAATCACACCCAATTACTCCATTTTATGACGGATTAAAGAATTTCATAGCTGGCATGTCCCAAGCTAGCAAATATTTATGCAAGTGAGAAGCCCTCCCTGTGGCTGAGGGGTCTACTCCCCTGAGATCTGAGCCCTCACAGTCTCATTCACATCATGCTGCTCAAGCTGCCTGCTAGAGCTTTTTCGGTTTTCAACTCACAAACTTAGTTCAAGAGCAAACCCTACAAGCCAGATCCTGCAGGATCTCCCACCTTGTATGGAGGGGGAATTTTCCTTTGAAAAATGGGGTTCCAGAGGCCTCAGGGAAACTTCCCCGTCCCCCTGGATGTGGAAGATCCTGCTAGCAAAAGCGGTGTGAGCAGGGCTTGACTGTAATGGAGGGAAGGAAGAGTAAAGCCCAGAGCAAACAGATGCAAGAGGAAGTCAAGGAGAAAGAGCGAGAATGACGTGAAAGGCCCTCGCGCTGATTTGGGAGTTATGTAGGTAACCAAGAGGGCGTTCCCTGAATCCTTTACTGTGTATTTATCACCCTCCAGTCGTACGTCATTTGCGCAAACAGAGCAGCAGGCAGTCTGGTAGATGAGTGAGCCTGTGAAAATGTGCTCCTTGAGAGGGAGAACACGGTTACAGGCTTGTCATTCATAGGTAAATCTGCTGCAATTCTAATAACGCCGATAGGCAATGTCCTTGCTCTAGGCCTGCTCCTCTCTGCCCAGCATGGCTTGATATGCTGTGCTCATCGCAGTGCTGAATATGTATCACGCAGCAGTCATTTCTGAGCAGCCCCCGGGGTTTGTTCAAGATGGTAAACTCGTGGATGCAAGGGAATGAGAATGCTGTGTCCTCCATTGGCAGCTACCGTCTGCGAGAGAAGCAAGGACACTTCTCATTGGTGTTGTGGAATTTGCCAGCTGGCAGAGATGCTGCAAAGCTCTATCCATGTTCCCATCCCTGCAGCATAGTATCTCAGCTCAATGGGGTCTCCCCAGGAGTGCATGGGCAGAGCCGCTGCACTGGGAGGCTTCTACATCTCCTAAGCCCTAGGAAGGCCTGGCTCTAGTCTGGCTCTTAGCGGGCTGGTACAGTGAGGGGGGGGGGGGCTTGGGTGAAGATGTGGGGTTTCTGCACAAGGCATGGTGAGAAGCAATAGGTGCCTCTCAGCCCATAAACTGAAGCCATGAGTGGGCCCAGAGGGCCTGCACTGGAGCTCTGAGCCTGCCCCTAGACTTGGGAATAGATTCTATCCACGAACCTCACAGCACAGCGGCAAGTCCTCTGCCGTTATGTGGGATTTGCAACTCTCCCAAGTGCATGCTGAGATCTATCCCATTTCCCAGGTGTGGCTTTAGCCTGGCCCTCTTGTACCCGAGTCAAAACACTCTTCACAGCAACTCTACAATAATGCATTGCCCACCCTGCAGCAACCAACCAGCCCACTGACAGCCCTGCATTGACAGAGAGGAAAACATGGATAAGAAAAACAGGCCAGTTTCAGGCTTCCAAAAAACGAACTATAAACAAGAATAGGTTCATAGATTCCAAGGCCAGAAGGGACCAGTGTGATCATGACCTCCAGCATAACCCCAGCATTGAACTTCCCCAAAATAATTCCTAGAGCCGATCTTTTAGAAAAACATCCAGGGGAACGGCCTTGGAAACAGTGATGTATGCTTTGGCAGCCTCCCTCCCGCTGCTAACTCAGACACAGGAAGCTGCTGTCGGGGGATAGAGCTAGTGCGGAATATATACGGTAAAGCTCAATTCACCACTGGTATAAGAGGACTTGATGCCATTTACATCAGTGATTGGAACTGCTTACACCAGGGCAGAATTTGGCCAATAAGATCTAAAGAACAAGCATACATCCATACAGCGTGGTCTGAACAAGCCAGGCCCAATTAAATTGACTCATTTAAAGGTGTCAGGGGGAAATAAGCACGTCCACATTATTCAGGCATATCCACTTTGGACTAATAAATGCACAGATCTGGTTGGTGTATGTCTCCCTAGGGCGCTGAATCCTGTAGCCTCCCAAGCAGGTTCCCTACGTGTAATAATGTGGGCTTCTTCTGATCACTCTATCAGGTTTGCTCAGGTAGCCGGGCAAGGTACATTCCCCTGGGAGCGGTGGTACACCACTAGTGCCACCCGCTATCTGGCAGTGGTCAGGCTGTGTCTGCATGTCAAACAAAATTCCAAAATAGTCAACCCTTTGAAGGCAGGAATTTCCCTGACAGCCACTAAATTAATGTTCAAGAGGGCACGTGCCTGGGTCCATGACTTCCAGAGTACGGTGAAACTCTGATTGCGGGTAAAGAGTACAATGGCAAGACGCTGAGCACCTGCGCAGTCTGCCCCGTCCACTGAAATGCTGTCACTGCCGACAGCGGGAGCCTCGCATCTGCTTAGGAGATGTGTTATAACAGTAAAGAGCCCTAGTAATTAGATATGTCACAGTACAGAATAGGTCACAGGGCTCTGGCATGTTGCCTCTTCCTCCCTTCTGATGCTGCACTTCTCAGTTAGCTGTAGAGAACAGCAGGTACTGTGGCTTTGAAGATGAAGCTGTCCAATATGACGGACGGACGGCTTGCAGACAGTTTAAGGCCCTTTTACACTACCCCAGTGTAACAGAGAATCACCTAAATAGTTCACTACTTTTGCCATTACTTGGCCAGAGCAGAGATTTGGGAGACATGAAACCTGTGTTTCCTACTGTGATTTAAAATAATTCCCAGCAGGGGGGAGGAGAAAGTGGGGGACTCCAGTACTTAGGTACCACAGTGATAGGAGCTGTAGAAATACTTAGATGGAGAGATGAGAAAGATTGCAATGTGATTGGCCAGCTGTTCTAAGAGAAAACGAGGGGGAGCTAGGTGCCAGGGCCCACTGAATAGGGCAGGGGACAGATAAGCAGCAGAGCAAGGTTTCATTCTGCTGCCAAGGACACTCAGGAAAGTTAATCCAAATTAACTTTTAAAAGCAGATTAGTCAAACCTCATTTCCACCTCTTAAACCTGTGTGGACCCTCTTATTCAGAATTAAAACAAATTAACTGAACCAAATTAAGGACACTTTAATTCTGAACAAGAACATCCACATGGGGTTAACACAGTTTAACTAATACACTGTTGGTTAATTCAGATTAATTTTTTCAACTGTAGAGACACCTTTAGCCTCTCTGTGCCTTAGACTATCCCTCTGGAAATGGGGATAACAAAAAAGGGACAGGTTGTCATGTCCTCAGAGATCTAGGGCTGAAAACAGGACAGCGTCAGTAATATGTGTTAGGGGCCATGGCGTCAAACTCCTGTTCAGACTTAGCACCCAGCAGCTCCCATTGTGACACCTATGGCCCAATGCCCTGAGCTAGATTGAAACTCTAGCCCTCAACTCAATGGGACAGGGACTCTTATTGTACATCCCCTACACCAAGGGGCACTGATCCTTGAGTGGGGCCTTTAGGCCCTCATGGGGCACAAATCCCGTTGTTAACACTGCAGAACATCTGGAGCATTCATCATTACAGCATGAGAAACGCTCACCCCAAACCCACCCTTCCAAGGACCATCCCTGCAGCAAGGAGGTGGTGATAGGGAAGGCACCCCGTGAAAGCACTGGTGGGTTAGACAGTCAGGGAGTTGTTGGCAGATACTTAACCATGAACTTGCCCCGGCAAGGGGGAAGAATAGTTTTGCCTACTCATCTCTACCAATAGCAGCTTAGGTGCAGCTGACTGAACATGTTCCCATTTCTCTTATGTAGCATTCTGGGTTTCCAAGGATAAAGGGTTGCTGGATCACTTGTCTTCTCTGCACTTGTGGGGATGTTGTTTTAAAGAGACACAGAACAGAATACCTGAATTGAAACCAGGGTTTGTGAAGTCAGTACGTGTAGTGTCAGGGAATGTGTCAAGAACACAGGCAATTACAAATTTATTCTCCGCTTTATTCTCTGACAGCAGGCTGAGGTTAGATATTATGTTCATGCAGTCTTTGTGGAGCTGAGAAACAACATACATTTTCGACCCTGGCAGGTCACACAAGAAACACTATAAGCCAGGTCAAAACAGTGATCAGCATGCAGGAAAACAACTAGAAAGATAGCACCTGCTATCACATCTCAGGGGCATGGACCTGCGAAATGAGATGAGCAACGGAGAACATGCACAAACAAACAATAGCTTCTAACTCCTAGTAACTGTGGCTGAATGAGTTTGTCATGTAACACTGAACAAGTCTAGTTAATCAGTTGGAGCAAAAGAACAGCTCTGAGAGGGTCTCTCCTGCACCTTAATTCTAAACATTGTTCCTCACACTTGTTCCACTGCACTTTCCACCCCTGGTAAATACAGAGCAAATTCTAATCAAGCAATAAACTCTAAATAAGCTTCTAAGCGTCTTTCTGAAAATGAGCCTAACTCACTTTGGCATTTTAGAAAATTTTACAACAAATGTGTGGGCTGACGACATTAAAAACTGGGTCATGTCAGATGGTTTGAGAGAAAAGCCTGGCACACCATATGGAAAACTAGGACTGCCCTAGTGAAACTGCAACATTTGGTCACTATGGACTGGAAAAGTTATTTGGGCACCTAAAGATAGTCAGGGAGTTGTCACAGGAGCTTTTGAAATCGCATTAGGGACCTAAGCAGGTCAGGTATCTAATGCCCCTTCCCCTGTTGCATCTCTAGTGCATAAATACCTTTGAAAAGCTAGCCCTTAAGCCAAATCACATTAGAATAGTGACACAGAACACACATCGTAACCCTCTTAACACAGATATCAAACAGGGTTACAGCATGATTCTCAGACATACTCATGACACACTTCTAGCCACACAAGCAAGCAAAGAACACCACAACATGGTCTGGACCCATAACTATTACTGTGCCCCCCTACGTCTGCATGTTGACTCCTCCTCCCCATCCAAACACGGAGAGTCCTCAACAGCACTCCCGCACCTGGGGCTTGTAAAGGCCTCCCTCTGAAGTCCAAGATCCACACATGGAAAAGGGGCAGGAAGACCTATTCTCCCCCTCTC
Source organism: Chrysemys picta bellii (assembly GCF_011386835.1). NCBI lineage: Eukaryota > Metazoa > Chordata > Testudines > Emydidae > Chrysemys > Chrysemys picta. The sequence goes on along the minus strand of NC_088792.1, from coordinate 162,519,721 downwards.
CCACTGACCATTGCTCTTAAACAGGTCTTGTCTACACAGGGATCATAAGCACTTTGGGGCCTTCTATTTGCCCTGTACAGCACATTGCATACTTTAGGCATTGGACAGATAATTTGCACATGAACGTTGAGTGAGCACGTGCTCCAAGGCATGTGCAAGCATCCAGGGTTGCTATATGGGGGGGTGGGGAGTAGGAACGTTTCTTGATAGATGGTCTTGATCCTCTTGGAAGTTTTAGACAGGTGCCTAAAAATGTCCAAGTACCCACAGCATGCCTCCCTCTGGGAATTGCATAGTTGTCCTTTAAGATCCAAGCCAGCTGGCTACTGCTGGATTTTTATTTAAATTGTCCTTGGAGGGAAAAGCGGCCAGAAACACTATCACTTCGAGGGGAGCATTTCAGCCTTCAGTGCTCAGAACACGGATGCAATTGCAATTTTATGCAAATGATTTATTAATAAGCATTTGCAGCCCTTCTGCATTTTGCTAGGAAGGGAACATTGTCTAGAGAGACTAGTGCAATGGAAAAACGCATCGCCTCAGAAACAGCTCAAGCATCCTTGCATATCCACTCATCAGGACACTTGAATGGCAGAGAGTGTTACTTGTGGGAGGTATTAGTCAAGTTGCTGCCCAGGAACTGTGCTTGAGCTCAGAAGAAGATGCTTCTGTTGCAAACAGTTGCCATTTGACAGGTGATAGCAAGTCAGTCAATCAAGTGTTTGGTGAGCTGGCTGTCTTTGTCCAGAGTACAGGGAAAGATTTTTTTTTTTTTAAAATCATGTGAAGAATTTAGAGATGAGCTCAAAGGGCTGAATTTTGCCATCCCAAAGTCCAGGCCTGCTCAGAGTGAGTGGTTGAGTGCGAGCCTGTCTCCAGCGGATATGATCTATTGGCTCAGGAAGCATACAAGACCATGGGTCAGATCCCCAGCTGGTGTAAACTGGAGTAAAAACAGTGTCAATTTCAATGGAGTGACTTAAACCAGCTGGGGATACAGCCCAGGCCATCTTATTTTTTGCCTTTGGGTTTGAAATAAAATGTAGTAGTCTTCCAATATGGTAAGGGCCGTTCTAAGAGAACGGCGTTCAATTCTTCTCCATGTCCACTGAAGGTAGGACTAGCACCAATAGGCTTAATCTGCAGCAAGGGAGATTGAAGTTAGAAAGGTTTTACCTTCTGGCTAAGTAGAAGTATAGTTAAGTATGAGAACTGGTTACCTAGGGAGGTTGTGGAATCCCCATTGTCACAGCTCAGAACAATCACACCTATATTCCCCCTCTATGGTCCACCAAGGGCACCTGCTCTCAGGCTTGGTCTCCCCAGCCATCACCTCATTGGGCAGATGTGCAGCTCTCCCCCCTGGCTGGGGTTTTCTATGGCTGCACAGTTCCCTGCCTATACTGTGAATTCCCCAGCGAGCCAGCCTGTTTAGGTAGGCCTGCTTTGTGGTTTTTCCTCAAAAGCTATAAACAGCTTAATTGCCTACAGTGAAGTCACCACCCAGCTCTTTCTAAGCAAGCACATTTATTCTTAATGTTTTCTCTGTAATGCTTTTACCTTAAAACAATAAGAGCCAACATGCATACAGCTTACCAGGAGGTCACCCAACCCCCAACAAGGGTCTGGCAAGTCAACAGTCCTTCAAACCCCACGACAGGGTTCTTCTGTGGTTACAAGTTCATAATGGCTTTTGCTCAAAACAAGACCCCCTCCCATGAATAGATCAAGTCCTTCTATCCCTTCTCAGGAAGGATTGGGGCCTCCCTTGGACAGAACGTCCTGTCCATTTGGTGGATCAGAAAGCAGATCCTGAGTCAGTTTTAACTCAGGCTATTTACTGAAAGTCCTTTCTTGGTCTATTGGTCTCTAGAGAATCCAGTTTCAAGCAGCATATGCAATCCTCTCCAGGAAGGTACCACCACCTGGAAGGGTAACAACCCAAGTCAATTTGCCCAATCACCCCCCATGGTTTAGTCCCTGGAGGGCTGTAGTCCCCCTTCCCTATGGAATTACATACGATCCCTGGTAAACAGTGATACATAGTCTTATTAAATTAAGGTTTGTCCAGGATATTGCAGGAAGTTACCATATCCCTCATACCCATCACTGGAGATTTTCAAGACCTGGTTAGACAAGCATCGGTCAGGGATGGCCTAGGTATACTTAATCCTGGCTCAGTAAGGGGAATGGGCTAGAAGACCTCGAGGTCACTTCCAGCCCTACATGTCTATTATTCTCTGTTTTCCACTCTGGAACCTGGGTGGAGAATAGCAAGGGGACTAGTTCTTTACCAATCCTCAGCAGCTAACACAAATCCTGCCCCCTCCCCGCTAGTCAGACAGATAAGGAGTCACAGACAGTAAGTCAATGGCAGTGGAAGATGCCTGTAGTCACTGGGGATTTAGCTAGACGTGTTCAGCAATGCTTGCAGCCTGCGGGCAAATCGCCAGGCAAACAGATCCAATTAGGCAGCCATACCTAGGCTTAAACAACAAGCTAACATGGAGCGAGGTGTTGCTCAGGACTGGAGTCCTGTTTCTTCAGTCTCTCAGGCTCCATTCAACCATCACGTTTAAATGAGGAGCTGGTAATTATGCCACGGAGGATCTTTAACACAGCAGGGCATGAGGGAGGGCACTGAGTGATCCACTGAAGTTCTCTTCTTGTGCCTGGAAACGCAAGAGATGTGTCTCTCTTGCATTAAAAAAAAAAGAATTAATTTGTCACCTGCCTCTTCTAAACCTGACCCTCCCCCCACTCCTAATTATGCATGCCCTGTGCCCCTGCAATCTGACATCTGAGAGCCAAGGAACACCCCAGCTCCATGAATCATATCAGAAGTGGGACTCAGATTAAAGGAGCTTCACAGGTCATGGAGGTTCTAACATGCTGGGGTTTCATATCGCTTTTGGTACATCTCAGAGCTCAACAAGAGCTACTGACAACCACACAAGGGGATGGAGCCATCGCCTCATTCCGAGAGACATCCTGGATGTTTGCTCAGCGCTGTACAAACTGGAGAGGAAAACACTCTGCTCCCGGGAGTTACTAGTCTGGAACAGACAATGTGCATTTTAAGTGTTTTCAAGTGTCAGACTAGACACCTTGTTACTATAGTCCAGCATTCAGATCCCGCTCCACCTCCAACACACACCCTTAGAGCTAGTCAGCAATGAGGGGAGAGGGCTAAGTGACTGGAGAAAGAGGCTTTGCAACAGGCCTCGATGACCTCTGAGTCAAGCTATTTTGGACCAAAGGGAGCAGTGAATCCCAAACCCCTGTTGTGCCCCCACTGATGGGCAGCAGCTTCCTCATGTTGATATGACTAAGACTCCAGCTTGAGCGTCTCTGGGTGCCACGGATTCACTTTCGCAAAGAAATAGGAGTGGTTTTTAAAACATAGCCCCATCTCAGCAGCAGAATCCAAGCAGGCAAACATCCACAACGATGTTTATATTCGGAGAGAAAAATATCTGACAGGCACTGCATTCAACTGTCATTAGGAGAGACTGCAGAACCTTCCTCTTCAAAAAAACCCCTTCCGCCAGTGCAAGAGAGATGTTCAACACTGATCCCTACCTATCAAACATGACCCCTTACGAGTTAAAAGCCCCATTTAAAAAAATCAAGGAGTGAGCTACAGGGGGGGGAAAAAAGGGAAATACCTCTAAGGTTTTACCTTAGAAGGGAGAAGAGACCGTGAGTTCCACTAAGGAGCTGGTTATTGCTATTGATTTACAGAAGGCGCTTAGTTATTACAGCAATGGGAGGAAAAAAAATCCTTCAACAGACAGGCAGGGTTTGAAATACAGCCACATGAGTCTCCCACCCCAGCTCAGCATGCAGAGTGCTTTTACTCTTGATATTGCAATACAGGATTTCTCAGCTCACTGCCCCATCTGAGAGCAGTAAGATGTGAGTAATGTTGCTTCACCACCTAGTTCGCCCAGTCTATTGACTAGTGGGATTTAACATTGCCAGACCCTTCAGAAAATGCGAATTCTTTTTGGGGGGCTTTAAATGAGCTTAAGAGTGTGTCTGGATCTTTGGCAGCAGGGGGAATCCTTTTAAGGCTAAGCAGATGCAGAGAAGATGAGGGTGCAAAGAAACAGAAATGGGATATAGAGTCTAGGATTTATTCAGCAGGAAGAAGTCCTGCAGAGGCCCCAGAACTGCAAAGGGAGGTGAACACCACAATGAGCTATGTGTGGGATTTGCAGAGCTGCATAGAGGATATGGATGCCCAGGCCAAGATTTTTGAAGATATGCCCTTGAGAGCCTATTTCAGCACTAGAATCAAAGCAGTCTGATTTTCACATGCAAGGAGAACCCAACAGCTTCCACTGAAGTCTGGAATTTGTGGGTCTCAGCACTTTGGAAGTGAGGCTTCTTATTTAGAGGGTAGCATTTCCAGAAGGAAATAATAAGTCTTGAATGCCAAAATCCCTTGATTTGAGGGAATTATGTGCCCCCAAGTCCTTGAAACTTTTGGAAATCGCATCCCAAGTGTCTACGTCCTGAGGTGCTTATGTTCAGGCTGCCAGGTTTGGTGTCTTATTGGTGACATTTTACATTAATAGGATACCATTATAAATGGTTAGAAAAGGGTCTAATTTCATCAGCATGTCACAGATGAGTCACGTGATGATTGTTATAAGCAACATTATTCATCTGTTGGACCCAAACAAATGGAATAACCATTTAGTAACACACCTAGCAACTGCACCATCCTTCAACTGTTTACAATGTAGCCTAATACAAGAAACACCCTTTTATTTATTAATTGGGGTCCCAAGATGGTCCCTAGCATTGATTAGAATTCACTGAAGACCCAGGCAGATCTTGGCTATGCCTCAATGCCAACAAGCAGATTGTGTGTTTTATAATGAGGTTTCAGGCAGGTCCTTTGAAGACTTTCCAAATCCCGTTTCTGCTCTGTGAATTGCCACAAAACAGAGTCCATCTCTTACAAGGACACCTGTACCAAGGCTCCTCATCCTGGAATAGTGGCTCATTAACGTTTTCATCTATTAGACTATGCTTCTCAGGGACAAAACCCTTACCTCCCTCTTTTTCCTGCCACATCAATACCTGTAAATTGCAGAGAACAAAGTGTTGCGGTTTACAAAGATTTTTCAAAAACATCTTACTGCTTATAAATATAAAAATCAAACAACCCACCCACACCTCCAGTCTTCTCAACCAAGCACGGATAGCAGGCCTAGAGAGGGGCTCTTTGTAGAAGTGTAGACACTAGGGAGGATTTTTCAAAGCATAGATTCTGTGTGTTGGGTGTGCAGATCACTTGTGTGTGATCTTTTCCACCTCCTTTCACTTGTGCATGCAAACAAGATCTTGGGGGGGAAGGTTATGTTCACGTATATGCAAGCCTTAGGGCACAAAAATGATGTGTGCAAGTGATTGTGTGCAGAAAGAGGAGACTGGTTGAGAAACACCTAAGGCTGAACTTTCAAAGGTAAAAAGAACAGGAGTACTTGTGGCACTTTAGACACTAAAATTTATTTGGGCATAAGCTTTCGTGGGCTAAAACCCACTTCATGCATGCATCTGATGAAGTGGGTTTTAGCCCACAAAAGCTTAAATTTATTTGGGCATAGTCTCTAAGGGCTGATCTACACTGTGTGGGGAAGGGGGAAATCGATCTAAGATACGCAACTTCAGCTACGAGAATAGCGTAGCTGAAGTTGACGTATCTTAGATCGAATTAAAATTACTTACTTTGCATCCTCGCGGCGCGCTGTGGCTCCCCTGTCGACTTTGCTTCTGCCTCTCACCGAGCTGGAGTTCAGTAGTCAACGGGAGAGCGATCGGGGATCAATTTATCGCATCTACACTAAACACTATAAAATCGATCCCCGATCGATCGTAGTGGCACCTTAGGGTACATCAAGTACTCCTCATTCTTTTTGCTGATACAGACTAACACAGCTATCACTGAAATCTTTCAAAGGTAAGAGGCCAGCAGGTCTAACACATCCAATCTATTTCCACATTGCTTGCTGCAGGCAGTTTGAGACCTTGGTCTGTTTATTATGTGTATTGCTTGCAGCCCTAATCAGTAACACCCCATTGTGCTAGGCATGGCACCCAGATAACAAAGACTGTCATCCATAAAAGGCTTACAGTCTAGCTGAAAAGTCTCTGCAAGCCTGAGACGTTCTAAAACCTGTGCTAAAGCATTTGAAGTTCTGGCTCTGCCATGAACAAACCCAGTTTTACTGACAGTCATTTACTATGATTAACATTCTAGAGTTAGAGAGCACATGGGAGAACATTGCATTAGTTACTTACAACACAAACACACAATGCACCCGTAACCAGCCGGCAGGGAAAAATAAACAATTTGCTGTAAAAAACAAGCAAATATTGTCATGTGCACCTGGCAAGGAAGAGAAAACGGTGATCTGACATTTCAAGAGATGGCACAAGAAGCTCTCAATCTGCGAAGGAAAATATAAGCATGTTAGGGATCAGAGGAGACAAAACCACCACTTCGGTACTGAATTCAGACTGACATGCACAATGGCTGTAGAAAATCAGAGGGGCAGGGAGCTTGAAGTGGGGAATGCAGAAGAGGCCCAGAAAGGTAAAGAGGTGAACATTAAAGGGAAGCAATACGATTGTGATCCCAGTACTGCACATGCTGCCTTAGTGAACCCACCCAGAATGGCTCATCTACAGGAGGAGATTATGCTGCACCAAGATGAGCCTAGCAGAAGATAACAATCAGGCCATGTTGCTTTGTAAGTGGCCCGTGAACCCGCAGGAAAATGTTTCCCAGCATGGCCTGGGGGTGGGCTTTACTAAGACAAAGCATGTCTAGAGAAAGGAAGCAAGGAGGATTTCTGAAGGGGGCTAGATCCCTCTTGTTCTAGCACTTGGGTTTGAGCACTCACATCTCCCAGTTATTTCAGCAGGATTTCTAGGTGCTTGTGCCTCTGAAGTCAGGCTGGTGGAGCAGGTAAGGAAGGGGGAAAAACTCATGTCATCCAAAAATGGATTCTAAATAAAGAAAATTTGAAACTTTGGAAGTACAAGTTCTGCTTGGCTCAGACACACGCAAATTTGGGGCTGCGGTAGGTCTAAGTTTACTCCTAGAAGCAGAGCAAGTAGTTGCATTCATCTCTGGGCTAGGATACTTCTGGATGCATGCACCTGACAACCAAAATAAGATGTGCTCCTGTATCAGAAGGCTGAGATGGACCCTCTTTTGACTTACATTTAGAAACATTTTAGATTCCCCCCCACCCCAAGGGAAAACTAAAATCAGGGGTTCTAATGAGGGAAAGACAAGGGCCTGGGAAATATTTCACCAAACCCAGCATTAAAAAAAGCGGACACCCTAAAGCTTCCCCAGAGTCTCCCACCCTTCTGGGAAGCCCCATGTGATTCACCTTTCAAGGAGTCCATTACAGTTAGGGATGGACCTGAAGCAAACCCCTGGCTCTGAACTTTTCCAAACTATGGAGTGTTGGAAATCTAGATCCAGGTTGTATGCCTGGGCCCCATCTGTCATGATAAACTCTGCCTTTGTTCAGGAGCTCTATTACAAAGTTAGTATTTTGTATCTGACAATTTATGCTGTTCTTATCTTGGCATTAACATAACCTATCATTGTGTGCAACGTGAGAGCCATGTTTACCACGTCTGGCACCTGCAAGAGAAGGTGCTGATTAGAGCCTTGTGATTTGCTAATGCACAACCGTGGAGCTAGCAGGTGCTGAGCAGTAAATGCAAACTGCCTTCTCCAGAAGTCCTCCTCTGGCTTCTGATGGCTGCACTCACAGGAACACAGCAAAGTTCAAATGCCTGTTATTATAACTTTCAAAAAGTTATAGTTTGCCTAATTAACCATTTGGAACTGGATCCCAGACAAGTAGCAGCAACATGCTCTGTAATTAAGATTCTCTTCACAGCAGTCAAACCAGGTGTCTCTCCCTGGAGCATGGACGTGTGTGCAGAGGATGACACACGCACATGGGGAGTTGGCTTGGTACTCCGTTCAGCAATGCAAAAAGCTGTGAACAGCCAGACAGGAAAAAAAATGTCTTAAGGCTCAAAATTGCTCCTCAAAAATTTAAAGCAAGGAATGCTGAAAGTTCAGAAGGGCTATGCAAGGGAACAGCAGCCTCTCTGATCAGTGATAGGACATGGCTCATCATTGAAAAGGAAGGAGTCAATCTCCTCAAAACCTTGATATTTCCTTGAAAGTAACCCAGGAAAGAATAGCAGTAAAAAAAAAAAAAAAAAAAAAAGCCTGGTGCATCCTCTTTTCATTTAGCTGTGTAAACTATGCCTAACATCCTCTGGGGCGGTCTCAGGATGTACCTTCTCCTTTTCCACATGAAGCTTGAGCCTGTATTCCTGTCCTCAAAGGCTCTCTAGTGTGTTTCTCAAACCCAGTACTGCACATGTTAACACCCATGTGGGTGGGGATTTCAAAAGTGCCTGAGCAAGTCCATTTGGGAATTTGCTCCTAAATCTTAGATTTTCAGAAGCACCCATGTTGTCAGGGAGTGGGGAAAACCTGCTTGAAAATTAAGCATATCATAGATTATCAGGGTTGGAAGGGACCTCAGGTGGTCATCTAGTCCAACCCCCTGCTCAAAGCAGGGCCAATCCCCAATTATGTTTTTTGACCCAGATCCCTAAATGGCACCCTCAAGGATTGAACTCACAACCCTGGGTTTAGCCGGCCAATGCACAAACCACCAAGCTATCCCTGCCCCCCAAATGCTTCTTGTACTGCATCCTGAAATTTGCTAATCTGGGGCTCTAGTGATCCTTCGGGGGCAGTGAGTTCCGGGAGCTCTGCAAATACACCTCCCAGCTAGGGACCTGCGAACTCAGTCCCAAGATCTGACAGCAAGAACCTCCCAGCAGATCTTAAGTGCAGTGAAAACAGAAGGGGGAGAGGGAGAGGCATCTGCCAGGTGACTGGGTCCCAGGTCATTCAACATTTTCAATATTGTCAATCAACAACTCCAGCTGCATTCAGATGTCAACAGGCAGCTGATGCAGAGACCCAGCCACAGCATGATGTGCTAAGAGCGAAGTCACCTGCCCAACCGGAGATTCAGAATGATGCTCATGGCTGGGGTGAAGCAGCAAGTTAAAACTTCAGGAGAAGCAAGTTAACAGCGGCTATTGCAACATCTAGTCTCAAACAGTTCAGTCCACACATACAGCTGCATTTCACAAGCTTCCTTGTTCTCATGGTTTCAATGAAAGACAAACGCTTCAATCCACAAAAGCAAAAAAGTCTTCCTCGCATTTCTCATTCCATGCAGGAAAGTCTAGAATCAGTGCTGACACCTACTGATAGGAGAGAAGAGAAACCTGGATACATTTAATTGACTTCTCAGCTCCAAATTTGCAGGGAGATGGAAGGGTATTCATTAAAGTCACCTTCTGGACAAGTCTTCTCATGGCCCATCTGTCTAGGTAATAATTAGTGCTAACTTAGAGTTTAACTGGGTTTTATATGGACTGTGCCTGGCAGTCACAATCAGCATTATGGCCTGGAGAGTACAGGACAAAACCGGGGGTGGGTGCATGGGAATAGACAGGGCCGGCTTTAGGAAGTGCGGGGCCCAATTTGAACATTTTTGGCGGGGCCCTGGCAGGGATGACTAAAAAAACCTGTTCCATAACAATATAAATAAAGAACAGGAGTACTTGTGGTACCTTAGAGACTAACAAATTTATTAGAGCATAAGCTTTCGTGGGCTACAGCCCCACTTCTTCGGATGCATATAGAATGGAACATATATTGAGGAGATATATATACACACACATACAGAGAGCATGAACAGGTGGGAGTTGTCTTACCAACTCTGAGAAGCCAATTAAGTAAGAGGAAAAAAGCTAGCTTGATTATCACTTCAAAAAAAAAATTTTTCTCTTACTTAATTGGCCTCTCAGAGTTGGTAAGACAACTCCCACCTGTTCATGCTCTCTGTATGTGTGTGTATATATATCTCCTCAATATATGTTCCACTCTATATGCACCTGAAGAAGTGGGCAGTAGCCCACGAAAGCTTATGCTCTAATAAATGTTAGTCTCTAAGGTGCCACAAGTACTCCTGTTCTTTTTGCGGATACAGACTAACATGGCTGCTACTCTGAAACCTGTCAATATAAATAAAATTACATATTATGTACATTGCATCATATATGCTGCTGATCAGTTATTAATGAGCTCCGTTTCACATGTGTGGGTCCCCGCCACTCCCTGGGGGTGTGCTAGGGTGACCAGATGTCCCAATTTTATAGGGACAGTCCCGATTTTGGGGTCTTTTTCTTATATAGGATCCTATTACTCCCCACCCCGTCCCGATTTTTCACACTTGCTGTCTGGTCACCCTAGGTGTGCACATGTTTGGGTCCCAGCTGCTCCCTGCCCCCCTCATTGAAGCAGGTGTGCAGGGTTACTGTCCTGGGAACTGCAGGGAACCAGTGGACATGGGGCAGGCTGGAGGCAGGGCAGGGGCTGGCTGGAGGTAGGGTCTGGCTGCAGGCAGGGCAAGGGGTGTGGGGCTGGCTGGAGACAGGGGTATGTGGGGCGGGCTAGCTGGCTTCAGGTAGGGCCAGCTCTAGGCACCAGCAAACCAATCATGTGCTTGGGGCGGCACATTTTCAGGGGCGGCATTCCGGACATCTTTTTTTTGCTTTGGGCGGCAAAAGCCTAGAGCCGGCCCTGGCAGCAGCGCGTCCTGCGCGGGGGTGCCCTGGGGCCGCTGTGGTTTGCGCCTTGGGGGAGCAACGGTTGCACCTTGTGGCTGGGCAGGCTCCAAGTGGGGGACACTTGGGCTGGGGGCCTCCCTGTGGGGCACACAGAGCTGCCTGCAGGTGCCACAGGGCGGTCGCCCCCCCAGCGCCGCAGCCAGGGCTGGGCTAAGCAGCCTGAGCCACCCAGGGACTGCGGCAGGGTGGCCAGAAGCAGCAGTGGGGCCGTAGAGGGCGGGGCGCTGCCGTGCGGGGCCCGCATCCTACTCTCCGGGGCTGCCCTGCCCTGGCTCCTCAGCCCCCTGCCGGGGCGGTCCCCCGGCTCTGCCTTCCTGAATCCTGGCTGGTCCTGGAGGCAGGAGCCCTGGCTGGAGGGACCCTGGGCTGAGGGTTTATCCAGACCCTGCCAGGGCCAGACCTGCTGGAGGCGAGTAGGTAGTGGGTGGAGTCAGCATTGGTGGGGGGGAGCCCAGTGCTGGGGTGGCGGGCAATGGTGGGGGGGGTGGCGAGAGCCCAGGGCTGGGGTTGGGGGCAGCCAAAAATGTTTTTGCTTGGGGTGGCAAAAAACAAGAGCCGGCCCTGGCGGCAGGGGTTGGCAGGGCTGGAGACAGAGGAGTGCGGGACTGGCTGGCTTCAGGCAGGGGAATGTGGCAAGGGTTGGCTGGAGACAGGGCAGGGGGTGCAGGCAGGGCAGGGGGGTGCAGGGCTGGTGCGGGCAGGGGTGTGCGTGAGGCTGGCTGGCTTTGGGCAGGGCCGCAGGGGGGTGCGGCAGGGGTTGGCTGGAGACAGGGCAGAGGGTGCGGCAGGGGCTGGCTGCGGGCAGGGCAGGGGTTGCGGGGCTGAAGGCAGGGCAGGGGGTGCAGCAGGGGCAGCTGGAGCCCCAGCCCATTAAATAGCCCGAGCCCCCCACTATCCCAGGGCTCTGGTGGCTATTGAAAGGGCCGGGACGGTAGAGGCAGCGGGAGCCCCGGACTTTTAAAATAGCCCCTAGAGCCCCACAGCCCTACCCCAGGGCTCCAGCAGTGGGGCTCTGGTGGCAATTTAAATTGTTCCCTGGGGAAGCCGGGCCACGCCGGTACGCCATACCAGGGCTTGGGCGCGGGGCCCGATTCAGGGGAATTGGTTGAATTGGCCTAAAGCCGGCCCTGGGAATAGATTACTGCTGGGGGTAGGGAATCTGTATGTATACACACACACACACATGCACGCACCCACCCTTTTCAAGTTTGAAACAATAAGCTTGATTTAAAAGGAAAAAAAGCCTTTCTTAGCTCTTCTTGGTTTCAGTCAAGGGAGGTGGTGGGAGGACAAGATATCCCACAGCAGGCTTGGTCAGTATTCTTATACAGCTCCATCCCTGCCTACATACCACCCAGTCCTCTCCCCATTTAGTGTCCTGAGGACACAGTCCCTCTAAATTCCCAACCAGGACTGAAACAACCCAGAAAGACTCTACAGACTCCACTCCCAAGTTTCACCCAGAGCATATTAGCCCCAATTGTGCCCCCTACATCCATGCACAGAGGGCAGTGACCGACTTCCTGTGTGGATTACCCAGTCCTGTATGGGGCAGGGCTCCTGTGCTCCACTGTCCTCCCACTCCAGGTTCTTGCAGGAGTTGCTGCATGAACTGGTCATCTGCACTGGGGGAGGAATGGAGACTGGGCAGACTTGGGCACAGAGCTACTGACTTGCCCACGGAACATCCACAACCAATAAAAGGCCCAATCATGCTCCTTGCTATTGACGGTCAGAAGGTCCCAGTACAGGGACATGGATTCACACCTCCTATTCTTGACTTCACACCTTCTATGATGTTGTCCTATGTGCCTGGAATAACCTCCCTCTTCCCAGATGCCATGGGTTCATCTCCACATTCAAACCTCCTTGGTCATGAAACTCAGCTCTCCTATAGAGCTTTCCTCCCATGTGTCTCCCTTGTAGCCGATAGGCATAGGTATTTGCTAGGCCAGGTATAGGTATCAGTTAAAGCAGTAACACTGAAAGCCTACAGTCCCCAGAGCCTGTAAGACAATAGCTTAGCCAAACTAATTGAGACCTAAGCCTAAAGGAGCAGCCTTAGCTCCTAAGGTCTCACCAGACAGACTGTTGTCATAAACAAGTGTAGCCAAAGTGCTGATAGAGAGCTACAAAATCCCACTTGATGCTAGCTTTGGATATTTTATAATAGGAACATGTGCTGATGTTCTGCCATAAGAGCACCGTGGTAACGAAAGGAGTTACATGCTCGTGAGCTTGAGGTAAACAGCATAGCAAATAATGGGAGAAGAGCACCCCAATGTGATTAGGATGTGGAAGTACAGATATGGATAGAGAACTGAACATGAATATTCAAGGTGGCCACATAACCCTATACAAGGATTAACCATGGCTTAAGCTGTTAGGCTCTTCGTGGAATGGATCATCTGTCTCCCTGGTGTTAGGTCCCCACAAAGGAGGATGTGAATATGCACACAGTGCTGGTCATTTTGTGTTCTCAGTCTAGTTGGCTGGGTTGGCATGTGTGTGGCTTCGCTAACTGTGGTAGTACAACTATTACAAATTCACAAGGTCTCTCCTCATGGGGAGGGTCTCCTGTGCACATTGGGGTCCTCATCCTAGAAAGAACTAATAATTCAGGGTCTGCTGTAGATGCAGTTGGACCCTGCCAAACCACGGAACATAAAACAGAGAATGCCTGATCTATGGTTGGGTATTTTAGGCAACACCAAGCCCTTTGCTAAGGCTGGGAAGCAGCATCCACAACCCCATTTTACAGATTGGGAAAGAGCAGGGACATGACCTGCCCAACCACAGCTCTGTCTGCTCTCACCCTCGTAGAATTGGTCCTGCCCCCAGCCAAGTTAAACATGGCAGGGAACATAGACTTTCTCAAGTCTCTCACAACCACACTTTATGGCTTAGTGGGAGCCCTCCGCCTATAAATAGTAACAACCCTATCATGGTTGGGCAATGCCAGAAACCTCCTACAAATCTCTTCCCATAAGAGTTCCAGACCCAAGAACCTGGCTGCAGCAGAGTGTTTGGCCGCTTCATGGACCTTGTTGGACACCCCTGTACCAGCAGCTGTCAAACAGAGCTAACCTGCCCTCCCGGGTCTTTGCAGGACAGCTTTGCAAACAGATGTTAATGCTACCACTGAAAAATTAAGAGCTTGATTCATTGCATCAAACACACTAGAGCTGGAGTGAGCATGCATGCTTTCTCCCCTATTATCGCTTACCTTGGGAAAGCTCCTGCACACTTCCCCCTCCCCCACTACAAAAGCTGCCACCCTTGAAGTATGGCATCCCATCTGTTCGTGTGAGACCAGGCAGAGAGAAAACAGAACACGCCTGAAGGGCTTAATTCCCCCTTTCCTTGGGGACTTTTTCAAGGACTTGAGCATGTTCTTGTGCAGTGGCCGAGCGTGCCGTCTGGAATGCACATAGCCACGGAGAGCAGCCGCACCCCAGCAGACATGGCGGGAGAGGCATTAGACATATTTGGGGGGGTTAAAATTCTTTAGTTCCTGGAATTTAACTGCATTTTGGCAAATATCCTTAAATAGGTCTGCGTACCACACTCCATGCAAGGACATGGGGCTAAGTGATGGAGTCAGATGTGATTATAATGGTCCCTTAAACTCTAACACTTGATTTGTATTTACACCAAGGCCTCTTGCCACCACTCTGGTAGTGTAAGAGGGACTTGTAGGAGAATGCACTCAGCATAGGCATACCACCTTGTGGCTGGGTGTGGCACAGGCTCTTCTCCTTTCACACCCCCTGGGAGCAGCAGCTCTGGCCCCACAGTGGTCTGTCTACCTAACTCCAACCAGGTCACTCAGTCTCACCCCTTTTGGGGTAACCAGAAGTCCAACAAGTGATGGTCCCAATTGTTAACATCTGGGGGTCTGCCCTCAGTCTGGGCCCATGGTCCTTAAACCCTCTTGTCCCAGGGCTTTCAAATATCCTTATACACCAGGGACTTCACACCACTTTCTTCAGCAGCTGGTAGGGGAACCCAAGTCACTCAGTTCCCAGTCCAAGGACCCTATAAGCAGCAGCCAAGCTCTGCTCCATCAGACTCTCTGCTGCTGCCTCCGTGGACACCTTCCTACTGTAGCCTCTCTTCCAGGCTTTGCTCCCCAGCCCCTTTGTGGGCTCTTGTAATGAGCAAGGCCTCCCAGTGCTTCTCCTTGGAGGTCCAGTTCCTGCCTGTGGCTGCATTCCCAATTCACCACCCTCTGTTCCACTCTGCAGGCCCTTCAGCCTGTGCTCCCTACCCTGGCCGAGCTTCTCCAGAATCACCTTCCTACTCTGGGGTTTGGCCTCTGCCTGGGTGAACAGGTTCTTCATCCTTACTCTGCAAGGCCCTGCAGGGTATGTGATGCACAACCCTCTGCACCAGCTCCTGCTGCTTCTTCCTGTTCCTCTTCTACACCGGCCACCCCTTCTCATGTGTGCTTCCCTTCCTGATAATCCGCACCCAGTTCCTTCCCAGCTGGGCTGCATCTTTAAGCCTGGCCCACCCCTAGGTGCAGCCAGTCCCACATGAGGCCTCTCACTGCCTGTGTGGGGTGCACACCCCATTGCACCACGGGGAGTAGATGTAAATGTAATTTACTCCCACCTTGGAGCCCCTTTCCATTGCCAGAGTGGCCCAGAGGGCCCTTAGGTGTAAACGAGAATCAGGCCCTAGCCAGCTATCCCTTGCTCAGGCAAAGCACCCACCAAATTCAATATGCATTTTGCCTGACTAGGGCAAGTACCGTTGATCATACAGTAGTGGCCATACAGCTATGCATTAAAAAGCAGGCTGTGCACAGAAACATTAGAGACGGAGGAGCCCGGGGCTAGATTGTCACAGGTCCCAGCCACCAAAATCCCAGGTCTCTAGCAGCTGACGGCGCTGAGCTCCTGCTAAGACTCCTTGATAGCAGGATGGCTTCTCACACAGGCCACCTAAAAACAGAGGCATCCAAGAGCCGTCATTTCGGCTGGCTGGACTACACGTTTGCACTGCAACATCTCCCTGCTGGAGAAGTTAAAGAAACTGAACCACTTACTCAAATGCACTGTGGGAGGAGGGGATGCTCACTGTTCATTAAGTGCTTTAAGAGTCTTAGTTGCAAGGTGTAAAAACAAAATTATTTCCTATCCATTGACACATTCAGAAGAGCAGGTATTTGGCATGGTACATACACAGTCTCCTACTTCTGAGCCTTTATACAGATACCTGCACATACACAGCACTTGAAACAGTTTTTCCAGATCTTAAAGAACAAATCAATAGAACATGAGCAGTTCTGTTCCAAGAGAAACACACCCAACCACTTACTTAGGGCATGATTTGGCTGTGCTTAGAGAGCATTCTGCCTTGCTCAGACAGCATCCACAAGCGCTCATTTAAGCCAATAGATGGCGCTTGTTTACTATGTGATGGGCCTTCAGACTCCGAGTACACAGCTCGGTGAACTTTAAAGTTTGCCATTTACCCATAGCTTCTTTTTCCTTCTGTGTCACTCTCATGCCTCATCTGCCTAGTCCCTTTCTCTAGTCTTGCCCTGAACTGACTTAGCTTTGTTACTTGCAGTCCAGTCAGAGACCCATAAACCATTGCACCAATCCTTCACACACCTTTCAAATGGTGCAATGAACAGCCCAAAGGATTCCAGGGAGCACCTGGGAGCAGCAGCTGCAAACACCTTGCTCTTATTGTCTCCTAATGATTAGTTTGCTGCAGAGCTATTGTGTTTCTGTGGAGGGTTCCACTTGACACCACAGCACCCCCTTAGCCCTGCAATGGCCTGTCTCCGGCTAGGCCTACCATGGCTGCACCCTCCAGCCACGTGACTTTTCCAGCTCAGACCCCTTCAGGAGTAACAAGAGGGCAATTGAAGATCCAAATACATACCCAAACCAGTAATTCTTCTGCCCTCCTGGGCCACACGGAAGCACTTTGCCTTACTCCCTGGCCCTGCAGAATTCTTCTATGCTGCTTCTTCACAGCATGTTTGCCCACTGTCTCCCCTCACCAGGGATTCCAGCAACTTCTCTCAGGGACTCCCTGTTGTTTTCACCAGGCCCTTCCTGGGCAGGGACAGGGGGAGAAGGAACAGACACCCTTCTCTAGGTAATCCTCCCTCACCCAGTCACAGCTGGGGTCACTAATGGTAATTAAGCCACCAGATCAGGCTCAGCTGGGGGATAACTGCTACATCACAGGCAAGGCTGAGCCCAACTCTTCTTACAGGGTCAGTCAGCCAGTGAGTTTCCAACAGGGAATGTGACATCAAACTATTGCAGGTATAAAGTAGGAGGTGCCAGCTATATCTGAGGAGCAAATGAGGAAAGGTGGTCAGAGCCCATTAGCAAAGCCAGCACCATCAGAGAGACCCAGGGACATTCAGTATTGCTCTAACTAGCCAAATGATTTACCCATCACAGGCTTTCAACCACACCCTGCTTTAGCCACAAGGCCATAGCAGACTATTAGCAGTGACTCCCCTTACCACCTCTCAGTTTGCAATAGGAACAAGGGGTCTTCTGGCTTCTAGCTCAAAGCCATTGGTGGAATCACCTCATGAGAAGGAGAAGAGCTGCTCTAGGCAGGCAAGGGAGCTGCTGTACTTCAGCATCTCTAACCATTTCCTAGATTTATGGCTGTCTTTGATGCTTCATGTGCCATATGAGCTGAGCTAGACCATGAAATGCACCAGTCACTATACACCAAGCCCCTTATCTTCCACCTCATACCCTCTCAAGGCATTTGCTTTAACCCCTTTATGAGACTGTACCAGCCTACCACCCTCAGAATAAGAAAGGGAAAACCTATCAAGACAGGAGCACTTACCAGCTAGCATGGAGCAGACTGCTACAAACAGAAACCAGTTACAAACTCCCCATACCTGAGCCACAATGCCTATCCTGCCAAATTTAAAGGGCCAGCCTCAACAAGGCATGCTGGGAAAAAGTTCCTATAAAAGGGCATCCTTGGGCTGGGGTATGTGTGAGTAGGGGCTAGGTAGGAAAATGCTCTGAAGGGGGGTGCGCTTGTGATGTCTTTTAATGAGCTATTTATATAGGCACTATAGACTGTTGAGAAAACCGTGGCTGGTCAGACATGCTTAGATAAGCGACCTGGAGGAGCTTTGATGTTGCTATTTCATATGCATTCTATTCAGAGTTATAAATGTTCCCTAAGTCCCTCTCAGTCCAGATGTCTCAGATTCACAGGCTGGGACCAAACTTCAGGGAAGATAGACAGTAAGGGAACTAAAGAGTAATAACGATGCTGCTCAATCAGTACTTAACAGCTAACTGAAACATTTTTCAACAGTCTCTTAACCTAGAGGGTGAGGTGACCAGCCATAGCTTGTGCTAGTCGTGGAACACCTTTATCTTTGGGGTTCTCAGGTGTTCAGACATGACTTATAGCCCCATTCCAGTGGCAGGCTGGTGCTGATTCTTTCTATGGCTGTGGTGGGTCAGACCAGTCGCCCATCTAATCTGATATCCTGTCTCCAGTGTGGCCAATTCTGGATACTTCAGAGGAAGGCATTAGCCTGGCTATCATGTACTTAATTGTGCATGGCTATACCATAGGGGGACCGCTCTTCCTGGCCCCAGCTGGTGAGCCGATTACTGGGAGCTGGTGCAGGAAAAGAACACATCCTGCTGAGCTGAATGACATCAGCAGTGACCCCCCAAGCCAAGCAAACCATTGATATTATTGAACAACAAGGGCCCGGTGGCATTTCCTCCTCCTCCCCTTGAATGGACCATTAAGGGGGTCAAGGAGCCAGTGCGAGGTCAGACTCTAAAGATATGCCAGGGACGAGCAGGGAGCCCTCAGAGGGGCCCTGTGTCCCCTGAGCTCCAGCTTAGTGAGCCTATCACCCAGCAGGGAGGGGGAACCTCAGGATGCTTGACGCTCACCCAGAGGACTGACATATTATGGGCTCGGCTGAGAGGTGGGTTGGGCCAGTGGGCAGGGCACTGCATGGGGGCTTAGGAGAGCTGGGTTCTGTCCCCAGCTCAGCCCCTGGCCTGCTGTGTACCCAGGGGCAAAGCTCTTCCCCCTCTGTCTTGTCTATTTAGACTGCAAGCTCTTCAGGGCAGGGATTGTCTCTTACTGGGTACATGTCCAGCACCTGTACATAGACACAGGCAAACTGACGGATAGAATAGCTTAGGCAGAACGTTTATAGCTCTGGCAAACTTTCAGAGCCTTTGAATTGGGTGCGCTGGCACAATGCATTGAGTCTGTGGCGTCAGTCATCCCCTTTTCATAACCGTGTAACTCCATTGACTTTGGGGGAGGTACTCCTGATTTACACCTATGTGGATGGGCAGAGCTGGGCCCCTTTCTCTGGTGCTGGGGCCAACCAATCCACTGTCCTGTATAAAGGGGGAGATATTCAAAGGCACAGGTTGCAGAGAGGTGCCTAATTCCCACTCAAAGGCAGGGAGTTGGGTGCTTAACTACTACTTAATATTTGTGTCTTGAAAATCTCCCACACCCGGGCAGAGAGCATGATGGGATCTCAGGCTGGTAGTACTTTCCTCTCTGTCCCCTGCTGACACACTCTCTATCGCTAGCCTTTTTTTGTGCATCAGACCGCCAAAGAAATGACTTGGCTCCAAGCAAAGCCGAGTTTGGTCTTGGAATGGTACACCCAACACTCCTAACAATAGCTCTTCCTTTTGGTTCAATTCTGTCCCTTATTTCCCACAGATGGGAAAAAGACCCCACCCACATGGTTGGTGGCATGGAATGATCAGTAGCTGGCAATAAATCAGCCATGTTTCCACTGGTAACAGAAGGCATTGTGTAACGCAGCGACGGAAAAGTATTACATATCTGTGCTGTTCTGTATATATAACGCAGGGCAGGGCAGGCACTGCCAGGCAAAAACAACCTAAAAAAAGGCTGCTGAGAGAGATATTTCAGGAAAAAGGCTGACCTTCAGGAACCAAAGGATTTGCATGGATCCCCAGACAGATAATCCCCATTGAGGCCCCAGATCTGACTCTTCCCATACACGTTCCATGAATCACCCACAGTAGGGCTGTAAGGAGCCTTTAAGAATAGAAGCTAGGTAATTTGGATGCTGGGCTCCTTTAAAGGCTACAGGAAAAGTTTGATTTCGCAGGTTTATTTTCAAAACTCTAACTCGGCGGGAGCAATTCAGAACTGGTTGGTTATTTTTTATGTCCAGGCAGGGTGGGTGATGTGGCTAAGGAAAGAGGGCTAGCTGAGATGGCCGAGAACGTGCAGGAGTGCTGGAGCTTATCCCAGTCGGCTGCTGTAGCACATTGCTCTAGTACAGCTCCAAGAAAACAATTAATTTCTATACCTATGGATGGAGATTTGCTGTCCCCAGATGCAGCTGGGATAGTACCTTCCACTCAGCACATTCCACAACTAGAATGACATTGAAAGCTGGAGGGAGTTCAGAGAAGAACAGCAAGAAAGGGAGCGACTCATGAGGAAGGAATAGAAGCAAAATGTTGATAGGTTGATAGGTGACAACTCGAGGGTGTGGGGGGGACATGCTAGACTACATGTGTGTGAAGGGTTTAAACACCAAGAAAGGCATTGGATCCGATTGCATTCATTTTGTACAGTCAGTTCCAAGATGTTGATGGGAACAATTGTTACATTCTTTGATTACTAGTTTCTTTTGTTTTCTGTATCTGATAGACCTTTAATTTATTTAATATCCATTGTTTTAGGTTCTTGCCCTTTTCTTGAATATCTGTTAGTCATTTATTTATATATCTATTAGGAATGTATTGCTTTTTCTCACTCTTAAGGAAGTGTACATCTTACTTACAGTAAACTGTGATCTCCAAAGGGGAAAAAAAGAAAAAAGAAAGGCATTCTTTAGGGTGGAGCAACCAGAAATAATCCAACGAATTTAGCTGGAAAATTTAGGATGAGCCTTAGGAAAACCTCTCTGATGGATATCTGAGACAGTGGACAAGTGCTTCGGTCTTCCATCATGTTCAACAGGAAACACTAGTGCAAGTTCTGCAACCATTAGGGGTGAAATCCTGGCTCCATTGAGTCAGTAGCAAAACTTCTAATGGCTTCAATGGGGCAGAGATTTCACCCTAGAACTTCAGAGTGGAATTTTCAAAAGTGCTCAGCACTGATTTATCTCCGCTCTCATTGAAATCAATGTGAGTTTTATCATAGGATGGGATTTACCAAAGTGATTTAGGAGCCTACTTTCTGTTTAAGGCCAACGGTATTTGTACTCCTAAATTACTTAGATCCAAATTCACAAAGATATCTAGGTGAATAAAGATGCAGATAGGTACCTAGTCAGATTTACAAAAGCACCTAAGTGAGTTGGGCACCTAAGTCCCATTGATTTCCAATGGTCTTAGGCTCCTTAGTCACGTAGGTGTTTTGAAAATTTTACTCCAAGTTAAACTGCACCATCCTCCTTTTGCGCATGCACTGATGTCTGGCTCTGTCCTAGGACAGACCAGATGGCCTAGGGCAGGGCAACATTAAAGGCAGCAAAATGTCCAGTGACAGCTTGGGCTAGTAGGGGTGCACATCTGCCCACTTGTGTCGGGCAGCGGGACCCAGACAGCTCTGCAGGCTGGGAGTCAGCATGGGACTCACAACTCCTTCTCTTGTCATACAGCGGATTGGGGAAACATAACAGGAATGCAAGAAATGCATCATTAAAGTCAATGGGCTCAATCCACCAACGGCACTGAGAACATACTGAGCATTTGTATCTCCAAGGGGAGTATGTGGGTGTCGTGGGTGCTCATCAGCTCTCAGAATTTGGCCCTTTGTAAATGAACCAGCCCATGTCCTCTATACATCCCATGGAGGTGCCTCTGTTCTTTGCGGTGCCCTGGAGTGCATGCACATTAGAAATACCTACAGTTGTCTCTGATGTTCACCACCATGGTCACAGCCCTCCCATACATTCATCTCCTGTTTTCACAGCGAGATGTTCGTCTTTATCATGGCTAAATACAGGGACTATAAGCTAAGGGGAGGATTTGGCTTTTATTTGTTGTACTCCCTGGGACGTAAACTACTTTTTGTTCCGTTGCAAAGAACCATAGTCCATGCCGCTGCCCTGCAAAGCCCTGGCATCTCATGAAACACATTCCAGCCAGTGCAACTGAATTCAGTTCAGTCCACCCTGGATGAGACGGAGACACAAATGAAGGGGCAATACGTTAGAGGCAGCTAACCCTTGTTAGGCTTTACAGGCCAGACACTCAGGCGTGGTCTACACTACAAGTTTAGGTCGAATTTAGCAGCGTTAAATCGAATTAAGCCTGCACACATCCACACGACGAAACCCTTTTTTTCTACTTAAAGGGCCCTTTAAACCAGTTTCTTTACTCCACCTCCGACGAGGGGATTACCACTGAAATCGGCCTTTGCGGGTCGGATTTGGGGTAGTGTGGATGGAATTCAACAGTATTGGTCTCTGGGAGCTATCCCAGAGTGCTTCATTGTGACCGCTCTGGACAGCACTCTCAACTCAGATGCACTGACCAGGTAGACAGGAAAAGCCCCGCGAACTTTTGAATTTCATTTCCTGTTTGCCCAGCGTGGAGAGCACAGGTGACCACGCAGAGCTCATCAGCACAGGTAACCATGATGGAGTCCCAGGATCGCAAAAGAGCTCCAGCATGGACCGAACGGGAGGTATGGGATCTGCTCGCCATATGGGGAGACGAATCAGTGCTAGCTGAACTCCGTAGCAGTAAACGAAATGGCAAAATATTAGAAAAAGTCTCAAAGGCCATGAAGGACAGAGGCCATAACAGGGACGCACAGCAGTGCTGCATGAAAATTAAGAAGCTAAGGCAAGCCTACCACAAAGCCAGAGAGGCAAACAGAAGGTCCGGGGCAGAGCCGCAGACATGCCGCTTCTACGGCATTCTTCAATGGAGAAACACGCAACAGGGAAGCAGGTTCGAAGTACGAGGAAGATGATGATGAAGACAATGAAGATAGCTCACAGCAAGGAAGCGGAGAAACTGGTTTCCCCAACAGCCAGGATATGTTTATCACCCTGGACCTGGAACCAGTAACCCCCGAACTCACCCAAGGCGTGCTCCCAGACCCTGAGGGCGCACAAGGGACCTCTGGTGAGTGTACCTTTGTAAATATTACACATGATTTAAAAGCAAGCATGTTTAATGATTAATGATTAATTTGCCCTGGCAATCGCGGCCAGTACAGCTACTGGAAAAGTCTGTTAACGTGTATGGGGATGGAGCGGAAATCCTCCAGGGACATCTCCAGAAAGCTCTCCTTGATGTACTCCCAAAGTCTTTGCAAAAGGTTTCTGGGGAGGGCTGCCTTATCCCATCCTCCATGGTAGGACACTTTACCACACCAGGCCAGTAGCACGTAGTCTGGAATCATTGCATAACAGAGCATGGCAGCGTATGGTCCCGGTGTTTGCTGGCATGCAGACAACATCCATTCCTTATCTCTCTTTGTTATCCTCAGAAGAGTGATATCATTCACGGTCACCTGGTTGAAATGGGGTGATATTATTAAGGGGACATTCAGAGGTGCCTGTTCCTGCTCGGTTGAACAGAAATATTCCCCGCTGTTAGCCACGTGGTGGGTGGGAGTGGTGAAGTGATCATCCCAGAGAATTGGGTGTGTGGGGGGGGAAGGCGGGTTAGTTGGGTATGTTGCATGTTAACCCGGAAACCACAGCCCCTCCTTTTATATTGCAAATCCATTTTAAATGGCTAACCCAACAGGTGCTTGGTATGGGAAATGAGGGTGCTACTGTTTGAAACCGTTCCCACATGTTATGAAGGTTAAAAAAGCCAAAAGACTGTGGCTTTCCATGGCTGCCTGCAAGCCGAATTCTGTTGCCTGGCACTGCGTGAGTGATCTCTTACACCAAATCGGCAGGCCCTCAAAATAAGAGGAAAAATGCGACCTTGTAACGAAAGCACATGTGCTGTGTAATGTGAACAGCAAAATTTAACGGGAAAGAGTGTACCCATTGTTCTCTAAAATGTGTCTTTTTTTAACCACCTCTCCCTTCCCCTCCACCAGCTGCAAATGTTTCTCCTTCACAGAGGCTAGTGAAGCTTAGAAGGAGAAAACGGCAGACTCGGGATGATATGCTCTCGGAGCTCTAGATGTCCTCCCACGCTGACAGAGCACAGCAGAATGCGTGGAGGCAGTCAATGTCAGAGTGCAGAAAAGCACAATATGAACGAGAGGAGAGGTGGCGGGCTGAAGAGAGCAAGTGGCGGGCTGAAGAGGATAGGTGGCGTCAGATTGCTGACAGAAGGCAAGAGTTGATGCTCCGGCTGCTGGAGCATCAAACTGATATGCTCCAGCATATGGTTGAGCTGCAGGAAAGGCAGCAGGAGCAGAGACCGCCGCTACAGCCCCTGTGTAACCAACAGCCCTCCTCCCCAAGTTCCATAGCCTCCTTACCCAGACGCTCAAGAACGTGGTGGGGGGGCCTCCGGCCACCCAGCCACTCCACCCCAGATGATTGCACAAGCATCAGAAGGCTGGCCTTCAATAAGAGTTAAAGTTTTAAAGTTTTAAACTGCAGTGTGTCCTTGTCCTTCACTCCTTCCCCCACCCCTCCCAGGCTACCGTGGCAGTTATCCCCCTAGTTGTGTGATGAATTAATAAAGAATGCATGAATGTGATGTAACAATGACTTTATTGCCTCTGCAAGCGGTGCTCGAAGGGGGGAGGGGAGGGTGGTTAGCTTACAGGGAAGTAGAGTGAACTGGGGGGGGGGGGGCGGGTTCATCAAGGAGAAACAAACAGAAGTTTCACACCGTAGCCTGGCCAGTCCCAAAACTGGTTTTCAAAGCATCTCTGGTGCGCACCGTGCCCTGCTGTACTCTTCTAACCGCCCTGGTGTTTGGCTACGCGTAATCAGCGGCCAGGCGATTTGCCTCAACCTCCCACCCTGCCATAAATGTCTCCCCCTTACTCTCACAGGTATTGTGGAGCGCACAGCAAGCAGCAATAACAATTGGAATATTGGTTTCGCTGAGGTCTATCCGAGTAAGTAAACTCCACCAGCGCGCTTTTAAACGTTGAAATGCACATTCTACCACCATTCGGCACTTGCTCAGCCTATAGTTGAACAGGTTCTGACTACTGTCCAGGCTGCCTGTGTACGGCTTCATGAGCCATGGCATAAAGGGGTAGACTGGGTCCCCAAGGATAATTATAGGCATTTCAACATCCCCAACGGTTATTTTCTGGTCCGGGAAGAAAGTCCCTTCCTCCAGCTTTTGAAACAAACCAGAGTTCCCGAAGATGCGAGCATCATGTACCTTTCCCGGCCATCCCACGTTCATGTTAGTGAAACATCCCTTGTGATTCACCAGGGCTTGCAGCAGCATTGAAAAGTACCCTTTTTGGTTTATGTACTCAGTGGCTTGGTGCTCCGGTGACAAGATAGGGATATGGGTTCCGTCTATCGCCCCACCACAGTTTGGGAATCCCATTGCAGCAAAGCCATACACTATGAGCTGCACGTTTCCCAGAGTCACAACCCTTGATATCAGCAGGTCTTTGACTGCGTTGGCTACTTGGATCACAGCAGCCCCCACAGTAGATTTGCCCACTCCAAATTGATTCCCGACTGACCTGTAGCTATCTGGCATTGCAAGCTTCCACAGGGCTATCGCCACTTACTTCTCAACTGTGAGGGCTGCTCTCATCCTGGTATTCTGGCACTTCAGGGCAAGGGAAAGCAAGTCACAAAGTTCCATGAAAGTGCCCTTACGCATGCGAAAGTTTTGCAGCCACTGGGAATCATCCCACACCTGCAACACGATGCGGTCCCACCAGTCTGTGCTTGTTTCCCAGGCCCAGAATTGGCGTTCCATGGCATGAACCTGCCTCAGTAACACCATGATTTGCACATTGCTGGGGCCCGTACTTTGTGAGAGGTCTATGTCCATATCAATTTCTTCATCACGCTCGTCGCCGCGCTGCAATTGCCTCCTTGCCTGGTTTTGCTTTGGCATGTTCTGGCTCTGCTTATACTCCAGGACAATGCGCGTGGTGTTCATAGTGCTCATAATTGCTGTGGTGATCTGAGCGGGCTCCATGATCCCAGTGCATGGTGTCTGGGCTGAAAAAAGGTGCAAAACTATTGTCTGACGGAGGGAGGGAGGGGCGAGTGACGACATGGCTTACAGGGAATTAAAATCAACAAAGGTGGCTGTGCATCAGGGAGAAACACAAACAATTGTCACACAGAATGGCCCCCCCCAAAGATTGAACTCAAAACCCTGGGTTTAGCAGGCTGTTGATTTCATGGAGGGAGGGGGAAGCAAATGAATACAGAACAAATCTGGTCCATCTATCTTTTACATCTTAGGCTGGCAGCAGATGGTGCAGCATGACTGATAGCCATCAGCATCTTCTGGGTGCTTGGCAGAAGATGCTGCATTACGATTGCTAGCCATCATCGTCAAGATGGTGCAATAGGACTGCCGGCAGGACAGAGTCTCCAGGAGACACAACATGTCTGCCCAGGCGCTTCTGACCGAACTCACTGAGGTGTACAACAACGATGGATACCAGTCGTAATACACCATCTACTGCCAAAAGGCAATTAGCTGCTGCTGTGTAGCAATGCAGTACCATGTCTGCCGGCACCCAGATGACATATGGTGACGGTGAGCTGAGCTGAGCGGGCTCCATGCTTGCCGTGGTATGTCGTCTGCACAGGTAACCCAGGAAAAAAGGTGCGAAACGATTGTCTGCTGTTGCTCTCACGGAGTGGGGGGGCCTGACGACATGTACCCAGAATCCCCCATGACACTGTTTTTGCCTCATCAGGCATTGGGATCTCAGCCCAGAATTCCAATGGGCGGCGGAGACTGTGGGAACTGTGGGATAGCTACCCACAGTGCAACGCTCCGGAAGTTGACGCTAGCCTCGGTACTGTGGATGCGGTCCGCCGACTTAATGCACTTAGAGCATTTTATGTGGGGACACACACAATCGACTGTATAAAAACAATTTCTATAAAACCGGCTTCTATAAATTCGACCTAATTTCGTAGTGTAGACATACCCTCAGTGGCTGCAAATCAGGCTAGTTCCACTGAACTGATGGCCATTTCATTAGCACTTGGAAAGGAAGGCTCCTTAGTAGTGGTTGATCTGCTGGTATCAGGGATGCACAAAGCAGCCATAAACCACTCCCATGTCTCCAGTGGGGCTTAGATCTGTGTGCATATTGCAACCCAGCGGTGAGACAGTTACAAACCCTGAGTCTGCTGCTGGGGCTGCCTTAGGGAAAAACAGGACCTAGCACCCTTCCCCTCTAGATTGAGCAAAGGGATGGCCAAAGTCCAGGTTACCCTCTGCTCTGACCCTGGGACTCCAGTGGCAGCAATTCCATGGATGAATCAACAGGAAGAGGGTTGGTTTGGATTCTTCTTTCCCTTTCCTTTTCCTAGAAGGCAGAGCTGCTAAACTGTGTATAGTAACAAGGCCGGGAGGTGGGGGGGGGAAAGCAGGACATGAATCACTGGCACAACCATCCTGACGTTCAAAGGCACAGGCCTGCCTAGCTCTTCCTCTGCCTAGGCACAGCTCAGCTCATGTGAAGAAGAGAATTTGGAAGATCTCTTATTATTCTTTGCTATTGTCCATTGCTCTCCTGGTGATGGGGTTGGGACATTGTCTACTGCATGTGTAGATGCGATCCATGTCTAATCCTTCTATCTTCCTATGCTGCACCCATCAGGCTGGTCTCTGAGCACCTACTGCAAAGGTGGATCATATGCGGCTATCAGAAATGTATTGGGTCTTATTCTGTGCTGTACTTCTTGGCGACATGATACAGAAGGCCAGAGGTGTGGAGTAGGGAAAGGGTTTAGTCTAGGACAGGTCCAGGCCAGTGCAGCACCTGGTGTAAATTAGAGCAGCCCAGGAGTTTGTTTAATTCACAGCGGCTCTCAGGGGCAGTCTAAACTCTGTGTTGGCACCTGCTCAGAATTCTCTGTATAGAACTCTATAGATTTCATCCCTATTAAATTCCATTGGACATTCCATAAGGGATTATTTAAGGCATCTCCTTCACCCACCCCTATTTTCTGTCTGGCTGTGAATACCACATCCAGCTACTGTGGTGATGGACCCATGGGAAATAGACTAAATAAATAGTTCTCTATGGGAGAAAGGTAGATTAAATTAGATCTGTTTTTATAGAGGTATTTTGGCATTTTTGCCTCTGTCCCTTGCTTAACCAGGAAGCGCTGAGGCTCAAGGAAATAAAATTTAATGGGGGGAAGGGGAGGATTTTTAGCCAAAGATTTTTGTATGGCCAGAAAGTTGAGTTTGAATGATAGGAAAAGGTCCAGGCCAGTTCTTTCTCTACCCAAACTGGTTATTCCGCCCCCACCTCACAGTCGGTGACATACTGTGCTAGGTTTTTGGCATCTGAAAATGATATGTAACATTGAATAAGTGACACAGTGTTCACAGGGATGTAAAAACAGGGTTCATGGCCTTAAGCAAATGCCAGAATGAGCCCATGAGTGACATCCCGAGATAAAAGATTTCAGAGTAGCAGTCGTGTTAGACTGTATCTGCAAAAAGAACAGGAGTACTTGTGGCACCTTAGAGACTAACAAATTTATTAGAGCATAAGCTTTCATGGACTACAGCCCACTTCTTCGGGCTTTTCGAGATAAAAGCTTGCACTGAGATAAAGGCAGACAAGGCGGTTGTTAGTAGAGATGCAATTGGCTTTGGCACATGGGATTGGTTTTAGTGGGACCTGGGAAATGCTGCCACGTGGAGACATAGATTTCTGTTCTGTGCTTGGGCAGACTGGAGCAGAACTGCCTGAGGCGGAATGTTCACACAGGGCCAGGGCTGGATGACACCAGTGTAAATAGCTGTGAAGTGTCTGAAAGAGACAGGGAAAACACTGAATGAAATGTGCATGTGTATATGTGTGTGTGTGTGACAGTGTTTTTCTTTCCCTGCCTTAGCTTGAGCTAATACTATGCCAGAATCTATATGGCCCAGCAACATTAGAAACAAGAGACACGTCCCCCGAGATGTATCTATCCGAGTGTCGTGAGAAACGCCTCGCATGCAACATGAGATACCCTTCCTGGTGGTGGGTGAGATGAAAAAACTTGCAAAGGAAGCAGTGGCAGAATTGAGTCACTGGAGCACAGAGAGGTGGGTTTCTCTTCATTCAAGTGGCTCGCAGACTTCCACTTGTAGCTATTCAACCCCAAATTTCAAAACAGTCTCTTCTTTTCTCTGTGCCCCAACTCCCCTAAGGACAGGTGACAGCTGAGACCTGTTTTCAGAGGTATGGATGGATCAAAGGACAGAGAACACCCTCCTGGTCTAAGCATACTCACCCTGGAGGACAGGTCTTAGGGCGGTCACTCGTTTCTCCACAGAAGGGGAAATCCGGCACTATGATTTCCAGAGTAGGGAACCCACAGAGCCTGCTCCTGCAGCCACTGAACTCGGTGTGAATGTTCAGCAGGTACAGGATCTGTCTCCACACCTGTTGGAAGGCAGACAGTGCATTGCAGCTGTCAAGGGAGCAAAGTATCCAGGTGTGGAGCTCAGATCCCATCTCTATTCAGCGTGGGTATGTCTACACTGCAGTGTGTATATACCTTTTGACAAGGAAAGGCGAGACCAGGTCACTAGTCCCACCTACTCTGGTATCCAGCCTCCAGCAGAGGCACTGGTGCTCTAGGGCAGTGGCTCTCAAACTTTTTTACTGGTGACCCCTTTCACACAGCAAGTCTCTGAGTGCGACCCCCCTTATAAATTAAATATATAATTTATATATTTAACACCATTATAAATGCTGGATGCAAAGCGGGGTTTGGGGTGGAAGTTGACCACTCGCAACCCCCCATGTAATAACCTCGCAACCCTGAGGGGTCCCGACCCCCAGTTTGAGAACCCCTGCTCCAGGGGAAAGCAAGTAGCTCACACTGTTATGCACTTGGTCAACACCACTTGAACTCACTGGTGACGTGTTCACTTATTAGTATTATGGTAGTGACTAGGAGCCCCACTCATGGACCAGCCCCCCGTTGTGCTAGGCGCTGCACAAACAGAACAAAAAGACGGTCCCTGCCCCAAGGAGCTTACAATCTAAGTCTAAGACAAGTGACAACAGCTGGATGCAGACAGATGAGGGAGTACAGTAAAACAGTTACTTTCCCTGGGGAACCCCCTTCTTCAAGCCCTGCTTTCCCACTGCCTGGTGCTAGTTCAGCTTTGCTGCTGGGTTTGGCTGAGGCACAAGGGAAACAGGGAAAATGTATGCAGCCAGAGGTCCTTGTGTGTCCTCTTCTTCCTCACAGCAGCGGGTGCTTTTTCTCAGGCGGTCAGGTGACTTATCTAGGGTCTTGCCATGAGCTATCAGAGCAGTGGTGATTTAAACAAGGTCTTCCTGTTTCACAGATTTTGCTTGAAGCACCAGATGACCTCAGGGCTCCTTACTGCCCTGCTTGCTGGGAGACCTGGGTGCTGTACCTGGCAGAAGACTTTCTCTTCGACCTTGCCTGAGCCACAGTTTCTTTATCTGTAAAATGGGGGTAATCATGTTTACCTAGCTCATAGGACTGTCCTCAGGCTAAATGAACTGGTGTTTGTGAAGCACATTGAATTCCTTGAGTGGAAAGCACTAAAAAAGTGCAAGGGATTTTACTGATGATGGTGATTATTATTGCTGCTATTGTTAATATAAACTGCCACATCCTTTCTTGTTTAATTCATATTCCCAAAGAGAAGAGCACCATTTCACCTGATAGTCTGTCATCTTTAATCATAATAGTTATGTCACTCTTTGCTTTTTAGATGATGGATTATAGCACAAGTGACTGGTTTGAATTACTTCAATTGTACTAAAGTAATTTTTTTATAAAGCATTTAATTTCTATTTCTGTTCAGAAGGTCCATGACTGAGAGATTTTGGACTTCTGGCCTTCATGAAACTTTTTCATGGTGTAGGAAACATTTCCCCCTAATTTAAACAATTTGACCAAGAGAAATTTAATTTAAAAATACAACCCACTGTTTGTAATAAACAGAGACCTGTGCTCAGCAAATGATTATACAGTAATTCTTGTTTGAAAATCATTCTTCTCCTCGAAAAACTTCAGTGTTGTGAAGGCCAAGACTATACCAGGGTTCAAAAAAGAACTAGATAAGTTCATGCAGGATAGGTCCATCAATGGCTATTAGCCAGGATAGGCAGGGATGGTGTCCCTAGCCTCTGTTTGCCAGAAGCTGGGAATGGGCGACAGGGGATGGATCACTTGATGATTGCCTGTTCTGTTCATTCCCTCTGGGGCACCTGGCATTGGCCACTGTCGGAAGACAGGATCTAGATGGACCTTTGGTCTGACCCAGTATGGCCGTTCTTATGTTTTTAGCTTGGGGAACTAAACAATCTTCCAGCAACTCTGAACTCACTGATCCTGAAACTCAACATTTCTGAGATCTGTTCTACCTGTACAACTTATAATTTGTAAATGGGATATAAGTTCTACCTCCTGGAGCAGGCTATGAGCTGTCATTAAAGCTGACTGAAAAAATGGAATATTTTTCATGCCAATTTTAATGAAAACAATTATATTGTTTTTCATTAAAATAAAAATTAGAAATGTTTAGCCAGCTTTATCTATGACACTAAAGTTTTATGCCCGTGATCTCAGCTACCAGGAACATCTGGGATTAATAATGCACATTATTAAAGTTAGAAGGTGCCACACACTTCCACTCTGTTTGGGCGAAACTTATTAAAATGCCACCACGTCCTGTCCCAACATGCACAGGGCTCAATGCAAAACCCAGAGTGATCCATTTGGGAGAGGGGTCGTCTCTGATTCTGTTCCAAAGTCCTGGCCAAGAAGTGGCATCGTCCCAGGACGTTATAAATTGTGAGGTTGGGATTACACAGCTGGGACTCAGCTGCTGTTCTGACTCTGCCCATGTTCTCTCCAACTTCCCCTGAGAGCAGGGCTGGGCTTCAGCTGCTGCGAGCTCCCGCTCTCTCTGAGAACCAGCTCGGCCCTTGTGATATGCCATGATCCAGTTCCTGGAAGTACCATCTTTCCCTGGGGACCCAGCACATGTGAACTCCAGCTGCCTCAGAGCAACATGCCAGGACTTAGCTCCCATGAGTTCCCTCTCCCACCACGCAGAGAGCCAGGCCTGGGCTCCCATAGCCCTGCCTTGGTGCCAGCATCACTTCTGCCCCACTCTCACCCCTATTTCCTTACCCAGGCACTTCCAGCTATTTTTTTGCCTCCCTGTTTATGGTTCCCCATGGTGGCCCGTACTGTCAGGCTGCTTTGCGTGACAAGCTGCCCTCCCCCTCAGGGGAGAGTATTTCTGGTCCCTCACGTGAGAAGCAGACAGTGATTGGCAGCAGGGAAAAGTTCCTGTTCGTTAATGTGTTATTATCAGCAGCACTTCCACCAA
The DNA here is from genome assembly GCF_011386835.1 of Chrysemys picta bellii. Lineage (NCBI taxonomy): Eukaryota > Metazoa > Chordata > Testudines > Emydidae > Chrysemys > Chrysemys picta. The sequence continues at coordinate 162,487,469 of NC_088792.1, read as the reverse complement.
TACTAACCAGGCTCCTAATTAAAGGGGAGCTCGCCAGAGACAGGAAGAAAATAAACTGAGGAGAGTATAAACTTCCCCCGGTTCATAAACAGCAGGAGAGACACTGATGGGGCTGGGGGAGCCCCAAACAAGGGCTCATTCTTCTTCATTTCCTTTCAGTGACGCAGGAGGAGCGTTGGTCCCTCCATAGTTACCATCTCTTTGGGCACTGGACTCCCAGCTCTGCCCCTCCAGCTCTGCTGTGCAGATCTGGGCCTGGACCCAAGCCCCAGCCCTGAACACCGGCAAATGGAATCTGCATCCCACTGACCCTTAGCTCTGCTCATTTGTTGATTGATTTTAGATCATTCCCTCAAGCCGGGATGGTGGGCTCAATGCTCTGTGCTGGCGGAGCTATACTCGGGGTGGGAGGAAATGAGCAAAGGTGCCTTGACGTTGTTTTTGTTCTTCTCCTGTTTTCAAGCCAGCTAGGTCCAGCTCGGTCCCTGGGGTAAGTCACAGCAGCCTTAGTAGAGTGACCAGATGTCCTGATTTTATAGGGACAGTCCCGATTTTTGGTTTTTTTCTTATATAGGCTCCTATTTCCCCCCACCCCCTGTCCCGATTTTTCACATTTGCTGACTGGTCACCCTAAGCCTTAGGGCTGGGGTAGATTAGCCTGGCATGTGGCAAACTGTACTTTTAGAGCAGCAGAGAATTGGGCCCTGCTCCAATGTCTGTCTGAAAAGGGCTGGGCACCCTGTGAGCAACACTGCAATTCAGATAATAAATAACTCTCCCTGCCTTCCCCTCAGTTGTGTCTGGAATCAGGATCCAAATGGTGTGGCTTGTCTTTATCTCTGCTCCCTACTTGCTGACAGAAGCACCAAAGGGTTGTTTTTCCCTCTGGGGCATGCTAGCCACAGAGACCCACGCCTCTTTTTATGCACAGACAAGGTGCAGCAAGAGTGCGAAGCTTTGCACACCTGGGAGATCACCTGTTGCTTAAGCCTCAACAGCTCATTCACTCACCACTATCAGATTTGTGCTTTGCTACGATGCAAGCATCTGTCTTCTACTAGGTGAGCGGAGATATTCTATTCATTTCACATTTGCTAGCAAATAACCCTGAATCTATCTCCCCTTGTAAGTATTCTCACACTTCTTATCAAACTTGTCTGTACTGGGCTATCTTGATTATCACTTCAGAATAGGGTGACCAGATAGCAAGTGTGAAAAATCGGGACAGGGGTGGGGGGGTAATAGGAGCCTATTTAAGAAAAAGCCCCAAATATTGGTACTGTCCCTATAAAATGGGGACATCTGGTCACCCTACTTCAAAAGTTTTTTTTCTCTTACTTAATTGGCCTCTCAGAGTTGGTAAGACAACTCCCACCTGTTCATGCTCTCTGTATGTGTGTATATATATCTCCTCAATATTTATTCCACTCTATATGCATCCGAAGAAGTGGGCTGTAGTCCATGAAAGCTTATGCTCTAATAAATTTGTTAGTCTCTAAGGTGCCACAAGTACTCCTGTTCTTTTTGTGGATACAGACTAACACGGCTGCTACTCTGAAACCTGTCAAATAACCCTTATGATTTTTAGTTCCTACTGACCTGGGGCTAGATGCAAACCAACGACCTGGAGGTGTGACGTGCTATAGCCAATTGCTAATCCGCTAAGCATCCCATCCATCTCTTTAGCAAACTATTGTCGATTGGATGATAGAGATGAGCCCAATTTGTAGAGTTCAGACCCTCCCTAAAGTTCAGTGGTGCTCGGTCCATTGCAGAAATGAGGCCCAGCCGTAGAATTTAGCTTTAGATCCCAAAACAAATTTCCGCAAAGTTTAAGAGAGTTTGGCTCCACAGATTTCTGTAGAGATGCTTGAACTATGTGGTGGCGGGGGGGGAGGGGGAATCATTAAAATGACATCACATTTCATCGTGACCTTTTCTCTCTCTTTTTTTTCTCAATTGAAAGTTGAAGGTTTTTTGAAGAAATTTCAAAAATTTCAACCAACTCTATAGTTGGCAAAAAAAAATAAAAGTTAAAAAATTGAATTTTGGAAAATTTGTCTCTATCATCTTCTCTGTCTCATCGCCAGTAAGACCCACTCAGAATCAATGTGCACAGCCAGATGGTTACTTATCCTTCAACACTAGAGATGAACACTGGAACCAAATCCCTCATCCCAGCACACCCAGACTTTGCGGGAGGCGGATCTGGTTCCGAATTCAAATTCTGCATCTCAGGCCTATCTTCATTTGAAACAAACACATCAGCTCTGATAGATGCTACTTACAAGGCTGGTGCTGCCCCAGTGCAGGGATGAGGGGTGCCAGGCCTTTGCTCCCGTGCCCTCCTCTGATCGCAGTAAGACTCCCAAAATAGCACAAAACACACTTTGTCACCCTGATGAGGCACTTCCGATCCATGCCATGTTTACATTCCTCTCCGATCGCAGGCCAAGATAATGACAAGCTGACATCCAGTTTGCCTGCCAGTGAGCTGTGCATACAGATAACAGATGCCCCTGGTAAACAGCCCCATCCTGCTCTTGGGAAGCATACACCCACCCTGCCTCCTGCTGAGCTGCCAAGGGGATGAGGAAGGGATATATCCTTGCTGGAGGCAAACAAGTCCTCTTCTCTTTAGCCAACCCTGTCTCTGCCCAACCCATGGGCTGTGCCAGCCCAGCCCTGGCAGGAGTAGAGCCTGCTGCTCAGATGCAAACCATGGAGCTCTGCAATGCAGTCCCTGCCCATCCACACCTTCACTATGGGTGTTCGGCTTTCAGACACTACAGATCCCTGCATACAATGCTCTGTCTTGATAGGAGAGTCCTGAGCCACACCTTCCATATGGAAGAGGAAGGCAGCTACATTTAATGACAGTCAATCAGGCGTGTCTTCCTGGGCACTGCTGCTGCAGTCCTCCATTTGGTCACCCCCAAGTTAGCCCCATTCACAGGAGCTGAGGCTCGGCGGTGCCAGTAATTCAGGCTCCTTTAGACTCAGTCGCATCCATTTACTCAGGAATAAGTGAGGGGCAGATCTATATAAGGCACACGCTAGGGCTGTCGTGTTCAGGAATCTTCAGAGAATAGGCGCTTGAAAGAGGTCAGCTTTATCCAGTGCCTCTGCATTACAAAACAGGAGCTGTGGCATGACAGAACAGGGGCCTCTCTATTGACAGAGCAAGAGCCTCTGCATTACAGAACAGGAGCCTGAAAGGTGCACATCCCCACAATGGCCCTGACAGCAGGGTAAATTACACCCACTTGGACAACCTCTGGACTTGGTTAGAGTCACCTCTGAATTTGGCCCCGCACAGTTAAATATGGTTCTTGTGCTCATAAAGGTAAATAGATCCTGGAGTTATGCAGCTTGACATTCGCTACCAGCTTTATGTCCAAACCACATCTTGTCCAGACTGTCTTATCCAAGTCACATGCAGAGAACTGGAACAGATCACAACGACACACTCATGCGCGCACGCACACACACAGATCTGATGCAGTGCCATTGTACGTGAAAATAGAGCTTTGCAGCACTGTGATGCGGAGTGTTTCACTGCCTGGGGTCACTCCTACTGCAATATTCTGTGAGGGTGTTTGAGTGAAAGGCGTTGCTGGTATTCTCTCTCTGCAGCTGCATGCAGTGGGGAGAGAGCATCAGAGATCAGTGTCAGGGGCAGGAGGGGGTCCCATTTACAGAGAGGAGCCACATCACAGCCCCGGGGTAGACAACACAGCCAGCTGAAGAAACCAAACAAGAGCTGCAGAGCTGATCCAAATTCCAGATCACATGTTTGGGAAAATACAGTGATTTCAGATTCACAGGAGCATCTCTGGATCTGGAAGGAAACATTTGCTCGTCTAGCTGTAGCTTGTGGTAGCTCATTCAGCCTGGAGTCAACTCACTGCTCCTTCCCAGGCAGATCTGATTATATCCTTGCAGCTCCCACATGCAGTTGGGCAGGTGACTGGAGAAAACCCAATCTTTCGCTCCACTGCAATATGCCTTCCCCTTAGCTTGAAACGCTGCTGAACCAAGCAGACTCTAACCCATCACAATAATGGAGTTCAGCAGCTGGGACTGGAAGCCCACGTGGAGATAGGATATGAATTATTTTGCTATATACACTTTTAATATGCCCCTCACTATGACATCTGGGCTTTCTACGAGTGTAAAGATACATCCTCTTCTTCGTGTCAGATTCACCAAAGTGTTTTGGTCAAAGAATAAACCAACAAAAAAATTCAGAAAAAATTGAAATGTTCCATTGCCACATTTTCAAAATGCAATGATTCAATTTTTCTATTCAAATCATCTTTTTGTTTTGAAATTTACTTCAGTTTTATTAAAAATTACAAAAAAAAGTTTTAAAATCTCAAAAACAAAACATTTTGGCTCAAACAGAATTTTTTTTATGTATTTCTTGGTTCACCATCAAATTTTTAAAAAGCATTTTTGGGTCGACCCGAGCTACAATTTCTCCCCGACTCGATCTCTCAGTTACCTGTACCGCCCTGGTGAAGTGGTTTCTGGGCCACAGGGGTGTATTATCCCTGGAAACAGTTGCATTTCCAGGGTTGGTCCAGAGACACATTGTCTTGGCTGCTGTTGCTTTCTAGAATGTAAACACACTCCAATAATTGAATCAGCTTCTAGAGTTGATCTTTTCCCATTTGTTACGCACAAGAAAAACATTTGTGAGAAATATTTAGGAGGGTAAAATGTATGGGTTAAAAATAGCTGCAGTGACACTGGTGGCAGTTGGTGCACTGAACAGGGAGTTCTACGCATTGCAGCCCAAGGAGGAAGTGTCGTCATGCATTTTTTTCATTTTCTAAACAATTCTCCGAGAATGAAGAAAACAATCTGATCCTCCTCTCTTCCTCACTTGGGGGCTCTAAAGCCAACAGTGAAAAACGCACTCAAAGAGCACCGCCTGGAAGCAATTACTATCGCTTTCCTGATGGCAGAACATCGTGTGACAATGTGGAATGTGCCAGCCGGAACAATGTCTCTGACCCACTTCTACCTGGGGCTGATCGGAAGAGCCAGGCATTCTGTCCGTTAATTACTTAAACATTCGGGGCCGAACGCATTCCCGCTGATATGTGACCAGTGCTACACCCGCGTTCACTCTTTTGCTGTTGGTGGAATTATTCCTGATTTTACATGAGTGTGGGGGAATGGAGAATCAGGCCCATTGACCTGGCAGGAGTTGCCCCAAGGATGAACATAAGCCTCTGACCTCAATCCAGATTAGGGAGAGCAGGGTATCCCATACTGCGATCAAGGCTGGGTCATTAAGCAGGGGGAAGGAGTTGAGGCTGAAGAGGGAAATTAGGGGTGTAGGGGATGGTGGGTGGGGGAAAGCAAATCACCTCCAACAGAAGAGCTGTGATAGGAGGGAGTGATTAGCTCTCAGGCTGGGGGCGGTGAAGCTAGTGCAGTAAGATAAAAGAACAGCTCAGTGCACTAGTCTCGTCTAGACACCTGAGGCCTGTCTGAGGACACAGATGCATAGATGAACATGGCAGTCTCAGCCTGCATCCCACAGAGTGTCTGCTCACATCCACCTGGGGGTTTCTCCTCCCACTCAGAGATTGTTTGCCTGCATGCATGTGGCCAGAGTAACAAAACTCCGCGCCCTAATAACACATGGCTATACCTGATTTTCATACCTCGTTACAGGACACAGAGAGCATTGGTTTGAGCATCAGCACCCTACATTACCACACTCACACACACCTGTGTATTCTGAGAGTATGCCTGGCCCTCTGGATGCCAGAGCTAAATAAATAAATAAATTAATGGAGATATCCCATCTCCTAGAACTGGAAGGGACCTTGAAAGGTCATCGAGTCCAGCCCCCTGCCTTCACTAGCAGGACCAAGTACTGATTTTGCCCCAGATCCCCAAGTGGCCCCCTCAAGGATTGAACTCACAACCCTGGGTTTAGCAGGCCAATGCTCAAACCACTGAGCTATCCCTCCCCCCAAGGAGTAAAAAGCTACTCCTTGCTCTCTCCAAACCCCAGGGCTTTTGGGGCATGAGGAAGGTGTTTGTGTGTGTTGGATGGATTATCCCCACTCAGGCCTGAGAAGCCTGTTTGCCCCAGTCTGCTGTCTCTCATGTGGTGGCTTGAAGGATGTGAACCGCTTGCTGCATATCCATCTCCTCCACTCCCCAAATGGGTTTGTCTCATAAAGGCAACAAATCATTATTTATTTATTATTATTATAGCCTCAGTCCCATCCATATGGGGTTGGCTTGTCGAGTCTTTCGTCTCCATTTCAGTCCATGAAGCAGTTCCTTGGAAACTCCACAACTAATCAAATCCTTTTGTATAACATCCATTCATCTAGTTTTGGGTCTTCCAACCCTTCTCTTACCATCCACTTCTAAGTTTAACACCCTGTTTCCTATATATTCTTCCGATCTTCTTTTCACAGGCCCAGATCATCTCAGTCTGGATTCCCTCAGCGTTTCTATAACTGGTACTACCTTCACCTTTCCCTAACTGATTTGTCCTGAACATGGTCCATCCTTGTAACTCGAAACATCGGTCGTAACATTTTCATTTCCACTGCATTCCAGATCTGCTCCGGTCTCTTTCTCAGTGCCCAGTGTTCGGAGCCATCTGCATTTATTGTCTGTATTGCAGTTGTGCCTACCAGCCCTAGTCCTGAAGTAAGTAACTTCTGTACCTGGAAAGATAATGGAGCAAATAATTAATCAATCAATTTGCAAACACCTAGAAGATAATAAAGTGATAAATAACAGTCAGCATTGATTTCTCAAGAACAAATTGTGTTAAACCAACCTGATAGCTTTCTTTGACAGGGTAACAAGCCTTTTGGCTGTGAGGAAGTGGTAGATGTGGTATATCTTGACTTTAGTAAGGCTTTTGATACTGTCTTGCATGACCTTTTCATAAACAAACTAGGGAAATACAACCTAGATGGGACTACTATAAGGTGGGTACAAAACTGGTTGGAAAATTGTTCCCAGAGAGTAGTTATCAGTGGTTCACAGTCATGCTGGAAGGGCATAATGAGTGAGGTCCCGCAGGGATCGGTTCTGGGTCCGGTTCTGTTCAATATCTTCATCAATGATTTAGATAATGGCATAGAGAGTACACTTCTAAAGTTTGCGGATGATACCAAGATGGAAGGGGTTGCAAGTGCTTTGGAGGATAGGATTAAAATTCAAAATGATCTGGACAAACTGGAGAAATGGTCTGAAGTAAATAGGGTGAAATTCAGTAAGGACAAATGCAAAGTACTTCACTTAGGAAGCAACAATCAGTTGCACACATACAAAATGGGAAATGACTGCCTAGGAAGGAGTACTGCAGAAAGGGATCTGGGGGTCATAGTGGATCACAAGCTAAATATGGGTCAACAGTGTAACACTGTTGCAAAAAAAGCAAACATCATTCTGGGATGTATTAGCAGGAGTATGATAAGCAAGCCATGAGAAATAATTCTTCCGCTCTACTCCATGCTGATTAGGCCTCAGCTGGGGTATTGTGTCCAGTTCTGAGTGCCACATTTCAGGAAAGATGTGGACAAATTGGAGAAAGTCCAGAGAAGAGCAACAAAAATGATTAAAGATCTAGAAAACATGACTTATGAGGGAAGATTGAAAAAATGGTGTTTGTTTAGTCTGGATAAGAGAAGACTGAGAGGGAACATGATAACAGTTTTCAAGTACATAAAAAATTGTTACAAGGAGGAGGGAGAGAAATTGTACTTCTTAACCTCTGAGGATAGGACAAGAAGCAATGGGCTTAAATTGCAGTAAGGGCAGTTTAGGTTGGACATTAGGAAGAACTTCCTAACTGTCAGGGTGGTTAAGCACTGGAATAAATTGCCTAGGGAGGTTGTGGAATCTCCATCACTGGGGATTTTAAAGAGCAGGTTGGACAAACACCTGTCAGGGATGGTCTAGATAATCCTTAGTCCTGCCATGAGTGCGGGGGACTGGACTAGATGACCTCTCAAGGTCCCCTCCAGTCCTATGATTCTAAGTCCCCACTGTGCGAGGTGCTGTACAAATAAGCACTCATAGCTCCACAATGAAATACACAGATGCTCGTTAGAAGAGGCCAGGGGCATTTTTAGGGGCATATGGCTGGGTTGGGGCCCATTACCAGTGTTGGTGGCAATGTTTGTGGAGCATCTGGGTGGATTCCCCTGGCACCCACACAAGTTCTGGGAGCATTTCCACAATGAGCTCTGTGCTTTACTAAGCCATCAAGTTCTGGGGGTGTGGGAATCCTGGGTTCCTTTCTCTTCTCCATCATCACTTCCATTTTAGACTCCAGTTTATTTTTCTTGTTTCACATTCCCTTTCTTGGACAGGGAGCAGCAGAGCCCACGCCCGCAAAGAGGAGAGAGAAGAAATGCATGAGCTGGCTTTCTCCATGTGCCGTCTCTTGCATTCCTTCACCCTTCTGTCATTGGTGGGCAAGCCAGCAACATGGAGGGAAGGACAGAGCACAGCTTCCAGGCTCCGGAGGAACAGGAGTCTCCTCAAATATATATATTTAAAAGCACTATAAACACTAGCTGTCACCAGGGAAAAATGCCAAGTATCCAAACAAAACAGCTATTATTAAAGCACAATGGCAAAGCAACAAGGCATGAGACACTTTGGTTGCTTCTTGCACTGCACAGACTTACGGTTTGATAGCCACTTAAGTAAAGTTCCTTTAAATATGCAAATCCATGCTATTACTTGACGAGCACAAGATGCACTGGTGAGTAATCACAACGATTTCCCCATGCATGGCAAGTAGGGTCATACGCTTGTCACTGTATCATGAACTCACTGTGGCTATGTGGGGGGTGGAAGAAGAGAACAGAGATCTGTCCTTCAGGATATGGGCCCCAGGGCAGCAAAGCACCTGAGCAATGCTGGGAGTGAAGCACATATCTAATGGGGCGCACGTGCTCAGGTGCAAGCAGGACCATAGGCAGTGGGTTGGTCAATGCAAGGCTAACATCATGAGTGATATGGAAATATTGGCCACAATAGGATCAGAACCATGCAAGTTACAGCCATTTATTGCTAGCTGGGCTTTGACATGGACCAGCGTGCACTGGGATTTTTCTCTGAGAATAACATTATATCTGTGTTAAAAATCATGCTGTGGAAGTTACTGAGGTGGTAGCATGTCACCTAACATCATAACCAGGCAGGGCTTTCCTTTTTTTAAAAGCCTCTGGCTGTGTCTTGGGTTCTCTATCTGTAAATGGTAAGAGATCCTGCACATCTCAATGATCTGGCAAGAGGCTTCACTCACACACGTAATGTGACCGATGCACGTCATACCCATCCAAGTGGGTTGGAACAGCCAGATTCGCCTTTGTTTGCAAACGGCTCTGCGGGCTGCACAACAGTGACACGGCTCCCAAAACGTTGACCTGGCATCTGCCAGGCTGTTTTCACGTGAGGAATGCCCTGGTCAGGAGTAAGGCCTGGTAACTCCAGGACACAAATCCTACCAGGGATGTTTTTTCTTCAGGGGGGGTGATTCTGCTCAGTTAATTAAAGCCATATTTGCACTGGCCTTGGAGTTTTCTCAGCTCCTGACCACAAACCAGTGTGGGAACAACCTAATAAACTGAGAAGATAGTGACCTTCACCAGCATCAAGGCAGTACCCACAATGCAGTGCATATCTTTAGCAATTAAAATGCTTCCCAGGGACTTCTTTTGGCACACAGGAAATGTATGTAAAATATGCAGGGAGACTGGGACCCTCCCTTGCATTTATAAACACATAGGGACATTGAGAGTGCTGGCACCTCACTAACAGTTGTCTATAGGGGATCTAAGACCAGTATAGCAGTATGACCCAGCGGATAGCACAGCAGACAGGGAACTCAGGAAAGCTGGGTTCTGTCCCTAGCTAGGCCACTAACCTGCTGTATGCCTTTAAATAAGTGTTGGGCCTCAGTTTCCCCATTTTACAAATGATACAGCGTTCCATTCCACAGTGACACTGACCTTCCTTTGTAAAGTGTTTTGAGCCCTATGCACAAAAGGAGCTATGGCAGAGCTTAGTAGCAGCTTTACACATAGGGTGCTGCTCCCTTTCAATATAATGGGGCATCCTGGGGCCTTCCCAGCCATTTAGCCTAATAATAATAATATGATTGAAGACAGAAGATAAAGCCCTATATTCTGTGTTTTCTCCAGAGTAGTGCTGGGTCACAAATTAAAGTTCCATCCTGGGCCACGTGTTGATGCTATTTCCTATTATGCAAACAGCTTCCCATTTATGCTAGCCCTATATCCTAATCTTGGCTCTGTTACCAACTTCCTGTGTGACCTTGGACAGTCACTTCCCCTCTCAATGCCTCAACTTTCCCCTCTGAGGATAATATTATTGATCTACCTCACAGGTGAGCTGTGAGGTTTAATTAGTTACATTTCCTACAGTGCATTGAAAATACAAGCCCTGGTTCCACAATATACGTAGGCCCTGACTCAGGAAAACATCCCTATTTGGTAAAACACTTAAGCACAAAATGAGGTCCCATTGACGTCAAGACTCCAATTCAGCAAAGCACTTAACCATATGGTTAACTTTAAGTATGTGGTTAAATCCTATTGAAGTCAAGCACGTGCTTAAGTGCTTTGCTAAATAGCGATGGGTTGTTGAATCAGGGCCCAAGTACTTAAATCTAAGGCTGCTTGTAAATTTTCCATTTAAATACTTTTTCAATGGAAGATTGGGTTCTCAGTTAAACACAGTTTTGGGGGAAAGTGTCTGCTTTTTGTGGGAATTTTTGACTCCCCCCCCCCCAAAATCAAAAACACAAAATCAGAAAAGTTTTGGCTGAAAATTTTCAGTTTTTCAAAAAAAGTCAAAATTTTCCATGGGAAAACAGTACTATTTTCCAACTAGCTCTACTTAAATCATGTACTTAGGAGTTCTGGTGAACTGGGGGACAAAACACCACATAAGACCTAAGTAGTAGTAGTATTACTTCATCATTATATGTTCCTTTCCCCCCCTTTTACTGAAATATGAAATCACAAAATAAAGTCTATTGGATTAAATATTAGGGTTCCTGATTTTTCTCTCAGTTACATCAGGGTGAATCCAGAACCAGGGGAGTTACACCGGGGCAGTAACTGATGTAGGCAAGAGCCAGAGTAGGCTCGGAGTGTCTCCTTGTTATAAGAATTGAAAGGGAGTTTAATTTTTGAGTCTGTTCAAAGGACCCACAGGGAGGAAAGTGCCCAACTTCCATTGAAATTCACTATCCCTAAGCCTCGATTTAAGTCTAACACAAAACTGAAGCCCAAACCTAGCCCCCCTTTAAAATCCCAGCCTGCACTAATAGAAATTAAACGCGTTATTTAAAAAGTATCTGGTTCAGCCCCTGAAAATTTCCCCCTTGTTCAGCTTTATGTCTGAGCAGCAGCCGACTCTGGGATGAGAAGAAGCCCCACATGCTGGTGGATAAGAAAGTTTACACAGAACTTCCTCCAGTCTTCCTGGGACATACAGTATCCAGCGGGTTAAAACTGCACTGCAGTGTGTTTATGTGCTGACGGGGAAACATGATGACAGATAATCCCAAACAACTTCAAAGCGAGATTCAGGAGGCCGATATGGAAACTATTCCCAAAGCCTCGGCGCAAAAAAAACAGAGTAATTACCACTGAAAACATTAAAGCGAGAGCTCTCCTGATTGCCAGAAGCCATGTATCCCTATCAAACCACATGGCTCTGCGGCTTTCTCACCCTCCCTGTAGCTTACAGAGTGGCCAAGGGGACTTGGGGTGAATTTGTAAAACAATGTTCTTTTAAAAGACTAGGACAAGTTTTACTGGCATTCGGCTAAGAAGTAGAACACCAGGTTCCAGCCTGGAGTGAATTTTGACAGCTGTAGTCTTGTAGCTTCTGGGGGTTTATAATGGCAAAGCAACAGTCCCTTCATTACTGGATTTATAATAGAGATGAGTTCCCTGGCTGGGATGCGATGAGATAAGAATTGCCCTGAACCTATGCCCCAAAGGGCCCAAACTCACATGTGAATTGAAATTCAAAAAAAGTTTTCTTTTTGTTTTAAATGTTGAGGTGCTTTCTATCTTTGGCACCCTGTGTGATTTCCAGCCCTGCTGAAACCAGGATGGACCAGAAATCTCACAATCATCTGTCCTTGCCACAAGATTTTCAGCCTGAATTCTTGACCAGAGAAATTTATAGAGGAACTGATCCAGTTGGTGACCTGGACTGAACTGTCAAACCTAAATGCTGATGTTCCCCAGTCACAGATCACTCATGTGCACAGGGGGCACCTTCTCACACAGAAATGCTTTCCATTGTTTATTCTGGCTTGGAATCTGCTATGAACAGATTCTGAGCAACGCCTTTAAGTGTTTATCACACCGAATGCCAGTAAAACTTGTCCTAGTCTTTGTTTTTCATTCTGAGGTTTAAATAATCCCATGGAGTCCTCCCTCTGGGACATTTCTCCTGATGTCTCATTCAGGGCCGGCTCCAGGGTTTTGGCCGCCCTAAGCAGCCAAAAAAAAAAAAAAAAGCCGCGATCACGATCTGCGGCGGCAATTCGGCGGAAGGTCCTTCGCTCCGAGCGGGAGTGAGGGACCGTCTGCCGAATTGCCGCCAAATAGCTGGACGTGCCGCCCCTCTCCAGAGCGGCCACCCCAAGCACCTGCTTGCCGAGCTGGTGCCTGGAGCCGGCCCTGGTCTCATTGACCTGACATGGTGGTCGAGCTGATGGACAGAGAAAACATGAAGGCAAGACTAGATTCTGCCCCTTGCTCTGTGCAAGGAGCAGTGCGTATAATTGTGTTGCCCTAGGAGTGGACCTGGGAATGACCTGGTGGTGCTGGGAAGCAAGTGATTTGTGACAGCCCTTTGCCAGATTCACACTACTGGTCAGTTGCCCTGCGCCCAGTGCTGGCTGGGGCAGAGCCGATGAGCTTGGGAGAGAAACTGCAGCCATATGGAATCTGTGCACCCCATGCACAGAGTGAAGGTCAGAGTATGCCAGGCAGGACTCAGGAGCCTTATGCCCCCTTACTACCTTCCCAATAATGCCCTAGAGCTGTTCAGGTCACTCCATGTGAGCTGCCTGGCCTCTTTCACGCCCCTCCTCGTCACACCTCAGGGGGAAATTCCCCCTGTGCAAAGAGCCACCGCGAGGCCTAGGCACTGCTCAAAGCTTCAACAGAGGTCGTAATGGTACATGGGTCTGGCACTCTGGCTAATTTCACCCCCGTGATTAGCACACGGGTTAGGACGATCATACACATCGTTTGCATGGTGCTTGGTGAACCTAGGTCCTTACATGGCCCCCATCACAACAGCATCTGAGCAGCTCACAATCCTCGATGCACTTACCTTCTCACCACCCCTGGGAGGCAGGGCAGTGCTATTATCCCATTGTACAGATGCGAACTGAGGCACCGAGAGACCCATCCAAGATCACATAGGAGGACTGCAGTGGAGCAGAACCTGAGTCTCTGGTCAGAGCCCTAACCACTGGACTCTTCTTCCTCTCTGACTAGCGTCCACACATTGTACAATTGTATATTAGAGTCCTTCTAGTCTGATGTAAAGCCGAGTCACTGGCCTGGTTTTCCTGGATTCTAGAAGGAATAGCTTTAAGGGGGAGTCTTTAAGGGGAACAAGCCCGTCTTGGCCTAGGCGGCTGGTTGGCAGCTAATTGGCTAATGAACCCCCGATGAAAGGCTACCAGAGCTCAGGGAGGGACGAGTGCTCGTACAGAAAGGGGGCTCCTCGGAGAGGGAACCCAAGGGGAAGGGCTTTGGGAAGACTATTCTGGACAGGTACAGGAGGCCCAGCCTTCGAGGAGCTGCCTGCAGCCAGGGGAAAGGAGGCCCTGGTTCCAGGGAAGGAATCCGGGCCAGGTGAACCCTGCCGAGAAGAGCCTGGATGTGCGACTGACGGGCTCCAGTAGGACTGGGAAGCTCTGAAGGGCCGTTCAGGGAGAGGAATAGGGAGGTGCTGCCGCATCCAGTTCAGACTGGAAATGAGCCATAAATCATTAATGGTGGTGGGCAGGGGGTAACTAATCACTGAACAACTTCCCAGGGGCCGTGGGGGATTTTCCGGCCCAGCTGAGATGGGACGTTTTTCTGAAAGATCTTCTCTACTTCAAACAGGAATTTCTGGGGGGACGTCCCGTTCTGTGGCCTGCGCTGCGCCGGAGGTCAGACAAGATGATCACAGTGGTCCCTTCAGGCCTGGGAATCTAAGATACATGTGGATGGACTCGGCCGGCCTGCTAAAGAGCTGGGTAAAGGGCTCTCTCGTGTTCCTGTTGAACGTCCCGTTAATAAGCCAGACTCCAGAAGGGGAGTGGCTGGTGTGAAGGGGTTGTTTGATATGTAAATGCTGTGGGGGATTTATTGAGGACCCTGCTAGGGAAACTGAGGCCGGGTGTACCTGTGGGGCCACACCAGGCTGTCAGGGGGTGCATGGATGGCATGAGCCTCTGCCTGAGATTTTCTAAAGTGCTCAGTAGCTCCCATGGTGACTCCTACAGCCAGACTTTTATCGGTGCTCAGTGTCCAATGCATAGCTAACATGCTGAGCTGTTTAATAATGCTGTCCCTTAGGTGTTTTCCCAGGGGAACTGGACAGATGCCATCCACTTTGCACTGGCCATCGAGATAAAAGATTTCAGTCATGACCAAACTAGGCTAGAGTGTGGCACTAAGCAGGAAAAGGCTCTATAAATGCGTGGTTAACCCGCTGTTCCATCCAGGCTCCGTTCTCTCCATGGACAGACCGTTATCAAACCCTGCCCAGATATCCCCAGGCGCAGCTAGGACCAGTAATAATTGAGACTGTTCAATGAGACGCTGATGGCTATCTTTATTTCTGTCCCACTCATGCTGGAAGGTAACGGGTGATGGTCTAATACCGCTATCTAAGCCCTCTGCTGTCTCACAGAAAGCAGTGTTTCCCTGGTGCCTTGGGCAATGTCATTTTTCAGCTGAAGATATTCACTGTTATACTTCAGCTTGGAGCCTTGCAGGAGTGACTAGATCTTCAGTAATGACTCCAGGAGCCTTTCTCTAAGAGCATCATTCATTCACTTACCATCTGGGGGCTGGGGGCTCCAAGGGCTTACAGTCAAGCTCACTTTGACTCTGTTAAAAGCAAAGTAAATTACAGCAGAAATCCCACAACTAGGGCACAAACGTCCCCGCAGTGTTATCCCTCCTAGCTCTCTGGACGCTGCTGCTGGGAGGAGACCGGCTCCTGGAGGCTGACGGCAAATGCATGCAAATACGAACAGTGAAATCCGTGGGTTTCTCCATGCCCTGGAGAAGCCCTGCTCCCCTTGCTGCAATCAGAGCCATTGCTGGTAGGATCCCAGTGCTCGGCAGCCACTCTATCAATTTTCGGGCTGTTTACTTTATTCTTATGAAAACAATGACTGAGCTGCAGATTGCAAGGTGACATCAGTGGCGGAGTCACTCCAATCAGATAGGCACAAGGCAGGCTGTTGTCCTGATACTAAAAATAGCCTCTGGCCAGGCCCCTGCTGGGTTCCCAGCCTGCCCCAGTAGCGCAAGCCCTGCTTACTGGAGGGGTCCTCCTTGCATGGGGCGCCCTGCGCTCTCCAGATGGACACTGGGAGTCTGAACCAATCTGCTGGCCTGGAATGTAAACACTGGTGGGCTCACATCACTCCAGGAACACCGTTCTTCCAGGCCCTGGCAGCCCTTCTGGGATGTTGCAACAAAGCCAACTTGCTGCTCTGAAATATCCCCCACTGGTGGGTCTATATCCAGAGCTGGGTGGAAGGACTGGACTTGGATCAGAGTCCTAGGCCTGGGGATAATGTGCAGAGCTGAGCTAATGTGCTGAGCTGTTCTCTACAGTGTGGTCATATGTGCTTTGCTCCAGGCACAGCCTAGGTCCAAAATGACACAAGCCAGGGGGCTCCACGTATTCCACGGTGTAACAGGTCTTGCCATTGGGAAATATCTCTGGACTCTTAGTCTCAATTGTCCCATTCTGGATAACAGGATTATCCATAAAAAACAGGAATGGCCAGGGTTGGGAGAGTTAATGAAATTTTTTTTTGCAGAGATATGAAAGCTTCTGCTTCAGAGTTTAAGCTGATCTCTATTAGAGACCCGGAGTGGGGAGACTATTCCACATCTGCTACTTTGGGGTTCTTACACCTTGAAGCACCTGGTGCTGGTCACTGCTGGAGATAGAGGACTGGTCTAGATGGGCCTCAGCTCTGATTGTGTCTGGCCATCCCTATGTCCTGTGTCCCTGCTTAAGCTCCCTTGCACCACCCAAACCCTGCCTCTCCAACTACCTTTGTGCCTTCACTCACTCAGTGCTTGTTACGGGTTTGCCTGTCCCTTTGTCTCCTCCCTCTCATCTCCCTTCCCTGGCCTTCCCCTGCCCCAAGACGTTCTGCACAACAACACTCTTGGCTATTCCAGCCCAGTCCCCAGACAAGACCACCCAATTCCTCTTCGCCGGTGACCCTAAGCACACATTTAATTTCTCTCAGAGGCAGCATCTCTCGGGGGGGGGGGGGGGGGGGTGTCGCTATACTGCTGGAAGTATGTGATTGGTTCTCGTTCACCAACAGGCAATCCCATTCCTACCAGCAGGTTCCAGCAAACCCTGGTGAGCAAATGGTCTGATTCTTTGACAGCTTTGGATTTTTACAGAACTCATTTAGCCAGCTCCATTCCTAACCCCTCGTGTCAAATGCCAGTGGCCCATGGGTGAGCAATCTCCCCACAGCCAGGCAGGATTTAGTTGTCCTTTCAGACTTTGGGGCAGTAACCTAAACCACAAAACCCTCTAACACTGTTTCTTCCTGCCCCCACCTGGGCTGTGTCAATAGCTCTTTGGAATAAAAGCATTTCCACACAGTGCCTGTGTATTTTTTGCTGCATGCTTTACATAGCAAATTGAAGTGAAAAGCTTTAATGGGCTTTACCAGGGATTCAAGTCTCTGTGTCCCAGCAGCACCAGGGGAAATGCAAAGCATTCACCAGCCAGGAGGAAAAGCCCAAGATATTATCAGATTCCTGGGGTGTTTTTTTTACTGTCAGAACTTTGTTTCTTCCACCACTGTGGGTGAATGAGCTCATCACCCGATCAGCTATCTTCGGAGAGCAAGACTGTAATGAAATAAACATCTCCTCCGGCGCCACGAGGAACCATTCCCATAGCGAAAGGTTAACAGCCTGAGGTCTAGTCGAAGGGAAGAGGGACCCCCTTCCGCAGCCCATGCGCTCAGCACAGACGCCTCTGCAGATCGGGCTGATTTCACATTTGTGTGTGTAGCTCCTGGACTGAGGAAGCGAACTGACCCAACTGCAAGCCATGTGATGTGTGCCCAGATTCCACCGTGGGGCAAGCCCTCCTGAATGGGCATTGCAGTAACAATAGTCTAGCGAGCCAGGGGCCAGCGGGTGCACCCTTGACAGGCAGTGGTGAGCGGCTGCTCACATGACCAGTCCCATGTGAGTAGCATGCGCCACTGCCCAGCAATATCAGTAAGGGGGTCTGACAACTTGACCGTGTGTGTGTATGTGTGTGTGTGAGAGAGAGAAACATGTGGAAGAGGCTGGGCCTGATTCTCTGCTCTGCACTTTGGGGTGATTCCCATTTACACTAAGGCTGCTGAAAAGGGGCCTTGGAGGGAGAGCAAACGTAACTTACTCCCACTTTAAGGCCTCCTTGTGCTTTCAGAGTGGTGTGTCAATGAGCCTAAATTTAAGGCCAGGCCTGCTAGAGGAGCGCTCTGCTAGCACAGCTATGCTGCCTCCTGTACCAGCACGGCACACTGCGCGGGGACGGTGCTTATACCAGCCACATGGCGTTCGGCTGGCCCTGCTAGGTCCTGCCCCTCTGCGTGAAACAAGCCCAGTTTTGCTGACACAGCTGTGTCTGTGCTAGGGGCATCTCCCGGCATCGCCACGGGGCTCACAAATTGCACCTTGTCGCACCCCTGACCAACAGACCCAGCCCACGTGCAAATCAGGCCCTTGTGTCTGCTCAATTAGACCAGTGCAAAGTGGGTGTAAAGCGCTGCCAGCCTGGTGTGGTAGCAGTTCACACCCACTTTGCACCGGTGTCAATGACCACACACGGTGCAGGGCAGTGGAGAATCAGGCCCACAGTGTGTGTGTGTGTGTGTGTGTGTGTGTGTGTGTGTGTGTGTGTGTGTGTGTGTGTGTGTGTGTGTGTGTGAGAGAGAGAGAGGGCGTGCATGGACACATGGGGGGGAAGGCAGAGAGTGAATTGTTTTGTTCTCAACTGGCTGCCAGCAGCTCCTCAGCAGTGCTCTATACAGGAGGTCCGGTAGAACTGAATGGGATTGCCCATCCCCCTCACTTGTTACCCAGGCAGCAGGCAATGGTTAGTGACGTGCAGGGGGAGCTGATGGGATTTCATTTCTATGGACACAGGGCAAGCGTCCCACAACTGGGCTATAACTGGCTAATGCTTTCCTAAGGTCTTGGGTGTCTGTGAAACTGAGCAATGGTTAGAGATAGCATCATCGGATTGGGCCAATGTGCTTGCACCAATCCTGGCTAGCTGTCTGGGAAGTTTTATGACCTTTTTCATAGTTCTTGTTTGACATGAAGACTTAAATTAAAAGTTTCTACTGCCTGCAGACCCAAGACAAAATGCCAGAACCCAAACCCTGAGACATTGTGGTGTCCAAATCTAGCTCTGCTTTTGAGTTTTATGACTTGAACGTATCCCCCGTTTTTACCATATGCTTTGTATTCAGCAAAGATACTTGGATGTCCTAACCCAGCTGCCAGCGTGTTAATTCAGGGTTCCCTGCAGTGCTAGCTTCCTATCAGAGGAGGGATGAGCTTGTGGTTAAGGCTCTGGCCTGTAACTAAGGATGTCTGGGTTCACTTCCCAGCTTTAACATAAAGTAGGGTTACCATACATCCGGATTTTCCCGGACATGTCCGGCTTTTTGGGCTCCAAATCCCCGTCCGGGGGGAAAGCCCAAAAAGCTGGACATGTCCCGGAAAATCGGGGGGGCCGGGCCGGGGGCTTGGGGGCCGGGACGGGCCGGCGGAGCGGGGCCGGACCGGGGGCTCCGGGGCCGGGACGGGGGCTCCGGGGCCGGCTGGCGGTGCGGTGCCTGGCTCGGGGGCTCCGGCGGGGCCGGGCCCGGGGCTCGGGGGCTCCGGCGGGGCCGGGCCGGGGGCTCGGGGGCTCCGGTGGGGCTCGGCCGGGGGCTCCGGCAGTGCCAGGCCGGGCCGGGGGCTCGGGGGACGGGTCGGCGGGGCCGGGGGCCGGACTGGGGACAGGCAGTGCGGTGCCGGGGGCCTGGGGGCCGGGCCGGGGACCACAGTGCTGGGCGGGCCGGGGGTGGTCGGCCGGGGGCCGGGCCCGGGGCCGGCACCCCAGGGCCGGGGCCAGCCTGGGCCGCGCCTCCTCCCCCCACACTCCCCCTTACCTGCTTCAGGCTTCCCGCGACTCAAATGTTCGCGGGAAGCAGGGGAGGGGGCGGAGACTTTGGGGAGGGGGCGGAGTTGGGGCGGGGGCGGGGGCGGGCCCGTGGAGTGTCCTCCTTTGGGAGGCACAAAATATGGTAACCCTACATAAAGTTCCCATATGACCTTGGATAAATCATATAATCTCTCTCTGCCTCCATTCTCCAGCTGTAAAATGGGATCTGTGGTAAGTGAAGGCCCTGATAAAGGCCCACTATGAGGCTTGAGGCCTGAACCAAACTAGAGTAATGGTCAAGACTTAGCTAACATAAAGCAAAGCTAAGATGTGAGCCAGAGGCAGGCCCCGCTCACAGAAGCTGGCAAGGAAAGGGCTGATATTGCATAAATATATATTCACCTAGCAAAGTTAAAGTATAAACATGGTACCAAGACATACCATACGGGAACATTCCACAGATAACATGGAACAGGCCGACCCATCCCAATGACAGGGGCAAAAGGGTAAAATGATGGATAGAGTTGTTTTGATCGAACCAACATGTACAAGGTGAGAGGCGGCACCTTATTACGTAGAGGGGTTGTACCTCAATACGTCAGGAGTATGTATGTATTCTCGTAGTATGCCCCGTAAACTAAGTAATCTGCGGGGAACTGCAATTGTGTCAGGGTCGCAATAAACCTGGCTGAGGTGCCTTCGTACCTTACTAGACTCTGTGGTTATTGGGGGTTCTCTTCGGGTCTGCTGGGTCAGCTATCTGCGCAGAGCTGGGGCAGCACATAGAGGGAACACGCGCACGCAGCCCAGTGATATCAACATAGGAGAAAGCAGAGCACCACACCGGTAGCATCTGACAACAGGATCATCCTCCTTCCTTTGTCTGTCTTGTCTAAGAGTGTCGGCTCTTCATGGCAAGGGCTGTCTCTCGAACCCGTGTCATGCAAAACAGGCTAACTGATGGTATCATGCCCAGTGCTTAGATGTCATTGCTGGATGTAGTGCTCCTGCTTTCAGGAATAGCTCTGAAACATGGCACCGGGGCGCTGGCTGTCCCGGAGGGAAGATGGCGTATGCGGGAGCTGTGGCTCACTGCTTAGTGTGGAGTGTGGAAGGAGCGTGGAGTTCTTTGAGCCCTGGCCCATCATGAAGGTGTGAGATGACGAGACACAAACATCTTCCACTTACGTCCCTTCTTGAATTATTCCAAGAGTAAACTACGAAGGAGCAAAAGGCAACTCTGCTGTAACTCCTGTAGGGTGTCAACTTTTATCGCTTGCTCTTAGTAGCAAATATGCAAAGAACATGCCAAGAAGAAGGGTGGGGGAAGAGTTCCCAGCTATACAAAGCCTCCTTTTATCACAGCACAGTATCCCCCTTTCGCAGCTGTTGGAGGGATTTGAACATGGTGAGCTTGGTGATGCCGGAAATCAAGATACCGCTTCCTCAGGAGTCCCCCACTCTTCCCTATCAAAGCTTGGATGATTGTTCACATCTTCCCCCAATCTGTGCTCCAGTACTGCAGCGAGCTACGGGGGGAATTCACACTTTGCACACAAGACACAATTATAAATCACACATGGGGAAGCAGGATTAGAACTCTGCTCCTTAACCGCCAATGTCACAGGCCCCTATATCGCGTGAGCTAAAGGAAAGCTCTGTTAGCAGAACCCTTATCCGCTTAGGGAGCCAGCATTATACACAAAGGAGTGTATTTCCAAAAGGAATGAAGCTCAGCCTCCATTTTGCAGTGGCAATTTGTACCAGCCAAATTTGGACCTTCAGAATGAATTACAGATGCAAACCAGAGAACTTTCACCTCTAACAGCAGCGCTGTCTACTTGAAGGAAATTCAGACCAGGTATAACTACACCAATGTACCAGCAACAGTGGCAATTTCCTCAATGCAGGGCCTAACCAGCTGACTTACACCCAGAATCATGTAGCTAGAGGCACAAGCCTCAGGTTTATGCATCTCCAATTCACTTTGCAGGTGCAAAAGAGGCTGTGCTTTTCCAAATGTATCTCAAAGCCAACATGCTACTCAGCCAAGGAGGTTTAGGCTGAACTCACCTTCCTAATCCATCAACCCTGTTTCTAATTGACCAGAGGGAAAGCTGCTGAATGATGCAACTCCTGCTGGGAGAATGGATGGACGTGCAGATTCTGCAGCTCTCCCCAGCCCTGGCCAGTTCATTCAGCATTTTATTCCCCGAGAGTTTATTTAAAGGATGATGTCCATGGCAAGGGAATGTACAGAGCAACTAATGGCGTCTGCAGCTCGTTGAATGCCAAAGCCAAGTCAAGATGTATCATAACCAGTCAAGCCACCTCTTGCTGCCAAGATAACCCTGTGCCATCAACATTGTTCCTGTTGAAGATGTGAGTAAAAACAAAGACATAGCAAATGAAAGAAGGGAACACAGTGGCTGCGGGCTACTCTGATTTTCGCATGAGGTCTCATTGTCTGATATTTTAAGCAGGATGGTTTAAATGACAAACCAGGGTCCAGAAACCAGAAATTCCTGGACGATAGGCCAGGTGCGTGATCTCGGGGTTGGAGTTGCTTTCTGCTAAAGTAGAGCTAGTGAGGAATTTTCCATCGATATGTTTTCTTGACAGGAAATGCAGTTTCTGCAAATCAAAATTTAGACTTTTTTCCCCAATTTTTTTTTTCAGCTTTGTGTCAGGAGAATCAAAATGAATCATAGGAGATGTAATCCCGCCAGTGAGCCCAGCCCATAAAAGGAAATGAGGGCATGAAGCACCCAAAACACAACTCCCATTAGGCACTGTAGCTCAGGTAGATTCAGTTTAATGTTGAACTGAGCCAAAAATAAACCTTCAACATTTCCAATTCCAAATAATGCACAATTTTAGGTTTGATGAAAAATGTCAATATTTTGATTTTTTCCCCATCCTAAATCAGGATGAAAATACATGTCAGGTCAGATTTTCCCAGCTGAGGATCTGGCTGAAGGTTACTACTGGAAATTATAGTTACATCATTTCATCTTTTTATTAGTGATTCCTGTTGACAACTGCGCTTGGACCAGCCCATTGGCTTCTCGCAGTACACCTCTTCCATTTGGAGCTAACAGAGACCCATGGAAGGAACCAATAGCCAGACCAAAGGATTCTACCGGAACTTCATATAGGAGGACCAATGGTCTGTTCTGGTGGCAAATCCTACGTCCCTATGACTGATGCAGCCAAGAGAATTAACAAAGAGATTTTCATTATTTACAAATAGGAGTTTCTTTCTCAAGGGTGGCTGCTAGCCTTATGAAGAGAAGCTGCACTGAAATCCCTCTGCTTCTGTATCGATATTTACGTATTCCCTGTATTTTGTTTCCCTCTTTTTTATTGTTAACTAAATGTGCTTAAAAACAGGGGTTGGGGGCTTATTCCTTCCCATAATTTACACCTCTGCAGAGTGGGTGTAAAACGCCCCCAAATCAGAATGAAGTGTTAGACTCGCTTTGCAAGATCTAAGGCAGTGGAGAATCAAACCCAAGATCTTTGATTCTTAAGAGTGAACTGTCATTTAATCTTTTATAATTGTCTAACAATCCCCTCTCCAAGATCCCGAGTCTTAACACAATATGTGTCAACAGGAAAATTAAATTACAAATCACAGTTATGTGTTAAAACACAATGGGCCAAATTCTGCTCCCAATTATACCCGTGTGAATGTGGAATTACTCCACTGAGGCCTGGTCTACGCTACGAGTTTAGGTCAAATTTAGCAGCGTTAAATCGAATTAAGCCTGGACACGTCCACATGATGAAGCCCTTTTTTTCGACTTAAAGGGCCCTTTAAACCAGTTTCTTTACTCCACCTCCGACGAGGGGATTAGCGCTAAAATCGGCCTTTGCGGGTCTGATTTGGGGTAGTGTGGATGGAATTCGACGTTATTGGCCTCTGGGAGCTATCCCAGAGTGCTTCATTGTGACCGCTCTGGACAGCACTCTTAACTCAGATGCACTGACCAGGTAGACAGGAAAAGCCCCGCGAACTTTTGAATTTCATTTCCTGTTTGCCCAGCGTGGAGAGCACAGGTGACCACGCAGAGCTCATCAGCACAGGTAACCATGATGGAGTCCCAGGATCGCAAAAGAGCTCCAGCATGGACCGAACGGGAGGTATGGGATCTGCTCGCCATATGGGGAGATGAATCAGTGCTAGCTGAACTCCGTAGCAGTAAACGAAATGGCAAAATATTAGAAAAAGTCTCGAAGGCATGAAGGACAGAGGCCATAACAGGGACGCACAGCAGTGCTGCGTGAAAATTAAGGAGCTAAGTAAGGCAAGGCTACCACAAAGCCAGAGAGGCAAACGGAAGGTCCGGGGCAGAGCCGCAGACATGCCGCTTCTACGCGGAGCTGCATGCCATGCTAGGGGGTGCAGCCACCACTACCCCAACCGTGTGCTTTGACTCCATCAACGGAGAAGCACGCAACAGGGAAGCGGGTTTGGGGTACGAGGAAGATGATGATGATGAAGACAATGAAGATAGCTCACAGCAAGGAAGCGGAAAAACCGGTTTCCCCAACAGCCAGGATATGTTTACCTGGAACCAGTAACCCCCAAACTCACCCAAGGCGTGCTCCCAGACCCTGAGGGCGCACAAGGGACCTCTGGTGAGTGTAGCTTTGTAAATATTACACATGGTTTAAAAGCAAGCGTGTTTAATGATTAATGATTAATTTGCCCTGGCAATTGCAGCCAGTACAGCTACTGGAAAAGTCTGTTAACGTGTATGGGGATGGAGCGGAAATCCTCCAGGGACATCTCCAGAAAGCTCTCCTTGATGTACTCCCAAAGTCTTTGCAAAAGGTTTCTGGGGAGGGCTGCCTTTTCCTGTCCGCCATGGTAGGACACTTTACCATGCCAGGCCAGTAGCACGTAGTCTGGAATCATTGCATAACAAAGCATGGCAGCGTATGGTCCCGGTGTTTGCTGGCATGCCGACAACATCCATTCCTTTTCTCTCTTTGTTATCCTCAGGAGAGTGATATCATTCACGGTCACCTGGTTGAAATGGGGTGATTTTATTAAGGGGACATTCAGAGGTGCCCGTTCCTGCTCGGCTGAACAGAAATGTTCACGCGGTGGGTGGGAGGGGTGAAGTGATCATCCCAAAGAATTGGGTGTGTGTGGGGAGCAGGGTAGTTGGGTTTGTGCTGCATGTTAACCCAGAAACTGCAGCCCCTCCTTTTACATTACAAACCCATTTTAAATGGCCAACCCAACGGGTGCTTGGTATGGGAAATGAGGGCGCTACTGTTTGAAACCATTCCCACATGTTAAGAAGGTTAAAAAAGCCAAAAGGCTGTGGCTTACCATAGCTGCCTGCAAGCCGAAATCTGTTGCCTGGCACTGTGTGAGTGATCTCTCACACCAAACTGGCAGGCCCTCAATATAAGAGGAAAAATGCGACCTTGTAACGAAAGCACATGTGCTGTGTAATGTGAACAGCAAAATTTAATGGGAAAGAGTGTACCCATTGTTCTCTAAATTGGGTCTTTTTTAACCACCTCTCCCTTCTCCTCCACCAGCTGCAAATGTTTCTTCTTCACAGAGGCTAGTGAAGATTAGAAGGCGAAAATGGTGGACTTGGGATGATATGTTCTTGGAGCTCCAGATGTCCTCCGATGCTGACAGAGCACAGCAGAATGCATGGAGGCAGTCAATGTCAGAGTGCAAAAAAACACAGTATGAACGAGAGGAGAGGTGGCGGGCTGAATCGCGGGCTGAAGAGAGCAAGTGGTGGGCTGAAGAGGATAGGTGGAGTCAGCTTGCTGACAGAAGGCAGGAGTTGATGCTCCGGCTGCTGGAGCATCAAACTGATATGCTCCAGCATATGGTTGAGCTGCAGGAAAGGCAGCAGGAGCAGAGACCGTCGCCACAGCCCCTGTGTAACCAACAGCCCTCCTCCCCAAGTTCCATAGCCTCCTCACCCAGACGCTCAAGAACGTGGTGGAGGGGCCTCCGGCCACCCAGTCACTCCACCTCAGATGATTGCCAGCGGAACAGAAGGCTGGCCTTCAATAACTGTTAAAATTTTAAAGTTTTAAACTGCAGTGTGTCCTTTTCCTTTCCTCCTCCCCCAACCCTCCCAGGCTACCTTGGCAGTTATCCCCCTAGTTGTGTGACGAATTAATAAAGAATGCATGAATGTGAAGTAACAATGACTTTATTGCCTCTGCAAGCGGTGCTCGAAGGGGGGAGGGGAGGGTAGTTAGTTTACAGGGAAGTAGAGTGAACGGGGGTGGGGGGGCGGAGGGTTCATCAAGGAGAAACAAACAGAAGTTTCACACCGTAGCCAGGCCAGTCCCAAAACTGGTTTTCAAAGCTTCTCTGATGCGCACCGCGCCCTGCTGTACTCTTCTAACTGCCCTGTTGTCTGGCTGCGCGTAATCAGCAGCCAGGCGATTTGCCTCAACCTCCCACCCCGCCATAAATGTCTCCCCCTTACTCTCACAGATATTGTGGAGCTCACAGCAAGCAGCAATAACAATTGGAATATTGGTTTCTCTGAGGTCTATCCAAGTCAGTAAACTGTGCCAGCGCGCTTTTAAACGTCCAAATGCACATTCCACCATCATTCGGCACTTGCTCAGCCTATAGTTGAACAGGTCCTGACTACTGTCCAGGCTGCCTGTGTACGGCTTCATGAGCCATGGCATTAAGGAGTAGGCTGGGTCCCCAAGGATAACGATAGGCATTTCAACATCCCCAACGGTTATTTTCTGGTCCGGGAAGAAAGTCCCTTCCTCCAGCTTTTGAAACAAACCAGAGTTCCTGAAGATGCGAGCATCATGTACCTTTCCCGGCCATCCCACGTTGATGTTAGTGAAACATCCCTTGTGATTCACCAGGGCTTGCAGCAGCATTGAAAAGTACCCTTTTCAGTTTATGTACTCGGTGGATTGGTGCTCCGGTGACAAGATAGGGATATGGGTTCCATCTATCGCCCCATCACAGTTTGGGAATCCCATTTCAGCAAAGCCATCCACTATGAGCTGCACGTTTCCCAGAGTCACTACTCTTGATATCAGCAGGTCTTTGATTGCGTTGGCTACTTGGATCACAGCAGCCCCCACAGTAGATTTGCCCACTCCAAATTGATTCCCGACTGATTGGTAGCTGTTTGGCGTTGCAAGGTTCCACAGGGCTATCGCCACTCGCTTCTCAACTGTGAAGGCTGCTCTCATCCTGGTATTCTGGCACTTCAGGGCAGGGGAAAGCAAGTCACAAAGTTCCATGAAAGTGCCCTTACGCATGCGAAAGTTTCGCAGCCATTGGGAATCATCCCACACCTGCAACACGATGTGGTCCCACCAGTCTGTGCTTGTTTCCCGGGCCCAGAATCGGTGTTCCACGCCATGAACCTGCCCCAGTAACACCATGATTTGCACATTGCTGGGGCCTGTACTTTGTGAGAGGTCTATGTCCATGTCAATTTCCTCATCACTCTCGTTGCCGCGCTGCAATCGCTGCAATTGCCTCCTCGCCTGGTTTTGCTTTGGCGTGTTCTGGCTCTGCTTATACTCCAGGACAATGCGCGTGGTGTTCATAGTGCTCATAATTGCCGCGGTGATCTGAGCGGGCTCCATGATTCCAGTGCTATGGTGTCTGGGCTGAAAAAAGGTGTGAAACTATTGTCTGACGGAGGGAGGGAGGGGCGAGTGACGACATGGCTTACAGGTACAGGGAATTAAAATCAACAAAGGTGGCTGTGCATCAGGGAGAAACACAAACAACTGTCACACAGAATGCCCCCCCCCCAAAGATTGAACTCAAAACCCTGGGTTTAGCAGGCTGTTGATTTCACGGAGGGAGGGGGAAGCAAATGAATACAGAACAAATCTGTAAAAAGCAACAGAGGGTCCTGTGGCACCTTTAAGACTAACAGAAGTATAGGGAGCATAAGCTTTCATCTGAAGAAGTGAGGTTCTTACCCACGAAAGCTTATGCTCCCTATACTTCTGTTAGTCTTAAAGGTGCCACAGGACCCTCTGTTGCTTTTTACAGATTCAGACTAACACGGCTACTCCGCTGATACAGAACAAATCTGGACCATCTATTTTTTTACATCTTAAGCTGGCAGCAGACGGTGCAGCATGACTGATAGCCATCGGCATCTCCTGGGTGCTTGGCAGAAAATGCTGTATTACGACTGCTAGCTATCATCGTCAAGATGGTTCAATAGGACTGCTGGCAGGACTGAGTCTCCAGGAGACAAAACATGTCTGCCCAGGTGCCTCTGACCGAACTCACTGAGGAATATGACAATGACAGATATCAATCGTAATACACCATCCACTGCCAAAAGGCAAGGAGCTGCTGATGTATAGCAATGCAGCCCCACGTCTGCCAGCACCCAGATAGCTGATGACGGCTACCAGTCATACTGCACCGTCTACTGCCCAAAAGCAATTAGCTGCTGCTGTGTAGCAATGCAGTACCACGTCTGCCGGCACCCAGATGACATATGGTGATGGTGAGCTGAGCTGAGCGGCCTGCATGCTTGGCGTAGTATGTTGTCTGCACAGGTAACCCAGGTAAAAAGGCGCGAATCGATTGTCTGCCGTTGCTCTGACAGAGGGGAAGGGGCCTGATGACATGTACCCAGAACCCCCCGTGACACTGTTTTTGCATCATCAGGCATTGGGATCTCAACCCAGAATTCCAATGGGCGGCGGAGACTGCGGGAACTGTGGGATAGCTACCCACAGTGCAGTGCTCCGGAAGTCGATGCTAGCCTCGGTACTGTGGACGCGGTCCGCCGACTTAATGCACTTAGAGCATTTTATGTGGGGACACACACAATCGACTGTATAAAACCGATTTCTATAAAACCGGCTTCTATAAATTCAACCTAATTTCGTAGTGTAGACTTACCCCGAGTTCAGTGGAATTACTCCAGATTTGCAATGGAATATATGAGAGCAGAATTTGTCTTGGTGCTTGAGAAATCAGTTTTTCCTTTTACTAAGTTGCTGGCGACTCAGAGTCTGTGCGTAGTGTTAGAGAGGTAGAATTCTTTGGCCAAGATTCTCAGCTGGTGTACATCAATGGAGCTGCACTGACTTTGGATTTACACCAGCTGTGGCTCTGGCCCTATGTGCAATTGCCTGAGAGTTTCGAAACAGGCACTGTAGGTTTCCACGTTTTTGTGGTCTCAGCAGAACTCCTTGAGCCCATGAGAAATTGTTTGAAGCCAGGGAGAGTTCACGTGCCAGCTGAGCTTCTGCAACCCTCAGATGTTATATTCTTTTTAAATTCCAGCAGCAGATTTATCTGCTTTACGTCTCAGATAATGCCTTATCCTGGGATGCATTTGTTAAGGATTAATGGGAACAGAGCTGGATGTGTGAGCCCTAAACACTTAATTAAGGTTCTTTTGCATGCATGAGTTGCCATCAGCCTGCACATGATGTATCAGGGCATGGGATAAGGATTAAACAGTTTATCACCTTTGTATCGGCTTTACCAGCAGTATCACAGAGCTAATACTCCACATGGCTTGTAAGATCTACACAGGGCGATTTCCAGCTGATACTAGCCCGTCACAGCTCCTGCCAGCTGAGGCAAAGGTCCCTTTGCCTTCACCCGGGAGATCTGCCATCCGTGGACATCATAAAGGTACCAACAGAAGTCTCCATTAAGCCCTGAACCAATGCCCCTTGAAGCCAATGGAAAGCCTCCCAGTGACTTAAATGAGTGCTGGATTAGATGAAAGTCTCTGCTAAAGAGTAACTTCATCTCTAGAGTCTGGCTACCACTTAGCAGGATGTTAGGAAGATTTACCATGGAGTCTGCAAAGAGGCCTCAACAGCGAAGTGTTCGCCATTCTGGTAACTGGGCTGCTGAGGAGATCTGGGGAATGTTTTCACTCAGGTATTACCTGAGCTGGCTTCCCCCCCCCTCCCCCCCAAGGACCCAGGTGTTTATTTTATTAGCTCTGTTTTGGTTTAAGGCACAGGTTGGGCTGAAATAGCTGAGGCCAAGATTCAGGAAAACACTTAAGCACGTGCTTATCTTTCAGCATGTACGTAAGTCCCATTTTTCAGAGTAGCAGCCGTGTTAGTCTGTATCCGCAAAAAGAACAGGAGTCCTTGTGGCACCTTAGAGACTAACAAATTTATTTGGGCATAAGCTTTCGTGGGCTACAGCCCACTTCATCGGATGCATAGAATGGAACACACAGACAGAAGATATTTATACATACAGAGAACACGAAAAGGTGGAAGTAGCCATACCAACTGTAAGAGGCCAATCGATTGAGATGAGCTTTCAGCAGCAGGAGAAAAAAAACCTTTGAAGTGATAATCGAGATGACCCATAGAAGGTGTGAGGATACTTAACATGGGAAAATAGATTCAATTAGTATAATGACCCAACCATTCCCAGTCTCTGTTTAGACCTAAGTTAATTGTATCTAATTTGCATATTAATTCAAGTTCAGCAGTCTCTCTTTGGAGTCTGTTTTTGAAGTTTTGTTGTTGCAAAATTGCCACCTTCAAATCTGTCACTGTGTGGTTAGAGAGGTTAAGTCCCGTTGACGTTGACGCAAGCAGGTGCTGAAGTGCTTTCCTGGCTCAGAGCCGGTGCCATGAGTTAGTTGGAATACCTGGAAGGGAGGAAGGAAGAAGTGGGTGGAAAGAGAAAAGAAATGAATTGGGGAGTGAGAGATAGAGAGTGCGCGCGTGCATAACAAATATTTTACCCAACTGGAAAGTCCTCCATAGATGTGTGAATCCGCCCACTGAATAAGCTCAGTGTTTGTCCAGCAGCTTCATGATTGCATCATTCTCAAAAGCCAGCTTGTAAATTTGTCAGAGAGACTCGGTGAATGAACTGTTGGAACAAGATGCAAATTCCCTGCTGGCTCCCTGGAGGAAGCCTCCAGACAGACACATCGGCACACAGACAAAGCTCTTTCTTTATCCACATCTGGCCCAAACTAACTTCCCTCACGCGCTGTCAGGACTGCACAGTATGTTCGTTGGCTGGGTATGGGCCTGCAAACCCTTACTCAGTCCCAGAGCTACAGAGAGGTTCTTGGACTGGGGAAGGACTGGCTATATTATGCCCTATGGTTGTAGCCTTCATTAGTAATCGCAAAGGGACACATCCTCATGACACTCAGATCAAGGAGATTTTTGCCAGTGACTCCACTGGCTCCAGGATTGGTCCGTTTCTCTTTGCTCCCCTACTAAGGAGGCAGAATTTTGCAGCTGTGTCTGCATGTATGTTTGAAGTCTAGGGCCAATTGGGTCATTTTAAACAAAATGAAATTTCATCAAAATATGCTCTTTCATCAAAGCCAAAATGTTTGGTGGAGTTGTATTGATGAAGTTTTCGTCAAAGTTTTTTGGTCCAGGGCTCTCTGATCATTTCTGACCAGAGAGAGAAAATCCCAATTGAAAAGCTCAGGCTGTCACTCTGAAAACAGAGTGGGGTAAGCAATATCTTGGATTGGACCAGCTTTGGTTGGTGAAAGAGACAAGCTTTCAAGTGAACACAGAGATGGGACAGCTTGTCTGTTTCTCCAACAGAGGTTGGTCCAATAAAGGATATTACCTCACCCACCTTGTCTCCCTAATACCCTTGGACCAACATGGCTCCAGCAACACTGCAATCAAGATCTGAAAACGGACATTTTCAATACAATTCCATTACGCAAAAACGTTCAAAGGCTTTGGTGTTGCTCCAGTGTGAAACAACTACAGATTTTGAAACCTCAAAAGTTGCTGTGAAACAGAATGATCATCCTCTGGCCAGCTCTGATGAAGTCAACACTTCCAGCAGGGACAAGTGCATATGTCAGTGCTAATGGTTTGGAGGTTTCATGGTGCTGTTTGTTTAATACATCAACATAGAATTATAGAAATATAGGACTGAAAGAGATCTCGAGATCCAGTCCAGCCCCCTGCACAGAGGCAGGGCCAAGTAAACCTGGGCCATCCCTGACACGTGTTTGTCCAACCTGTTCTTAAACACCTTCAATGACAGCGATTCCACAATCTCCCTTGGAAGAGTAATCCAGCTCTAGCTATTCTTAGAGTTAACGTTTTTCCTATTATCTAACCTCAATCTCCCTGGCTGCAGAGTAAGACCATTACTTCTTGTCCTACCTTCAGTGGAGATGCTGAAGTCTTTATTTTTTTAGTCTTTTAAATGTTGCTGTCACCCATATTTTGAATGAATTTGTATCAGCAGGCACAAAAGACTAGAAAGCGAAACAAGGTACCAAGTTCACCTTTGGGTTGAGTGGGTGTCGCTCCAGGGAAGTGCATGGAGATGGCAGTGATGAGTCTGGGCCATGGCTCATCGAGGTCAGTGGTAGAGTACACAACGTACACAGTGTGACGCAAGGCCAGACGGCTATAGTAAAGTAATGGGAAACATATATATTAGCTCCAGGCTAAACAAATCCCTGTTACCAGGATAAGCAAATGGCAACTGCTCCAGGTCAATTAAGACACCTGGGGCCAATTAAGATCTTTCCAGAAGGCAGGGAGGACAGCTAGGTTGATTGGGACACCTGAAGCCAATCAGGGGCTGGCTGAAACTAGTTAAAAGCCTCCCAGTTAGTCAGGTGGGTGTGTGTGTCAGGAGGTGTAGGAGAAAGCTGTGCTGTTGGAGAGACTGAGCAGTACAAACCATATCAGGCACAAGGAAAGAGGCCCTGAGGTAAGGGTGAAGTGGATCTTGAGGAAGTGGGGGGCTGCTGTGGGGAAGTGGCCCAGGGAATTGTATGTGTTCTGTTTTTAAAAAGTCAGCTAACATAGCTGGGTTGGAGCCTGGGGTAGAGGGCGGGCCCGGGTTTCCCGCTTTGCCCCCCAGTTAATCACTGAGATTGGGAGACAACAGAGGCTGTGCGAGGGAGTGCTGCTTCTCCTCACCTCCCTTGCTGGCTTATGATGAAAATGGCTCAGTAGGCTGTGACCCTTGCCTCTAGAGAGAGAAGGGCTATGTGGAGGCTCACAGCGAGCCTCTGAGGCTAGCGAAATTTTAAAGCCTGCAAGTATCTGTGACTGATTTGGGATCCTAACTTGTTGTGTGTGCTGCACATATCCCTTTGGCATGCTCTTTCTCTTCACTCTATCACTGTCAGACTCCTGGCACAGCTGTGTGGAGCAGCACTAAGTATGTGTATTAAATCGTTACTAACAGGCTCTGAAAGAACATGTACAATGCTGTCAACTTCTTCAACTTCCTGTAACATGTTGGGGCTAGGCAGTCCAGCCAAATGGAACATGAGTGTCTTATACAGCATGTAATACACTGAGCTACATACAGGCGGTACTGCCTGTGCGGGCCCTGGTCAGTGGGTAAACAGAGAGGACTCAACAACACCTTGAACAACGTGGATGAAATCCTGGCCTCATTGAAGTTAATGGGAATTTTGCTTCAATGGGGCCAGGATTTCACCTTGTGTTTTCAAGGTTTCCATAAGGTCCTTTTCAGACCGAAGGATCTGTCCCTTCCTCCCTCTGATTCAGAGATGCTGCTGTCAGGCACACAGAACACACGAATAACTGAATGACGTTCCAGCTCCATCCTGGGCTCTCCTAGCAACACTTGGTAACACTCTAAATGTTCTAATGTAAAGAGCCCATATGAGAATAGCCTTATGACATATTCTACTACAGAGACATGGCTCCAAGGATTTGAATTTTCATCTGTTTTGCATTTGGCAAGAGGGGAAAGGCCATCTGGGTCTCAACCCCAGTATGAAATACTTGGGTTTTCTCAACTGGCAAATAGATTTGGTATTTTTCCCTTCTGTTTTTGCAGAGAAAACAGGACAAACTTTGCTTTTCTATCCAATGCAACCTTATTAGATGTGATGTCAGAAATCTCACCAGCCAGTTCCTCTATAGTGTTTAGACCCTAATCTTTCTGTTGTGTTTTCTATAATGAAAAACATATGTGCGGTGAGGCTACTTTCTCTGGATTTGCAGACATTTGTCTCTCCCAGTCACCACCAGTGCCAATTAGACAAGCTTTCTGCTTATCATAATGTACTGACACGTTTCCTTCTTCATGTAGAAAGAACACACCTTGCTTCCACAAACTTCTCCCATTGCTGCGCTCTGACAATAGTCAGATCTCCCTAGAGAGCTTTCCCCCGTCAGAAATCAATCCCATTTCGCTGCTCTAAGGGTCTTTCACAAGCAGAAATGGTCTGTTCAGAATTCAGTCGAAGAATCTAGACAGTATTTGTCTATAGGAAGGTCAACTATTCAAGTGCTCAGAACCCACAACTAGAACCAAATTTTCAAGAGCTCAGCTCCTAGTGGGGCACCTTATTTTGGGTCTGCCTTATTTTCGTGCCTAAATGATTGCTGAATTCTTTTGAAAATGTGACTCAAATCTTGTGTAGTGCTGTCTGCTACTCTGGGCATTTAGGCCACACTCATCACCTGTTTGTAACTAGCTGCTTCTCCCCTTGTATCTGTCTTACATTATCCAATTACAGGCCTACAGCCTCAGGACAGACGCTGCAGTCTGTGTACTGCAATGTGGGATTTAGCTAGATGCACATGGCAGCTGGCTCCTGGAAAGTAACCTTAGCACCTGCCCTGAGCTAGGGAGCTATTCTTGCACCATCTACTCAGGACACTCCCTACACTAACACAGGAACAAATCAACATACCCTTAGAGCCCCGACCAGGGTTATTCTATCTACTACCTAAGATCCACAAACCTGGAAATCCTGGACGCCCCATCATCTCGGGCATTGGCACTCTCACTGAAGAACTGTCTGGATATGTGGACTCCCTACTCAGACCCTACGCCACCAGCACTCCCAGCTATCTCCGTGACACCACAGATTTCCTGAGAAAACTACAATGCATTGGTGACCTCCCAGAAAACACCATCCTAGCCACCATGGATGTAGAGGCTCTCTACACAAACATCCCACATACAGATGGAATACAAGCTGTCAGGAACAGTATCCCTGATGATGACACAGCACAACTTATTGCTGAGCTCTGTGACTTTATCCTCACGCACAATTATTTCCAATTTGGTGACAATATATACCTCCAGACCAGTGGCACCGCTATGGGCACCCGCATGGCCCCACAATATGCCAACATTTTTATGGCTGACCTGGAACAACGCTTCCTCAGCTCTCGTCCACTCATGCCCCTTCTCTACCTATGCTATATTGATGACATCTTCATCATCTGGACCCATGGGAAGGAGACCCTGGAAGAATTCCACCATGCTTTCAACAGCTTCCACCCCACCATCAACCTCAGCCTGGACCAATCTACACGGGAGGTCCACTTCCTGGACACCACCGTACAAAATAGCGATGGCCACATTAACACCACCCTATACCGAAAACCCACCGACCGCTACGCCTACCTTCATGCCTCCAGTTTCCACCCCGGTCACACCACACGATCCATCGTCTACAGCCAAGCACTGAGGTACAATCGCATCTGCTCCAACCCCTCAGACAGAGACCAACACCTACAAGATCTTCACCAAGCATTCTCAAAACTACGATACCCACACAAGGAAATAAAGAAACAAATCAACAGAGCCAGACGTGTACCCAGAAGCCTCCTGCTACAAGACAGGCCCAGAAGAGAAACCAACAGAACCCCACTGGCCATCACCTACAGTCCTCAGCTTAAACCTCTCCAACGCATCATCAGTGATCTACAACCCATCCTGGACAATGATCCCTCACTTTCACAGACCTTGGGAGGCAGGCCAGTCCTCGCCCACAGACAACCTGCCAACCTTAAGCATATTCTCACCAGCAACCACGCACCGCACCATAACAACTCTAACTCAGGAACCAACCCATGCAACAAACCTCGATGCCAACTCTGCCCACATATCTACACCAGCAACACCATCACTGGACCTAACCAGATCAGCTACAACATCACCGGCTCATTCACCTGCACGTCCACCAATGTTATATATGCCATCATATGCCAGCAATGCCCCTCTGCTATGTACATTGGCCAAACTGGACAGTCACTATGCAAGAGGATAAATGGACACAATTCAGATATCAGGAATGGCAATATACAAAAACCTGTAGGAGAACACTTCAACCTCCCTGGCCAGACAATAGCAGATGTTAAGGTAGCCATCTTACAGCAAAAAAACTTCAGGACCAGACTCCAAAGAGAAACTGCTGAGCTCCAGTTCATTTGCAAATTTGACACCATCAGATCAGGATTAAACAAAGACTGTGAATGGCTATCCAACTACAGAAGCAGTTTCTCCTCCCTTGGTGTTCACACCTCAACTGCTAGCAGAGCACCTCACCCTCCCTGATTGAACTAACCTCGTTATCTCCACACTGATATATACCTGCCTCTGGAGATTTCCATTACTTGCATCTGAAGAAGTGAGGTTCTTACCCACGAAAGCTTATGCTCCCAGTACTTCTGTTAGTCTCAAAGGTGCCACAGGACCCTCTGTTGCTTTTTACAGATTCAGACTAACACGGCTACCCCTCTGATACTGGAGCTATTCTTGACTCTCAATCATATCCTAGGTAGGGATAAAGGCTACGATTCTTTGTTTGCATTAAACAAACATCCGTAGTGGGGTGTAATACTTGCGCCAAAGGCTGCTCACAAACCGGCTAGCTTTAGAGCATGTTGTAAACAAAACATTTGCATCAGCTTCCCATTCCGTACATCCTGCTGTCCCTAGTTGCCTTGTAATGCTGATGGAAAAACATTGTTTTTTAAAAATCAGATGGACTGGTCCCTGGGGATGCTGCATACTTTATCACTCAACTCAGTGGTTCTAGAGCGCTAGCCCTGTGTTGCTTCCAGTTACTTCGACCTAGTATCTCAGCCTCAAAGAA
Organism: Chrysemys picta bellii; assembly: GCF_011386835.1. Lineage (NCBI taxonomy): Eukaryota > Metazoa > Chordata > Testudines > Emydidae > Chrysemys > Chrysemys picta. Next base: position 162,451,113 of record NC_088792.1, on the reverse strand, counting down.
GAAGGGCCCACTGTCCCAAGTTCAGTGACCTGAGCTCATTCGGCTCCTACAAAGCTGCTCCCTGTCTCATCTCCCTCAGTCCTGTTCACACAGAGTCAGAAACTGACAAATGGGGTTCGGTAGGAGATACTTGTCTAATGTACCTGTCTGGTGAGGCAGAGATAGGTGTGGAGTCTGGGAGTGCAGAGCTCTATGCCAAGCTCCATCGCAGACATGAGGGGTGTCCTGGGACAAGTTGCAGGAATTGCTCTGCTGGATACTGGAGCGGCACACAGGAGCCATTCTGCACAGGCGCACCCAAGCTGAGATTTGCCCAGGAACCTGTACCCCTTTGTTGCTTGGGGGAAAAAGCCATTTGTTCCCCAATGACCGGAAGCTGCCTGTGCCCCCGCTTTGATGTCTCACCCCCAAAAGACAGCACTATACTCACTCAGGGAGAAAGCCTGCGCAGCAGAAAACAGCACCACTTACAATTCACCCTTAGGCTTCCATCCAAGTATAGACCAGGCCCAACTCTGCTTAGTTTTCCAGAGCCTGCGATGAGGAATTAAGGTGCCATGATCTCACGTAGAACAAGCATGAAGAAGGAAACACTTGATTAGGCTGGCGGACAGTTGTATGGTGCTTGCTGAACAGGAAAGAGTGCTGTGGAGATCCAAAATTCCACAGCGCTTGACAAGAGACACTGGCATTTGCAGCAAACCAGCATCTGGTTACACTTACAGTATCATTGCTTTCCAATGAGGAGCAAGAAACTAGTTTCCGTGGTTAATAATTTTCCCCGCCAGAAGTATGGAGCAGCAGAATCTGTATGGGAAGTGGAATGTGTTGTCTCTAACAGGGATTGCTGCAAGCAGGTAGAGTAACTAGGTATCATGGAAAGGAATGTGAAGCCATTGTAAAATATATAGAAAAGACAGTTAGGGTATTTGAAATAGACTAAAAAATAACCTGAGGAGCTTGAGCTCATGGCATTGCTAGGCTCTGGGACTGGCAATGGGAACGTCCTACATCTGAATATGCTGATTGCGTCTCAGGTCTGCTTACTCCAGCCCTGTGCCCACTTCCTTACCTAGGGAGACAGCTGATGGTGAGCGATGTGGTGACGCTGTATGCTACATGTTTGTAGGGGTAGCTCAGCAAGATGCTTTTAAAATAAGGGACTGGACAATACTGGCTTTCCTTGTGGTTTTATGAAAGGGAGTTTCTGAAGGGAAGGGACGATCATCCTGAAGCTATCCCAACAACAGGACTTTCAGTGACAGAACTAGTCCCCTGGCTCACTGGTGCTGGCTGAAAACTTCCGATCTAAAGTTTTGTTTTGTATGGAAATCTCTTTTGACAATGCGGAGTTGTTTTTAGCTTTTGGGAAAATGCCCATTTTAATCCAAAATGATCTTTTTTTAACAAAAAACAAAAACACGTTGTTAATTTTATTTTCTGTGAGAAGATATCTTTTCCCAACTAACGCTATAGACACCCCTAACTGCTCATATCATGGGACTGGTCTTCTGGCATGGGACCCATCATGCTGCCTGCCTGTATAACATTTCTGTCTTGCTTACTCCCCTTACTAGAAGTGCAAACACCATTATCCAATGAATATAGAAAGGCAGGAGCCCTACTTAGCCAATCCCAGAGAAAGGCTTGGTGGGGAATGATGGACAATAGGTCAAGTGAATGTGTTTAAAAAACCCTGGGAAAATGTCTTTATGCCACAGATCACAGCATCTTCTCTGGCTGTGCCATGATGGATTTGTGGCTTTGTGCTGACGAAGTGGTTCTCAAAGGGTGAATGCCACTGTTACAGAAAGTCAAAGAGCAGGCTGAAGGAATGACCTGCTCTGGTGTGCACAGCGAAATGTGAAGAGAGGAAAATACTAGTAGAGGTGGGCTGGTCTTGTGAATGACACTGTGCTGGGATGCAGGAGATCGGGGTTCAATTCTCCGTTTCCCCCACAGCTACTTGGGTGCCTGTGGTCAAGTCACTTATTCTATCTGCACCTTGCTTCCTGGGGATAATCATCCTTCATCTCTATCGCTTACTTAGATTGTCGGCTCTTCAAGCACTGTCTCCTCCAGTGTGTTTGTATAGCACCTTGCACAATGGGGTCCTGATCCCAATTGGGTCCTCTGGGCACTACTGTCATACAAACAGATAATAACTGGCCAGAACTGGCAGGGTGCATTTAGAAAACTTACTGTGAGGAAAATACAGTCCCGCCCTGCTGTGACGTGTCGGAGAAAACAAACTCTGGAAAGGCCGCTGCCAAGGCATTCTTGGGAGAATCAGACACAAGGGCTTGATCCGCTTATAGACCAATGCCTGCCTGGAAAAGAAAAATCTCCTCAGACGAGAGATGTTTTGGGAGACATGGGAAAACCACAACCAGAACTCTAAGGCTCTGTAATGGGGATGCTAGCAGCTCCTCGGCCAGCTGGCCCCACACCGTGGGATCTTTGGCTCCCATCTCAGCAAAATAGGAAACAAGTTTGACTGAAATGCCTTTGGAGACTGTCGGTGTGATAAATGGGACTATGAAGCGGAAGCACATGGGAAGCTGCTCTCCAGGTACTTTTCAGCACCGTCCCAGTGTAACGCTCCTGGCTGAGGAACAGGACTTCCTTGCCCAACTATAACTGCAGGGGGCTGCAGTTTTCTATATAGGTTTTGATTTCAAACTGTAATGAATTTTATGGAGCAGGATGGATGGCTCTGGAGATAGAAGACCCTTGTATGCATAAAACAAGGGCAACCAGGCAAGCTGCCCCACTGTGCCCTGCTAATGTGCCTCAGTCCTGACAGGGCATGTCTCCAAACACTGCACTCACAGGGTGTGACTCAGCACGTGCAGACGCACCTAAGCTAGCTTTGATCCATAGCGTGGATGCCGACAGCAGTGGAGCCATGGTAGCTTAGGCTACCTGCCTGAGTACTGACCCAGGGTCCTAGGCAGGCTTGGACACCCTTCACTTGCAGCCCATGTGGCCTCCCTCAGCTTCTCAGCTGTTGGTATACGTGCTCCCTAGATCAGACTAGCTCAGGTACATCTACCCAGGCTGCAATCACCTATCTGATGGCAGTGTAGACAGACCCTTAGAGATGCCACTCTGGAGTGAGAAGGGACTTCAGTCTCCATGGCCTGTTCAGTTCTCAGTCTCTTTGCTGTGACTTCAGAAAGGGCCAACTGTGGTGGAGTTGGGCCCAGATCGCAAACACATTTCACGTAAGCCACTGAGTAGCATCAGACAGTAACATGGCTTGGGCACTGCCAACTGACCTGAACCGGTCACTGAGCGCCACGTCTCATGTTCAGTCCCCAGGGCCATGCAGCATCCTTTGCAACTCAGATGCATAGCTACTAGCAGGGCAATGCTTTCTGTTCATTTCAGCCTGTGGATTTTAGTGTCACTCATCAGCTGAGACCAAAACCTGCAGCCTTAAAAGCATAAAATCACTAGACACTAAATGGAACTTTCAGACTGCTCATTATTCATTATAAACCCCATTTTTTTAGCAACTCAGGTGCATGCTTCCCACTAGCTCCCAGGCAGCTCTGCGCTAGCTAGTAACATACTTTATTGTGAAATTTCCAAGTACCCAGTTAGATGATTTCATCAAAGTGCTTTTATTAAATACAGAAAAGAAATTCCAAGTGGTTATCTAGTCTAATCAGCCAAAACAGCAATTCTCTGTTAGTCCAGTTCCATCTCTAAAGTAATTTATGAAATGCGGGTACAAAGTAGAACTCTAGTTGCAACACTGGTTACTGTTTTTCAGGCACTTCTACCCAAGAGGAACTTTGCAACGCATTTGGATGCCATCTTAGCCCATGAGCATACAACGTGAGCTACTTAACTATGCAGTGACTGGATAATGATATCTAACAATATTATCTCTTACAGAGCCTGAGAGTCCCTGCGGGGAACTTGGTAGAAAACTTGTCATCTCTGGGGAGTGGAGCTCAGACTACTAGTTAAGGGGAACCAGCTTCAACACTTTGGAGATTATTTACTCCTCCAGGGTCAAGTTAGTTTATTGGCAAAGATGGCAGGAGACGCTGGGTTTCATGTGTGTCTCCAGGAATTGCCCGAGCCTCTCAGACCAAACAGCTGCCTCTGCTTTTATCTCATTATTTACACTAAGATGAATGTCAAGCTCGGGATTGTTTTCCTGGGTCCCATTTCATTGCTGGGTGGGCACTCTCTGCCCAGAAGCACTCATTAAACTGTAAAATGAGCTGTGAAACCATTAGCAGCCTCTCTTCCCTCTGATCTCTGTGCTTCCTCCTTTAACCCTGTGGAGGCAGCGTGTTGGCATGTTGGGGGGAGGCCCTTCAGTCTCTAGTAACTGCAGGGGACAGAGAACCCAAACCCAGGGCACTGGCTTGTTTGGAAAAACATTTCCAAATGGATAGCACCAGATGTACCCCCTCTACAATCCGCACCCACTTCCACAGGCAGAGGGGAGCAAAGATGGGAGAGAGTGGGGAGCCGGGGCTCAATCGCATGCTCTTTCCTCCCTTGACACATGGCATGTAAGGGCAGGAGGAAAGATAGCAGGATGCTCTACAGCCAGGGCAGATCTCTGGGTGGCAGTACATGTGGGAGTTCATGGTGCTTCCCACCGCTCTGAGGCCCCTCTCTGCACCTTCTGAGAGCCGGGAAGGTCCAGAAGCAGCAGGGCTCCTGCAGGGGCTGTTCTGATGGGGGAGGAGGAGAGGCAAGGCAGCAACAGGAAAGGTCAGCTCTGCAAGGGGCTGGAAACCCTCCATAGAGGGGAGAAGGAGAAGGGAGCTCTGCAGGTGACCCTGTGGTACTGCTTAATCTGTAATGCAAGAGGTGCCAGGGCTCAAGCACAGAGGTGCTGCGGCTCAAGCAATTTTTTTTACTTTGATACTGACGTGCCAGGCCCAGAGGTGCTGGGGCTCGGCCCTGGCACAAATTAAGCACTGCCCTGTGGACCTTTTCCCTCTTGGGGTGACCAGATCCTGGGCTCTGTATTTCCAGGGGCTACTTTGATGATTTTCTTTTCCCCTCCACCTCTTAAACTGAAAACATAGAGTCTTTTACATTGTTTTTCACTCCAGACAAGCCTACAAGGGTATTAAATGTTTATAAATCTGCCTGGATGGCAGCCAGTCCTGCACTGTGCCAAAGTTGCACATATGGGAGCATTCCTGACAATTGCAACAGAATTGAAACGTTGCATTAGTAAGTTACCAGGCTAAGCTATAAAACCAACCATCATCATTACGGGGTATAGGTCGTACTGGCCAGCCATCAGGCTACAATCAGATGTGGCGCATCTGTTCTGATCAGCTTCATTTCTGATACATCCTCTACCTGGGGGCTGAGAGAGTGGGGCTCAAGGGGTGGAGCAGGGGACAGGGAATCTGGATTCTGCTCCTTGCTCTCCCATGCATTCTGGGACCTTGGGCAAGTCATTGCCCTGTAGTGCTTCAGGTTCTCCAGCTACAAGTCTGAGGTCTGGTCTATACTACCCACCTGAATCGGCGGGTAGAAATCGACCTCTCGGGGATCGATTTATCGCGTCCCGTCGGGACGCGACAATCGATCCCCGAATCGGCGCTCTAACTCCACCAGCAGAGGTGGTAGTAAGCGCCGCCGACAAAAAGCAGCAGAAGTCGATTTTGCCGCCGTCCTCACAACGGGGTAAGTCGGCTGCAATACGTCGAATTCAGCTACGCTATTCACGTAGATGAATTTGCGTATCTTAAATCGACTCCCCGCTGTAGTGTAGATGTACCCAAAGATGAAGATACCAACCCACCTGGGTAAAGTGGGTGAGACCCTTTAGTGACAGCTGTTGTAGAAGCAGCGGTAGGATTCTGATCTCTCATGCAAATTATTTCATCTCTATGAAGGACTAGGACAAATACACAATTTAAGTGGTAAAGATAAGCAACAGACTGTGCTTTGAATATCCAGTTTGCATCTTTCTCTGCACCTTGGAAAATATTATTTAATTGCCTCTCCCACACAGTATTTATACAGCCGGCTGGAGAACAACAATTCCATTTCACGACAACTTTTGCGGGGCCAAAACTTGTTTTCATTTTGCATTGGAATGAGATGAGATCTTTAAAATACTTTGCGAAATGGAATTGTGTTGTAAAGGTCAGGTATTGGATTCGGGTCTCTCTCTCTCTCTCTCTCTCTCTCTCTTTGTCAGTGACTTGAGACTTCAGAAATCTTCTCGATGAAGAACTTTATGGAACCTGATACATCCCTCTGAAACATTTCAGCTTCAACACAACAGTATTTTTTTTCTGCAAAGAAATGTTTAGCCAGAAATGGTCCAACCACCTCTAGTGTGTGTGTGTGTGTGTGTGTGTGTGTGTGTGTGTGTTTAAAAGGCTAATTGCTGTCATATTACAGCACTGAGATTATTATTCTTAGTTTATTTGTATTACTGTGGTACGTAGGAGCACCAGTCATGGATGAGGACCCCACTGTGCTGGGTGCTGTACAAACACAGAACAAAAAGGGTCCCTGCCCCAAAGACCTTCCAATCTAAGCATAAGACAAGAAACAACAGCTGGATACAGACAGACGGGAGTGCAAGGAAACCATGAGACGATATCGATATTTCCCCTGTGTTGCATAGCGGATGGAGGAAGATTACACTGTAACATATTAGGATCCAAAGCTTTTGTTCAGACTGAAACATCTGGTATTGAATACATACATGCAAGAATACATCCCAGACACACTCCATTTATCACGCGCTAATATTGCTAAAGATGATCCACAATGAAGTCAGCATTCAAGCAGTTCTTGGGTTGATTTGTAGCTGGCTTTGGTCTCTTAAGTACCCCCAAGAGCTTTCGAGAGGATGCGTGTGCAACCCTAAAGGCAGCAACGTGGAAATGACGATCTTATCTGGGTTCAGTGGAACTGGGGTTAGACCAACCACAGATATTTGCTGACGCCACAAGAAACAGTTTCCTTAATCCCATCCGAGCGGGACGATCTCAAAGGGGAATGAAGAACTCTGTGCAAAAAGAAGTTGCTCAGCTGCTAAAGCTGAGCACAGGAGAAGGTGAGAGTGTTAATGATACCGGGGGGTGTTAACTCAAAGCATGTGGCACCTGAGTCTGAAATCAGGACTAAGGAGAGCTTTTATTATAGAGCACTCAAAATGTGCCAGCATCTCTGTTTTGCTACTGTTGGACTAAACAGAGGGAGGGTGAAATCACTGGCAGCAGGAAGTTGCAGGAGAAAACAAGCAGCTAGCATTAGAGCTGTGAGAATATGTTTGGGAACGTTTGTACAGATACAAAACAAGGATTCCTTTTTGCAATCCTTTTTTATTATTTAAATTACAGCACATGAGAACAGGGCCCGTGCTGGGTACTGCACAAACACATAGTGACAAACAGTCCCTGTCCTGACGAACTCACCACACTCCAAATAGACAAGATAGACACAGAATGGGAGGTGAAACAGAGGCACGGAGCCATAAAGTAAGTTGCCCCCCAATCACCCAGGTCAAATCCAGGAGTCGAATACAAATCTCCTGATTCCCATTCCAGTGTCTCATCCACTAAGTCGGATGCCTTCAGTTTTATTTCCCATGAGCATTCCTACAAGTGCTTTTGGTTTGCAGAGAGTGAAAGTCTTCTGAACTTGTTCACCAGAAGGTTCAGTCTAGAATTGTTTGCACATCTACTTTGAAAATGCTTTGATTTCTCTTGTCCTGTGTATGTTTCATTTATCCAATCAGAAAGCAGAAGCAACTTGCAGGGACTTAAATGGCCAACTACGCCATGAATAGTAAGTCCAAGATTCAACTGAAGCAAATAATTTGAGAAAAAAACCCAAGGACTGAAATGTGTCTGACTCAAATGTTCCTATGACTATACTGAAAAACAAAACCAGTTATAAAAATCAAAGTCTGTTTGTGGATAATTCATGAATTGAGGGGAAAAAACTGTTAAATGAATAATTTATTATGAATAGTGAGTAGTTTTTGCTTATTGGGTGTCACATTATTCCTACTCGCTGAATCTTCAGATTACCATAGGTGGAGGGCTTGTGTCTTCTAAATTCTGGTATCTGCATGAACAGCAGTGCAAAACCTACCCACTCAGAAAACTAACCAGGAGTGTTTCATAGGAGGAACAGAACCTTAGGCCTGGATCTGGCAAAGTTCTTAAACACATACCTAGCTTTAAGCACGAGGGCCCTTTTATTTCAATGGAACTACTCACATGCTTCGAGACTACTTCTCCATTTTTTCTGCACCCGGTATAGTTATTTACACTAGTGAAAAGTGAGTGTCTCAAATGCTACGCAATCAGAATCTGAACTGGTTGGAATTTTTCAAAATGTCGATGAAACTGAAAAATTTGAAATGAAAAAACATGTTGGGCAAAATATTTGCAATTTTCACTCTTAATTTCCAACCAGCAACAGAGCTGGCAAAATTGTGACTATTTGAAATGCTGAATGTTTTAATTTCAAAAGAAAAGAAAATTGTGACAATATTTTTTGCAAAATGTCCCCCTTTTTGGACTAGTTCTCATCAGCATGTTCGTGTTTCCCGGCCACCCTGCCCCGGGGAGCGACTGCACTGGGAGCAAGGGCAGGGGGATTCGCCAAACACACGTGCTGAAGTACTTTGCTGGATAAAGGCCGGAATGTCTACACTGCAAAGAGAAAACCCCGGCACCAAGTCTCAGAGCCTGGCTGGAAAGAGACTTGGGCTTAAGGGGCTTGGGATGCAGGGCTAAAAATAGCAGTGGAGATGTTTGGGCTTGGCCTGGAGCCTGGGCTCTGAGACCCTCCCCATGCACCAGATTTCACAGCCCCGGCTCCAGCCCAAGCCTGGATATCTACACTGCTATTTTTAGCCCCACGCCAACCCAAGTCAGTTGATCCCGGCTCTGAGACTCCATGCTGTGGGCCTCTCATTGCTGGGTAGACATACAATAGAACCTCAGAGTTAAGGAACACCAGAGTTATGAACTGACCAGTCAACCACATGCCTCATTTGGAAATGGAAGTACGCAATCAAGCAGCAGCAGAGACAAAAAAAAAAAAAAAAAAAAAGCAAATACAGTACAGCACTGTGTTAAACATAAACTACTTAAAAAACAAAGCGAAAGCAGCATTTTTCTTCTGCATAGTAAAGTTTCAAAGCTGTATTAAGTCAATGTTCAGTTGTAAACTTTTGAAAGAACAACCATAATGTTTTGTGAACATTTCAGAGTTATGAACAACCTCCATTCCTGAGGGGTTTGTAACTGAGGTTTGATTGTACTTGTCCCAGCTGCCAAAACATGAGCATGCGTGGGACAGCTTTGAGCAGCTCAGACAGAGCAATGTTCCTAGCAAATTAATACCTGAGTAAGTAACCTGCACCGGATAATGGCACCCTGACCGTTAGGATGCTGCTGAGATGCAGCATCCTTCAGCACACCTCTTGAGAGAAAACTGTCCAGATCCCTGCTGGTGTAAGTCTCCAAGCCAGAGGTGCTACATTAAAGTACAATGGCCACGGATCGAGCCCAGAGTGCCCACGCAGGGACTGCACCCTGGAGTGTCTGGTAACAAAAACAACTAAACTGAGAGAAATTCTGAGGCCAGGGACCAGATCCTCAGCTAATATAAATTATGGAACTATGCCAATTTACCCGAGCTGGGGATCTGATAACATTCAGTACTCCAAACGACACCCCCAAAACCAGCCTCCAAAGGCCAGGTAGACTGCACCTTGCTGGGAGAAGAAACCAGGGGCTAGTGGTCCTCAAATGTTTCTTGCTTCTTATTTTTGGGGCTTTCCTATTTTTGTGCTTCTGTTTCATTGAGTAGCTGGAGGTGCCAAGGAGCCAGCTCCTGCCCGTGGAGGTTTGGGGTACAGTCTATGATGTCTATATCCTGTCCCATCATAGTTACTGTGCACAGGCCATGTGGGTAGCGGGATGGTTCCCAGCACCAGAAGGCGAGCGCTCTCATACACCTCGGCCACTGTGGCCCTGTGCTGAGATGGGAGATCCTGGGTTAGCAGGCCAGGGTAGGGTGGAGCCTGGAAAGGGACTGTGGAGAAGGGCGAGGAAAGCTCCAGAATGTCCCCAAAGCCTCCCCGCCCATAACTTTGGTAGTCTCCAGCAGCAGATGCTGTCCTTTGGTACACTATGGAGGGGAGGGATGCATCTGCTCCAAAGCACATTGAACTCAATGGAAAGTCCCTTCCCCCTTGACTTGGTTGGGCTTTACATGAGAGCCAGCGAGTGCACAATGATGAAGACAGGGGTCCAGTCCTGCCGCCCTTGACTCAGGACCGGCCGTGGCCTGCACCCCTGACTGCCAGGCGCACAGCGCTCCTGACCCTGCATGGAAACATCTGCACCAGAGGGAGCAGGCCTTCCGCAGGAACAAATGGACACATTCCCGGGGTGATGACCTCCACACCTAGGGCCAGTGTGTGGGGAAGAGCAGGGAACCGGCCGAGGCAGAGAGCGCTGTTCTGGAGCGGGCGCCCCGGGAAGAGAACAGGCCATTCCCCGGGGCTGAGCAGCCTAAGAGCTGCCGCTGCCCGCCTGGGAATGAATGAGCGTTTCGTTTCCCGCAAGGATAAAATATAAACCCAGACGCGTGTCTCTAGCAGCCAGTCCCCGCCCCTTTATAACGCGGCCTGTGGCTACATCTCAGCGTAACTCCTGGAATAGTTTAATTCCTACCAAGTGAAAAGCCCCCCAGTCGGCAGAGAAGCGAGCGGTCCCCGTCCCAGTCGGCCTCTGCTCCCTTCCCTTTGCACCAAGTCCGGCTCCAGGGTTTTGGCCGCCCCAAGCAGCCAAAAAAAAAACCAACAACAAAAAAAAGCCACGATCGCGATCTGCAGTGACAATTCGGCAGAAGGTCCTTCGCTCCCAGTGGGAGTGAGGGACCGTCTCCTGAATTGCCCCGGAATAGCTGGACGTGCCACCCCTCTCCTGAGCAGCCGCCCCAAGCACCTGCTTGCCAAACTGGTGCCTGGAGCCGGCCCTGCTTTGCACACCTGGGAGGAACAATTCGCTCGCCCGCTGCGCCCCTCGGACGTGCGTAACGGGTGCAGTTTTGTCCTGAACTCTGCTGTTATTCTCCTTCTCAGACCTTCCCCGCGAAGCTCTAGCGCCCGGCCAAGTCGGCAGAGGCAGAGAAAAGAGGTTCATGGGCCCGTTTGTCTGTCAGTGGAGCTGGCAGTGCATAAAGGAGGCCGTGTACGTGTCCAAACGCCATGGACAGTGGGACGAGAGATGAGGCGCAATGCCCTCTCGATGCCCACAAGGCTGTGTGTGAAAACCGCTCCCTAGCTGCATGTGAGCGCCGGGGAGACGGGAGAAAGACAGACGAGCTTTCTTCCTATGCAATGAGAAGTGTCGCTCTCCGGGGAGCATTCTGCTGTCCCTGACTCCCACCTTTTCGCCTTGGCGTGGGTTTGCGCTCAGCCGATTTGCGTTCGATGGAGCGCAGGAGGAAATTGATGCTTTCCGCGGACTAGAGGGGATTCGTGTCACCTCCGTCCCAGTGTCTGTGCCTGGCATCCTTGGGTTGTTCCCTCTTCTCTAGATGTGCGATTTGGGTTGACAAGGCGGGAGCGTTAGTGGGGGAGGGGGAGTGTATCTGTGTGTTTGACCGGCAGACGGCTGTAGTTTATGTGATGGGCTTTAGCTGCAGGGGTAACCCACCAGGAAGAGGGAGTTTGCTTGTTTTGCGACTGTGGTGGTGCTGAGCAGACCTGCCAGGCGCAAAGTGCCCGAGGAGAGAGCCTGCTCTTGTGCTGGCACACGGGTTCTTCTCCTGCCTGAAAGTGTCCTCTCTGCAGTGGGCAAACAGCGGGGCAGCAGAGGAAAGGCAGGGGGTTGTGGAGCGAGGAAGGGGCGCAGGAGCAGGAGAGTTAAATTCTGAGCCCCAAGAGAAGGTGCAGGGGAAGGAAGGGGCAAATGTTGGACTCCAATATTTAAAATCCCCGCGGGGGCGGCAGAGAAAGGAGGGAAGGGAACAGACCCGGAAAGAGAGGACGTGTTCCCGGCTGCTTTTCTTTTTTTCAACGATCCTACGAGTGGGGCAGCCCAGCTGCGTCCTGTCCCTTTAAGGGCTCCTCCTCTGAGCAGTGCCACCGGGGTGTGTGTAGGGGTGGGGGAAGCCCATCCCCTGCTGCAGCCTCTTCAGAGCTCCCGGGGAGATGGCACAGGCTCAAGAAGCCTCTCACACACCCTGTATGGAGCCGAAACTCCGAGCGCTGCGGGGAGTTTGCCCTTAAAAGCTGGCGCCCCGCGGAGCTAGAGAGGCGCGGAGACAGGGGCGCGAGGAGACAGGGGCGCACGGAGCTCCCCAGCTGAGATGGCTCCTTGGCCCGATAGCAACGCCACCTCCAGGGGGGACGCAGCCACCAACTGCACGGGAGCTGGCAGCCTGAGCAAGCAGTGGGCCATCGGGGCCGCCCTGGGCCTCACGGTGCTGGTGATCGCAGCCGGCAACCTGCTGGTGATCCTGGCCATCGCCAAGACGCCGCGCCTGCAGACCATGACCAACGTGTTCGTCACCTCGCTGGCCTGCGCCGACCTGATTATGGGCTTGCTGGTGGTGCCGCCGGGGGCCACCATCGTGCTAAGCGGCCACTGGCCCTACAGCACCACGGTGTGCGAGCTGTGGACCTCGCTGGACGTGCTGTGCGTCACGGCCAGCATCGAGACCCTGTGCGCCATTGCCGTGGACCGGTACCTGGCCATCACCTCGCCGCTGCAGTACGAGGCGCTGGTGACCAAGGGCCGGGCGCGGGCCGTGGTGTGCCTGGTCTGGGCCATCTCCGCCTTCGTCTCCTTCCTGCCCATCATGAATCACTGGTGGCGGGACGGGGCGGACGAGGACGCGCTGCGCTGCTACCAGAACCCGAGGTGCTGCGACTTCGTCACCAACATGCCATACGCCATCCTCTCCTCCATCATCTCCTTCTACGTGCCCTTGCTGGTCATGCTCTTTGTCTACGCGCGGGTCTTCGCCGTGGCCAGCCGGCAGATCTGCCTCATCGAGCGGGACAAGGTCCGCTTCCTCCAGGGCCCCCCCAGCCCCGGCGCCAAGGGCCCCCGCCGGAGGAGACCATCCCGCCTCATGGCCATGAGGGAGCACAAGGCGCTCAAGACCCTGGGCATCATCATGGGCACCTTCACCCTCTGCTGGCTGCCCTTCTTCGTGGCCAACATCGTCAAGGTCTTCTACAGGTCCCTCATCCCCGGCCAGGTCTTCCTCTTCCTCAACTGGCTGGGCTACGTCAACTCCGCCTTCAACCCCATCATCTACTGCCGCAGCCCAGACTTCAGGAGCGCCTTCAAGAAGCTGCTCTGCTGCCCGCGGAGCGCGGACCGCCGGCTGCACGCCGTCTCCAGGGACCTCCGCCGGTGCCCCTGCGCCTTCGCTTCCCAGGAGGCCTCCCCGGCGGACAGCAAGCCCGTGGCGCAGGGGCAGCAGCCCGGGCAGGCGGAGGAGGAGGATGGGGGAACCAGCAGCAGCAGCAGCCGCTCCAGTAGCAGGACTGAGGAGACCAATCTCTCCTACCGCCAAAGCAATGGGCATGGCAATGCCCAGCGCCCCCTTAGGGAGGCCCAGCTGCAGGGCACCCAGACCACGCTGTGTCTGCAGCTGGAAGAGTAGGTATCAGAGCCTGCAAAGGGGGGGAGGCTAGAGCTGGGCCGGGGCGAGCCCCTGGGTTCGCAAGAGGTCAGTGCAAAGTACTGGGAGCTGATGCTTGGAGCAGGGCAGTGTGTGTGTTGGGGGGTGGGGGTTCAGACAGAACTGGCTCCACTTCTGGAAGAGTTTAAGCCAGGGCTAGTCCGTTATTTTTTGTCAAGGTCCAAATTTCTTGGACAAGGTATAGTCAAGATCTAGACTCCAGAGAAAATAAAAAAACCTCCAGAGAAAATAAAAAAAAAATATTTATTTATAAATTATAAATAAATTACTTATTTATAATGAGTAAATAAAAAGATTTCGGAGTCTGTTCAAAAGCCTCTGATGGGTCCAGATTTGGCCTGTTGTCTGATCCCTGGTGTAAGCAGTCACTCTGGCTGCAAAGCCGTGGTTGTAGAGGCTCTGCCACCCTTCCAGACCAGCGCAGTGTCACTGGCTGTGTTAAAGCAGGCTGAGATTTCCATTTCACACTGGGGATGCCTTTCCCCAGCTAATCCAAGTGTCTGCTCAGACAATGCAAACTGCAGGCTGTCCAGGAGATGGTTTAGCCATCAGTGGAAAAGGGTGTTTTCTGCCAGCAACAGATGAGCTGGCAGAGATGCCTGGGCCAGCAACTGGTGCTGTTATAGTGACCTTGTTCTTTGGAAAGAGACACCTTGGGAAAACCACATCTAAGTCCAGTTAGTCACTTCCAAATTTAATTTGGTATGGGAAATCCCTGATATTAGCTAATATCTGGAAGGGAATGAAGGCCCGATTTGTAAAGGTTTCAAAGGCAAATGGTACTTAGCGGGCTTTTCTAAAGTACCTGTCTTTAAAATCCCTGCATTTGATCTATATTTCCCTGCTTCCAGTTTGATTTGCTTAGTCATTGTTTTTCAGTCTAATCTAATCTAATGTAGCCTAATTGTTTCGAGATTTTGAATGCCCCCATCTTATCTTAAAATTAGAGCTTTTGGGAGATTTATCAGGAAAATAAAATGTCAGTGATAAAAAAAAATCACATTTTTCTGTGTTTCTCCAACAAGCTTTACTAAAAGTGAAATTAGCTGTGTAAACTCACAAAAATCGGGATTTTCCTTCAGGAAGAACAGAAGAAATTGGAGTTTGGTCACTTTTATACATAAATAACATCCAGTAACTTCTTGCAGAGAACAGGAACTTCGATTGTATCTTTGCTCAGTTCTGGAGCTATCGCTGGAATAAGCTTTTAGTTTCACTCTGGTGTGAGGGTTGTGTTTTTCACGTGTTTTCCAAAGCACCCTGTTCTCTGGGTGTGCACTGCCATTCACAGGCTAGCTATCCATTTCTGATCAGTGACCTAAAAAACCACAGGTGCTTTGAAAGCATAAGCTCATAGGGATTGTTGACAATTCATAATTACTTTTATTATTTATTAATAATACTATTTATTTCCAGGACAAACCATGAAGTCCGGACTGAGTCCTAGAACTGGTTTAAAATGCTTCCATGGGATTTTCTGGAAAACTTTTACTGGGTTTGCAACATTTTGAAATTTCATCAAAATGTTTCAATTGTCAAATGTTTTCAAGCAACTTTATAGACAGCCAACCTGCTCCCCACACACGCACATGACACTTGTCAATGATTTTTTTAATTGAAAAAAAAAAATAGGTGGGAGGAGGGTTGTTGATCAACAACAGAACTTTCAATGGCATGTTTTGCCTGATTCGAAATTCAGGAAATGTTGATTACTCTATTTAGTCCTTAGCGAAGCAGAACTGCAGTGGGCTGTAATGGGAGATCTCCCTGTGTATGGACTTATTGGGCGCTTCGGGACTCCGTCTTGCGTTGGCAGTGCACCACCAGAGAATGCAGTGCTTTGGGAAAGAGCCGAGAAATACAAGGCACCTGCTGGAAGACTTTGCAGTGTGAATCAGACAACTGAAATACAAGGGGCATCATTTCAAGGGCACGAAGGCATAGAGGCACTGTGAGTGAAGAGATGAGTGAAGCCATAATGCAGAATCCTCACAGAAGAAGTGGGTTTTAAGGAGGGATTAATCCATTACATACTCCCCGATTAATTTCTCATGGAAGCAGTCAGTTTCATGCATGGCGCAAGTGAGTAAAGCAGAGAGAATGTAGCTGTGATAGTTTTAATAGGTAAAAGAAAGCTGAGTGCTTGTTAGTTTGAAGAAATGGTGTGTCTGTTTTGGAGCATAAATGTGCCCAAATGAAGCAGAGTTACTCTGAAGAACACATCACACCAGATACAATTTCTCAGGGTCTTCAAGACAGGGGTGAAATCTTGGTCCCATTAAAATCAGTGGCAAAACTTCCACTGACTTTAGGATTCCACCTAGGCTCTTTTGCATCTTTAAGCAAATGACACCATGCGCCATACTTGTTTGTCTGGCTATTCCCTTGATGTGGCCATTATAAACATGTGCAAGTAAATGATAGAAATTACCTGTAAAAGATCTGATTATTAATTTGTCTTTTTTTTTTTTTAAGATTTACCTGCAATGAAGCAAAAGCAGGTCCTTGAGTGTGCTTGAAAGGGAAGGAAAAAGAGAAGAATGTAAGTATAGATTTTTAATCACCTGGAAAATGTTGTGATATTCCAGCAACTAGCAGCGTCAAATTTTCAGAAGGGCTCAGAACTAGATTTCCAGGTGCTCAGCACCTGCACTCAGCATCGGGTTTTCAATAGAGCTCAGTACCAAACATACACCCAATGTGCTGAGCTGGTCTGAAAATCCGATCACCAATTTAAGCTTTGTGAATGGAATTTTACATCTTTAAACATGATTTAGACAAGGAAGCCACACCCCTGAATTTCCTTTTGAAGTTGTTTATCCTAGTGAGATATCATTCTAATCCATGGTCACTGCTTTACACTTTCATGTGGAATTATCACACCATTATCTAATAATGCTTAGTACATACAGATAATAGAGAAAATAAGAAGGGATGGGCAAAGGCCTAGATCCTCAAAGTTATTTAGCTGCCTAACTTCACTGAAATCTGTGGAAGTTAGGAGCCTTAATACCTTTGAGGCTCTGGGCCAAAATTCTTTGGCACCCTTTGGGATGGGAGGCACTGTAGAAGTGTTTATTTCTGTAAGTCAGTTTGGATAAAACGAGCACCGGTAACTGGGGAATGTCTGGAGTTCACAGTTTGGGTTTGGATAATGTCAAAAAATTCCCATGCTTCTTTCTCCAAACTGCCTGAGTGTGTAAAATGGGGCTTCAGAACAGACTTCCCCAGGAGAGTGCTGGGACCTCTGCTTGTATTCCTGGCTGGAAACTAGGAAAAAACCATCAGATCCAAACATTTCAGAACCTTGAAGATCGTTCAGTCCAAATGTTACACTAATAGTTGAAGGTACAGAGGGCTTCTTATTTGATCATTATTGATTCCCTTAGCTCTCAGGCAAACCACCCCAAACCTTTGCCCCAAAAGTGACCTGGAGAAGAAACTGTTCTGAGACTTGAAGAAATTCTCTTCACTTTTTTGGTTGATTTGTTTGTGCTGCCCCCTGTGTCTCCTGGCGTGTGTCTGGGCTGAGAGCAGAGATAGTGAAATGTCACCAGAATATAGAAAGGTATCTTGGCCCATCTGAAGTTGGGAAGTACCAGGAAGCTTTCGGGGAAAACCTGCTCTCATGAGATTTCCAGAATAGAAGTGCAGAAACCAAGGTGCCAAGCCATTTGAGGTTTGCCCATCCTATTTTAGCAGCAGCTACAAACCACCTAGGCTCATTGGAAGTGACAGTCCCCATTGTGTCAATACAGGTCTTCATGCTCCTGTGTAAGGTATGGATCCTGATCCAACAAAGCACTTAAGAACATGCTTAACTTTAAGTGTGTGAGCAGTCCCAGTGATTGCTATGTTACTCTATATATTTCTAACACGCTTGAGTTACTATATTGTATATGCTTTTATTTCCACATGATGCATTTATTTGAATTTCAATGGGACTTAAGCATGGGCTTAAAGTTAAGCATGTGTTTAAAAGCTTTGTTACGTCAAGGACTAGGATGCTGACATCTTGAGTGGTTTTGATTATAGATGATTTTTGTTCAGAATTCATTCACTATTTTCCTTTCAAACTACAGTCAATTCTTTCTCTTCCTTTCTTCCAGGAATGTGTCAAAGCCCTCTACTGGGCTGTTGATCTTGGCTTGTGTGTCAGCTACTATCCACCTGAAAAAAAGGAATTAGACATGTAGATCCATAGTCTTTTTACTTTTGATGTTGACTCAGGTATTTTGAACGCACATACCTTAATTTCCTGCCTGTTTCACCAGGCTTGGACATAGTGTAGAGGAAACTGTGCCTTAAAGAAAAGTGTTACATGGGGGAGGCATCTTTTAAAATAATTTTTCCTGTATGCATGGCAAAAGTGTAGGAAAGAGGTGGCCTTTTGCTGTCATTAGTTGTTTTCAGTAAGAGCCCTTGACAAGTGTTGGAATTATACCAGGGTCCCAGAGGGCGAAGCCTAGATAGCTTACTATGACTTCAATATCTCTTGTGATGGCTGGCTAGAGTCAGGTCTAGAAACAGCCTCAGCACCTCTTGTGATGTGAAGTTGGACTCAATATAAGAGACCTCCCTCTCCAGGGCTAGGCAGCTGAATTCCAGTACTGCTCAGGACACTAGTTAGATGAAGAACTGACCGACCTAAATGTGAACAGTGTGTGTAATCTCCAAAGATGCTCCAAGGGAAGAAGACATGAAGATGTTTCCTGTATAGATTGCAAGAGAAATTACTACCTCAGAAGCAGTACTTCAGAATGCAGCTGGAGTTTGACTTTGGTCGCCAGACATGGATTCACATCGCATGTTGCACTGAAAGTGCTGGGGTTTTGATACACTGGGCCTGATTCTCCCCTGTGCTTTGTGCTGTCATTTACAACTCTGCACAGTGGATGTAAAATGCTACTAAAGAAGAATACACGGGGTAAATGACTACACAAGGTGTGAGGCTGGGCAGAATTGGGCCCAGGATGCTGAGGTAATGGACTGTGTGGACATTTATTGCCTAGAAGCATTAACTTGGTGCATCAAATGTGACTGAACCGTTGATGGAACTTTTATTTTCCTTTTCTGATGCAAATGTTGCTGAAGATGCGTGCACAGAACATGGCTGAGCCCACTGCAGGGGCCCAGGTGGAAGGGAAGAAAGGCCTCTCACAAACAAGAGACCTTTCCACAATCTTCTGTCCAATTTCAATCTCCGAATCGTTGCCAGTTTGGGCAAAGTCAGAGCTGGGCCTGGGGAAAAACACAAGGTGTGTCTACACTGCAATTACAAACCCGCCACTGGCCCAGGCCAGCTGACCTGACTCATGCGGTTGGGGCTCAGGGTGTAGAAGTGCAGGCGCGGACTGGAGCCCGGGCCCTAGGACCCTGCAAGGTGGGAGGGTCCCCGAGCTAAGGCTGCAGCCGGAGCCCGAACGTCTACACCGCAATTAAATAGCGCCTTAACCCGAGTCAGCCAGCACGGGCCAGCCAGGAGTTTTTAACTGTAGCATTCAGGCCTTGAAAGGTCTGTCTACACTGCAGAGTGAGCCTGCAGTAATACATTTAGCAAATAGTAATGCAAACAAGAGAAAACTAGAGGAGGGGACATGGGAAGTCATTAAAAATTTACCCCCAGCTCCTCAAAGGTACTTAGGTGCCTAACTCCCATTAATTTCAATGGGAGTTGGGCACCTAAATATAGGATCTGTCCCTTAGCATCAGGTGAAAATGAGTTCTGAATAGGTGGGGATGCTCTGAGCACAGGAAGGATGTGGACAAAAATGCTAATTCAAATATTTTAAACAATATTCTTATGTCACAGAGGAAACTGATTAGTAAATCGGATCGGCTGTAGATGGTTAAAAAACACCAACACTTTGCTACAACTAGTGCTGGAGGGGAGAGCAGCATGGTGTTAGCATCAGGTTCGAAATGCCCGAACTTCCTAGAACGTCATGTGTGAATCTTGCAAGGGAGGTCTAGCCCTACGCCTGCCAAAGGGGATACATAGAATTCCATGGAGGTTTTTTTAGATGAACCCTTACAAGACAAGATTCTCTTTGCTCTGCCTGGGCATAAAACTTCCCTTGGCACTTTTTGTGAGAGTCAGAGCTTGGCCAGACTCCTCCACCTCCTCCATCTGTGCAGTGTGATATGTACCTGTTGGCTGTAGCCCTCCACTCCAGAGGCAGCTGCACTTTAGCTGTGCTGTGTGTATATGGTTAGCAAAACGTTTTAGGATTCTCCAGGATGAAAGGTATTATTCTTGCTAGTATACACTCAGCAAGGGAGATATAAACGTGGACAGGAAACAACAGTCCAGCTAATCTCTGGGCCCCTGAAACAACCCCACAATAAAGTGGTAACTACATTATGTTCTGTGCACCTGGGGCTGGACCCTGCAAGGCAGGAGCACCTGGGAGAGAGCACCTTGTAGGATTGGGCCAATAGGGCTCCACATATTACTCTTGGTTTCTGAGATGGGTCTTGCAATCTCTAAGGCTCAGATCCCCAAAGGGATTTAGTCACCTAACTTCTACTGAAACCAATGGGAGTTAGGAGCCTAAATACCTTTGTGGACTGGGCCGAAGGGCCTTTCTTTAGAGGCTCTGCGTGCCCGCAACTCCCAGCCAGTTGAGTGGGAGCTGCAGATACTCAGCAGTTCTGAAAATCAGGGCACCAGGGCCTATTCCAGCTTCCATGGAGGCCACAGGTGCAGGCCCTAAGGCAGAGAAGCTGAATCCTAGCTCTGTCTTCAGGCCCAAGCCCCGAACGGTGATTGCAGGTCTCCGTGAATAGCCGGACAGATACTGACCATACACCTGAATGTGAATCCAGTAGAACCTCAGAGTTGCGAACTGACTTGTCAACCAGACACCTCATTTGGAACTGGAAGTACACAATCAGGGAGCAGCAGAGATAAAATAAGCAAATACAGTACAGCGCCGTGTTAAACGTAAACTACTAAAAAAATAAAGGGAAAGCAGCATTTTTCTTCTGCATAGTAAAGTTTCAAAGCTGTATGAAGTCAATGTTCAGTTGCAAATTTTTGAAAGAACAACCCTAATGTTTTGTTCAGAATTACGAACATTTCAGACTTAGAACAACCTCCATTCCCGAGGTGTTTGTAACTCTGAGGTTCTACTGTACATGCCAAAATCACAGTGCTGGAAGGTCTGTAGCTCTCTGAAGCAGTAGCAGGGTATGCATTTGGGGCCTGAGTCTTACTTCGGCCATGGTACAACGCTGGAATCATGGAAAGGCGCCTGAGAGTGGCTAATTTACTCTCACTTGAAGGTTCCTTTACACTGCCGGAGTGGTGAAAAGTGGTCTTAGTCTAAATGAGAATCAAACCCTTGGACTCCATCCTGCATGAGAGCTACATAGACATTGTACACATTATCCAATGTAAATAGTATTATGTACAAATGTGCCCTTGTATTTATGGTGGTGTGCATATACCCTGCTAGTTTGTTATATCTTTCTCCGGGAAGTTTTTGGTTGTAAATATGATGGTGATTGTCATTTTCCCCTCATGTGAAATAAGCCTTCAAAAATTCCCAACGGTCACTTGTAAATAAATATATATACCTGAAAACATGTGAGTATTGAGGTGTTTCTTTTATACAGGAAGAACCGTCTGCGGTTCTTCTCAGAGCTGGCTTTGGAGCAGTCTACGCTTTGGGAACAACGTAGCTCCAATGGTCAGATTCCACTGAAGTAGCCCTATTTCTGTCTCCTAAAGTGACTTCATTGATATCAGATATGGGAGTCAACAGGTAAGCACAGAGGTGATGAGTATAGCTGTCCAGTGCAAGAGGACACAAGTGCCAGCCCTGGAAAAGGGAGATTTTCCAAGGCATAAAGGGCAGTTCAACACCCAACTCTCAGGGCTGGTTCACACTGGGAATTTACAGTGGCATAACTACATCGTTCTGAGGTGAGAATTCTTCCATCAACCTAGCTACCCCTCTTGGGGAGGTGGAGTACCTACGCCAAAGGGAGAACCCCTCCAGTAGGTAGTGTCTACACTGAAGCATGACAGCAGTGCTGCGGTAGCATTTCAAGTGTAGACGAGCCCTCATCGGCTTTCAGTGGGAATTGGGCACCTAACTCATTTATACCTTTGAAACCAGCTCCCCATTTTGCAGTAAAGGAGGTGCTTTTTCCAGGAACTCAGTGTTATTCAATGGAATTCACCCTTCAGGGCAGGCAGCCCCTTTTGGCCCAGAGAGATTTCCATGAGCAGTGGTTGCAACTCCAGGAGGCTCTGTAGTAAAGCAGTCTAGAGAGATCCATGCTTTGCACTAGAGAGCATCATCCTTGGGCTCACATGAAATCAACAGAGCAGTGTGCATGGATGTACTTCCAGGTCAGAGACCACTGTTTCCCATCAGGCTTTAAGATTTTGACAAGTGCTTAAACTTGTGCTTGAGACCCCAGATTAATGCTTACTTTGCCTTCGTTAGCCAGGGTTGGTAGCGCAGACCCACACAGAGCATGTGTGATTGATGTCAAACCCAGAACATCAGGCCTGGCCAGGCAGTTTGTTAAAGTTGTGCCAGAGTTTTCCTTCTCCTGGGACCTCAGATAAGCCCAAGCACAATAAACCCTTGCGAGAACAGGCAGTTATAATGATTTCCACAGCAACTGGAAGCAATGCCACAAACAAAAGATTATTTGAGACATCAGATGAGGGAAAAGCCTGAGGAGCAGCTGTTGAATCGGCAGAAGAAACCTTGGCCAATATGCATGGAAGTGGGGTGATAAGCTCTCTTCTACTGCTGGGGCCAAGATGAAAGGAGACCCTTAAAAACGAAACTTGCCAAAAATCCTGCAGCCTCCAACAATCAAAGCATGGAGAGTTTGGAGTTACTGTGGGGTGAGCCTGCCCTGAAAAACAATGAGCTTGTTAGCAGTAAAAATCCTCTTGCCATACAAATGTTCATAGCAATTAATAAAAAAGGGGAGAGCTAGATAAGGGCCAGTTCAGCAGGGAGGTTCTTTAGCATGCTGCTTCTAGCAGGTGTTCAGAAGGCATTAGCTAGACAACGTTTGTCATTCAAGACATTGTTGGTAGCTTCTGTGGGGCTGTATTTTGCCTGGTCTCCATGTCCACCAAGGGTAGGTCAAGTAGCACTCAGCTTAACCTGCAGCAAAGAGATTGAGGTTAGAGTTTAGGAAAAACTTGCTAACTCCAAAGATAATGAAGTGTTGGAATCAGTTACTGAGGGAGATTGTGGAATCCCCTCGTTGGAGGTTTTTAAGAACAGGTGAGACAGACATCTGTCAGGGATGGGCTAGGTTTACTTGGTCCTGCTCCATGCAGGGGGATGGACTAGGTAACCTCTTGAGGTCTGAGCCCTTCATTTTTATGATTCTATCGTTAGTGTAGGCCGCTCAAAAAGCAATGTCTCCCCTTTTAAGAAAGTAATGCAGAGATTCCCAGCACCACCTACTGGCACAAGGGAAGAACGCCATCACACCCAACAGGGGAGTTTTAATAGAGAACCAGCTGGACTGATCTGTGAATTCTAATGTGGATAATGAGGGGTGTTTTGGTTTTTTTTAATTGTCATTGTTTCTTTCTTGGCATATTCTATTGATCAATTGGCAAAAGCAAATGGGACAAATGCCCACTTTTGTCAAAAAGTGGTGTGTGTGTGTGGGTGAGTGGCAACAGCGGGGGAGGTAGGGGGCAGGCAAGATTCAGGCAAGCAGCGACCCCAGCCTCGTGAGGGAGGAGGGCAGGCTGGGCTCAGGGGAGCCCCACAGGGGGGTGGGGAGCTCTTGGGGGAGGGCTTGGGCAAGCCCCACACAGTGTCCCATTTTCCCTTTGGCAAATATGGTCACCCTACTGCCCTAAAGTCTCTGATTTTAATTAATTTTTGCTGGTTATCAATCATCACCCTGATATGGTGAGAATCTCCTCCCTGCTGCACTAGAGCAAGAAATGCTGGTGAGCTATGTATGATTAACTTCACCCTCAGACAGGTGCACTCACAGAGGGTGTGGCTTTCATCTGCATTTCCTGTTGCTCTTCTGTTTGGATAGCTCCCCATCTCATCTACCCTTCATTTGTAATTGGCTCAGGACAACCCAGCTCTTTCCCACCCTTAGCTTTGTGAGCACATTGATGGAGCAAGCCTTTTACAAACTCAGGGTTTAGAGAATGCTTTCCATCCTAATTCTGACTTAATGTCAGGGGATGAAATCCATGTGATCATATGTGTCTGATATTCTCAATTTGTCCTAGATTTTCTCTTCCTTTGGTAGTTGAACTCCCAGCACCTGAACTGGGCTTCCCCCCTGGTCAGTTAGAGTAACTTAGATGCACTAGCTATGGCTAGCATCATGCTGGGAGGGTGTAAAGTGCAGTGTAAGTGCTGAGCAGTATTCTAGAGGCTTCAGAAATGCTGGGCAGTTCGAATGAGTCCATGTTAAGAGAGTGAACCCAACCTGTTCTGTTAAATCTGTTGCCTTTAGTTCTCCTGAAGATCTCCATTACCAGTCTGGCCTGTGGAAGGGAGGAGTTGTTCTCTTCAGTGTCCTTACTTTTCAGAGCTCCCTGCTTAATTCAGGTTTGTAAAATCATCATGAAAACTTTCCTAGCCCAGACAGAGCAAACTACTTGTTCATCCTGACCAAGGTGATTGGAGTGGGGAGCAAGAGGGGATTTTATTATTAGAAAAATATAAAATGGCAAGAAGAGTGTCTCAAGCTGAATCTTTATTACAGAAGCATAAGAAAACTACTCTTTAAAAACATTCTAATATGAAAAAAAAAGTCTCTGTGCTACTCCTCACTGGCTCTGTAACTTCAGTGCAATACAGTAAACTCAGAGGTTCAGTTGCTTATTTTTCTTATTGCTTTCCTCCCTGCTCTTGGTTTGGTAACAAAAAGATGCATTTTGCTCCCTCTACCATGTTTATTCCTCTAGGATCTGTTTGTTGCCCAGGTGGAGTCAGTTCTTGAGCAGAATGAGTTCATCTCTCCTGCTCTCTAGTCCGCGTTCTGAAGAAGAGAAACCCATTGCTGTCTTGTGGGGTAAGGAGACCATTGCTGAGGGGTGAGCAAGATAACATGTTCCCTGGGTTTGCCGAGCCGTTTGTGTGGCTGGTATCTGCTAGCAAAAGGGGAGAGGGGCTGATGGGCAGCAGGTGGGGTTCCTTGTGAAGGGGTTGCAGAAATACTGCTACGGGATGATGTAATAAAAGGGATGGGTGTTAATTTTCCCCACCCTAAGGGCAGTGGATAATTTCCATATAATGGCGTAGACTGCATTTCCCTCTTCTAAGCGGGTCCTGGGCCCTACTATGCTGCTTTGTGATCAGAGTGGGACATGCCTTCCCTGCTAGCCTCTGAGCAAACTACCCATCTGTGCTGAAGAACAGAGCGCCAGCCCCTGTGATTAGGCGTGAGCAGTGCATATGCAGTCATACTACCAATATAAGTCGTCCCCCCCACCGCATTTCCTTTCTTCAAGTCTCCAAGCAGTGTGCAGTATTGGCTTGGTGTCTCTTGTTGACTTTCTGTCTAAGTACATGCTTAGCTGCTCCTTGAACTGTACTGGCCTCCTGAGGATTCAGCTTTAGCCCTGCCTCTAACTGCTGTACAGCGCTTCTGGCATCTGGAGCACTTAGTTTCCCAGGATCAGTGCTGCTAATTTCATTCCAGCTTCTTAAATCCTACTTGTTTTCTTTGGCTTGGGCTGAATGAAATGAAGAAAACCAAAGCACTGGACACATGGTGTCCTCATTAAGCTCTTGATTGGCGTTTCCATGTATGAAGATCCATTAGGATTGCAACTGCTAGGGAGCGGAATACAAAGAGCTACTGAATATTTCCAATGCCTCAGCTTCTATTTTGCAAGTTGGGGGTATTGGGAGTACAGCCCCATAAGGAGTCAATAACCTTTCAGAGCAGAGTTAGAGGCGAACCTCACGCCACACGACAAAATATCTGCTGAGAGGCTCCAGTCCAGCCAAACCATTGTGCTGGAGGCAGGGGTTATTGGGTGGATTTCTCTGGTCTGTGTTCGGCAGGGGGTCAGGCTAGATGATCACAATGGTTCCTTCTGGCCTTAAAGTTTCTGCCCATGGGAAATGCCTGTGTATGTCTCCAACCTGTGGCATGTGTGCATTCTGGGACTAGAGGGATTTCTTTGCTCTAGAATTTCCATTGGCAGCTGCAATTTTTCTTCTTGCATCTTGCAGGGTTTGTTTGGGGCAGCAATGCCCCCACAAATCCAGCAGTGTTTTTCCCATAGGCTGCGAGCTGAACACCAGCACCAGGAGGTGTGTGGTGATGGAAGAAGACGACTTCTTGGAACACCTGGTGTTACTGAAAACGGTAAGCAACGTAACTTGTCGGGGATCCCTCTGACAGATAGGGCTTGTCAGCACACCAACTTGCACCAGTTTGGTTAAATCAACTTACTTAAACTGGTGCAAACCCCTGAGTGGATGGTCCAATTTCAGATTGAGGGGCTTATTTTGGTTTAATTTAAGCTGGTTCCCAGCCAATTTAGCTAAACTAAGAAGTCACTCTCATACTGAGATTGGAGAGGTCACCTGGGGCTTGATTGCATCAGTTTAACAACATTGGTTGAAATTCCTACCTTGGATTAAACTGGTGGCACTCTCCCATGTAGACGTGGCTTTAGGGTCACTCTGAAAGGAGCAGCGCTGGGTGGGGAGCTCTGCTGACCTCTCAAGCATTCATGGCCTTGACCCCAAGCCCAGCAAAGGTGCCAGGCTCTGAACACAGACCATGTTTTCCTTTCCTGGGTCTCTTCAGGTCAGGATGAAAGCACCCTGGGGAGGGAGCAATCCTGGGGGAGACTTGCTCCCACTGCCCAGGCTGAAGAGAGGGTGTCAGCCCCCAGGACTGTTGTTCTGGCATCTTTAATCAGCCCCCAAATCCCAAGCAAACATTTAAATAACAACTTTAAACGCTGCCTGGGTGTGGCTCTCTGCATGGGGATTAGTCCGCAGCAAACCCAGCTCATGAGGATCCGTTTTGTTCCGCTGCTGTAGATCTGTCTCAGTGCAGAGGCCAAGGACGAACCGCACGTGGTGGCAGTAGCTTCAAAAAACACCTACGGTGACAACAGGGCAGTGCCCATCGCTTCACTGAGGCTCTCTGTCCTACCCATGGTAACTCCTCAGGGAAACCTGCTGTTTGAAGCCAAGAGATTGACAAGGCAACCCCAGAACGATCTCTGCCTGGCAAGCAACTAATCTGGGGGAATTAGTGTGTGAATGTGCCCTCTCGGATGAACGAGTGGGTTGTTTCTCTCTCCGTTGCCCGGCATAGCATTCCACTGTACACGTTATGGCCCATCCAACCTCAGACGAAATGTTAACAACCCAGCTATAGTGACTGAGAGCCAGGGGGGCATGGTGGTTAGCACTCAGGCTGGGAGCCAGGTGCATCTCAGCTCTAATGGTGATTCTCTGTAGCCATGGTCAAGTCACTTAGTCCACCTTTGGGACTGAGCATCCTATGGGAGCTGCCACCTCTGAAAGTCAGGCTCTGAGCAAGCTTTCCCCCTGTGCAAAGCAAAGAAGTTGCTTGTCCCAAAAGTTGCTGTGCAGGTTAATCTGTGAATGTTCCTCTCCCATTGTGCAGACCAACATGCATGGCAGAGACCATCTTTGGTCTGTTATGCAGGAGGTCAGACCAGAGGCTCACAAATAGTCTCTTCTGGCCTCAGGATTTAAAACCACCCAGAGAGTAGAAAGAGAGAAGTCCAGAGACAAATCAAAGCTTAAAATTAAAAACTGCATCCCTGTAAATAGGACACAGCCTGATCTGGACTAGAAACATCTGTTTTCATTTTACTCATGGACACAAAGGCAATGCTGGTCCTGATATAACACAGGCCTGGGCTAACGTTCAAAAAAAGTCCCAAGAAGAGCAGAGTTACTATCTTCCCATTCCCTTGTCCTGCTTTGCTTTTCTGGTCAGCCACTGAAATCGGATGTATTGTAGTTGGCTGGCTGGGTTGTATTTGTAAATCGCTAGAGATTTTCCCAACCCGTGATGGGAGTAAGGAGCTATAGACATTTTGCTGTCTAACGAGACCCAAGGTACCAAGCAGATGCTTGGAACTAAGCACAAAGTTCAGTGAAAGGTAATATTGTCTTTGGAATTAAAACATCTCTGTGCAAAAAATTACTTGATTGTTTAGGAACTGCTCTGAATGCACACCTGCTACAAGCTGCCACCCATGGACCAAAGTCCTTATGCTAACGAGATGCACTGGAATTCAGAGAACACCTTCTAGTGCAGCTCCCCCGGCCAAGAGAAAAAGCAGGCCTGCAATCGCACGTCTTCCTGCCCTGCTCTCCATATCTGCCCGTGACGAGTCAAATACATGTAACTTATCTGTCTTCTTATGAAGACAAAAATTAACACATTGACTAATTCAGCCAGGAAAATGAACTCTGAGCCTGATCCAGTATCTGCAGGGTGCTGAAAGCGTAGTGTCTGTGCTGTGCATTTTTAGTGACTTGTCTGTGGCATCAGTGCATCAGCTGTATGCCATCCGCACCTAACATACTGTGTGTGTCAGTGGGGAGCGGGGGGTCTGCCTCCAAACTTTGCCCTTGGTTACACCTGTGCAACCCCACTGATGTCCGTGCAGCTGTGGGTGTAACTGAGGGCAGAGCTTGGCTTAAGCATCTGCAGGTGCTCCTTAAAGAATGTGTAGTGAGGACGGGGGGGTCCATGCAAAGTCCATCTGCTCTGGAATGCCCCCACCAGCTGGCTTTGCTTCCACTCACAGGGAGGCTGTACGCAGGGTGACCCAGAGGATTCAGGGGGCTTGGGGCAAAGCAATTTCGGGGGCCCCTTCCATAAAAAAAAGTTGCAATACTATAGAATACTATATTCTTATGGGGGGGCCCTGTGGGGCCCAAGGCAAATTGCCCCAGTTGGCCTCCGCCCCCCTCCCCCCCCCGGGCAACCCTGGCTGTATGCTTCAAGTGTCGCTCTCTAGCCAGCTTCTTTCTTCTCAATATTTCAGTGATTCTGGATTTTTTTTAAATTGTTTTGTTTCAGATCAGTCTTGATGGCTTTGAATTTATCCCTCCTGTTGCCTTTGAATTAAAGTCTGGAACTGGGCCAGTTTATCTCAATGGACAACATCTAATCTGTGAGTAAAACTGGTCCTCTGGTATCTGTAATGAACTGAAGCGACAGCACTGCTTAAATGGAGGGAGTGTTTGTTTGGGGAGTCAAATCACAGCACTGGGAGCCAGGTCTCCTGGAATCTAGTCTCACCTCTGACACTGACTTGGTCTGTGGTCTTGGGCAAGTCACTGTGTCTCCCTGAGCTTCATAATCTGCGATGCAGAGAGAAGAATGGCCTAGCAGAGGTGTTGAGACTTGATCTGTTCATCTTTGTGAAGTGCTCTGGAGGTACCATGAAAGGGAAATGATCCATGAAAGTCTGCAGCTCTCCCCACTCTTCCACTGCTATCCTCTTTCGTTGGCTGTAGCTTTCCCTTTTCCTCTTCCTCCACTGTCCAGCTTCCTGGCACAGAATTTTCAGTGTGGTTCTCTACGGGGGGTACACCATGTATTGCTTGATCTGCAACTGTTGCAACCAAACCTAAGGTCTCCTTGTGTGCATAATGGGGGATCCTCTACATTCATCTGCTTTTTGTGAATGACCTGAGGTACTTTAGTGTGCTGTGCATGGTAGAAGCCAAAGAAACAACGGACATTGGTGGTGGAGGGTTTTGTTGCCTGTAACCTTGCAATTCGCCCTTCTTTCCAGTGGAAGATGATGCAGAATATGAAGCCAGAGGAGGATGGCTAGCAGAGGAGTCGTTCTCTTCAGCTGTTGTGGAAGAAGATACAGTAACTGAATTTAATTCTAGCCAACTTACATATGGTTTGTTTTGTATTTGGTGTAAATAAGAGGAAAAAATTAAGTCTCAGCTTTTCAAAGTAGTTTTAACCTCTTTCCAAGAACTTGCTGTTGGTTCTCATTCCAATCTGCGACACTCTGATCAACACTTTTTTTTTTTTCTTTTTTCATGCAACACTAAGGAGAAGCTGTAAATCTCTTGGATTCCATGGACAGATAATCAAAATGACAGACCTCTGCTCCAGCAACAGCTTCTAACATTGGGAAATATGTTGCGTTTAGATGGCTAACCTCTTTGGTCTCTTTCCTGTTTGGTTGCTTGCTGTTAGGTCTCTGAAATGTTTGCTCCAGGCGTAATGGTCCAGTCAAGCCCCTCTCCAGTGTGTTTAACACCTTTCTACTATGGCAGCAATAGATCCATGGGTCAGAGTGTGCCAGTCATTCATGGAAATCTAAGACTGGGGAAGGGACACAATACAGGATTATTCCTACAACAGCTTCTTATGCTGTGTCCAGTCCACTTCTTAATTATCCCAAATGACTGGGCGTCCAGCACTGGGCTTAGGAGAGAGCTCATTGTGGCAGGGGAATGCTCTGCATTTCCCCTTGCCTCCTAGTTGTGTCCCTTCGTACCCTCTAAACAACGGGCCACAGCTAGTCACTCCACTGGAACGGCTCGCCATTTTGAAATGCTCCAGCTATTTTGTCCTACCAGCTGCTGGCTTCCTTCGGGTGCTGATTGGAGTGTTAGAAGAGCCATGCCTGACTTTTCCAAAGCTCCCATTTATTCCTCAAAATAAGCGGCTGCCTTTCCAAAAGGACTCAGCAAAGCGTGCATGCGTTGGGCACTGAGCTCCTCCTGAGAATTTGGCCCTTCAATCAGGGCAGGTTCTAGAGGAGGTGTTAAATGGTGAGGGTGGGGGAAAGAGCCCGGCATGACAGGAGGCTCTCCTGCATTGGTCTGGGCAGGCACCCAATCCAACGCTCCTTTTCTAGCTCTCCCATTTTGGGGGGCGTGTGGCTGGAGGCCTGGATGCATCATTATACTTCGCCTGCCTTGTTTCTGAGCTGGCTCGCGTGCCATGGCCCTGCTGAAGAGTGAGTTCTGCCTTAATGCTCTGCTTTCCTCCCAGGACAGGTCTGCTGAAGCTGTCCAGCCCCCTGCTGCAGTGTGTGTGGAGTGTACCAGCAGGACTCTGCCCCTGGAAAACTTCAGACTCTAAGCCAGGCTGTATCACCCTGGCATGGTTTAATTCTGCTGCGGTAAAACTGCTGTATCTCCTCACCTCCAGTGGTCTCTTCTTTCCCTTATTAAACTTCCTTTGTTCCCCAAATGACTCTGTTGTGGAACGTGTCCCGCCCAGCAACCTTTGCCTGGACCTTCCCTTAGTCAGCAGCAAGGAGACTGCACCCTTCATAATAAAATATACGGAGATATACCTATCTCATAGAACTGGAAGGGACCCCAAAAGGTCATTGAGTCCAGCCCCCGGCCTTCACTAGCAAGACCAAGTACTGATTTTGCTCCAGATCTCTAGGTGGCCCCCTCAAGGATTGAACTCACAACAGGCCAATGCTTAAACCACTGAGCTATCCCTCCCACTGTGAGTAGGATGGGATCTGAAAGGCACTAGGTGCGGTTGGGGTGGGGTAGAATCCTCCCTAACGGCAAGAACTTCATGCTGCATCTCTGGTAGGGGAGCAGGAGGAGCTGGGTCCAGCAGGGAAGAAAGTTTCTTGCTTCCCCCTGGTCAATGTTGAAAGGAGACCCTGATGCTCTGTTATCACCCCCTCTCCCTTCTGTTCCAGGGGCACTCAGCAGCACTCCTGCTTTACATGTTTCAGAGCAGCAGCCGTGTTAGTCTGTATCTGCAAAAAGAACAGGAGTACTTGTGGCACCTTAGAGACTAACAAATTTATTAGAGCATAAGCTTTCGTGGGCTGTAGTCCACGAAAGCTTATGCTCTAATAAATTTGTTAGTCTCGAAGGTGCCCCAAGTACTCCTGTTCTTCCTGCTTTACATGCCTTTCTTCATGGCCAGGCCCAATTTCCAATGATACCATAGCCACTGTGACTTAAATGCACTGTCAATACTTCAGCTGCCTAATGCCTCTCCTCCGAACTTGCACTTTTTAAAATATCTGCTTCCCCATTCAGAATAGTCCAGAGGCCAGTGGATGGGACACTCACTTGAAAGGTGACAGAGCCCATTCAAATCCCTTCAGGAGAAGGGGGGACTTGAACTGGGGGTCTCCTATAGCCTAGTGGATAGGGGACTCACCCGTACTAACAGTTATAGGGAGCTGTGCCTCCTCCCTCCCCCAGCTGTTTCGTGTGAACTTGTCTGAGGGCCCCGATCCGGTAGGTGGCTTCTGAGCTTGCCTGCTGGATTGGGCCCCTGCATGCCACGCAGGCAGATGAACACCCATTTTCCTGGCTTGTGACTCGCTCTGGGGCTGGGGTGGGAGGCAGGAGTCTGGCGCCTAGCAGGCTGCAGCGGCGCACGTGCCCAAAGGGAAAAACGTTGGTGCTGCGTGAGTTGAGGCAGCAGACGAGCAGATCGGTGGATCACAGAGGTACCTAACAATGGGCCTTCAGCACCAGGATTGCACCCGGAACGCTCACCGGGCAGCTGTTTCCTGGGCAACTCCTGTGCCAACATTCCATTGCCTGGCAGAGCCTAGGATCTCCTGGGGGCAGCTGAGAGGTCCTTTGGGTGCAAGTGAAGGAGCAGAGTGAACCCTGCAGGGTCCTCCTGCCTACGCTGGGCTATGGCCGCTCTCTCTCTCTTCCTCGACGTCCCACTCACCAGGGAAGTGGACTGGCTCCTGGATGCCTACCGGGAGGATCCATCCCCTGACAAGGTGTACCTTGACCACAGGGGTAGGTCCTGCTGGTTGAGTGCCACACGCTCTGGGCTGCACTCTTTTCTCCACCAAGGACAGGATGTCGTCTGACTGCAGGGGAGCCTAAAATGGGGGTCTGTGGTCAGCATTCACAGCTCCACGCCTCTTCCAAGGGCATTGTAAATTCCAGCTCAAGGAGGGATAATCATGCTAGCTCTGATCAAGCTGCTGTGCACAGCAGTGTGACCAGCAGCAGGGTGAGCTGCCCCTCATCTCAGCGGGGTACATGCTTGGGCCAACTAGCCCCTCATGCTGCTGTGGCCACATCCTTTTTTTAACCTGTTAGCTTGAGAGCTAGGAATTACACCCCCAGCTCACAGTGTAGACAGACCCTGAGTAAGAGCTCCAGCCCCTCAGAGTTGGAAATAAGTCCTGTCATGGGAGTCTGGGTTTGTTTTCTCTTTGCTAGGACTGAATCACATTTGCTCACTTTACCAAACAAAAGGGGTGAAAACCTTGCCCTGTTGAAATCAGTGGGAGTTTTGCTGTTGACTTTAAGGGGGTTCAGGATTTCATGCATGGTATGTTAACAACCAAGGTGACAAACCTCCCCAGGGGGTGTCACCCTTCTCACCATCACCAGACATAATGACAGTAAAGAGGAGGCATGAAGTGAAATAGACCCCAACTCACGCTCAGCACAACAGTACAGCGTGAAGTCAGCAGTGATGAAGCAAAGGTACAGATGGGACAGAGAGGCAGTCTAGGAAGGTGACTTCTTGTACAGCTCCTTGTCTGACTCCGGCCAGGCTGTAAGGATTGCAAATGTCTTTGGCAGATAGAGTGGTAACAGCTGGTTTTCTCCTGTTAAAGAAAAAGCCCCCTTAAAGATGCAATGAAATAAGTTATTGTTTGTAGAGCTGTGGAGTCCTGCACGTGAGGAGCCACCAAGCACCTGCTGCTGGTCATGTCTTCTGCTGTGGGTACCTTGTCCTGCTGTCTCTGCAGCCACTGCCAGTTGGCCACTAGTGGGATCAGGCATTAGCCATAGGTGCCTGGGCACACAAAGCATGGTACCTGCAGGTTGGGGGTTGAGGTCCCCAAGTGCATCTCTGGGAAAAAGAGAAGCTGGAACTGCTGCTGTCTGGGTACCTTCTCGGGGGCTACACAAAGGCCACGAGTCTTCAGTGCTGCAGACATGCACCTCCCAGCAGCAGTTGTGTCACATAGAATTTTACTTAAAGGAAAGGATTTCTTAAAAAAAACTAGCAAACAGTGTGTGGCTGGGACAAAGGTGACACCATGGGTGCTGAGGTTGGGAGCTGGGTTGTAGCACAGATGATATGGACCCTTGTATCCCTATGTAGGTCACCAGCAGTTTGAACCAGGGCTTTTTGTGCCACACAGTCCTTAGTAACTGGCAGTAGCAGCAGGAGGCTGTTCTCCTGCCAGGGCCTGGCCATTAGAAGGGACAGTGATGCACATGTCACCCGTGGACAGCTTGGCCCGTTCTTTCTTCTTGCAGACTGCCACACTGAAACGGGCAAAGCGTGGGTCTGCCCAACCGTGAGACAGACCCTGCTGCAGATCGCCAATGACCCAACCCTGGACCATGAGTACCTCCCGGTGCTTGGGTTCCCCGAGTTCACCAGGGCAGCTACCGAGCTGGCGCTTGGCAGGGAGAGCCGTGCTGTGATTGAGAACAGGGTATGGACTCTGCAAGCTGCTGCTGGATGCTGAAATCTCTGAGTTTGGAAAGACACCCCACCCGCAAGAGAAACCATACAGCTCTCCCCTACCCTCAATAGGCAGGCAAACCCCATGGGGCCCCCATTACACCTTCTGAGCCCCTGCTCAGTGCTTCTCACGGTAACTTATGGCTACTTCATCAAGCCTTTAGGAACCAGCCTGGCCCATCTATCCCTGTCCCCTCTCTGTTAGGGCCAGTCCACACACAGCTTTTGTACCACTCTAATTATCAGTGAGTAACCAATATGATTACAACCTTACAGCTCCCTAGAGTAGGTGCAGTTATACTGTGCAATGGCAGATCTGGCTGGAGCTACCATAGACCATGGCAACAAATCTGCCAGTGAGCATTGCCTGTTCCCACTACTAGCTGCATACCTGTGCCTCAGACACCAGCCCCAGTAACCCAGATGCAACCCTTTAATACAACTGTCGGTTTCCTGATTCCTAAGCCCTCAGTCTAGCCAATAGCCAAGTTGCCTCCAGGAAAATATCCACTGAGCTGTCATCTCCAGGTGGCTTTCCATGGACTTTAAAGACCCCAGGGCTCGTTTTGTAAGACCTGGGGAGAGGGGAGTGCCAGTGTGCAGTTGGACAGAATGTCCACTTCCTAACTGTGGTCTACTTAGCTATCATCCTTGAAGGCTGGCCTTCTGGTGGTGATGCTGGCCTGGTCCTCCAGCGATCTGGCTTTGATTCCCAGCTCTGCCACAACTACCTGTGAAAAGTTATTGCATCATTCTGTGCCTTAGTTCCCCATCTGTAAAATGGGCCAGTAATCCTGCTGTATCTGTGTAGACTGTAAGGTCTGCAGAGGCAGGTCTGTCTCTTGCACCTAGCACAATGGGGCTTTCAGGCACTACCAGACTGACCTTGCTAAGGAAAAGGTCTCTGTGTTTCAGTGGTGCATAAAAATGATTATTCTGAGTTATCTACAGTTTTAAAAACACCTCTCCTAGACTCTAGGCCCATTGACACAATTCGAAAACCACACAGATTCCTACAAAAACAGTTCCGATTGGAAAATCTCACTCCCAATGGAGAGGAAAAATAACATTGAAAATCATGGCAATTTTTGTGAAACTATTTTTTTCCCCTTTCTGCTGTCTGCCTCCTTTGTGAAGGGGCCTCGGGGTGAGAGATGCTCTAAGGACAGAAGCTGCCAGCCAGGGTAGGGCTTTTCTGTCTAGTTTGGCTTCCTGGTGGAGGATGTACATTGTCCCTGACGAATTGCAGAAACATGGTTCTGTGTACTGTGTGCGGTGGAGGTAGTGTCCAGAGTAGGCTAGTTTGAATGTGTGGGACAGGGGGCCCATGTACAAAGGGATATTCTTCCAAGCCCTGCGCAGCACTGCATCCTCTCAGGTGCTGTCATTATAGCTCATCTCTTGCAGGTATTTCCATGTTCTGAGGGGACCATGTTCTAGTTTACTAGAGATGCAGCAGCCCTGAGACATTGGTCTAACAGGCAGTTGATGTTAAAGATGATGCTCTCTTGTCTCCATGTAAGTCAGGCAGGTGGCGTTCACACAGTAGGAGGGACGGGAGCTGTTCGAATTGGAGCCGAATTCCTCCGGCGCTGGTACAACACAAATAGTCCGAGTCCCATAGCGGTTTATATTGCCTTGTCGCAGTGGGGTAAGTGATGTGTGCTTGAGCACTGGTTTCAGTATTGCTCTATATGTGATACAGGGAGGCGGCAGCACCTTGCATGGGAAAGGCCAGTTCGGTAACAGGGTGAGCACAGGGTAGTCGTGTTACAAAGGAAAACCAAACGGCGTTTAACTGTGCAACAGCAGCTCTGAAACACAACAGAACTCTCAACGTGTCTAACGACCAGGTGCAGCGCGGGCAGCCCCATGCCTCTCTGCTGAGCCTGCTGGTGGGTTAGTGGTGGTTTGTAACCCCCGAGACGCGGGGTGTAGCTCGGACGATCCCCAAGGGGCACTGCTCTCCCAGCTGTTTTAAGCCTGGGAGCAGGTGATATTTTGGTGTGTACAGGAATTCTGCTCAGCATTAGGAATTGGGCTGGGATCCCTCTGCTTTTCCCACAGCTATTGCTTTTCTCCGCCTTGCTCACCAGCAGTTTGAATGAAGCCCCTGGGGGCATTAGCTCTTCACATGAGAATGACACTATGAAGAAATCACCGGGGCACCGCTGAGTCCCGGGTAACAGCTTCTAACAGTGAGCACCATGAGAGAGCTCATCAGCTATTTCCAGGGCTAGTACCCAATTCCTGTCCGCTACACCCCTGCTCACCTGCCTGGTTTATGTCCCCGCAGACAGCCTCCGGTGTATATTCCAAGATGCTGGCTTTACAGAGATCCGGCCATACCATTACTGGGACACCGGGAGGCTGGCTGTAGCCATAGAAGAATTCCTGGAAGTGCTGGAGGTATGGAGCTGGCTGGAGCTTTGCCAGGTGCTTCTTGTCCTAAACCCAAGTCTATTCATGACTCACAGTGGGCAGCCCGTGCTGGCAGCTCAGCCACTCTCTTGCTTTCAGAGTGCCCCGGACTGCTCCATAGTTGTGCTGCATGCTCCCGAGGAAACCGGCCTGACTCCCAAGCAGTGGGAAGAAGTTGCCAGGGTCATGGGGGTAAGTCTGAGAGCAGGGGCTTTTCTCCAGCTCCTGTCGCCACTGGCCCTGCCTGCCACGCTGGACAGTGTCTCACTGTGTGCTCCGTTCCCTGCTGTGTCCCCAGAGGAAGCGCCTCTTCCCCTTCTTTGATGTCCCGGCTCAGGGGCTGGCCTCCGGAGACCTGGACAGAGACGCCTGGGCTCTGCGACACTTTGTGGCCCAAGGGTTTGAGCTCTTCTGCGCCCAATCCTTCTCAAAAACCTTCGGCTTATACGGTGAGTCCCTGGGCTCACTGCCGCACGTGCCAAGGGTCCGGGGGAGAGCTGGGAGGGGAGCAGGAGCGCCGCCAGCTTTTCCGCTGCCCTGAAATGCCGCCCCCCACAGAGGCAGCGGAAGGTCCTGCCGCGGAAATACCGCCGCGGTCGCCGCCCCCCAAATTGCAGCACCCTAGGCGACCGCCTAGGTCGCCTAATGGGTTACGCCGGCCCTGGAGGGGAGGCGGAAGGGAAGCCTTGACTTTCTGAAGCAGGGTGTTTAATTTGGGGGGCTTCTCCCCGCCACTCTCCTCCTGTGGCTTCAGGCACCTGCTAAAAGCTCTCTGAGGCCGGGATGGTCCCGGCGGGCTTGCGTCTCCTGCCCCTCAGGGTGACGCCAGCAGGGGCCCCTGTGAGACAAGGGGCCAGCCTTGTTTGGTTCTACAACGCAGCCGGGAGGGTGGATGGCAGGGCCGGCTCTAGGCACCAGGCACCCAAGCACATGCTTGGGGCGGCACCTGGTAAGGGGTGGCGGGGGGAGTGCGGCGGGGCATTCCGCGGGGGGGAGGAGGGGGCGCTCCGCCGGCGCAGCGCTGGGGGGGGCGGGCTCCGGTTGCGCGGGGCTTGGCGAGGGGGCGGCACGGGCGCGGCGCTGGAAGGGGGTTCCGGCGGCGCTCGGCGGGGGGCGGGGGCGGGCTCCGGCAGCGCGGGGCTCAGCGCTCGGCGGGGGGGTGCGGCGTGGGCACGGCGCTGGAGGGGGTTTCCGGCGGCGCTTGGCAGGGGGCGGGGGCGGGCTCCGGTGGCGGGGGGCGTCGCGGGGCTCGGCGCTCGGAGGGGGGGGGTTCCGGCGGCGCTCGGCGCGGGGGGGGTGGGCTCCGGCGCTCGGCGGGGGGGCGGCTCAGGGGGGCGGCGCTCGGGGGGGTTCCGATGGCGCTCGGCGGGGGGGGCGGCGCGGCCCGGCGCTCGGCGGGGTGTCTGGGGGGCGACGCTTTTTTTTGCTGCTTGGGGCAGCAAAAAAGCTAGAGCCGGCCCTGGTGGACGGCAGCGGATGGCGATGTACCCCGACCAGCTGCACAAGCCAGTGCACCCCCGAGCGGGTCAGGGTGGGCCTTGCAGCCCAGGCGGCAGCGTTCTCACTGCTCATTGTAGCTAGAATACAACTAGCCCGGGTACCTGCCCGAAGGCAATGCCGGACCCCCAAGCAGGCACCAGGTGTCGCTGCAGGCAGTGGAAAGGACACCTGGAGACTGCAGGGAACAAAACGGAATGAACTGGCTCTCTCCCCACAGCAGGGATGGTGGGGTGGTGTCCACTGGCTGAAGGAGTTGGGGGTGGGAAGGGCAAAGGCTGGGGTAGGGCTGGCTCTGGGGCCAGAGAGGGGCCCTTTGCATGTAGGGGGCGTCCGTCCGTCCTGCCACGCTGCTCTTGTCGCCTGGGCAGATGAGCGGGTGGGGAACCTGATCGTGGTGGCGAGGGACAACGAGACACTGGTGGGAATCCGCTCCCAGCTGCAGAAGCAAGTGACGGGAACGTGGGCCACTCCTGCCAGTTTGGGAGCCCGGGTCATCGCCATGGTGCTGAACAACCCGGCCCTGCTGAACAAGTGGTAAGGGGGAGAGTGAGCGACTGCTGCTGCGCTGTGTGCGCCAGGCCACATAATCCACACTTTCCGGCAGGACACAAGGGTTACAGCCTTAGGCGCGCCCAGGGCCCCTTTCATTCTGGAGCAGCCTACAGTGCTTTGCAAATTGCAGCCAGCTCTGGGGTGCGGGGGAGGAGACACTGGGGGAAAACCCCTCAAAGGGCATACCTGACCTGCAGTGCCCCCTCTGGCCAAGTATGGTGCTGATGAAATCTGCCTCAGTTTCCCCATCACTCAGGCTCCATTAAAAAGCCCACACAGTTCAGATATTCAAAGCATGCCCCCTTCTGGGGTCCAGTTTATTACATCCTGCACAAAGTCTTTCAAAATAGAACTCAGACATTCATCCCAGTGCCCAGCTGGCCAGCCCCTCCTCCTGGAGTGTCTGCCTTCCTTCCGCCATCTCGTGCCTCAAGCCCAGGCTTCCCTCCTGGCACCTTCTCCCTGCTGCCACAGGGCCCTCCAGGGACCTTCTTACTTCCTGCAGGGTCTGCAGGCAGATGCCTCCTCCTCTGCAGCTGTCTCCCCCTTTTTAAGACCCAGGTACCTTCCTTAAGCCCCGTTGGGCTGCAAGTAATCAGTCTGGGTGCCTGAACCCTGCTTCCTTTCTTGCAGGGGCCAGTCACCCTGTGACAAACCCCTTCTGTGACTAAAAGGGGCATGCAATCATTGCTGTCTACCCAGAGCAGCCAGGACCTGCCTCGCCGGACCTGGATAGGTCGTGTGAGATGGGGTTGGGGAGCTCAGGAAGGGCCCCCCTAGCCCAGTGAAGCCATTAGCCCCTTGGAAGGGGAAGTGAGATCCCCATAACCCTCCCACTGCGCCCTGCAGGAAGCAGAGTCTCCGGATGCTGGCGGAAAAGATCATGCTGATCCGGGAGAAGCTGAAGGAGAAGCTGCGGATCCTGGGTACGCCTGGCTGCTGGGAGCACCTCACGGCCCAGTCAGGGACACGCAGCTTCACCGGGCTGCTTCGTAAGTACCCGTCCTGCCCCTCCTCTGCGCTGAGCCTGGAAAGCCAGAGTCCTGGGCAACAGTGTGAACCTTGCACTCCTCCAGTCCCTGCTGTGGCAGTGAGCCAGGGCACTGGGAAAGGCCTTTCATCCTAAGAAGCTGGGCAGCAGCCTATCCTTGCTCCTGCTGGGTAACGAGTCAGTCCATCTTTTGCCCTTCTGTCACCTTGTGATTGGGGGGTATGGGAGAGGTAATACCTTTGAGTGATTTGAACTGCCGCACTCCTTGAGTGGTTTCAGAGTAGCAGCCGTGTTAGTCTGTATCTGCAAAAACAACGAGGAGTACTTGTGGCACCTTAGTGACTAACAAATTTATTTGAGCATAAGCTTTTGTGGGCTAAAACCCACTTCATTGGATGGTTCTTTTGCTCTAGTCCCATTTAACAGACTGGGAAACTGAGGCACCGGGCCTTGCCTAGAACCCCTTGACTCCTGTCTCCCGGCCTGTTCTTGGGTCACTCGGCCACACCCCTGCTCTGGGCTCGGGATCGTAGGCGACTAATGAGGCTTGTGTCTTTTGCTAGCGTCCCAGGTGGCTTTCCTAGAGAAGCACAAACACATCTATCTTCTCGGGAGCGGCCAGGTCAGTGTCTGCAGCATCAACTCGCACAATCTGGACTACGTGGCTCAGAGCATCAACGAGGCTGTAAGCAGCACGGTGGGCAGAGCACAAGGCCTGAGCTGGGCAGAGACGGAGTGAGAGCGTCGTGCCTCGCACAGCCGCGATGGTTTTCGGTACTGAAAGCGCTTGGTGCGCAGCCCTGGGAGCACAGTGCCTGCCTTGGCTCTGCTCCCAGGGGAGCTATGCTGACTGAATAAAGACAAGAGTGATAATATTGGCTCTTTGCCTTGTTCCAGCCCTTCTGCCCCCGCCTCTCAGAGAAGTTCCCAGGCATTAACAGAGGGACCAGAGATACTGAGACGGGAAGTGACTTACCCAGGGTCACCCAGCAGCTCAGTGCCAGGCCTGAGAGAAGAGCCCGGGTCCTGCGCCCTGGGTCGGTGGATGGGTGTAATGAGGGGCTGGTTTGTTACTCCATCCCTCTTCCTGTGCTCGGGCTCCCTGGGCAGCTCTGCCCACCCGCACCTGAATTATTCTGGCCCTTTGTTCACTGCAGCCCCCCATGCTAATCCCCAAACCAAAAGGAATCTCTGCTTCTCTTGCCCAGTCAGCTGGCGAAGAGCATGGAGCCAGGAGGATGCACAGGAGAGGAGAGGTAATTCAGGCACTTCCAGCTGCACTCCAAAGGTAGCAATTACTGCTGGATAGGGTTATTAGCGATGATTAATGTCTTGCTGGGAAGTGCCGCTGCCTTGTGATTAGCAAAGGCAGCGCAGAGACTGGCTCCTCAGGAAGCAGCCCAGCCTCCCCACCAGTCCCCACAGCTGTTCAGAGAGTGCGGCTGGATGGGTCCTCTTCCCTCGCTGAGGACTTGCGGGTGAGACCAGACGAGACCTGAGGCCTGGCCTTTTCTGCAGAATCCTCAGCCGTACCGATGCCCTGCAGCAGGCGTTTTCATCAGCCCCCTCGGCCAGCCTACAGAATGTCCCAGTGAGGGGGACAAACTCCCACTGTAGGTGGGGTTTCTGATGACCCACTTGGCCAGGAGGCTGCTCCGTGAACAAGTGCTCTCTGCCCCTTGCTAGCTAAAGGTTGTATCTCCCACCCATCGTCCTAGAGCACAGCGCCAAGGAGGCTGAACACTACACGCATCAGAGCCCTAGCTGTTGGCCCTCCAGCTCGGTGCTCATTAACCTCTCTCCTTAGTGGGGCAAAGACCCACACTCCCCTAGCATGGATTACACTTGCTCTTCCTCTGCCCGTGTTCTGTGGCTTCAGCCTCCAGGAGCTGCTAGCCTAGCTCCCTCCACCCGCACAGAGTGTCTATCACAAGACCTGTGCAGAATATGCCACGAGAGAGACCAGTAGTTTCAGATCGACCCCCTGAGCAGCAAATGAGCATTACCAGATGGCACTAATCAGGAAGCACCACTAGGAGAATGAAAAGCAAAGAATGCTCTGCTCCTCCCTGCTGTGTTTGCAATTAGACAAAAATGAACATTTGACACTGGCAAGGATATTTGTCAAAATATTCCAGGTTTTTCTGCCCAAAAAATGGGGTTGAAAACAAAGCCCGAATCTCCATGTTGTCGAAAAGCTGTTTTGCTGCCGACAAGAAGTCGTGATGAAACGTGCGTGACTGGCTGCAGTGGATGTGAAGGACTCATCCGCAGCCCACTGCAGTTCATGAGAGTCTTGCGGCTGGGGCCAACCGTCACTCAGCTTCTCAGTTTTCCAAAGCACCAGGCACCCCATCTGGAGCCAGTGTGGTGTGGGTGTTCCCAGCCTGGCTTGGGTGCCCGGTGCACTGCCAGCTGCATTGTTACTGTGGGTCTGTAACCATTCCCTGGGCCCACCTTCCCTCCCTCCATCCCAAAGCCTGCTGGTGAGGAATCTCATCTGAGTCTGATTACACAGCCCTGCCTTTGGTTGTAATGACTTCCGCTGAAGGTAATTTCAAGGCAACAAATTGCTTTGGCCTGAAGCCAGAGGAAAAGTGCGGGAGAGACAGGGCAGGAGTGAATGGCCCTGCCACCACACTGCACAAAGGCAAAGCAGGAGCCTCAATTTGCTGCAATCTGCCTCCTGCCGAGGCACAGGTCGCTGGAGACTCCATCAAAGGAAAGTGAGGGCAGAAGTCACTCTAACTCCACAATAAACTTCAGGGAACTCCTGGGAGCTGAGATTCAAACCCTCAGGGCTGGAGGCTCATAGTCTTCCACACCTGAAGCTCAGGTCACTGTCCCCTCTGCTTGTTACGCATCTCTTCCCTGCAATGAATCCTGGTTGCACTAGGCGTGTGTCATCTTCTGTTGTGTGAGGCCCTCTCCAGAGTGCTAAGCAAACCTGCTCTTGGGCATGGTCTCATGCTACATGCAGTGCAGCTATTCATTATGTTCTATTTATTGGGGCAAAATGTTTCAATAAGGTAATTTTGATGTTTCCAAATTGGTGGTGGGGTTTGTTTGTTTGTTTTTTGGACTTTCCATTCTGCAAAAATTTTCAAAATGTCACAATTTCTCCCAGGATGGAAATTCCATTTTCTCACCAGCTCTAGTCTTCTATCACGTCTGCCTTTACACGTGATTTCATGTGTGTCTGCTCTCATGTGCATTGTCTAGCCCATCCATAATGTCAGATGGGCCGGCTGTCAGATGTGTCGGACAATGGCACCCTCAGATGCTGAACCACAAAAGAGGAAGATACCAAAAGACTTTTTTTGGAGAGAGGAAAAGAAAAGAAATGAAAGTAAGAGAGGCAGACGAGCGTTTGTGGGGACAGGGAGATTTAAGGAAAGTCCATTAAGCCAATAAACCCTGAGCATTAGGGGGCACTTGTGGGGGATATTCTACAACTGCCAGGGGGAGGTCATGGCATGGAGCACATTTGGAAACTTTTATGTCCCCTTCTTGTTCACTCAGCTCTAGAGGGCCTTCTGCCAAGGCAGGAGGGGAACAGTGAAGGTGAGGCTGGGGAGAGAAGCCTGCACTGCCACTGCCCATGATGTGCCCTTTTTGGAGATCAAGAGAGGCCTGGTCCCCAGGGCCCTCAGGCCAGCACTTCCCCCCAGAACTAAATTCACTTGATAAGAAGGAGGCAGCTTGAGCGGGGCTGTAGCCTGGCTGGAATAGAGGTAAGGTCCTGTCTACATGTGAGGTAGTTGGGATTGGTCCTGCTTTGAGCAGGGGGTTGGACTAGATG
Source organism: Chrysemys picta bellii (assembly GCF_011386835.1). Classification (NCBI taxonomy): domain Eukaryota; kingdom Metazoa; phylum Chordata; order Testudines; family Emydidae; genus Chrysemys; species Chrysemys picta. The sequence goes on along the minus strand of NC_088792.1, from coordinate 162,407,695 downwards.
ACCTTCTGGGGTCCCTTCCAACCCGGATATTCTATGATTCTAGAACCATGTTTCCAGCGGGCACTGTAGCCCTCAGTGTGTCTGTATTTGTCAGGCAAGGGGACCTCACGCTTCAAGTGCTGATGATCCAGAGCAGATTAGGAGATGCCACGTCCTGCAACCCAGATCCGTTCTGTACTGAGGGCCATGGCTCCGTTCCTGCGTTCAGGACCCTAGCAATCAAACACCAGTGGCTGCCTTTCCCTGGCTCCCATACGAAATGTCTAGCGGTTCTTTATGGGAAACATTTACGTAATACAGGCTGAAATGCTCACTCAGCTGATGGAAATGCCTCCCGTCCGCGCCTACGCGCTCTGCGTATTCAGAGCAGGTGTGATTTAGGGTTTGTTGCCGTCTTCCATGTCAGGTGCGTAAGTCACACTAGCTAATTGGCACTTCCTCTGACCCTGTCAATCTGTGATGCAGCATGAGGCGGGAACGCCTGCTGACAGCCAGGCATTGATGGGCAGATACAAGAGGAGGAGAGCCTGGGAGAGAAGAAATTCCAAACCCGTGGGGCAATCACAGCAGATAGCTACATGCTCTGGCCTGGTGCAGGCACGAATGCTCCTCGTCAGCGCATCACAGGCAGCTGGAGAGATGGCAAGAGTGTGCCAGTCAAAGGACCACTTCCAGGGTGCCTGGATTTTTCAGGAGGTTTGGGGAGGGGATACAGAATTGCCCAACTCTAAGGACCGGTCTACACTGCACTCATAGGTGTCACTGCACTCAGATATCACTGCACTACACTACACTCAGAGGCGTATATATACCCACGCTAGCTTCGATCTAGCTCGCTTGCATAAGAGCAGCAGTGACGCCGCAGCAGCAAGGGCTAGCTTGCATATGTCTACACCTGCTGCAGTTGCACCTCTCAGGTTGCTGTGTAGACGTACCCTTAGTCACTAGGCTCAATTCTGCTCTTGGCTGCACTGGTGAGAATGCAGAGTAACTCCGGAGAGGGCAATGGTTACCCTAGATTTGCCATGGTGTGCCTGTCAGCACCCTCTGGGAGAGCCCTAGAGAGTTGTGTGCTGGAAACCACCCTGTAGATCTGATCGGAGGATGCCGTCCGGGCTATAGCATGGCACAGGATGGGTCAAACACACGTACCAAGGAGCTTATTCTCTCTTAAAGCCTATGGGACTGATTTTCCCCTGCCCTGCACCTTGTGCAGTCACATGCGCCAATGCAAAGTAGGGGCAGCGCGGGTGTAACATGCTCCCAGATCAGAACAGGAGCTCAGATCCCACTTCCTTTGCACAGGTATAAATGGCCACACAAGGCACAGGCTGCAGAAATTCAGGTCCTGTGGGGTTTTACAGTGACTGCTATGAAGCCCTGTTGGTTTCATCACCATTAATCTCTACAGGTCTCTTCATAAAGACAAAGGGTATGTCTACACTACAAGAGTAGTTCGATTTCACTTAAATCGAATATGTGGAATCGATATTACAAAGTCGAACGTGTGTATCCACACTAAGGACAGGAATTCGACTGTGTGAGTCCACACTAACGGGGCAAGCGTCGACATTGGAAGCGGTGCACTGTGGGCAGCTATCCCACAGTTCCCGCAGTCCCCGCTGCCCATTGGAATTCTGGGTCGAGCCCCCAATGCCTGCTGGGGAAAAAAATGTGTCAAGGGTGGTTTTGGGTAACTGTCGTCATCCAACCGTCTCTCCCACCCTCCCTCCCTGAAAGCGCTGGCGGGCAATCAGTTCACGCACTTTTCTGCTGAGTGACAGCGCGGACGCCACAGCACTGCGAGCATGGAGCCCGCTGCGACCATCGCTGCAGTTATGGCCGTTGTCAACACCTCGCACCTTATCAGCCACATTTTCCAGAGGCAGATGCTGAGAAATCAGGCGAGGAGGCTACGGCAGCGCGATGAGGACATGAAGTCTAAAAGTGGCACAGACCTGTCACAAAGCACGGGACCCCGCGCCGTGGACATCATGGTGGCAATGGGTCATGTTGATGCCATGGAACGGCGATTCTGGGCACGTGAAACAAGCACGGACTGGTGGGACCGCATAGTGCTGCAGGTCTGGGATGAATCCCAGTGGCTGAGAAACTTTCGCATGCGGAAGGGAACTTTCCTGGAACTTTGTGAGTTGCTGTCCCCTGCCCTGAAGCGCAAGGACACCCGGATGCGAGCAGCCCTGACTGTCCAGAAGCGAGTGGCCATAGCCCTCTGGAAGCTTGCAACGCCAGACAGCTACCGGTCAGTCGCAAACCACTTTGGCGTGGGCAAATCTACCGTGGGGGTTGTTGTGATGCAAGTAGCCAACGCAATCGTTGATGTACTGCTGTCAAAGGTAGTGACCCTGGGAAACGTGGAGGTCATCATAGATGGCTTCGCCGCGATGGGATTCCCAAACTGCGGTGGGGCTATAGATGGAACTCACATCCCTATCCTGGGACTGGACCACCAGGCCAGCCAGTACATTAACCGAAAGGGCTACTTTTCAATGGTGCTGCAAGCACTGGTGGACCATAGGGGACGTTTTACCAACATCAACGTCAGATGGCCGGGCAAGGTTAATGACGCTCGTGTTTTCAGGAACTCTGGTCTGTTTAGATGGCTGCAGGAAGGTATTTACTTCCCGGACCACAAAATAACTGTTGGGGATGTTGAGATGCCTATAGTGATCCTCGGGGACCCAGCCTACCCGCTAATGCCCTGGCTCATGAAGCCCTATACAGGCGCCCTGGACAGTGAAAAGGAACTCTGCAACTACTGTCTGAGCAAGTGCAGAATGGTGGTGGTGTGTGCTTTTGGACGTCTCAAGGGGAGATGGAGAAGCTTACTGACTCGCTCTGATCTCAGCGAAACCAATATCCCCATTGTTATTGCAGCTTGCTGTGTGCTCCACAATCTCTGTGAGAGCAAGGGGGAGACCTTTATGGCAGGGTGGGAGGTTGAGGCAAGTCGCCTGGCTGCTGATTACACCCAACCAGACAGCCATGCGATTAGAAGAGCCCAGCGGGACGCGCTGTGCATCCGGGAGGCTTTGAAAGCTAGGTTCCAGAGTGAGCAGGGTAACCTGTGACTATTTAGTTTGTTTACAGAGAAGCTGAACCTGCCCCCGTTTCTTTACCCAGTGAATGTTCACTATCCTCTCCAGTTTCATACCCCGTTCACCCCCTTCCAACCCACGTTTAAAAATAAAATCACTGAAAATTTGTTAATGAACAATGTTTTCTTTATTACTGTTTTCGTGGTAAAGTGTTGAAACTGGGACGCAGACTGTGGTGGGGAGCGGGTGTAGTGTAGTGATGCAAAGGACGCTTCTAAACTCGAGGAATGACAGGCTCCTGCTTCTACAGTCGTCTGCACTGGTGGACTGATTGTTTCAACGGAGTCTGCCACCCCTCCTGTTCGGGACTCTGTGTGTGGGGGCTATGTGACTTTGTGGCAGGGGGAGGACAGTTACAGATCCACTGCTGCGTGGCTCTGTGATCCAGGCTAAGGACCGCTGCATAAGATCTCTAACCGCCCTCCCCCGCCACAAAGTCACATAGCCCCCCCCCACACACACAGAAAATGAAAACCACCTCCCAGACTGACCAGGGTGCCTAGTGACTGCACTGTGTGTGTGAACTGCTGCTGAACCTGCCCCTGTGTCTGTACCAACCCCCTTTTCCCCCTTCAAACAGACTGTCCTCTAAAGAAACATGATGGAAACAGTAATTAACAGAAACGTATTTTTTATTAGCAACTAGACAGTTAGGGGATGAAACTGGGATGGGGGCTTGGGTGAGGCGGGAAGGAAAGGACTTATCAAATTTTGGGGAATGACAGCCTTCTGCCACTTGAGCAGTCTGCAGGGGTAGAGTGACAGTTTTCACGGACTCTGCCGCCCCTCCTTCTTGGTACTTTGGGTGAGGGGGGTATGGGACTTTGTGGCGGGGGATGGTGGTTACAGATAGACTGCAGCGGGGCTCTATCCTCCTGCCTCTGGTCCTGCAGAACATCTACAAGGTGCCGGAGCGTGTCCGTTTGCTCCCTCATTAGTACAAGCAGCGTTTGAGTCGCCTGCTGGTCTTCCTGCCGTCACCTCTCCTCCCATTCGCTGTGTGCTCGCTGGTATTGGGACATGTTCTCCCTCCACTGAGTCTGCAGGGTTGGCTCGGGAGCAGTCCATAAATTCTGAGAACATGTCGTCCCGTGTCCTTTTCTTTCTACGCATAATCTGCGCCAGCCTCTGGGAGTCTGATGACCGGGTAGGTCGGGAGACAGTCACAGCTGTGGGATGGGAAAAAGGGAGTGACTTCCTCAGAAAGATAAATTTTTTGGTGAACAAAGAAAATAGTCTTTCTCTGTGAACAAGACCATTCACAGCACCTATCACATGCGCACTCAGGACAAGGTCAAATTTTCGGCCTTCGCATTCAGTCCCTGGGGTCTTGCAGTGCAGATCACAGAAGCGGAACAGGACAGCGGAATTTGGGTAGCAGGCTGACATGGTAAGCCGTAGACTTGTGGCACCTTAAAACTTTAATAATAGCACTGCCCTACTTTGACGTTCAAAGCAATGCTCCTAGCGTTGGCCAGTTCCTGCTGCCAGCAATCCGGCAAGCCTGAACTCTGCCCCTGTCCCACCCCGCCGCGGCTGTCCCCGGGAAAGATCCCTCTATGCTGCCCCTCTCCCACCTTCACCGCATGGCTGTAAACCGCCGGTTACAGTTCTGTAAAGGAACAGGCAAGCAGTCCCAATACTAACATTCCCCTAATTCAAAGCAGGTCACCATGAGCGACATCACTCTGATGCGGATTTCAGACAGCGACAAAGAACGCATGCTTCGTGAAAGCCTGCAAAGACCAGGGCCGTATGCCGCCATGCTGTGCAAGGCAATGATACCAGAGTATTTGATGATAGCCTGGCGTGGAAACGTTTCATACTACGGAGGACACAACAAGGCCGCTCTCCCAAGGAACCTCATGCAAAGGCTTTCCAATTACCTCCAGGAGAGCTTCATGGAGATGTCCCATGAGGATTTCTGCTCTATCCCAGGACATATAGACCGAATTTTACTGTAGCTGCACTGGCAAGGACTAAACAGTAGAGTGCCTAGGGCAAACCAATCAAGATATACCGGACATTGTTAGATTTTTTTGCAGCAGTTGCACTGCCAAAGACTAAAACTTTAAGTGCCTAGGACAATCTAATCATGAAAAACCCACAGTTAATATTAATGTTCTGTTCTAAATAAATGTTTACATGTTTAAAACACTTACCGGCTGATCCTTCCCCTGATTCTGGGTCCGGGTTAACGCCTGGGGACGGTTGGTAGGGGATCTCTGTGAGGGTGATGAAGAGATCCTGGCTGTCTGGAAAATCAGCGTTGTAAGCGCTGTCGACTGCCTCGTCCTCCTCATCTCCTTCCTCATCTTCCCCATCCATTACCATCTCCGAGGAAGCGGGCGTTGACAATATCCCATCCTCAGAGTCCACGGTCAGTGGTGGGGTAGTGGTGGCAGCCGCACCTAGGATGGAATGCAGTGTCTCGTAGAAACGGCATGTCTGGGGCTGTGATCCGGAGCGTCCGTTTGCCTCTTTGGTCTTCTGGTACCCTTGTCTCAGCTCCTTGATTTTCACGCGGCATTGCGTTGCATCCCGGCTGTATCCTCTCTCTGTCATGGCTTTGGAGATCTTCTCGTAGATCTTTGCATTCTGTCTTTTCGATCGCAGCTCCGAAAGCACGAACTCCTTGCCCCACACAGCGATCAGATCCAAGACTTCCCAATCAGTCCATGCTGGGGCCCTCTTTCTATTCTGAGATTGCATAGCCATCTCTGCTGGAGAGCTCTGCATCGTTGCCAGTGCTGCTGAGCTCGCCACGATGTCCAAACAGGAAATGAGATTCAAACTGCCCAGACAGGAAAAGGAATTCAAATTTTCCCGGGGCTTTTCCTGTGTGGCTGGTCAGAGCATCCGAGCTCGGACTGCTGTCCAGAGCGTCAACAGAGTGGTGCACTGTGGGATAGCTCCCGGAGCTATTAGCGTCGATTTCCATCCACACCTACCCTAATTTGACCTGGCCATGTCGAATTTAGCGCTACTCCCCTCGTTGGGGAGGAGTACAGAAGTTGAATTTAAGAGACCTCTATGTCGAACTAAATAGCTTTGTTGTGTGGACGGGTGCAGAGTTAATTCGATTTAATGCAGCTAAATTCGACATAAACTCCTAGTGTAGACCAGGCCAAAGTTAGACCCTGTCCCTAAACCCATAGGCGGAGAGGACATGCTACATGCATCCGGCCCAGGCCACGGAGCAGGGAGGACAGCCACCTCTTCTGCACTGGTCCATTCCACTCCTGATGCTGCAGAAGGAGCTCTGCAAGGCCAGCAATCTGCAGACAGCCAAGGGGGAGGATGGCAGGGGACATGGCAACATGACAAGAGTCCAAACAATGAAAAAGCCAGGAGGAAAGGGGAGAGACCAGGAATTACAATGCATGAGTCCTGTGGCTGACCACAGCTGGACACGAAGAGGAGGATGAATGCCCCCTTGTGCCTCTGTTCTGGTTATGTCTATGCACAAGCACCGTTACACCACATTTCCCTCTATCTTGTTATATTATTGGTCCATCAGCCTTTATTGGGTGATGCACAGAGGAACGATGCTTTCATCTTGGTTTCAGAAGCCTCCCTCCCAGACCTCTGCTATGTCAGAGCCTTCATGTCTGTGCACTCCTCAGCCTGCCCCCTTTGATCCATTGGAAGAAAAATATGTGAGATGAGTCACTTACTTTGGATATAGATTCATAGATTCTAGGATGGGAAGGGACCTCGAGAGGTCATCGAGTCCAGTCCCCTGCCCACATGGCAGGACCAAATACTGTCTAGACCATCCCTGATAGACATTTATCTAACCTACTCTTAAATATCTCCAGAGATGGAGATTCCACAACCTCCCTAGGCAATTTATTCCAGTCTTTAACCACCCTGACAGTTAGGAACTTTTTCCTAATGTCCAACCTAGACCTCCCTTGCTGCAGTTTAAACCCATTGCTTCTTGTTCTATCCTTAGAGGCTAAGAAAGCTTATGCTCTAATAAATTTGTTAGTCTCTAAGGTGCCACAAGTACTCCTGTTCTTTTTGCGGATACAGACTAACACGGCTGCCACTCTGAAATCTCCTTCTTATGACACCCTTTTAAATACCTGAAAAATGCTATCATGTCCCCTCTCAGTCTTCTCTTTTCCAAACTAAACAAACCCAATTCTTTCAGCCTTCCTTCATAGGTCATGTTCTCAAGACCTTTAATCATTCTTGTTGCTCTTCTCTGGACCCTTTCCAATTTCTCCACATCTTTTTTAAAATGCGGTGCCCAGAACTGGACACAATACTCCAGCTGAGGCCTAACCAGAGCAGAGTAGAGTGGAAGAATGACTTCTCGTGTCTTGCTCACAACACACCTGTTAATACATCCCAGAATCATGTTTGCTTTTTTTGCAACAGCATCACACTATTGACTCATATTTAGCTTGTGGTCCACTATAACCCCTAGATCCCTTTCTGCCGTACTCCTTCCTAGACAGTCTCTTCCCATTCTGTATGTGTGAAACTGATTGTTCCTTCCTAAGTGGAGCACTTTGCATTTGTTTTTGTTAAACTTCATCCTGTTTAACTCAGACCATTTCTCCAATTTGTCCAGATCATTTTGAATTATGACCCTGTCCTCCAAAGCAGTTGCAATCCCTCCCAGTTTGGTATCATCCGCAAACTTAATAAGCATACTTTCTATGCCAATATCTAAGTCGTTGATGAAGATATTGAACAGAGCTGGTCCCAAAACAGACCCCTGCGGTACCCCACTCGTTATGCCTTTCCAGCAGGATTGGGAACCATTAATAACAACTCTCTGAGTACGGTTATCAGCCAGTTATGCACCCACCTTATAGTAGCCCCATCTAAATTGTATTTGCCTAGTTTATCGATAAGAATATCATGCGGGACCGTATCAAATGCCTTACTAAAGTCTAGGTATACCACATCCACAGCTTCACCCTTATCCACAAGGCTCGTTATCCTATCAAAGAAAGCTATCAGATTGGTTTGACATGATTTGTTCTTCACAAATCCATGCTGGCTGTTCCCTATCACCTTACCACCTTCCAAGTGTTTGCAGATGATTTCCTTAATTACTTGCTCCATTATCTTCCCTGGCACAGAAGTTAAACTAACTGGTCTGTAGTTTCCTGGGTTGTTTTTATTTCCCTTTTTATAGATGGGCACTATATATGCCCTCTTCCAGTCTTCTGGAATCTCTCCTGTCTCCCATGATTTTCCAAAGATAATAGCTAGAGGCTCAGATACCTCCTCTATTAGCTCCTTGAGTATTCTAGGATGCATTTCATCAGGCCCTGGTGACTTGCAGGCATCTAACTTTTCTAAGTGGTTTTTAACTTGTTCTTTTTTTATTTTATCTGCTAAACCTACCCCCTTCCCATTAGCATTCACTATGTTAGGCATTCCTTCAGACTTCTCGGTGAAGACCGAAACAAAGAAGTGATTAAGCATCTCTGCCATTTCCAAGTTTCCTGATACTGTTTCTCCCTCTTCACTAAGCAGTGGGCCTACCCTGTGCAGGTGCCTTCAGGATGTGCCGTGATTAAGGCTAAGGTTTTGTTATGGATATTTTTAGTAAAAGTCATGGACAGGTCCTGGGCAATAATGAAAAATTCACGGCAGCCCGTGACCCGTCCTTGACTTTTACTAAAAATACCCAGGACAAAATGGGATGCCTGGGCAGCTGCAGGGGGGGAAAGCTCCAGGGTCCCCCATCCTGGCAGTTCCAAGCTGTGGGGGGTCCCCCGCCTCCTGCAATGGCCGGGAGCTCTGGGGATCCCTCCTACTGCGTACGGTGGATGGGAGCGGCGGATCCCCCTGCCGCCTGTGGTGGCTGGGAGCTGGGTGGGGGGTACTCCGCAGCTCCCTGCCTCTGCAAGCGGCAGGGGACCCTGCACCTCCCAGCCTGTGCTGGCTGCAGTCACGGAGGTCTTTGGAAGTCACGGATTCCATGAGTCCCGTGACCTCCGTGACTAAATCGCAGCCTTAGCCATGATTACCCCTTGGGAGATGCTCCAGCTGAGCTAGTTTCTCTTCTCTGCACTTGGTGACTTCATAGGGGAGGGACAGGCAGGAGCGAGACATAAAGGCCTTTAGATACTGCACTCTGTGACAGCAGGAGTCATGTTGGTGCTTTAACTGCTGCCTGGAAGATGTGCTGGGGAAAACTGCATCCAGTGCTGGCCCCTGTACCCAGCACACTACACAGGCCATGCTCACGCCCCAGGGGAATGACCTGTGCTGATTGCCGGACTACCTAGCAACCTGGTGGGTGGAGCTCAGCCTCTCTGCAAGTCAGCTGCAAGGTGCCAGAGGATGCCGGCGCTGCCATGTCAAAGGGGACAGCAGAAGGAGGAAGCAAGATCATGTGGTTGCAGTACCAGCATGGAACTCAGAGATCTGTGTCCAGTCCCCCGCACTGCTGCAGACTCCCCATATGATCTCATGTCACCTCTCTGTGTCAGTTTCTCCATCTGTACAATGGGGCTAATACTCCTAGTCTCATGGGGGTGTTTGTGAGGACAAAGCCATATGTAGCTGAGAGTTGCCCAGATACTATGGTGATGGGGCCCTTAGAAGCTACAGCAGCTGGAGGGTTAATCAGAATGGGGCCGCTTTAAAATGTTGTACCCACTATAAACTCATTTCAGCAATTAGGCTGCAAACAGTCTTGTTGACAATAATTTTGTTCCGAGACTAATTGCACTGACAATTGCCTGTTTATCTGAGCAAAATTACCGTAAGTTATGTTTCAGCACCATATGACAGGCAAGGGAAAAATATAGCAAAGGGGTCTTCCGAATGAGCAGTGACAAAAATAATGTAATTAAAGCTCCTACTTGAGAATAATTGCCTGAATCCATTAGACACATGATATTAGTAGCAACTCTTTAAAGAGGCACATTGAGTCCCCAGACAGAGTGGGGATGGGGTGAGGGCAGGGAGGCACTGAATATATTTTCTTGTAATCTCAGACTAAAATAAACTAAGACAAGCTAAATTCTCCTTTGATTTTCCAGTAATCCCTAATGAGAGGCAGGAGATGGAATCAAACGAGCCCCATAATAGGTCCCTAATGGGCCAGAGTTGTGTAACAAGCACACACAGGCCATAAATAGCCAGTGGTTGGTTGCTTTTCACAAATGCAGGAAAGCAAGATCTGGGCCTGCACTTTGCTCAAAGGGAAGACACTCAGCTACGCTATTCTGAGATTGAGTCCCTGGCTTCAGCACCTCTTCTTCTCACCAGGGCTCCTTTGGCTGGATCCAAAGGAGCTTGGACCCCTGTTGGAGACTTCCCCTTTTGGCAGCTCTGCAACTGGCAGATGTTTGCAGAGATGTAGGGCAGCCTCTTAAAAACAAGACAGCATTTATTAGGGATACAGGATTGAGGGCCGTTTTTTGGTTGGAATGAGAAAGCAAAGGCTATATACACATTTTTTTACCTAACTCATCAGCATTGCACCCAGTGGGTAACAATAGAAAAGTGAATGGGGAAACTGAGCCACGTGTATACTTTTCATAAAAATAATACAGACATTTCCTGTGTTCCCCACACACCCATGTGGTCTTGTTACCCAGAATGTACCACAACAATTTTGCAACACTGCTTATGAGGGAGGGAATTCCTGCCTGATACCTGCATTGATGAGTGGATGCTGTGAAGTATGAGATTTGATTGAATTTGAATGTTACTCATGGTCATTACACTATATATCCTGGTCCTGGGAGAATATTAATACTTTGTCCTTTGAGCATGTCTTTCATCCTAGCATCAACAATCACTTTACCAATGTTAATTACAAGGCTCACAATCCACCCTGCACTCCCTCTCCTCTTGTTGAATCTATCTATCCCCACACACACCCCTTGATCTATGTATCTATCAGTACAGATATCACCCACCACTGAAATGCCACTACCTCTGGAACGGAAAGCAACAGCCTTTTTGTACTGATGTATCCAAATAGAACCACGATATATTTTGGGAGGTTGAATGTCATTGTAAGAACTGGGTTGTTCCAAAATTCCATCTTTGGCAACAGTGCTACCACTGGCTCTTTAGTGTGCTCCCAGGGCATCCATTTTACATTTCATCTGAGAGATGGTCCCTATTCAGCCACAAAGCTTGTCTCAGTGGTTTCCCTTGGCACTACTGTACACAGATGCGTAGGTGCTGCCAAATATGGGTCCTTTAGTTACTCATAGCAGCCTTTAACACTCTTGACTGGGCTTTAACAAAGCTTTGAAATAGTCAGTACTGGAACTCATTAGAAGGCAAATAACTCTGTGCACAAACTGGCACTTTGATGAAGTTACAGGGGTGGAAATAAAAATGAAAGGAGAAGGAAACTGGTAGCAACATTGCAACAAATAATTCATGTTGTGTTTGCCTCTGAGGCTGCTTTGCTGGTAACTAACCAGCGATGTGACTGGTTTTCCTCCACTGAGTGTGCTGCCTTTCACCGAGGGTCAAACAACCCCCCTGTCCCATGGGCACGTTCCTTGTCGCCCACATCATATGGAGATTCTGCTTTGGAAATGTGTCTGGGGGAGAAATGGGGGCTTTCTCGTTACTATGCAAATGAACCCCATGTGAAATGCCTCACTGGAGGGCTATGAATGAATACTAATGTTTCAGCTGAAAGTTTCGGGAAACCAGAGCGAGCAACTTGCCATGTGAACTCGCTCCCACTGTCCCCACTTAATTCCAGATGCCACCAATGCCAGTTGCATGTGGCTAAGGCAGGAGTGGGCAGAGGGCCCCAGAGTCCTTCCCTGCGGCCTATGGACAGCCTTCACTTAGACCCCACCATTTTATATGTAGAGTTGGGATTATGTTTTCCAATGTGCATTACTTTGCATTTATCAACATTGAATTTCATCTGCCATTTTGTTGCCCACCCACCCAGTTTTATGAGATCCTTTTGTAGCTCTTCGCAGTCTGCTACGGACTTAACTATCTTGAGTAGTTTTGTATCATCTGCAAATTTTGCCACCTCACTGTTTACCCCTTTTTCCAGATAATTTATGAATATGTTAAATAGGACTGGGCCCAGTACAGACCCCTGGGGGACACCAGTATTTACCTCTCTCCATGCTGAAAATGGACCATTTATTCCTACCCTTTGTTTCCTATCTTTTAACCAGTTACCGACCCATGAGAGAACCTTCCCTCTTATCCTGTGCCAGCTTACTTTGCTTAAGAGCCTTTGGTGAGGAACCTTGTCAAAGGTTTTCTGAAAATCTAAGTACACTATATCCACCGGATCCCCTTTGTCCACATGCTTGTTGACCCCCTCAAAAAATTCTAATCGATTGGTGAGGCATGATTTCCCTTTACAAAAACCATGTTGACTCGTCCCCAACAAATTATGTTAATCTATGTGTCTGACAATTTTGTTCTTTACTATAGTTTCAACCAGTTTGCTCAGTACTGAAGTTAGGCATTACCAGCCTGTAATTGACAGGGTCACCTCTGGAGTCCTTTTAAAAAATTGGCGTCACATTAGCTATCTTCCAGTCATTTGGTACAGAAGCTGATTTAAACAATAGGTTACAGACTACAGTTTTTTTAGTTTTGTTAGACTATAAATTTGTTAGTCTCTAAGGTGCCACAAGGACTCCTCGTTGTTTAGACTACAGTTAGTTCTGCAATTTCACATTTGAGTTCCTTCAGAACTCTTGGGTGAACACCATCAGGTCCTGGAGACTTATTACTGTTTATTTTATCAATTTGTTCCAAAACATCCTCTAATGACCTCCTCACAATATTAGGACAACTGCTGCCTGAAGGGGTTCATCCAATGCAGCCCTTTGTGCTGGAAGATGAAATCACCCACAGTCTCAGGAAGCACAGGGGGGGAAATCCTGGAGGTAAAACTGTGCAGACATGTACACAAATGATTATCTATTTTCATTACCTTAGCTAGTCTGTCTGGCTCTGGCTAACCTCTCCTCTTGATTGCCCTGGTAAGCCAGAGGATGGGCTAGCCCATCAAGTCTAATTCTGTTTTGTTTTCACACCCTAGTAAATCAGGAGTAGCTCCATTAGAAACAGGGAGACGTCCCACTGGCTGTGCCTGGAGGGACTCCACATAGACACTGGTTTCAATGAGATCGGGGTCTGACCCCAGGTCCCTGGGAGCTTATCTGTGATTGCTGCGCAAGGCAATACATTGGAGTTTCCCCTGCAACATTCTCAATCCCCTAGGGCCTGACAGGGGGTCCTGCACATCATGCTCACTGCACTTTTTCACACTGGGGCTGTGCCCACTTTTACACATGGAGGCTGTGACCAGATGCAAAGGCTCTGTCCAAAGGCTGGCAGGGAAGGGGTTAACCCTGCCTCTGTAGCTGGAGAAAGAGCACAGCTGAGGGCAGTGGGAGGATTCAGGGCTGGACCAGCTGTAGGGAATGAACCACTCCTTCCCACACACAGTACATAGGGGGCTGGTTTGCTTCTAGGTAGTAGGCTGGGGCTGTAGCTGTAGCTGCTGTTATTTCTGCATGCAGGAGTCACAGTGGTGTTTTAACTGCTGCCTGCCCCTCTAGTACTCTGTTGGGCATGCTAGTGACCCAATGGAATGGCCTATTTAGGTTCTGAAGGTGCATCCATTGCTGTGATGTTCTTAATCCTTGCTGGAGTTTGGCAGAAGTGAGCCAGTTTTAGTTGTTTGCTTTGGCTGGTGCATTTGCTTGTCCGTAAAAGGCTAGCATGAAACCTCTGTTTTACACCACAACCCGGTGGGGGGAGAGACTTGTTCCAAGAAAATGGAATCCTCTCCTGGTCATGCAAGCTAAATCAGAAATGAAACAACCCATTAGGTAGCTTGGAGCTGTCCTTCTGTGCTCACAGCTGAGCTATGTAATTGTATTACTGCTCCCTGCCCCTGCCCCTCTTACAAGCTGTTACACTCCCGGGCTGTGTCTTGTCTTCCATCAGTTTGTAAATTCTCTGTGTCCAGAGATGTTCCTGCCTGTGTGTTTGGGCAGCACCCAGTGCAAGCGGGGCCTGGTCCTGCCCAGTGTCTCTGGGTGCTGCTGCTCTCTAAACGCAGACTGGTGTGGGGCTGATCTGAGACCTCCATGCAGGTTACTGAAATCTCATCAGAACTGGCTTCGGGCTGCTCTGACCTGCAGTAAAACCAAGGGATAAAAGGCTCGGAGTGCTTTTGGCTGCTATAGCGTGAACAAAGACAGAGTAAACAAATCTGCTTCCATGAGCGGAGTTGGGACAGGTCAGACCTAAGCCAGTCTAATGATGGTTTTATCTCCCTGCTCAAAAGCTTCTGAGTGTTCAAAGGTTCTCTAATGGGCTGTGCAGGGTTGAAATGTACAGACCCCTTAGTCCCCTTTTACTGTCCCTTCTATAAACCTGGCCTGTCTCCTCATGAGCTAATGACCCATAATTGTGTAGGATTGACTCAGGCTGATTGCACAGATACTGAGGGGTAATGCATGCGAGGTGGCTTCTGTCTCTGGCACAACTCTACTGCAATCAGTCTGGGATTAGGCCAGTGGCGGATTTACCCTACTGCTGCCCATTAACAAAGTGGCCACTGCATAGTAGCCATGTATAATCTCTCGGGCAACTGACCTGTGTCCACCTGTATTGACAAGTGTTCCTTCATTGCCTGCTGAGTGAGCATTATGGGTGTAGGAAGTAGCAGCCACAGTGCAGTGTGTTCATGGAACAGTGAAGGGCAGCAGCATTATTACCGTACAATCTTACTCCACTCCAAATTCCTATCGCCAGGGCAGCTCCAGGAGTGCAGGTGGTTGCCCTCAGCAACCTGTTGCCAGGCTGCTATTGACAGCAGGCTTGTTTCTGCTTGGCTCTAGAGCGGATGAACAGTGCTGGAGATAGGCAGTCCTGTCCTGTCTCCCTAGCATCAGCACAGAATGGGCAGAAGCAGGTAAATTCCTCCTGGGGTCCCCATATCAAACCATGCCCCTCCCTTGCTGTGCTGGAAGATTCCATTAGCAATGCAGTCTCCAAGGCCCCTGGGTTTTGTTGCTGACTCGGCCAATCTCATGTTGGGGGGAGGGATAGCTCAGGGGTTTGAGCATTGGCTTGCTAAACCCAGGGTTATGAGTTCAATCCTTGAGGGAGCCATTTAGGGATCTGGGACAAAAATCTGTCTGAGGATTGGTCCTGCTTTGAGCAGGGGGTTGGACTAGATGACCTCTGAGGTCCCTTCCAACCCTGACATTCAATGTTAGCCATTGGTTAGGAAGGACTGTCAGTAGCTGGCTGACTAAGAAATGGAAAAAAAGCTGCATATCCCCTTTGCCATCCCATCCCCTTCCACTATCCCATGCACAAGATGCTATTTGGAGAGTCTGTTTCTGTTTACCTTTGGTGCTTTTTAAACAGCTGGATTCAACCAGGCCATCGGGAGAAGAAACCTAAACCTCAGCTCTGCTGTAAAAAAGCATCAGGTCTGTGTGTCTCTGCTAGACAAGCCAGGGGAAGCACAATAACGTGGGATGACTGGCAAGGCAGCTGTGGTCACAGCTCTATGAAATGTTGCTTAGTGCATAAGTTCTTCCAGTGGTTAGTACGATCAGTTCTGATAAGCATGAAGACACTGTTCTGTATCATGTACTTGAGACATGCCAACAAGTAGGAGTGACACATCAATCTTGAAAACGAGAGGGAGGATTTGTATAACTTTATTCCAGCTGTCACTTGCTGGGAGGGCAGTGAGGCTAGTAAGTTTCATTTGAAATTTCAGCTGCTCAGCACAGCAATCTCTCCCTCCCTCTCCCTGTCCGCCAGATCCTGAGTTCCTTACTTAGAGTTCCCCCATTCCTAACTTGGACAAAAAGTCTTGAGGTTTGGGTCTTTTTCTTATATAGGCTCCTATTACCCCCCACCTCCTGTCCCAATTTTTCACATTTGCTGTCTGGTCACCAGGGCCGGCTCTAGGATTTTTGCCGCCCAAAGCAAAAACAATTTTGGCCGCCCCGCCCCCCCCCCCCCCCGTTCTTTAATTACCCCGGCCCCGCCTCAACTCCGCCCCTTCCCCAAATCCCCAGCCCTACCTCCTCCCCCCAGGCTCTCAAGTCTGGGAGGGAGGGGAAGCAGCGGCGCGCGAAACGGCCGCTCGGGATCTTCCCCCTCCCTCCCAGGTTTCAGAGTAGCAGCCGTGTTAGTCTGTATCCGCAAAAAGAAGAACAGGAGTACTTGTGGCACCTTAGAGACTAACAGATTTATTAGAGCATAAGCTTTCGTGGACTACAGCCCACTTCTTCGGATGCATATAGAATGGAACATATATTGAGGAGATATATATACACACATACAGAGAGCATAAACAGGTGGGAGTTGTCTTACCAACTCTGAGAGGCCAATTAATTAAGAGAAAAAAAACTTTTGAAGTGATAATAATCAAGATAGCTATCTTGATTATTATCACTTCAAAAGTTTTTTTTCTCTTAATTAATTGGCCTCTCAGAGTTGGTAAGACAACTCCCACCTGTTTATGCTCTCTGTATGTGTGTATATATATCTCCTCAATATATGTTCCATTCTATATGCATCCGAAGAAGTGGGCTGTAGTCCACGAAAGCTTATGCTCTAATAAATCTGTTAGTCTCTAAGGTGCCACAAGTACTCCTGTTCTTCTTTTTCCTCCCAGGTTTGAGAGCCTGGGAGGGAGGGGGAGACCCCGAGCCGCCGCGGCGCGTGAGACAGCTGATTCGCG
Organism: Chrysemys picta bellii; assembly: GCF_011386835.1. Classification (NCBI taxonomy): domain Eukaryota; kingdom Metazoa; phylum Chordata; order Testudines; family Emydidae; genus Chrysemys; species Chrysemys picta. Next base: position 162,390,865 of record NC_088792.1, on the reverse strand, counting down.
CGCCGCTGCTCCCCCTCCCTCCCAGGTTTGAGAGCCTGAGAGGGAGGGCATGTAGCGGCGCGCGAATCAGCTGTTTTGCGCGCCGTGGCAGCAGCAGCGGAGGTGAGCTAGGGCGGCCGGGGCACATTTTTAGGGGCGGCATTCTGGCGCCGGCCATGCCGCCCCTAAAAATGTGCCACCCCAAGCACCAGCTTTTTTTGCTGGTGCCTAGAGCCGGCCCTGCTGGTCACCCTAGTTGGAACAGGCCGCCTATGTTTGTTTTTGTCTACTAAGGCTCAATTCTGCCAGCCTTACTCACAACGAGTAATGCTTTACTTCTTGAGAAGCCCCATGGAAAGCAATGTAACTACTCACAAAGTAAAGCTTTACTCAGAGTGAGGGAGGCAGAGCCCTTTGGTCTATACACCAGCTTGGTGCTCAGCAAAAACAATAATTAGGGGAGGAGACAGAAGACGGCAGCAGGGTTGAGTACTGCAGTTCCCTCTTCATAAGAGCGCCACTCTCAGCGGAGAAACCCCTCTTGAGAACTGAAGGCTAGATGAACAATGCCCGGATCCCAAGGCGATGGCTGCATTGTCTAGACATACAGCATTGTTCGTGCTGTTATTGAACAGCTTTTTGCCTTATTTTTTCTGCAAGGGCGAAGAGAGACCTTTATTTCCCTACAAGACAGTGGCTCCGTTAGCTTCTTTTCTAATGTCTTCTGATCCGCAACACTAGCTCTGCTATCGCTGTCAGTTAATCCCTTGTGGTGAAGTGGCATTCCGTGTAAAAACGTGGGAGGGATCACCTGCTGTCAGGGCTATCCCATTAAATATTCCATCTAATGCTGTGTTCAAAGTCTGGGGGGAAAACATCGCGTCGCTTCCATGTGGACACATCCCAGGCGAGTAGCCCAACAGAATACAACACCTGGGAAGCACAGCAAATCTGCATAGGTTGCTGGGCTCCCATTACTGGCCTCTCCCCGGACCCAAATCCTCAGCCATGCAGGGAGGCTGAAACTAATCACTCCATAGTCTAGGAAGTCTTTTCATGCCAAAGGCGAGCATGGCTTTGTCTGGCATGAATGAGGACTGGCTGCTTGGAATGGAAGGCTTCAGGGTCATCCTTCACTGATAGGGTGACCAGACAGCAAGTGTGAAAAATCAGGATGGGGGTGGGGGGTAATAGGATCCTATAAAAGAAGAAAAAAAAAAAACCAAATCGGAACTGTCCCTATAAAATCGGGACATCTGGTCACCCTCATCACTGACCAAAGGGCTGGCACCATAAGGCCAAGATATAGCAGAGCCAGACTGAGAGGTGTGGCTGCCTGTCTCCCAGAAACACAGGAGATCACCAGATGTTTTGTCTATGAAATGGCAAGAGGAAGGGAAGAGTGGGGAAATCCTGGTAAAAATGGGCTTCTCTTAAAAATACCGGGAAGTGAATGACTGTCAGGATTTTCTTCCTTGGTGGGGCTAAGAGTTCTCACTCAGGAGTGGTGGCATCTTGTGGTGACCTGATCAAAAATGACCTCATCTGTTTGTTCTGCATGCCTAGCTTTGCTTCATCATCTTCACCTGAGCTCCCCCTTTAGTGCAGGATTGTTGTCCTGTCTCTTCCAAGAAAATCTGAGTTTCCTGGTGCCGTTTACTCTTCTCCATTCCTCACAGCTGAGCTTGCTCAATCGAATGGAGAGGAAGAATGGGTCCGAGCCTGAGACCTGGGTTCTAGTCCCTGCTCTACCACAGAGTTCCTGTGTGACCCCAGGCAAGTCACTTAGTCTCTGTGCCCCAGTTCCCCTCTGTAAAATGGGGATAATAGCACTGCCCTACTTCCCAGGGGTGTTGTGAGGATAAATACATTATAGATTGGGAGGTGCTCCAATGCTACTGTGATGGGGAGCCAGGTAAATACGATAGATAAATGGATGGATAACTTATACCGTGCAGAGACCGTTTCCAACAGTCATGGTTAATGAAAGACCCAGAGGTTGGGGCTTAGGAGCCAATGGAGGCCGAATGTGTTTTTCTGTAGGTCCTGTAGTAACTGGGAGGATTTCCAGAACAGCCCTGTTCCAGTGCAGTGTTGTATGGCCTTGTAGAGCAAACCGGACAGTCTTGTGCTCTCAAGCTATTTTGGTCCCCAGCATGTGGCTGTTGTTTAAAAGTTGCCCTTCGACAGGTCTCCACAGGCTGCTGCTTCCAGGCACAACTGTTCCCTTCTGAGTGGCCTGTGGGAAAACACTTGCGGCCAGATTTTTAAAGGAACTGTGGATTCTGGGAGAGTTGCATGAGGCAGCACATGGGCTGCTGCTCCACTCCAGCCAGCCCCTTTCTTCTTCAAGTGCTTGATAATTTGCTGTTTCAGCAAAGTTCCCCAGATGCAGGGACAGGCATCCAGGAAGATGCTTTTCATGTTCTTTTTTGTTCTCCAAAATTAGCATCTTTTTTGCTTTCCTGGACTCCTCACTCTAGTATTTACCAGCTTGTTTAAGATTCTGCAGTCTTAGAAATGGGAATGAGAGTCAAAACATTAGCAGTAATGAATGGGGAAAAGACAGAAAGCTGCTGAACCAGTTAAAGAAGGAGTTTTTAATATTTATGGATGTGCTGGAAAGGACATAATCTTTCCTTTGGGCTAGTATGTGGCTTCCATCTCTGCCCTTGCAGGAAACCCTGTCTTTCAATATACATATCCCCCCATCCTAATGTGTATCATTTCACTCGCCCTTGAAATTCAGCTGCCTCTAGGCTGGAACCTGGTTAACAGAACACAGCAGTAAAGGATGGTAAGCAACGGAGAATAATGTATCCCACTGGCAACTGCAGGAGAAATTTAGGAAGACAGAATTTGGCAGAGACCAGTTAACATCCCTACCCCCACCTGAATGTACCAGGTGATCTGGAATAACCACTTGTGACCAGAGCTTTGGCTTTGTGTCTCCTCTGAAAGGTCCCACGTCCAGTAGCATGGGTTCCCATCAGCACTGCGCCAGGGCATTGATTCAAAGTCCATTTACCACAAAGCCTGGGCTTGCCTTGGCAGGCTCTGGGTTCACTTCTAACCATCCCTGCCTTCACTTGGCATATGAGATCCCTTGGAGTCACACACAATATGGTAAGGATACAGGAGCATTGACCTGGATGTTCTGGGGACAAGTGGTTAAAAACCAAGATTAAGGGCCCACTTGTCCTCTGGGTTACCCGGGTGTAAATTTAGAATCACTTCATTGTCTTTTCTTGCATTTACATGGGCCTAACTGAGGAGAATTTGGCCCTGTTTCAATGATCTTTCTCAAAGATTATCCAGATGTCTCAAGTTACTCAGCTCTGGCAACCAGCTCTATTATAATCCACGGAGCACCTGCTATTGTTCACACATTATGCGGGAATCCCAAGAATCCCCTTCCAGCCTCTGAAGCTCTCTCCATGTAATGACTGGTGTAGTGGAACAGGAATCCCTATGAGAGCTAGTGCTTGGGGTGTGGGGCAGGTTGGAGAAGACTCCCAACTCCTCCTATAATGGTAACATCTGTCTTCTGTGGTGCTAGCCGAGCCATTGATACAGCGCTGAGTTCGGGGTAGATCAGCATTTGCCATTCTTAAAAAACTGGCGCACTAAGAAAAGTAGCCCAAGGTGCCCCTGATATGGGCTGCCTTTGAGTTAGGCAACGAATCTGATTCAAATCAAATGCTCGGGGAGGTTCTATTTGTACAGCTCCAGACTCAGTCCTGCTCCTGTTAACATCAGTGGGAAAATCCCATTGAATTCAATGGGATGGGAGCAGACTAGGGTGACCAGGCAGCAAGTGTGAAAAATCGGGACGGGGGTGGGGGGTAATAGGTGCCTATATAAAACAAAGCCCCAAATATTGGGACTGTCCCTAAACAATTGGGACGTCTGGTCACCCTAGAACAGACCCTCATGGGTCTTTATTTCCTGAGTCTGCAGCACAATGTTGCATGGGCCATTGCTCTGAAACAAGCCATCATGTCCACTCTCTCCCCTGCACCTTCCCTCGCGTGCCTGTCTGGGTAACCGGGTCTATGTTGTTTAGCTGTGTGGGTGTGGTTGGGTTTTAAGTTGCCATTTCACCTCTTTCAAGAGGGAGGGGGAATGAGCCACCCACAACTAGGGTGCTGCAGGCTACTTCTCACTGCTCGCAGCTGCAGAGCGAACGCACAAGCTGAGTCTCTCTTTGCCTCTCAGCTCCAGCTGTTGCCTGACTTATTGTGGTCTATCAGTCAGTTTGCAAGCAACACGCTCCTCTGCCTTGCACCCTACCAACCATTCAGACTCTTTTAATATTATTTCCACGTAGCTACCACTTAAATGGGTTATAATTGCAGCAATTAACGTAAGTGTTTAGTTACTCCTGAGAGGGACGTCATCTCATGTAATTAACCATTTGCTGTATCACCGGAGCTGGTGCAATTCCCAGGAATTTCCATGCAAGAGGGTCTGACTGTGATGCTGCTTCCTTCAGTTTGCCAAGATATCCCCCCCTGCTGTGTTCCCATGTAGCCCTGCCCAAGAGCAGAACTGATCAGAGTTAAACAGATAGGGTTGGACTAGAGCTGGGGGGGGGATTTTCATTCAATTTTTCATTCAATCCACCAAAAATGCAGAGTCAGGTCAAGTTTGGCTAATAGTTTTGGCTGGGGGGTGGAAATGGGGAAATGTTTGACTCCCGTTTTAATGTAGATCCCAGGGCAGGAACCACAGAGTTCAGAACAACTTCACACACCTCCAGCTCAGGGGGTTCATTGGCTGTGTGGTAAGCTCCATTCGGTTCCCATACAGGGCCTTTGAGTTATTGGATGCTGAAACAAAACTGGTAGTAGGGACATAGGCTGTTGGGGAGACTGACAACTTCTCACACAGCCCCCCTCTCAGCGGGATGGGGAGGAGAACTCAGTGAGAGTGAATTTCCAGCCAACTGCCCTATCCTGGGGAAAGGTGTAACCACTCAGAACAGGCCGGGACGCCAGACTCCAGGGCTGTCTGCCAGAGGCTCTGGGCTCACACTGGGGCCCCAGAGTCTTGCTCCTCAGGAGTCAAGATCCATTGGCTTCCCCAGCAGAGACCAGCCTTGGAGACCTGCCTTGGTGTGCATTACCTTCCAGAGAAGTAATACTGAGTGTCATGGAAGATGCCTCAATCTCCAGACATGGGTGGTCTGGTGAAGGGGGATGCTATCACAAAGACAACTCCCCCATTTTCCATATAAAAGGGGTGAAGTCTGCACACAGAGGGGCCCTCTTTGCATGTGAGTCAAAGGAAGATGATCAGGCCCTTAATTTTTGATCTGTTCGTTCTTTCTCAGGCAAAACTCCCATTGGCTTTGCTAGGAGCAAGCCTGCGTTCTGCGGCTGGATGCTAAGAAGCATTCCCATTTCCAGCCCAGGTCTGGAGGCTTGGAAGTTCTGGAGAATTTGGAGAAGACCAAGAGACTTCTCTGTGCCTCTGCCCGGCCTGTGGCATGTGTCTCCACAAACAAGTCCATGGGGCTAACGAAACAAAATGTATCTGAATATTCGGCACCTGGTTTATTTCTGCACAGAATGTTCCTGGACCAGGATTTTAAATAATCTCAACACCAATTATCTTTCTTGAAAGCTGCAGCAGTCAGGTTTCTTGGAACTAGAAAGGGAGCCCACTAACCATTTCTTTACCTCTTTGGAATTCCTCCACTCTCTGCCCCCAGTAATACCCACTTTCAAGGGACTCTTACTTTTTTTTGGCCTCTCTTGGCAATACCTTCCCCAGTTTTCTCTTTGCACTTCTCCTCTCCCTCAATTTTCGTCTGTTCCTTTTCCTTCAGTCTCTTGTCTTCTCTCACCTCTAGGCATGATCCCCTTCTCCATCCCTGTGGTATGGCTGCCCCAGGGATTACCATAGAAACAGTTGATCACTCACTGTGTAGAGCCTTAGCATAATAGCTCGGGCAGACAGGAGGAAGTCCCGAACAAAAGCACTTTGCAAAAATAAAACCAATAGAACACTTTAGGCAACTGCCCTGGCATGGGTCAGGAAAACAGTCAACAAGAAATCATTGTGATTGAGAAACATTGAACACATCAAAATGCAACAGCGAAGCAGACATGGAATCAGGTCCTGATCTCAGCTCCTCCGGTGTATATAACCTCTGCAGGCTCGGAAGTTTTCTCGACACAATGCTTAGCTTCTGAGCCAGTGTTACCTGCAAGCGTCTGTCTTTTACACGGTGTGTTGTTTCAGTGCAGACTGAAGAAGCATGGACATAAGATCAAAGCAGGACAGCATTAAAGCTGCAACAGTGTCAGGCTCTGATTACACACAGCCTGCGCTTACATTTAGACAAGGAAACCTGAATAAGCAATGTCCCATGGGGAGCTCGCTGTGGAGAAATTCCAATTTGATGCCCCGACTGCGCAGCGATGAGCTGCAGAATGAAGGGATGCAGTGTGTTAGTCATGTCTGACTTGGCTTGGAAATTAGCTCTCAATTATTCCTCTTAACTACCTCAGTTGTCACTGTGTTCTGCTCTCAGAGGAGACATCTCAGAGTGGCTGTGTAAAGGGATGTGTGTAGCCTAATATGGGGACTGGGTCCCTGGCTGGCTTTGCTCGCTTTGAACCCTCTGAGGGGAGACTGGCTGGGATTCCATTGCTGGGGATTCCCTCTGTTTGCGGAAGTCCCCAGTGAGAACCAAATTAGTGCAGCTGCCTTCTATGCTGCCACCCACAGCAGGCCCTGGTGTGGTGTGAGGGGATGCCCGGGGCTCGCTGGTGCATGTCAGAGGTCAGAAGGAAGTGCACAATATTCTGACACTCGTCAGCTGACCCCCACTCTAGGCCATGTCCACATTCCTGTCATAATCCAAACCCTAGATTGAGTTAATCTGAAACCCCCAGCCTTGAGCAGCTGCACCAGGGCACTTTTAGTGTGCGTGGTAAGTGTTTCTGTCCAGGAAGGTAATATGGCATAGCTAGTGCACTTTTAATTCACACCTAGTTTACTGCGCACCAACTCCCACTTGTAGACAAACCCTGGTGAGACTCTCGCTGCTAGGCATGGGGGTAAGAATGCAGAGTGTGAAACAGAAGTGGGGCAGGAGGGCAATTAGAAGGAATGGAGCTGAGTGGGCATGTTCCCCACTCCCATCAATCTCTCTCCCAAAGTGACCATACGTGTTCAAATGTCCACTTGCTGTTTCAGCATAAAGAACTCACATTATAAAATGATCATAAACATCAGTTAAGCCTTAAAATTTCTCCTTCTCACACAGCAATTGCTATGTCAGATAAACCACTAATGGGGCTTTGTGTCTATATCCTGATTTGCTAGACTGATAGCGAGCCAGGAATAGAACCCAGGAGTCCTGATGCTCCTGCTCCAACCAGTAACCCACAGCACTGTGGATGGGGAAGAATTCTGCCTCTTTTGCTTCCCTGCTGCAGTTACGTTTTTGCAGTTACCACGTGCATGCTGGGGGGAGAACACTCTGGGGGAGGAGATGCTTCTTCCCAAAGGCTGGGTTGGAGCCGCAGCAGCTATTTTTGGAAGCAGTGTATTGAGAGAAACAAAGGGCATTTGCACAGGGTTGCGATGAACAGTGTCTGTATTAAACAACAGAGAGTCCTGTGGCACCTTTAAGACTAACAGATGTATTGGAGCACAAGCTTTCGTGGGTGAATGCCCACTTCGTCGGATGCATGTGTCTGTATTGTGTGTCCCAGCATCCATCACGCCGCATTAGCAGCACAGTTAATTGGGGAAATAAGAGAGAGACTCTCAAGGCCAGCTAAAACGCTGTTGTAAATGTCACACGAGTGGGTTGCACAATGGCCCCACGTACCGAGCAGTGCTCGCCATAGGATGAGCTATGAGCCGAGCAGACACTGAGCAGGAGAGTTATAGGTGATGATGTTTGCAGACAACCATAACTCACTTCATTGGGAGGCGTTCTGAACTGCTCCTTGGCTGGGTAGAGGCTGGCTGTGGAGCAGGGCATCCCCTCTCCCACGCTGGCAGCACCTAGGGGTTCAGAACTGTAAGACACACGGGTAAAAGCAGCACAGCAAAGGCAGGTTAGCTGCCTTGCAATGCGATGCTTTGAAATAACTCCTGGTTGATTGGACCCTCCAGACTATGGCGAGGGGTTTGTTTAGATCCCCTTTATTTGTTAGACCAGCACAGGCCAGGTGTCTTATCCAAAGTATTGTGGGCATCCATTCCTAGGCAGTGTTGGGGTAGAGCGTAACTGTCTGCTGAGGTGACAGAGACAAAGTGGGTGAGGTAATGTCTTTTATTGGACCAAATTCTGTTGGTGAGAGAGACAAGCTTTTGTGCTTACACAGAGCTCTTCTTCGGATGTATAAGCATAAACACTTGTCTCTCTCATGAGTAGAAGTTGGTCCAATAAAAGACATTACCTCACCCACCTTGTTTCTCTAATAGCTTGGGACCAACATGACTACAACAATACCGCATACACCATGCTGATGGGACAGCAGCAGAGAGTCCTGTGGCACCTTATAGACTAACAGACGCATTGGAACATGAGCTTTTGTGGGTGAATACCCACTTTGTCGTATTCACCCACGAAAACTCATGCTCCAATATGTCTGTGAGTCTATAAGGTGCCACAGGACTCTTTGCTGCTTTTACAGATCCAGACTAACACGGCTATCCCGCTGATGGGACAGTCACCCAGAACATCACCTGCCTACTGTATTTTTCACTCCATGCATCTGATGAAGTGGGTTTTAGCCCACGAAAACTTATGCCCAAATAAATTTGTTAGTCTATAAGGTGCCACAAGGACTCCTCATTGTTTTTGCTGATACAGACTAACACGGCTACCACTCTGAGAGCTTTCTGCCTCTGGAGGTGTTATGGAGAGAGAGGAGGAGTTGAAGAAGTTGGTAAGGGAAGGCTGGGTGATTACGCTCTGGGCTTCCAGAAGAGATGCTGAGCCCTCTGTCTGCACCTTTCCCTGAAGCGGCTGGAGCTAGCCCTTTCCAGAGAGAGGATACCAGGCTAGGTGCAGCCCTGGTCTGATCCGCTCTGTTTGGCAGTTCCTGTGTAACAAATGCATATTCTAGAGGGACCCATTATCTTGATTGGGGGTCATCAACTCCTTCCAAAGGACTCTTTATGTAATAATCAGGTCATTTATGGGGCATTTTATCGGAGGGCCTAGGAATAGGGATCCCTGTATTTTTCCCTTCCCCCGTGGCTACAGAATTTTATTTGTTTATAGTACTGCTCCATACGTATTCTTCTTTTCTCCTCGTTCTTGATGTCCCCAGTATGTATGGCTAGTAACAAAAAGCATCAAAGAATAGATTTCCATTTATGTAGTAATTGGCTGAGGGGGAGGCTAATGGCATTTGGGAGGCACTGGCTACTCACTGCCAAACAAAACCTAGCAATTTCTGCAGAGGGTGAATTGCCTGAAAGGAGAGTAGGACATTCATGTGAAAAGATGTGTTCTTTAAAAACAACAGTCTGTGAGTTAATACCAAGCTACATTAGCAACTGGGCGAATGCATTGATGAATGCCTGAAAGGGACAGGAGTATTGCTGACTGCAGAGTAATTAGCGAGCAGATGCCGGAACCTGGAGGATTTAATGTCTTTACAAAAAAATTAAGTCTTAAATTCTTAGTCAGAGAGTTTAAGGCTCAAAGTGACCCACCAGATCACCTAGTTTGATGTCCTGCACATCACAGGCCACTGAAGCCCACCCACTTTACCCCAGTATTGAACCCCATAGTCGGGATTAGATTTAGACCAGTCTACAGGCACAGCAGTGCAGCAGCGTAGCCATATCAATGCAGCTGCACTGCTGCAGCGCGTCTGGGGAAGATGCTGTATGCCGACAGGAGAGAGCTCTTCCATCAACTTAAAAAACCCACCTCCATAAGCGTCGGTGGGAGAAGCTCTCCTAACGACAGTGTTGTGCCCATGAGTGCTTATGTCAGTTTAATTTAGGGCACTAAGGGGGGGCAGTTTATTCACATTCCTGAGCGATATAAATTCTGCCGACGTATTGCATGGCTCAGGCAGAGAATTGCAGGGCCGGGGTGCACTGCTGCTTGCACCCCCTGCAATGGCAGAGAACTGATTTAGTGAGCTAGGCACAGATGATACTATCTTCTTTTAATGGGGATTCAAAGGTGCTGGCTCAACAGCCTCTGTCTACACGCCATGCAGCAGGGCCAGGGATGGCTAAAGCCACACGCCCAGCCAATGTGGCTCAACCCAGATATAGAGTGATCATGTAGTGGTGAGAGGAGAGGTCAGTCTCCCTGGCCCATTTAGTCCTGGACCTGCCTGCTGATGCAGCCAGCAAGAAGGCCAGTTAGTCAGGGCCCGCGCAACCCATTAGGTGACCTAGGCGGTCACCTAGGGCGCTAACATTTGGGGGGCGGCGACCTCAGCGGCCAGATTTTCGGCCACCCCGGTCGTCATCGGTATTTCGGGGGCGGGACCTTCCTCCACCTAGGGCAGCAAAAAAGCTGGCGGCGCTCCTGCAGTTAGTACAGGAGATAGAGGGCTCATCCCATAGAAGCCATTCGTACTAGAAGGCCCCTGGAGATGAGGTTTTGACAGAAGAAACAAGCAGGCTCTGCTCCTCTTCAGTGTGGCTTGCACTGCAGACCCTAAAAAAATAGATCAGTGAATTCTGGCTTGTCTCTTGGTCCCAGTTCCTTGGCCCATTGCCCAAAAGAGTTTGGGAGGAGGAAAGGGTCTTGAATGTAGTGACTTAGGCTTTGAACACATGGCAGCTTACATCAGTATAAGTTACGTTGCTCAGCGGTGTGAATAAACCCCCGATCTATGTAAATTACACTGACCGAAGTGCCGGTGTGTTGGCGGGAGAGCTTCTCCCAATGACATAGCTACCGCCGCTCCTTGTGGGTGGAGTAATTACGTCAATGGAAGAGCTCTCTCCCCGTCCACTTAGAGCAGCTACACTACAGAGCTGACAGCGGAACAGCTGTACCAGTACAGCCGCGCCACTGTAAACTCTCTAGTGTAGCTGTAGCCTAAGCATTAAGACTCCTGGGCAGATATCACTTACTTTCCAGCTAGGGTAAGAAGCTTAAATTAGCATGTTTGTAAGGTGTTTTCAGCTAGTCAGATAAAAAATCCACCATGGGCTTGATTTTAAGTCCAGTGAATCAATGGCAAAGCTGCCACTGACTTCAGTCCCTGGAAAGATACTTGAGCAAATTATTAAACAATCAATTTGTAAGCACCTAGGAGAGAATAGGGTTATAAGGAATAGTCAGCATGGATTTGTCAAGAACAAATTATGCCAAGCCAACCTCCTTTCCTTTTTTGACAGAATTACTGGCCTAGTGGATGTGATACATCTTGATTTTAGTACGTCTTTTGACACAGTCCCACATGACATTTTCTGAAGCAAAGTAGGGAAGTGTAGTGATGAAATTACTATATTGTGAGTGCACAACTGGTTGAAAGATCATATTCAAAGAGCAGTTATCCATGGTTTGCTGTCAAACTGGGAGGGTGTAGCTAAAACGATCCCACAGAGGTCAGTCCTAGGTCTGATACTATTCAATATTTTCTTTAATGACTAGGATAATGCCTATAAAATGTGTGGATAACACCAAGCTGGGAGAGTTACAAGCACTTTGGAGGACAGGACTAGAATACAGAATGGCCTTGAAAAATTAGAGAATTGGTCTGAAATCAACAAGATGAAATTCAATAAAAAGTGCAAATCAATAAAAATCTACAGTGGTGAGGCCTTGACTGGATTACTGTGTCCAGTTCTGACACCACAGTTTAGGAAAGAGGTGGACAAATTGGAGAGAGTCCAGAGGAGAACAAAAATGATAAAAGGTTTAGAAAACCTGATCTATGAGAAAAGGTTTAAAAAACTGGGTGTGTGTAATCTTGAGAAAAGAAGACTGAGGGGGACTTGATAAGTCTTTCAAATATTTAAGGGCTGTTATAAAGAGGACAGTGATCAATTGTTCTCAGTGTCCACTGAAGGTAGGACAAGAAGTAATGGGCTTAATCTGTAGCAAGGGAGATTGAGGTTAGATATTAGGAAAAACTTTCTAACTATAAGCGTGGTTCAGCTCTGGAACAGGCTTCCAAGCTTGAAGTTGTAGATCCCCATCATTGGACGTTTTTTAAGAACAGGTTGGACAAACACCTGTCAGCAATGGTCTAGGTTTACTTAGTCCTGCCTCAGCTCTGGGGGCTGGATTTGATGACTTTTCGAGGTCCCTTCCAGACCTACATTTCTCTGACACTGTGATTCTATAATAAGGAGAGTATTTTCCAGAGTCTAGTTCTGGCAGAGTAGCCAACCTCCCAGGAAACCTGAGTAAAACTGGTAAATACATTTCTTTTGATTTCCAAGGTGGGAATTAAAGGTTGGGCTAATTAAAAACCTCACTGAATGCCACTTGCTCTGCTTGATACAGCAACAGCATGAAGACTGCTTACTGCGGGAGGATTAAGCCGGACAAAGAAATCCAGGAAGAAAGGAAACGCAAAGCGGATTAAGATCAGTACAAATGAAAATAAGAATGGCTAGGCTGGGTCAGACCAATGGTCCGGCTAGCCCAGGGTCCTGTCTTCTGACAGTGGCCAGTGCCAGGTGCTTCCGAGGGAGTGACAGAACAGTGCACTTTATCGAGGGATCCATCCCCTGTCACCCAGTCCCAGCTTCTGGCAGTCAGAAGTTTAGGGACACCCAGAGCATGAGGTTGTGTGTGTCCCTGGCCATCTTGGCTAATAGCCACTGATGGATCTATCCTCCAGGAACTTATTTAATTCTTTTTTGAACCCAGAGAGCCCGATTGCCCATTGTTCTCTTGTGTTGTCATTCACACCTGTGCAGTGTGGGTGTGAAATGTTACCCAATCGGATTTCTCCACCAGATTTCTGCACAGGTGGGAGTGACTGCAGAGGTGCAAGTCAGTGGAGAACTTTTAAAAGTCATGTTTCAGAGTAGCAGCCGTGTTAGTCTGTATCCGCAAAAAGAAGAACAGGAGTACTTGTGGCACCTTAGAGACTAACAAATTTATTAGAGCATAAGCTTTCGTGGACTACAGCCCACTTCTTCGGATGCATATAGAATGGAACATATATTGAGGAGATATATATATACACACATACAGAGAGCATAAACAGGTGGGAGTTGTCTTACCAACTCTGAGAGGCCAATTAATTAAGAGAAAAAAAACTTTTGAAGTGATAATCAAGCTAGCCCAGTACAGACAGTTTGAGAAGAAGTGTGAGAATACTTACAAGGGGAGATAGATTCAATGTTTGTAATGGCTCAGCCATTCCCAGTCCTTAAAAGTCATGAACAGGTAGGTGTCTGTGTTGCAGTCCCTGTGTGCTTGCTAGCACATGATGAAAGATGCATGAACACTGTGTGTTTTCCAGCAGATCAGCACAAGGAAGCTCAGCACAGATGTCCCTGTAAGTGAGGCATTAGAGGAACATTACAAGGTTTAAAAGCCCTTGACCTGCATGCTGCCAGCTCTGATTAGAAGATACAGAACATAGGTCAGGACTCTGGCATGAAAAACAGGGGAGACAGGGTGTGCTTTATTCCTGGGGGTGTGTGGGGGTGAGAGAGCAGGATGCACAGGTTGAGATGTAGGAGTGCCAGCATCTGCATTGGGGGTTTTACCCCCAGTGTAGCTACTCCTACGTCAAACTCCATAATACAGACAAGCTTTTAATCTCAGCATCAGCATCTTGCAATAAAAATTCTGAGAGCCCCACTGCATCAGTTACTGCTGGGGGCTCGTGACGTGAACGAGTTTGTTTTTACTCGTGTAAGTTTTTCCAGTCTTACCGATGGTGGCAAATGACTGTTGTTTTGAGCTGGATTGACTCTGATTGTTCTGGGACTTGTCATGATGGCATTTGGGGGCTGATCTTATGCCGCTGCTCCTTAGTGTGTCTGAAAATACTTTTCTGGAATAAAAAGCTTGGCCTTGAGAGGTGGCGATGCACTGGAGCAAATTACATGCTATGGTAGCCAAAGGCTGTAGTGCCTCCTTCATGCATTGATGCAACAATTTGAAGCTCAGGCTCCTGGCCGGAAACCGGGTAATTAGTGCAGTTGTAGTCTCTCATCTTCTGTCCCACTGGTATTTTTAGATACATAAAGGTGCTCGGTGTTTACAAACCACATCCTTTTGTGACTCAGGCGGAGAGGTGGAAGGAGCAAGAGGGTTAAACAAACCCTCTAAATAAAATATCATTCAATATGGATCCCCCTGCCCTATGGTCCTGTCTTGTTAATGATCCAGTGAAACAGAAACGCTGTGCTCAGAGAAGGTCAAGAAACTGAATTTCACTTCCGTGAAAAATGTTGAGGTTTTGGAAAAAATTTTGCCCTGAATTTTCAAAGCCAAACCCACGGCATTTTTCATGGAAGTGAAATTCTGCCATCTTTCATCTTAGAAACACTGACACATTCTGCAGTGAGGTTTCCAAAATGAAAGATCCCCCCCTGGGCATCCAAGCTCCCCTCCAAATGGAATAGTTTTGTGGCTACAGCACGGGCCCGGGACTCAGGACATTTGGGTTCCACACCTGATTCTTCCTTTGCCCCCCTGCATGACTTTGGGCAATACACTCTCTGGGCCTCAGTTCTCCAGCTATAAAATAGTGATAACAGTTCTTCCTTTTCCCACCCTTTGTCCAGCTTGTCTATCTCGCCTGGGAGCTCTTTGGGGGCAGGGACTGACTCTTATTGTGTGTATGCACAGTGCCTAGCACAACAGGGCACCTATCTCAACCGTGGCCCCTAGACACCAGTGCAACACAATAATGAGAGTGAGACAGACAGCTAAGCTGGAAACGCCCCTCCTCAGACTGCCTACCCTATTCACCATGTCTCCTAGGGCTACTGGACCCAAGCTAGATGGGATTTTCTCTCATTTAACTCCCCCCCCATCCCCCACAAGGCATATTAAGAGCCAGAATTAGGGACCCAGCCACACACCTTGTGCCATTGTTGATTTCTCAAGCCCTGGCCCCGCTGGTTTTCTGTATTCAAATCCTCCAGCTGATGTCCAGGTTTCTGACGCGCAGAGTTGCATCCACCCAGCCTGGCTTGGATCACATCATTGCTTTTAAAAAAGAAACAAAACAAAACTCTGTCTAGAAAAATTAATTAAAGGGTGAGACTTTACTCCCCAGTCTCACGCTGACAGGAAAAGCAGGTAAATGAATAAGACTTAGGGCCGATCTAGCACCTTTTTTCTCCATTAGTTAGCACTTGCAGGTTGCTCTGGACACTCACCATACCTCCTGGGACAGCTACGACCCCTAGTGCAAGTGACAGACCCACCTCCAGCTCTTGGCTTGGTCTGTGGAACCCATTGCTAGATGGAGTAAAACCACCCACTAACCTGCTCTGCATTCAGAGCTAAACACAAACCCCACCTCTTTGCCCAGGCCGGCCTGTAATAGCACTCACAGCTCACGCCCTCATCCTCACACTGCTGCATCCAGTAAGCAGCCCCTGAGTCTGCACCTTGCCAGTGAAGAAGGAAGGAAGAGAGGCCCCTGTTGGGTAGGTGGGTTGGTTTGTAACTCAGTGGGAGGCACTCAGCTACTAGACTGATAGGCTCTAGTGTAACACCCAGGATGGCTGAATGGATGGTGGTTTCATGTCTGTGGTGGGAGATAGA
Source organism: Chrysemys picta bellii (assembly GCF_011386835.1). NCBI lineage: Eukaryota > Metazoa > Chordata > Testudines > Emydidae > Chrysemys > Chrysemys picta. Next base: position 162,375,186 of record NC_088792.1, on the reverse strand, counting down.
CAGACGTCTGTATGGGGTATCGATGGATACACACCCTGTGCGGTAGGTTCGTATTATTATGGGCTCTGGTTTACAGCTGTGTAAACTGGAGAGATGAAGTGGCTTTAGCAGAGCTGGGACGGACTCAAAAGTGCCTGGCTGCAAAGCTAATGCTGCTAACAGGAGATCGTGCAATGGTAACACAGCCTGGTAAGATCCAATTACAGCCCTCCCCAGCTCAGACCCAGCTCCGCTTGTGGGATTAGAGATGAATGGATGGAAGCCCTTTGAGAGGAGCTCCGTGCTTTGGGCCGCTTGCTGCCGGTCTGGACTAGGGGAGATCTCAGGTACCTTCAGCTCATTCTTTTTCTGCTTTCCCATGCCCTTGTTTAGGTGTTTGTGGAGTTCAAACAATGTCCTGCATGGCGGCACATCACAGAGCACTTTGAGATAACCATGGCAACAGGACAGTAATTAATAGAAGACACTTAACGCCATGGAAACAAAACTGCAACAAACAAAGCGAGCTAGCAGGTGAGCTGGATGGCTCAGGGGATCCGAAAGGGCCTTGTAGCCCTAGGTCACCAGTTCAAACCTAGCCCGAGCGCGTAGCTCCTGGGTTTTAGCATTTGGTGGCCTATGTGACACTGGGGAAGGCAGAACTTATCTCAGTTTGGTTCTTAGCAGAGATGTGTTGGCAGGTAGCACTGACTGGTAGTCTTAGCTGAAGACAAAGACTGAAGGAGCCATGCAGAGGTGGGTCCCCCCGCCCCAGGTCAGTCTGACTCAGTAGCATTGATTTGCACTAGTGTAAGTGTTACCCAAGGTGCAGGGTAGTGGAGAATCGGGCTCTAGCTTTGTATGACACCCTGTATGCACCATTCAGAGAGATTTCTTCTGTTTCTCCCCTAAGCCTTGTTTTCTCATTGACGTAATGGCTGGGAGCTTTAGCTGGATCATTTCCTGGTACTTAGGAGCTTCCAAGCTAGTGCATTAATGGCCTGCAGTGCAAAGAAAATGAATGTCCTCAGCATCACAGCCACAGTAGCTTCAATTCATAAATCCGAATGATTTGGGGAGGGACAGAAAAGCTCAGTGAAGGCCAAACCGGTGTCCTTTGCCCCCTGCCCACCAGCCCCCAGGGCTGGGCATCTGGGGCTTGGAGAATGACACGTTTCACCCCAAGAGCAACAGACTGTTTTCTTCTAATGTTTGCCAGTTAGTGGCGCACTGATGAAAGGCGCTATGCTGAGCCCGGGTGACTGATGCTCCATCCTCTAATCATCCAGGGTGAAATTCACCCCGTGCACCACTGCAGCCCTATTTCGAGGCAGAAACATACTCCTTGTGCTGGCCCCTCTGCATGGGGTGAATTTCTCCCCTCACAGCAGGTGCAGCATAGGCTGTGTCAGCTCAAGCATCCCCCACATCCCTCCCCTGACCAAGCTCTCAGCCTGGATGGACCTGTAGAGCTAAAAGGGCAGTTCAGACTCCATGGCAACCCTGGAAACTGAACGGCTCCTTCTCTGTAGCCACAGGGCTTTGAATCTCAGCCCTTACACAGCAATGAAGTCCCCTGAAATCAATGGCTTCACTGCAGAACAGACCAGGGCTGCAGGGACTCTCTTGGGTAGGTCAGGGGCTGGGGCTCATTCCATGCTTGGCCTCGCTGCTGAGATGGTCCATAAGGATGACTGCCAATTAGAGCCAACTGGGATGGAGGGTTTTGTGATGTGGCCATCTCCCGGGAAGGAGTTAGACCAGTGGTATTAGCCAGAAAGTCTCTGCCCACTTGCAATTCAGGTCGTTACAATTAACCCCCATAAATCCCCCTGCGGTTTCAATCCAATATGGAATTCCTTTCCACTTCCTCTCCACTTGTTGAGCAATGTTGCTGTGCACTCCTAGGACATGATCTGAAGCCCATTGAAGGCAGTGGAAGCCTTTCAATTGACTTCAGTAGGCTTCAGATCATGCCCTTAAACAGTTGCTGCACTCCACCTCAGAGGTGGCTGCATTTCAGGAGTGGGAGAGGCAGAGTGGAAAGGGCATTGCTCTCAGGCTTAGAAAATCCAGGTTTTCACAGGCTCCCTGTGTGACCTAGGGCAAGTCCCTTAATCTACTCTGTGCCTCAGTTCCCATCTGTACAATGGGGATAATCGCACTGCCTTGCCTCAGAGGTGTGACTGTGAGGGCTCTGATGCTAAGATGATAGGCAGATCTCCATATATATGTACAGTATCTGTTTTCTAGGGTTACCATATTTCAGCAAGCAAAAAAGAGGACGGGAGGAGCCCCGCCCTAGCCCCGCCCCCCCACTTCCCGCCCCCCCAGAACCCCCAACCCTCCCCCCGTTCCTTGTCCCCTGACTGCCCCCTCCTGGGACCCCTGCCCCTAACTGCCCCCCAGGACTCCACTCCCTATCTAAGCCTCCCTGCCTCTTGTCCCCTGACTGCCCCAACCCTTATCCACACCCCCACCCCCAGACAGACCCCTGGGACTCCCACGCCCCATCCAACCACTCCCCACCCCCTGACAGCCCCTCCCAGAACTCCCAACCCATCTAAACCCCTCTGCTCCCTGTCCCCTGACTGCTCCGATCCCTCTCCGCACTCCTGCCCCCTGACAGCCCCCCCCAGAACTCCCAACCCATCTAAACCCCTCTGCTCCCTGTCCCCTGACTGCTCCGATCCCTCTCCCCACTCCTGCCCCTGACAGCTCCCACCCAGAATTCCCAGCCCCCCACCCCCCCGCTCCTTGTCCCCTGACTGCCCCCTCCTGGGACCCCTGCTCCTAACTGCCCTCCAGAACCCCACCCCCTACCTAAGACTCCCTGTTCCTTGTCCCCTAACTGCCCCCTCCTAAGACCCCCCCCAACTGTCCCCCAGGACCCTACCCCCTACCTGTACCCTGACTGCCCAAAACTTTCTCCACTCCCCCCAAAAAGCCCCCCCCCATTTCTTGACTGCCCCCTCCAGAACCTCCCTGCCCCTTCTCCTGCCCCCTGGCCCCCTTACCCTGCTGCTCAGAACAGGGTGTTGGGCTCTGTGCGAGCCGAGCCGGACACGTGGCTGAGCTCCCCAGCACAACAAAACCCGGTCCCTGGCCCTGCACAGTGCTGCTGGACCGGGCTGCAGGGGAGAGCTGCCGGCTCAGAATGCAGGGCGGATCCGGCTCCTCTACAGCTGCTCCGGAGTCCAGCCCGGGACTTTCCTGCAGCCCTCCCAGCTGCTCGCTCTGCTCTGCCGGGGAAGGGGGGAAATCCCGGACATTTTGAGTGCTTTACAAATTTCCCCCGGACGCTATTTTTAGAACAAAAAGGAGGACATGTCCGGGTAAATCCGGACGAATGGTAACCCTACTGTTTTCAGTCTGGGCTTGTAAAGGGCTTTAGGAAGAGTAGTGCTATCTAAGCATGCGCTGTAAACTATTAGTAACACTAGAGATGTTTGGGTTTGGTGAGAGGTGAAATTAATATAACCACTTTATTCTGTAGTGTATCTTTCATGCAAAGAGTAACCCCAGAGCACTTCACAAAGTTATATGTACAAGACAGCAGGCAGTAAATGGTATCTCTTTTTTAATGAATAACCCAGTGGTTTAAAGACATTTGATGGTGAATAAATTAAAGCACATTTTCACATGAGCAGGAAGTTCAAACACAAGTTTAATGCTGATGATACTCTATTTAACATAAAAGACGCTTTAGATATTTCTCTCAGGCTAGCTTCAGCTTCCCCAGTGAGTCGGTGGATTCTGCACAGTTGTGGGTCTCCGAGTGAGCGTCAGGCAGAGCCCACTTCCAGAATTAATAAGGAGAACTAGAGATGAAAGGCTGTGTGTCCCACTGGGGTAGGACTCTTTTTGAACGAATGACATAAAAAAGTAATTCTCAAATTCATGGGGTGCTTGTTCTGAACTTGTGACCACAGACAACCCCCATGGGGGGATTTGAAGGACTGTTCACCAGCCAGAACCTTTGTTGGAGTTGGGGTGGTCTCAGGTATTAGCATGGGTGTAGCTTCTTTTATTGCTTGGATATGTTTTCTCTGTACTGCTTTTCCCTTGAGAATAAATGTGCTTGCTTAGAAAGATCTGTGTGGTAACTTCACTGTGGCAATTTCACTGTTTTCTCCTCAGAGACGGTAAAGTAAAGCAGGCCTGCTGAGGCAGTCTGATTTTGCTGGGAAATTCACAGTGGAGGCAGGGAACTGTGCAGCCTGGAAATAGCCTGATCAGAAGAGAAAGGGATGCATGTCTCCGCCCAAGAGAGGAGATGGCTGGGGAGCTGGAAGTCTGAGGGTGGACGAGGAATACAGATGCAGGTGCCCAGAATTGTGACAATCAAATAATGCCTGCTGAAAGCAATTAAAACTGATCACAGTAAAGGACAGATGTTGTGTTCTTTTTTTAATACAAGTGGCTCATTATTGAGGTTTACATAAAATTTCATGATGGCTCAGATGAACTGGGAATGAATTTAGTAGAAGGTTCTGTAGTCTCTTTAGCTTTGTTGATCAGGAATTCAAACAGCTGTTAATGAATACCCCTGAATTAAACAAGCAATGGAAAAGGAGATGCATTGTAAGAAAATAGTTATTATAAAGAGGCAGTGTCCTCACAGAAGCAAACCTCTTCAGTGTTGAGGGCATGATTATCCAGCACCAGCTGAGGTGGAGTGGGCACTGTGTGCGCATGCCTGACATACGCTTACCACAACAACTGCTGTACGCCCAACTCACCAAAGGAGAAAGGAAACAGGGAGGCCAAAAGAAACGCTTTAAAGACACTCTCAAGATAAACATCAAGAGATGTAGCATCGACACCACACACTGGGAGACAGCAGCCCAGGATAGGGATAACTGGCAAAGTCTTGTCAGAGAGGGAACGTCCACTTCTGAGGAAAATCGCCTTGTCCTTGTTGCAGAAAAACATCAGAAAAGGAAGGACTGACAACTATCATGCAGCAATTACGGCCCAACCCTGTCTTCCAACACCACCTGCAATGTCTGCCAACGAGCCTGTGGCTCAAGGATCGGACTCCTCAGCCACCAAAGGACCCATGAAAAATAAAAGCTGTGAAAGATCATCCTTGACCTCGAGGGATCACCAACTGGATAACATCCTTCCTCACAGAGAATCCTCGTACACAGGGATCCTTTCATCCACTGCTGAAATGTAGCCACCTCTTGGGTGGAACGTGATAGCTGGATTTAACACTCTGACTCTTGCAAAAAGCGCATGCCAGTGAGATTAAACATCAGTTGTACTTATTTTATCGGCTTGTATTGGACTGATGAGGGCTTTGAACTATGCCGCCAAAGGTTACGATACCGTCTAGAAACAGGGGTTGTCTCTTAGCTGCACTTTCAACCTTTGACTTTCCACCTGGAGCTTGTTCAGCACTTCACTGTTCTTTCATAGATATTACAGAGAAGCAGTGCTTAATTTATAATGACAGAGGTCCAGGCCTCAAGCAATCAGGTGCTGGGGCTCAAGTAATTTTTACTTTCAAAACTGCTACGAACTGCCAAGCCCAGAGGTTCTGGGGCTACGAACTGCCAAGCCCAGAGATGCTGGGGCTACAAACTGCCAAGCCCAGAGGTTCTGGGGCTACGAACTGCCAAGCCTCAAGGTACTGGGGCTCAGCCCTAGTGAGCCCTAGCACAAATTAAGGACTGTAGAGAAGGGCCATTGAGATGTAAGCAAAAAGGGCCTTTGACATCTCTGGGCTGAGGGCTCCAGCCTGGAATTTTCTCCTCCTCCGGCTTCAAAGAAGTTACTGCTAATTTGACAGTTGTGCCAGAAGAGAATCAAGCTTGCTATCCTCATTGCGGTTACAGGAAGGAGCAGAGAGAGGCAGCAGCCAGTGGGGGGAGTGAGAGGGTTGGAAGCATGGATCTCCGTAAGTTCAGCACACAGCTATGAGCATAGTTGGAATACAGAGCCTCAAAGGATCAGAGAGCAGTCTGAATTCTCTTCCTCTCTCTGACACACAAACCCCTCCTGGAATTAACACAGTTCCTGAGTGCCTTTCCACCCTGACTTTCCTCTGCACCAGGTCAGTAGAGAATGCAATAGTTCTGTTGTTTGCACTTACAGATGGAATATTCAGCCCAAATGGAGAATCAGATTTTTCTTTTTCTTTTAAATGTACTGTATGCATAACCAACTAGTGAGCAAGAAATGTACCTACCCGGTTGGAATGGTTCTGTAGTTAGATGCTACTGCATTGTAGAAGTTACTTAATTCCTGACCACTGATGTCTCATTGTAAAAATGCCCTTAGCGCACTGAAAGTGTAGACAGCTGAGATGGAATTATTTTGCTGTTTAGTATATCATTTCAGAAGAAGCAAGGACTCCTATACAGAATAACGTACAGGAGGATTTTACATTCATCGTGTTGTTGAGACAGCTAGCTTCTTTCTACAGTTCACATTTGGAAGCTCATTTGGGAGCAGAATGGAAAGGTTTGAGTGATATAAAATGTATTACTTTGCTTTGATTCCACAGAAATAATACTTTGAAATTGCCTTTAATAATATATTGTTTATTTTGAAAGCATCTTCCATATGAACAGTGTCTCAAAATGCTCCCTGTATGGAAAAGTTCTATACAGTTGAATAAGGATAAAACCAACGGGGCTCAATAAAAATTAATCTAAAAATATAGATTTAACAGAGTCTGCTAAGCTTTCTATAGGTTTTTTGACCCACCCTTTCGAGAGCAGGGATAGAATTATTTATTCAGTCCTGTAAGATGTTTTCTAAATATCTATAGAAAGTGTGATTTTTGTTCTATTAAATTAGATAAAGACTTTGCCGTAGGAGTTTACAGAGCTGACAAAGACAGAAATGAAGGGGTTCAGGAAAGGAGAAAAGGGCTACTTTACTAAAAAGCTCACTAACCCTCTTCCATAGACGAATGGGAGATTAGGCACTAGAATAATGTTTTTCAGGTCAGACTGAAAAATAATTTGAGCGGCAACTCACAATGCTTTGTGGGAAAATATATATTTTAAGAACATAATAAAACCTGCTGGATGTGGAATGCACCTGTGTGTACTCATTCTGAATAACAGCAGGAATCCGTTCATTATCTTCTACTTATGGGGAAATGAGTTGTATACGCTCTTGAATGATGTACAGCAGAAGTTCTCATGGCATCAACTTCACCAGCATGAGTGCTCTGTCCTTGTGGTTGTGACTGGCCAGCCAAAACTCCCTGACAGACAAGGATAAGAAGGGACATGAATGGTGGGGGTGACTTGGAGGGATTTGTATTCCAAGACTGAATCTAATTCTATGTCCACCGATTTCTGTCTTTCTTTCAAATCCTAAATTTGGGGTCTGGCCCTCTCTTCTTGGAATTGTCCCCTTTATCAGCGGAGAGCTGTTTATCTGAATCCCTCCTCTTCTAAACCTCCATTTTCCCATCTTTTTTTCCCAGGAATCTGTAGAACAAAACCCTTCCCAGACCTTCCAGTCAAGCCAGGAAAATTAAACGGGGGGAATATTCTGAGGAAGTTTGAGACAAAGAAGTCAGATTATGAGGAGGCTAAAGGGACAGGACTGAGGGGAACTGACATTTCAATTCAACTCTCAGGCTGTGACCCGTGAATTACAGAACAGAGAGGAGTATCAGCACATAGACAGTCATAAATAACTGTTCACACAGGGATACTCAAACATAGATGGAAACTCTCTGCATAGCTGAGAGACTGAATTAGGTTAACAGGTCACATTTTACCTCTCAGGGATTGTTTCCTGCTCCAACCAAAAGAGATGCCCACAGAAGGATTCAATGGCAATTAAATGGTGCATACAAGGGTTGCTAACTGTGTCCATGAACTGCAAATGAATGGAGTCATGGTTATGACCCTGTAATTAAGGTCACTAATGCTGACCCCTTCTGCTCTTGTCTAAGCTTGCATCTCAGTTGCCTTTGACTCATGGAACCAATTGGGAATTGGGACAGGCTCCCGACCAATGACAGCATCAACGAGATCATCCTCAAGAACAGCTCCAATTCCAGCTCTCAGTTTACGGGAGTCCAGTTGATCCAGTCCTTCAAGCCCCTCATCATCCCCTGCTACACCCTGGTGGTGCTGATCGGCATCTTCGGCAACTATCTTCTCCTCTACGTCATCTGTAGGACCAAAAAGATGCACAATGTCACCAACTTCTTCATCGGGAACTTGGCTTTCTCAGATATGCTGATGTGTGCAACGTGTGTTCCTTTTACCCTGGCCTACGCCTTCAACCCACAGGGCTGGATCTTCGGGAAATTCTTGTGTTACTTCGTGTTCCTGATGCAGCCTATGACAGTCTATGTGTCCGTCTTCACCCTCACAGCTATTGCTGTAGACAGGTAACTGTAGTTCCTAGGTTTCAGAGGGGTAGCCGTGTTAGTCTGTATAGGCAAAAACAACGAGGAGGCTTTGTGGCACCTTAGAGACTAACACATTTATTTTATGCCCAAATAAAGTTGTTAGTCTCTAAGGTGCCACAAGGACTCCTCGTGGTTTTTGTAGTTCCTAGCCTTTGGAAATAATTATTTTCCTTTTTTTTTCACGTGGGCGAGGGAGTTATTTAGTAATTTTTTGGCCTCAAAATAGCAAAATCTTTTCATGAAATATCACTAAGAAATCTTTGCAATTTCACTGCAGCCCATCTTGCAGCCGCAGAATTTAGCTTTTCATTAAACAAGTATTTGCCGAGTGGTGGCTTTTTATTGCATTGGAGCATGTGACGCTTTGCAGTTTTGCATGATTCACTGTGAAAAATGAATTTCAGCAAAATGAAATTCCAAGTGTAAAAAATGTCCAGGTTTTGGCACAGAAAAAGGATCACTTTGGAGACGAGGGGGAACTGAAATTTTAATTATTTCAGTAATTAATTATAAATCTTATTACTTTCCCTTACATCACACTTTGCATCTTCAAATGTACAAATGTTAATATGCAAAAAGAAGAACAGGAGTACTTGTGGCACCTTAGAGACTAACAAATTTATTAGAGCATAAGCTTTCGTGGACTACAGCCCACTTCTTCGGATGCATGTTAATATGATAACCCTCACAGCACCCTAATGAGGATAGTCATGATTTTACAGATTGGGGAAACTGAGGCACAGAGTGGTGAAGGGCCTGATTGATTTTGTTTTATTAATGTATTTGAATGGTGTTTATCTAATGTACCTATTGACACCTCTAGGATCTGTTACTGACTTGTGAGAGACTGTGGGCAAATCAGAGGATCAGACTTTCAGTAGAGCTCAGGAACAGATTTGCAAACATTTAGCATCCACCGCTGGAGACAGATTTTTAAAAGAACCCTCAGCTCCCTCTGCAACACTTACGTCCAGGTACTAAAAGAGCTCAGCCCTCGGCATGTTGAGTAGAGCTATGCCAGGACAGGAATTCTGTTTCAAGAAGGATTCTGAGATGTCTAAATCTTAGCTCCGTTTCAAATCGGAAGAAAACTTGCAAATTTCAAAATGCTCTAAGAAGGAAAATTCCAGAAAAAAAAAGTTTCAGAGCAATCAAAATGTTTGGTGTCAATTTTGACTCTATTATTTTATGTTACAATATATAATATAATACAAATAAAAAGAAATTCAAAGCAAAAAGTTGTTTCAAAAATGCAAAATCAAAATGGTTGGTTTTCATTGCCGGGATTTGTTTCCCCCAAACTAAATTTTGGTGCATACAACATGGTTTTGATTTTGAGACAACTGCATTTTGCAAGGCAGTTCCACTGAAGTTCTTCCAACCAGCTGTAGTTCTCAGCTCTTTTGTAAGCCTTGCCACTTACAGGTGTCTAAGTGGGAACTGGGCTCTTCTGGAAATCTGATTCTAAATTGTTTTGTATAATGGGAATACACTATCCAGGGTGAGAGGCTTAGTGTTTGTAAAGCATTTGGGCATCCGTGAATGAGAGGTGCTAGAGACATTATTACAGACACAGCCAGGAGTTCCTGTGTCTCAGTCGGAATGAATATTAATTTCCCTCCCTCTTATTATTTCCCTCCATTTCCTTTGCTGCAGCTGTTTCCTACAGTTCTCGTGGTCAGTTCTGCTCACACATGTTAACTTGCAGCCCCATTGGCTCAGCATATCCCGCTGAGATCATTTAAAGGATCAATACATTCCTTCAGGGCCCCTCCTTGGCCTGACTCCAAGCTCTAGGGATTGAGGCTGGGAAGGGGGATTGAAAGTTGTGTAACACCAGGGCAACCAATGGGGAGCAACTCAGTAGTAGCCCCGGCATTCCCCTGTGTTCCGGGGCTGTGTTTCCCTGAAGAAGGCTGCAAAAAGGAGTAAGCTCCTTATTTTCTCCCCTCCACCGCCCAGGTGTGAAAAGGAGGGACCTACTCTTGCCCACAGGGATCTGGACCAGTACTGCGGGTTTCTTCTCCCACAAGATGGGATTAAAGGGTGCTCAGCACTGCATAGGATCAGGCCATTAGGGCCAGGACCGGCTCTAGCTTTTTTGCCGCCCCAGGCAAAAAAAAGAAAGGCGGCCGGACTGCTGAAGCAAAAAAAATAAGAAAAAAATGGCAGCCGCAGGGAGCGCGTGGAGAGCGGTCAAGGCGGCTCGCAGGGGGGTGAAGGGCAGTACCCGCCCGCTCCCTCCGCCCGTGGGCAGCCAGGCGCTGCAGCCCGCTCGCAGCTGGGCGAGAGGGGCTCCCCCCTCCGGCCTTGGGGTGCCTCTCCCAGCTGGGCAGGCTCCGAGGGGGCCAACACAGGTAGCGCTGGCTGGGGTCTGCAACCTCTGCGCGGGGCCCGCATTGTAGCGGGGCTCGGCACAGTGCAAACGGCGCTGGGATCAGTGGGGCCCGCCCCTCCGCTGTCCGTCGGGCCGCCGCAGAGCCCTCCCTCCCTCCGGTGCCCGCCAGGCCGCCGCAGAACCGTCCCTGCCACCAGTGCTCACTGGGCCGCCGCAGAACCCTCTCTCCCTGCCTCCACTACCCACCAGGCCGCCACAGAACCCTCCCTCCCTCCCTCCCTGCCACCACTGCCCACCAGGCCGCCGCAGAACCCTCCCTCCCTGCCTCGACTGCCCGCCGGCCGCCACAGAACCCTTCCTCCCTGCCTCCGTTGCCCGCCAGGCTGCCGCAGAACCCTCCCTCCTTCTGGTGCCCGGGGGCTGCAGGAGGTGCTGGCTCAGCCGCTCCTTTAAAGGCGGCTCGGCCGGGCCGGGCTCAGAGCAGCACGGGAGGCGGAGGCCGGTGCAGGCGCCAGGGAGTGGTACGTCCCGGGGAGCCCAGCGGCACGATGAGTGGTGGGGATCGCTAGTTCCTGCCCGCCCCGGACCAGGGTCCATGCCCCTGCAGGGTTGGGCTGGCCGCCCCAAGATTGGCTGGAATGCCTCCCCTTACAATGTGCTGCCCCAGGCACGTGCTTTCTCGTCTGGTGCCTGGAGCTGGCCCTGATTAGGGCCAGATTTTCAGCAGAGGTCACCACCTGTTCAGGCATCTAAAGGAAGTGGATGGGTTTTCCATTGAGAGGTATGGGAGCTGCTGGGCACTTTTGAGAATCTGGCCCTTAATGTGTATAAACCAAATTCACAGGCCCTTCCTCAGTTTTTACTCCCACAGAAGTTAATGGGAGGCTTGCCTGAATGAGGACTGAGTAAGAACCTCAGGCTTTGGCCCTAGGTTGGGTCAGTTGTTTCTTGCTCTCTAATAGCTTGATCTTGAGAGGCATTGAGTAGCACAATCAAGCCCAGATGAAGCAAGCACCTGGAATTAGATTCCCATTGGTCACTTTCTTCTAACCCAGCTCAATTTCTTGAGGCTTCTCTTCATTTTCAAGTGCTTTTCTTTTGGTGCCTGTCAATTACCTCACTTACAATCCATGCTGTCTGGAGTCCCCTCAGGGCAAGATTAATAAACGTCAGCCATCCAGCTCTTCAGATGTTTTCTGCTCACCAAAGCAAATCAGCTCTCACTCCTGACAGTTCCCAGGCAGACTTCCCATGAGAATCTGACACACCAAACACAGTGCTAGCGGTCATTCAGCATCAAATCTAGCACTAGTGCACATCCAGGCCACCAAAGACTGAACATTTGAACAACTCAGACCATCATCTCCTGCAGATGACAGCTTCTATTGCTCTGAATTCTAGTACATAACCCTAGAAACTAGAGTTGCCAATAGCCTAGTAGGTCCAGCTTCCGCTGCACGGTGCAGGATTGCTCCTTTTCGTAGTTAACTGTAGTAGGAGGGGCTTGGGTTTAAGTCATAGGACTGAGACTTAGGAGATCTGGCTGCAGTTCTGGCTCTGCTGCAATTCTGTGTGTCACCTGAGGCAAGTCACTTACTCTGCCTGTGCCTCGGTTTCCCCTCTGTAAAAGGAAGTAACAACACTTTGTTCCCCCAAAGGGGCGTCGTAAGACTGTTCATTAAGGTATGTGAGGTGGTGATGGGTGTCAAAGGAAAACCAATCCATATTTATACCACTGTAGATCTTCAGTAACTTCACTGCCATCAGAGGAGTGACACTAGTGTAAGTGAAAGGGCCCCCAGACTCGGTGTTACAGACTGACTGACAGTGGAGTAGTGCCTCATGCCCACACTGGAAACGAACAGGTCTGTGCTGCTGCAGTGAAAAGACCAACTGGAGAGAGTAACGTTGGGTATGTCTACACTGCAAATAAAGGTTATGGTCGTAACTTGCCTTAGCTAACTCAGGTTATAATAACAGTGAAGACACTGCAACTCGAGTTAGCAGCACAAGTTCAACCCTATAGGCCAGGGGTTGACAACCTTTCAGAAGCAGTGTGCCAAGTCTTCATTTATTCACTCTAATTTAAGGTTTCGTGTGCCAGTCATACATTTTAACATTTTTAGAAGGTCTCTTTCTATAAGTCTATAATATATAACTAAACTATTGTATGTAAATTAAATAAGGTTTTTTAAGATGTTTAAGAAGTTTCATTCAAAATTAAATTAAAATGCAGAGCCCCCCGGACTGGTGGCCAGGACCCGGGCAGCGTGAGTGCCACTGAAAATCAGCTCGCACGCGTGCCATAGGTTGCCTACCCCTGCTATAGGCTTCCACTCGAGCTGCTAACCCAAGCTAAAAGCCGAGTTGCTGTGTCTTCACTGCTACTTCAGCTCACATTAGCTAACCCAATTTAAGAACACGCCTTTTCTGTGGCGTAGATTTAAAGTGAGACAGTTAGGGCCAGAGCCTCGGCTGCTGTAATCCATGTTGCTCCAGTGAAATCAGTGGAGTTAGGTCAATTTATACCAGCTGAGGATCTGGCCTGAGATTTTTACATTCACTGAATAATCTCCGGCATGTTTATTCAACTGTGTGTACGCGCAGGAGACTACATATGTCCTCCTCTGTGTGTCTCGTACGGTGCTGAGCACATTGTCTGCACTACACAAACAGCAGTAATAACTGATCGTATCAACAAGGAGATTATAAAGCAGGCATCAGGGCAAATGGAAATTAATCCTCCTCAGAGGGATGCAACAAGACTAGTCTCAGGAGAAAGCCAGGCAGTATCTCCATGCTTCCCCGTGATTTGTTCATTCACTATTTGCTAAACCGCTCTTTGCACAGCTCTCCAGTCCACTGCCTGGCAAATAGAGACTCATTCAGGAGAGAAGCTCAATCCTGACCCACTCCGCACACACCCAGCTCTGTCACTGCACCTCATTGCTGAGCTGAGCACCCGCTGCTTTTCCAGCACCAGGTTTCTGTTGAGCAGAAAATACCAGCTGTGCACTATAGCTATATGGGTACAACTAGGATCTAGGATGAGAAAGAAACAGCCCATTTTCCCTTGTGCCAGGACTGGGATTTGAACCATAATCTTTTGTTCTTTTCCGTTGTCTTTGGTTTGGGCTGTAGCAAGCTTCTGACCTGGTTGGGAGAAGAGCTTGTTATTGAGGGCATTGACATGAAGTCACTGCAGAGCCCACTACACATACATCAAACTCTGCATTACAAGGTGTCTTTTCCCTCAGTGCTGTTGCTTGCTGTAAAAGTGGGAAGTCTATGTGACAGTGCGGCTTATGGCATGATAGTGACATGATCAAACATCTCTACTGTGCCCAGACAAGACTTTGTAAATCCAGTACCAAGCTTCTTACTTTCTTGGAGCTGCTGCAAACACTGGGTGTGACAGATTGAGCCAATGACAGAGCCTAGATCACTGCAAATAGCAATTCCATTTCCTTTCCTCCTTCTGCACTTTGTATTGAAGTCCTGTGGCTTTGGCACTCATCAGGGCTGGAGAAATGCCATGGTACGGTGAAGATTAAACCAGTGTCATCACGCCAGAAGGTTCCAAATTGTGAAGCAAACACAACAGGAATATGCTACTCAATCTCCTTCTCTTTGTGTGAGGCATATTTGTGCCCCATGCTTCTTTCCCTATAGGCAGAAATCATAAAGTGTTCCTCATGCTTGCAACTTGTAGCCAGCTGTGTTGCAAAATAAGCTAATTTCACATCCCTTCACCTGACCAGGAGGGCTAAGCAGCCAGCATGGGACTAGAAATGTGTGTGTTTAGTTTGGGAGTGAACTTTCTATTGCTCTTGTTCCGATTTCAATGCCACTAAATAATGATGTCCTTGACTGCTGGTTCTGTAGAGCACTAGGTATCATTTCTGCAAGTTCCAGGTTATTAATACCTTGCTATACAAATCTGTGCCAGACAAATTGTTCTGACCCCCAAATGGCAGGCACGATCCCTTCCTAAACGGAGACAGACATGGGATCGGGGTTGGGGCTTCTTTTTTTGGGCTTTGGAACATTGTGTTTCCATGGCGATGTCACTTTTGTAGGGAAGGCTGCAGTCCCAGTGGGGAATAGAAAGAAATAGGCGGATTCCAAAACTAAGCCCCAGATACAAGGAGCATTTTTAATGCAAACATGACTCAGATGCTGGCAGAACAAAACAGGTGCAACGGAGGCAAAGCAGATTAGACGAACAAAGAGAAGATTTAGGCTGGACTAGCAGGAAAGAACTTTCTGACAGTGAGATCTCTTAGGATGTAGGATGACCTGCCAAGGGGAGTGTTGGAAATCTGGTTACGTGAGACTTAAATATACTTGGTAACTGTGCTGTTTGGTCTGATCCTGCATTTTCTGATGGGGGGGCTGGACTAGTTATGTCCCAGTAAGGCTTTCCCATCTTGAATTTCTGTAACTCTCTTTGCATTTAGGATTGGTCTGTTCCTCCATGTTCAAGGAGAATCTAGACGAAAGGAGCAGCAGCATTCATAACCCCCTTTATAACTGCACACTTAGGGCTACATGTTCAGGGAGCCCTACTTTTAACTACTCCCTTTCCTTCCCTAAAGCAGCATTAGTGGGTGATTCTGTGGTACATTGCAAGGTACAGAAGGCACCACTAGCTTGGAATGGAAAATGTCATCACTGAAAATATCTCTCTGTTTCTGTCTGTCATCTTAGATGTTTCTCAAGCTCCCATCACCATAAGTCTTCTTGGCTGCATATTATTTATCAACGTAAGGCCTGATTCACCACTCTCTTATACATGTTTCATGCCAGTGTTACTTCACTAACTCCAAATGAGTCATGCCAGGGTGAAGCTAATGGAGTGGAGTGGAGTGGTGAATCAGGCTCATATTATTCAATCAAACCAGGCCTCTGTGTTAATTTTTCTCCATCCAGTCTTTGGAGTTCAGGCACCTTCCCAGGAATTACGAAACTGGTCAGTACCCTTAAATTCAAAGGTTTGGTTAGGAAATTATAGCAGATCAGAAGGATTTAGCTAGAACACTTAGCTGCCCTTTTCCAAGGGACTCTTTCAGATAGGATGACATTCTCCTGTGTGCAAAGAGGCAGCACACAGCCTATTCACCACCCCAGTTCCACATGAGTCCTCAAAATAAGTAGGACTTAGGTGGTGCAGGAATTTCTCACCCTTACATCCCTAAAGAGATATATACGTTCTGTGAGAAACGGTCATATCGCAGCCCAACAGCATCCAGAATGAAATGGCCTTAAAATATTTACTCTGTGAATGGGGCAAGTAACAGAACCTTCAAATTTTGTTTCAAAGTATCACCTTTGCCAATGCAATGCAATGGTCAGGTAATGTTCAGTTCAAAGGTCCCATTTATACTAGAATTAAGGAATTCCCTTGCACCCCTGAGAAAGAAATCAGGAGTAAGGTTCTGATCCTGCAAAGACAGGCGTGTGCTTCATCTCAATGAGCTACTCGTGTGTAAAGTTAAGCGGGAGCACACATCTTTTATAAGCCTAGGTCCAGCCTGAATTTAGCTCTGTATATGGCTATCCCACTCATATGATAGCACAGATTGATCAGAATCCTGCTTTTGGGATGTTCATGTCAGAGAAATCAGTTCAATTGCTATGCAAACTTCTTCTGCTGAGGGTTTGTTTAATTTCAGATGCTCCTTTCCAGTCCCTATTTTCCATTATAATCTTGAATGTTTTGTGCAATCTAATCATAAAATACAAGTAAAGGGATAAGAAGGTCATAATAAAAATAGAGATAATTTGAATAATATCTAACTGGGGCATTTATTACTAGCTGGAATGTAGGCTGGGACACAGCTAGATAATTTCAACCAAAATTCTCTCTGGCCCCAGGGTGACCAAATGTCCCAATTTTATAGGGACAGTCCTGATATTTGGGCCTTTTTCTTATATAGGTGCCTATTCTCCCCTTCTCCCACCCCGTCCTGATTTTTCACCCTTGCTATCTGGTCACCTTATCTAGCCCTGAAACAAGACACCACATAACCATGTGCTGAAATTTGAGCACGGGCTTAAGTCTCATTGACTTCAATAGGACTTAAGCACGTTTAAAGTTCAGCACATGCTTAAGGGCTATCCTGAATAGAGATGCTTTCCTTGCATCCGACGAAGTGGGCATTCACCCACGAAAGTTTATGCTCCAATACATCTGTTAGTCTTAAAGGTGCCACAGGACTCTCTGTTGCTTTTTCCTGGATGTGAATGTCAATCAGTTACATAGGTTCAAACATCAAGGTGAAGAGGGAGGTACGGATACCTACATAGACAGACAGTCAGAGGGTTGAGGGGGAGAGCTGAGTGTGAGTTAGTGCTGAAGGTAGAACACCCAGTATGTGAAAGGTGCTACATAAAACCACATTTTATTCACTTAAAATGGCTGGCAGGAGGCTTAGCTCTTACGAGTCTTTGATCATAAGAAATAGTGAGGAAATGAGTACAATGCACATAGTGAAGGAGGAGAAAAGAGATTAATTAGGTGATTTTTTTTGTTTTTAGTCTTTTTAAAAATGCTGCCTGAAGCTCCCAAGTATAATTCAGAGTAACTTCATACAAAGGGCTGCTTGGGAGGTTGATCAGGAGCCTTCTGATAGGCCGGGTGTTTCTGGAGACAACTGAAGGCACCCACTGTTTAACACAAGGCCTCAGGGTGGGGAAAATAAAAGCCTCTATTATTTCATTCTTCCACGATAAAAGCTGTTCCTAGGGGTTAATTCTGTGCCTGTGTCTCTGCTGGGATAATTACAGCTCTTAGGGACTAGAGGCTTTTCTGCGCTGGAAGGGTATCATTTCCTGCAGATTTGGCACCTCACGTCAGGCCTTTTTGCTTAATTTAATGCAATAGAAATGTAATGTTAATGAAATAAGAAAAAGCAGCCATTAAATGTTTGACTAACTCGAAAATGACAGCTTTGCAACTGAGGGGAAAACCTCTTTTGTAGCTTTTGTGCTTGGCCCTGGAATTTGCTGCTGCTGCTGCTGAGCTGACGGCTGCTGATTCCCCTTGGTTATGTGGAGTTGTATCGATTAAGGACTACCAGAAGCTTTAGGGATTGTAACTAGTGGCACTAGGGTAGGACTAGAACAGAGCAAGAGCCCACTGAGTCTGATAGCTTGTCTCTGATGGTTGTCAGTGCTGGATGCGTCAGGAGATGTAGTTCTCCCCAACTGAGCAGTACTATATATATACATTATGGCCAGGAGCGCTGCCAGCTTTTCTGCCGCCCTAGGCGGCGGAAGGTCCCGCCCTGAACTGCCGCCCCCCACAGAGGTGGCAGAAGGTCCCGCCGCCGAAATACCGCCGCGGTCGCCGCCCCCCAAATTGTAGTGCCCTAGGCGACTGCCTAGGTCGCCTAATGGGTTGCGCCAGCCCTGATTATGGCAGGAAATGGCTTTATTACACCATCAAGTGATCACTTTAGACCCTGAAACCTGGTTGATAGTCCTTGTAATTTTACCTTAGCTAGTGCAACTGGCAGATGCTGTTCTTACTGCACTCACTCTTTGCCTCAGTTATATACTGTGATGGTGAGTTCCAAAGGTTAACTACAGAATGTATGAACTACTCTCTCCTTTCATCAGTGTAGAAACTTGATGCTTTTTAAAATGTAATTTAATGTTTAACCTTCTAATTTCAGCAAGTGCCCTTTTGTTCTTGTATCCTGGGATGAGGTAAATAGGAGAAACCACCTGGGCATCTCTGTACCCTTTGATACCTGTATCCAATACTGTCTGGCCTTTCCTTTTCCTCTGTCATTCCTCCAACCCAGGTAATGTCGATGAAGCTGATCAAATATACAGTAGACATAACTTTGTGGTACAGCGCCCCAGGATTCATTAACAATGATGGGCGCTGTGCCTCTGAAACCATACACCGAAAGATAGTCCTCTGTAGTAGTCACCAGCAGATGAGGAGATCTTTCCATCAGTGACTCCACAATTCAATAGGGGGCAGCGTTCTTTGTTCTCTTACAGAGTGGATTCCCTGTGCATTAATTGTGGGTGAAGCACCGTCCTGTGCAGAGGAGCCAGCACAAGCCCTAGGCACCCTGTGGCGCCCACTTGAGCCGTATCCGGAGGATTTCAGAGATGCATAGCACTAGCTGTCTGCTTGGAGAGGGGTTTAGCCCTCTGCGGAGAAACTTCAACCCCATCCTGACACTGAAACACCTGGACCGGAGCTTGGATGAAAATGAGCACTTTGCCGCGCTCCGGCCGGGGGAGCGGGGACGCGGGACTTCCCGCGCTCCGGCCGGGGGAGCTGGGCCGGGGGATTTGCCGCGCTCAGGCCGGGGGATCGGGGCCGCGGAGTTGCCGCGCTCCGGCCGGGGTTGGGGGGCTCCGGCCAGGGTAGCGGAGCTTACCGCACTCCGGCTGGGCGAGGGGCCCTCTTAGGCGGGGGAATCGGCCTAAAGCCGGCCCTGAAGAGCAGTCATAGCTTTCAAAGGTGGGGCAGAGGGAGAGTGCAGTTAAAACAGCATCTCCACTGTTGTAAATACATGAACACAAGGACAGCAGCCGAACATGTGCAGTTAATGTAAAACGGTCTCTAGCGGCTAATTTAGGTAACCGTTACTCAGTATATATCATTGTGGAGGAGTCTCACCCTCTGGCAGCTCGGCAGGGGGCTGTGTAGCTGGTAGTGACCACTCTGTTCATGCAGTTGGTCACTGGCGCATTTGTTTACTGCTCCAGCTCCACCATCCTCTACCCATGGACCCAAACGCTAGTTTCAATGTCTGTCAGGTTCGGTGCAAACAATAAGTTCTTCAAAAAGCAATGTGAGCTCAGCTTGACTCCTCCCCCAGCTCAGTCAGGAGGACCCCTCATGACCCCTCAGGGTGAGATGCTTCCTATACATGCTGAGGCCTTATTTGAGTCTTGATACACGCACACACGCCAGGAGCACGCCCTGACTGGTGAGATACATGAGCTACAGGGATAACGCCATTTAAGAGAAAGCACCCACACTCATTCCCTCTCCCTCTCTTTCCAGGTACTATGCCACGGTGCACCCGCTGAAGAAGCGCATCTCGGTCACCACCTGTGTGTATGTGGTGGGTGGAATCTGGTTGCTGTCCTGTGCACTGGTGGCCCCTGCCATCGCCCACACGTATCACGTGGAGTTCCAGAAGGAGGGCTTTGCCATCTGCGAGGAGTTCTGGATGGAGGAGGAGAAGGAGCGCCTGGCCTATGCCTATAGCACCCTGATCATCACCTACATCCTGCCCCTCTCAGCTGTCTCCCTCTCGTACATCTGTATCACAGTCAAGCTGAAGAACCGTGTGGTGCCCGGTCACCCAACACAAAGCCAGGCAGAGTTTGACCGGGTGAGGAAGAGGAAGATCTTCCGCCTCATCGTGCTGGTGGTGGCTGCTTTTGGGATCTGCTGGCTCCCCATCCACGTCTTCAACATAATTCGTGACATAGACATCAATCTCATCAACAAGCACTACTTCCTGCTCATCCAGCTGCTCTGCCACTGGTTCGCCATGAGCTCCTCCTGCTGCAACCCCTTCCTCTATGCCTGGTTGCATGACCGCTTCCGCAGTGAGCTGAAGAAGATGTTCACCTTCAAGCAGAAAATCATCCCCACTAATAACTGCGTAGCTGTGAGTGTGATGCTCTGAGGCCCGGAACCTGGATTCTCTGCTTTCTGACGGTCTCACATTCCTCTCACCCTTTGCATCCCAAACTGATACACACAAGAATCAGCTCCTCGCAGGTGGAAGGCTATGACTATTTAAGTGTTTAACAGCAGCCAATCACATTGCACCAGAGTTCCGGGACGTGAAGTGAATGATGCTGTATTACAATGGGAGTTTGGGATTTTAAATTACAGAAGTAGAATGTTCCCTAGCTCTTGCAAAAAGTGCCGCCTGGTCTTTAATGTGTGCAAATCATGGGATCCTCAGATTTCTGCCTCATGTGCTCCAGCAGTATCATGTCCTTTAGAACGTGATGAAGCTCAGTACTCACTCAGAGGAAAGAGCACAGGGTATCTCCCACATCTGCATGGTCCTCAGATGTCACCCATCCAAGAACTGAACTTTAAGAAGCAGAAGTGCTTTTTAACCCAAAGCACGATCAGTCTGGGGAATGCACCATCACAAGGCATCTTTGAGGTACAGAACATAGGAGATTTCAGAATAAGGATACCCACAACACTAGACAGGACCAAAATATCAAAGGGATACACACCGTCATGCGTAAGCCAAGCACTAATTGCAGAGGGTCAGGAAGACATTTTCCCAGGGGGACTGTACTACATAACTGTCCATTGTGGGGGTTTACACTTTCCTCAGAAGCGTCTAGTATTGTCCACTGTGGCAGACAAGATTGTGGACTAGCTGGATCTCAGGTCTGGTCCAGTCTGGCAGTTCCTATGTTTGTACAGCCTGCTTGCCTTGTTGGATATGACACTATCACAGCACAAAGCAGCATGACTTCAGGGCAATAGCCTGGGGAAAAGTGGATTTGTGTCTAATGGTGATGGGAGGGTGGGTATATGTGAACAAATACTGCACCATATTCAGCCCTTCATATATGGGTGCACAACCCCCACCTCTCCCGATTGAGTT
Organism: Chrysemys picta bellii; assembly: GCF_011386835.1. NCBI lineage: Eukaryota > Metazoa > Chordata > Testudines > Emydidae > Chrysemys > Chrysemys picta. The sequence goes on along the minus strand of NC_088792.1, from coordinate 162,353,855 downwards.
AAATAGGAACTGCTCCTCCATTCAGCGGGCGTGAAAGGTTGACTTATTGTGCATAGTTTTCTTTCTTTCTCTCTTTCTTTTTATTATTTTATTTTTTATTTTTAACAGAAGAATGATTTGTTTGGCCATGGGAGGGGCTGCTTAAGTCAAACAGAAGCTTGGGACAGTGAAGTATATGCACCAGTGTTTGGGGTTGCAATGTAACCTTGTCAAAGCATTCCTGTGTCTAATACAAAACTCTTTCTTTCTTTCTTGCATATCTCAGAATGAGGTTTGTTGTAATAGTACAAAAAATATAAAGGAATAACTTCAAGATTCCTCTCTCAAATGCTGAGCTTAGAGGCGATTTTCTTTTCCAAAGTGCAGATGCTGCAGCCCTGATGCCTGCTGGGAACAGAACTGCAGTGAGTGAGATCCTAGTGACGTGTAACTGACATGATTCTAATGATTTCATCCCTCACCTGCTGTTCGCTGAGCGATGTGTTTGATGCCTAATAAAGCAGTGCCAGAGACTTGAGATTCTTTTTTCTCATGATGACTCCATCAAAGAGAGGTCTGTTTTCATCCAGACATCAGTGGATCTGGATATGGGAGGAAGGGGAGGATGTTTCCCAATGGCTATAGAACAGGACTAACAGTCAGGACTCCTGGGTTCTGTTCCCAGCTTTGCTACTCTGTGGCCTTGGCCTAGTCACTGCACCTCTCTGGGCCTCAGATGTGGCTAATAAGACTTCCCTATCTCACAGGAGGGTTACGTGCCCAACCAACATTGGGATATGAGTGTTCAGCCATGGGGAAATGTCTATGCAATGAGTGAGGAAGGAGATGCTGGGTGGGTGAAAAGCCTCTTATGTAGTCCCTGTTCCATTTCCTTCTCCCTCTTTCCCCCTCCTCTTCCTGTGCCTTTACCCCAGGGCCCAGTGAGGGGTCCTGGACCTGGATTTCCCACCTTCTCTCTGCTCCTAGCCACATTCAGAAGCTGGCCTGGAAAGGGTTTCACTACTTCACCCCATTGCCTCTCTCCAGGCCTTAGTGCAGCTACAGGATTTTGGGGCAGGGAGGTACATTGGTACCATGGGGATTTTGTGATGTTACGTTGTGGCCTCTCTCCTTTCTGGAATCAGCCCTGATAATCCCCTTTGACAAAGGGCTGCAGCAGGCTGACACTCGTGTCACCCAGCCAAAGGGCACTGTGAATCTGCCCAGTCACCCAGCTACCTAACAGTTAATCACCTACCACCCATAAAAGACATACACTGGCCTCAGAGAGCTCCCTGTTGAGGGACACCACGTTAGCCCCTGCAACGCCAGGCCCAGTGGGAGCTCAGTAGCAGCACCCTTAGGGGCACTGCCCAGATTGTGTTCTGTAGGGTCCCAAAATGCGACCCCTTGTTGCCCCACTCTGTGTAACTTCAGGGTGAAGGCTGGGGAGATCAGATGCAGATTTCTACTGCTTTGATGTGACAAAGCCAAGCCAATGTGGTGGCTACACTGTATGCATGTATTTTGATTTGATAAATGCATATGCAGAGTTGATGTGGCCCATAGGACCCTGACAAGATGCCTGCGTGGATCTCAGTGTCAGTCACGATTTAGACAGACCAAATTCCTTCCAGGCTTGTGCCAGCCTGTAGGATACTGGCAAGGATGCAACAAAATCAATGTGTTTCTTACGTACTTCATTTCCCATTTATGAGAAGGAGGAGGAACCAGAAGAAAGAGGAGGGAGGGAGGAAAAGAAGCAGAAGAAATTCTAAGTCTGAGCAGCAGAGAATGGAGAAGGGCAGAGTTCTCTGTGGAGAATTCAGTGCGGCTCTTTTTTTTGGCAAAGAATTGTTTAAAAATGCATCAATAAATCATTTTGCTTGAAAATGTCAGAGTAACTCCTGAAAGCCAGTCATTCCTCCTGGGGTGTATTTTAAACAGTCTCGGGATAGGAGAAGGGAATTGATTCTTAAAAGGAAACAAGCGCCAGAGGAACCGCAGCCTCGGAAAAGAGGAATGTGCCTCCTTTATCAGGAAGCAGGAAATGCTGGAGCCCATCTCCAGAGCTTAGCAGGAGAGGGTCCCTCCTGTGAGGTGCTGCTGGCCTCTGAGTGGTGCTGAGCATCTTCAGCTCCCACTCACATCAAGCGAGGTGCTCAGAACCTCTCACAAGGGGCTTTCCACCTGGCAGGATCTGTCCCACTTTCTTTCTTCTGCAAATCCTTGCAGAGAACAGGATGCAGGAGGAGGAAGATCTGACAGAACATCAAAGCAATCACTCCCCCTTGAAACTCATTTTGTTGCTTAATAAATTCCGATGATAGATATGGAGCGGCTGTGGGCTTTCTCAGTTCCTGAGCTCCAAAGAGACTGAGATAGCTGCAGGAGGGAATAGAGCTCCCTCCCCCTAGTGCCACAGCAACCCCATGCTCTGCCTGTTTCCCTCAACAAGGGGCACATGGGCGTTTCTGCTCCCCATCCCTCTGCCCTCACTGACCATCACAGATTTTCTCTTGTGCGTGTTCAGTTTTTCTTTTCTGGTCCCTACATGAATTTATAGCAAACTTCCGCCCCCCCACCCACCGGCAGGTCCTTATCTCAATGACCTCTTGTAAACACTGCTCTGATTGCCTGGGAGAGGAGTTTAACGCATGACTCATTATCAGAGGGGTAGCCGTGTTAGTTGGTATCCACAAAAACAGCAAGGAGTCATCTCCATTCAGCTGAAGAAGTGGGTTTTTTACCCACGAAAGCTTATGCCCAAATAAATCTGTTAGTCTTTAAGGTGCCACCGGACTCTTTGTTGTTTTCATGACTCATTCAGACTCAATAGGCACACAGAGTGGATCTCCTTCCGAAGGTACCAGCCCTCCCTGAGCTCCGGTTTGGTTTTGGAGAGTTCTCTCTCTGCCCCCTCATTGCACTGCCTGTCACACTGGGGTGCCTGTTGGTGGGGTTCTGAATGCTTTTCACGCCCCAGTGACAGCAGTAGCAATCTAGGCGGGAGAGTGGCTGGGCTGCTCAGTGCTGGAAGCATGCTAGAGAAAATCAGGGCAACTGCAACTCTCTCTCTCTCTCTCAGAAAAACCTAGGCACCCAGTGCTGGGGAGCAAGGGGATAAAAAAGGCTCATTGCTGTGAGTCACATGTTGCCTTCCGAAGCCGTTCTCCATATTGCAGTCTCTCTATTTCAGCAGCTCTTAAAGCACCCCTGGGTTTTCCACATGAAGTACCATAAAGTGGAGATCTTATCCACTCCTGTGTTGAAGCTTATTACCTCATTACTGTCTACCTCAGGAGCACCTAACTCGCCTCCCAGCCTGGAGGTAATGCTCACATACCGTACTAGTATTTTACATGTGGATCCATCACTAGGCTATTGTTGTGCTCTGCTAGAACCATTGCCCAGAAATCCACTTGCCTTTTTTCCTCCCATTCTTAAGCTTTGTTTACTGAAGGGTTTAAAGTTTTATCCTGCATCAAATCTCTCCAGACAGTGCTGCGGCTCAGTGTGCATGAACATTTCTCTGTGCACGTAAGACGCTGTCTCTAGTGGTTAGGCCATTTGGACGTGTGTTGCCCTCCTCATTTGTACTGACTGCTGCCTTCCTTACTTTTGCATCATCAGCAAATTCCATTGCCTCGTGCATTTCATGTTCCTGCTAACTATACACTGTATAAAGCAAACAATATCAGGCCTCCTGATCCCTGCAGCTCTTCCAAATCTCCCTCAATCCTTCCTCAGGTGCAATTTTACTCCTATCCAGAAGGCCCATCATGAGGCCTATGCACCACTTAAACCAGTGAAAATTGTGCATAGACCTTGAACTGGCCCTTGGCACTGGGTGAATTTCACTCAAAAACTCTCTTGAAAGCCAGTTCTTTAGGCACTCACATGGCTACATCCTACTCTCCCATCTGGGACATCAGCCCTTTGTGATGCTGTACTCTACTCCTTTTCTAAATCCCAGGGAGACCCTGTGGGTTTCTCTGCCATTCTGTTTGAACATGAAATCTGATCATTCATGAGCTGAAGGAGAACGTAAACTGCCTGCATGGTAGGAAAATTCACAGAGACTGTCACATTGAAAGAAGTTGCAAATGCTGGTAAAGACACAGAAATAATCCAAAGGGTCCCAGAGAGTTTGGAAATATGGGCACATAATGACAAAGTGAGATTCAGCTTGTAAACTGTATGCTAATGTATCTGGGAAGAAATATCTATAACCAAAGAGAAGGAGGGGAAGGGGGGTTGTACCCACCCGATCTGTGCACGGAGGGGACAGGGCCGGCTTTAGGCCGATTCAGCCGATTCGGCTGAATTGGGCCCCGCGCCAAGAGGGCCCCGCGCTGCAGCTGTCCACCCCGCCCCCAGCTCACTTCCCCCTCCTCCCCTCCCCTGAACGCTCCACCCCCTCCCCTGCTTCCCGCGAATCAGAGATTCGCGGGAAGTCTGAAAAGAAGCAGGGGCAGGCCAGCAGCACAAGATAAGCTGGGGTGGTGGGGGCCGAGAAGGGCTCTGGGGAGGCGCGGCCCGTTCCCGCAGGCCCCAGCGGCTCTGGCCCGGCTTGGCTCCAGCCCGGCCCCCGCGGCTCGGGTCGGCTCCGGCCCGGCCCGGTCCCCGCGGCGCGGCTCCCGCGGCGCGGCGCGGGTCTCCCCCCGTCCCCCGCCGCGGCGCGGCGCGGGTCTCCCCCTGTTCCTCCCCCCCCGCGGCGCGGCTCGATTCCTGGGGGCGGGGCTTGCAGCAAGCCCCGCCCCCAGGAATCGGGCCCCGCTCTTGCTAAAGCCGGCCCTGGGAGGGGACCTCCCCTAAAACCTCAGATGCGACCAGGGCTATGCATTTACCTAGAGAGATAGACCGACGACCGTATGCACATGGATTTCTCCCCTCTCACACAGAAAGAGGAGCTGCCTGATCCCCTCAGCTCCCTCCAGATACTCCATGGTTCCAGGGTATGTAAGGAGGCGGTGGGGGCAGGTATGGGAGCTCAAGGCCAGGAGGCATTCACATCATCCCTGCCCACCATGTGGATCTGACCCAGACAAGATACTATACCCTAGGGTTGTATTGTCTTTTCCATGGAGACCCTGATGTGCACGGTGTGGTATAGCAGACACTGAAGATGCCCCTGGAAGTTAAAGTCTGATTGATTCATCATATAATCAAAGGTGGGATGGGGAGCAACACAAGCGTTGTAGTTTCCTGGTCCCTCGTTAAGACCCGCCCTTTCTTATTATTGTTATAATTTATATTACGGTAACACCTATAGGCCCCAACCAATAGTGCTGGGCACTGAACAGACACATAGTAAGAGACATTCCCTGTCCCAAAGAGCTTACAGGATAAAGAGTCAAGATAACGTGGGAGAGAAAGGAAGGATTATTATCCCCATATTACAGATGAGGAACTGAGGCCCAGAGAGAGTAATTCACATGTCCAGGGTCACACAGGGAGTCTGTGGCGGAGCTAGGAACTGATCTCCTGAATCCCAATCCAGTTCCTCAACCACAGAATTATCTTTCCTTCCTCACTAATATTGGGGTTGAATTAACCTGCTTCACCTCTCAGCACACGGTTCTTTAAACCAGCGCATATTCTGGGACAGAGCTCCTCATTTTCTAGAGAGTTCTTCAGACTTTCAGATTTCCTGATCAGAGACTCTGGCCTGATGCTGCTTATCTTCATACCTCCTCCTGCTCTCAGGCTTCAATGGTGTCTGCTTGCCTCTTGGGCCACTAACTCCTCCCGGGCTGTCTCTTGCCCTGATCCAGCACCCATTACAATACATGGAAAATTCCTATTGACTCTTGTGGGGGTTGGATGGGATCCGGTGTGCTGAGGAAAGCCTTATATCTTACTGCAGCCTAAGGGGAAATCTCCTGTTCCTTCATCAGCTTTTCTTGTTTTTAACACTTTCCTACCTTGCAGTCTTTCATGTCCTGCTCTGCCCTGCTTGGTCCAGCTGTTTTACACCTAGTTGCCTGCACATGGCTCTTCTTTAGCTTTGTGCTTCTTGGTACAACATCACAGGCCTTATTTTTACAGCTCCTGCTATATGCATTAATACGTTACATATCCTGTAGTTGGCTACTCATTCTCCCTCACTGTACATTTCATCAGTCTTTCTTTGCCTGCATTTGTCATTCAGTATTTCCCACAGTCTTCCAATATTTAGTCTGCTGAAATTCAGTGCATTTTCACTTTCATCCTTTGGGATCCCATTACTATATCACATTACTACAAAATTAGCCAGATTACAGCCACTGAGCAAGGAGCAGCCCTGTCAAAAGGAAAAGTCCTCTGCTGCCAATGATTTGTACATCTGTTTCCTCCAATTAGCTGATTACCGAACATCTGGAATTTATTGAAGTACACAGGTACAGAGTTGGCTGATACAACCCAGAAAGAGAGGGCAAAAGGGAAGGAAACAAGAAAAGGCTTGTTATTTTTTCATTTACCTCATGCCAGTTCCTAAAGCAAAAAATAAAAATAAAAAATCAAATTCTAATAGTTCCAACATTTTTAAACAACGGAGTTAATATGAACTGCATGGCAGAAGGGGGTGCTGTTGTTTAGCACACAACAATTACAAGACACTGCTCATTTAGAGGAACTGCAGAAGGAAAACGAAATATGCAATTACACAAGCAATGGGTACTAAATGCCCCTTTTGCTTGTTCAGAGCTGCAGGCTGCAGCCTCTTCCCCTAATTAATTGTCTAACAGGGACATTTATCCACACCTGGCCTAGCTACTGTAAAATGGGCTCATAAATAATAAAACCCTTTCAGTTTAAAGTCTGGCCTATAAACCAGGCTACCTCTAAAGAGATGTGACAGTGTGCAGTGTGTTACAGTGAAGGCTTTCACTAACCCAGCTGCACATATTTTAATTTTGCAAGTATCAATGCTAGACTTGTTTTGCCTCATGCTGAGGTCTCCCATACTTGATCCATGCCTAGAGTTGGGAAAAACTGAGTATAGCCCAAACTGTAAGTGTCACAGAGCCATGGCTATAAAAGGTGAAACATAGCTAATCCAGTGCACAGGCGTGCAACGAGAGAGGATGAGACAGTGGCACTGGTGACCATAGGGGATGAGGGGAGACTAGCCAGGACGGGCTACTGTGAATCACCTACAGATTTCACAAAAATAATCACAGAGGTGTTGGAAAGCGGGTGTGCTATTTTTCTTGTGGGATTAGTTTAGAAGGAGAATGAGTATTTTTCCTGGGGCAAGGAGACTGAATAACACTAGTACGTATCTAGTCCTTATGGAATGCTTTACATCTTCAAAGCACCTCATAAACATAATCAAGCCTCCCAGCTCCCTGAGAGGTAAAGCCCAGGTTTACAGTTGGAAAAAGACAAAGACAGAGAGAGAGAGAGGGCAGTGTAAACTGTATTGAATTAGTAGACACCAGAGTTTGTGCTCAGAACAATTGTAGCGTCTACCCTTAAACGCCACAGAAGTGCAGCTGCAGCTGTGCCCTGGTAGCGCTTCAGTGTAGACACTACCTATGCTGATGGGAGGGGTTCTCCTGTCGGCGTAGGTAATTTACATCCCCAAGACGTGGTAGCTAGGTTGACAGAAGAATTCTTCTGTCGACCGAGCGCTGTCTACACTGGGGAGGTAGGTTGGTATAGCTGTGTCTCTCAGGGATGTGGATTTTTCACACTCAGAAAAGACATATCTATACTGATGTAAGTTCCTAGTGTAGACCAGCCCTTAGAGAGATGTAAGTCTGAGGCCTGGGATGTTCTCACAGCTTCCACCAAACCACTGAGATATATTTCCAAGCTCTCTAGGTCAGTAGTTCTCAACCAGGGATCTGGGGCTCCTGGCGGGCTGTGAGCTGAAGCCCTGCCGCACAGGGCTAAAACCCAGGGCTCCGAGTCCCGCAATCCGGGGCTGAAGCCGAAGCCTGAGCAACTTAGCTTTGTGGAGCCCCCTGTAGCGTGGGGCCCCGGGTAATTGCCTGGCTTGCTACCCCCTAACACCAGCCCCGGCTTTTATATGCAGAAAAACAGTTGTTGTGGCGCAGGTGGGCCGTGGAGTTTTTATAGCATGTTGGGGGGAGGGGGTGGCTCAGAAAGAAAAAGGTTGAGAACCCCGGCTCTAGATAATGGTGTCTAATTGCAGTAGGTCAGCACTCTGTGAGAGCCCTCAAGCATGGCACCGTATATTGCAGGTGTTTGCAGCAACTCTGAAGAAAACACACACCTCTTATGCCCCATGGCAGCCCCTCCAACAACACAGAGACCATCTGTCATTAATACACTAGTACAAGTGCTTATGTGGGGCCAGATTTTTGCACAGTTCCCGTTTAGGCCTTTAAATATTTCCCGAAGTTCTCAGCACTCAGCTCCTCCCATTGGGACACTGAGGGACAGCTTTTCCAAAGGGCTCAGCTCATTGGCGTACATGTACATGTGTGCGCGCTGGGGCATACACACACACACACACACACACACACACACACACACACGGTTTACATGCTGATGTGGTACAAAGGATTCACCAGCATGAGTTTGGATGGAGTGCATTACTCACAACTCCGAGAAGGGAAGCCTTGAGTGAATTGAGCGGCTTGTCCCAAATCTTCACCCCACTCTCAGATACTGCACTACCAAATTCACGGCCATGATAAACGCATCACGGACCGTGAAATCTGGTCTCCCTCCCGTGAAATCTGGTGTTGTGTGCTTTTACCCTATACTATATAGATTTCACAGGGGAGACCAGCATTTCTCAAATTGGGGGTCCTGACCCAAAAGGGAGTTGGGGGAGGGGGCGCAAGGTTATTTTAGGGGGTCACCGTATTGCCACCCTTACTTCTGTGCTGCCTTCCGAGCTGAGCAGCCGGAGAGTGGCGGCTGCTAACTGAGGGCCCAGCTCTGAAGGCAGCAGTGCAGAAGGGTGCCAATACCATACCATGCCATCTTTACTTCTGTGCTGCTGCTGGTGTTAAAGAGATTGTTTAACATAAGTAGTTAAGACATATTTTAAGGGACCATTCAAGGCAAAGTGGCTCATTAACACCCCTCCAGTAATAGGGAGGAAAGGAGGGAAGCAGCAAGGGGAAGGGGAGGGGAGGAGAAGAGTGTTGTTAGTGAGTTATAGATGGTTGTAATAAGCCATAAATCCAGTGTCACTATTCACTCCATAAAAAGCAACAGAGGGTCCTGCAGCACCTTTGAGACTAACAGAAGTACTGGGAGCATAAGCTTTCGTGGGTAAGAACCTCACTTCTTCAGATGCAAGTAATGGAAATCTCCAGAGGCAGGTATATATCAGTGTGGAGATAACAAGGTTAGTTCAATCAGGGAGGGTGAGGTGCTCTGCTAGCAGTTGAGGTGTGAACACCAAGGGAGGAGAAACTGTTTCTGTAGTTGGATAGCCATTCACAGTCTTTGTTTAATCCTGATCTGATGGTGTCAAATTTGCAAATGAACTGGAGCTCAGCAGTTTCTCTTTGGAGTCTGGTCCTGAAGTTTTTTTGCTGTAAGATGGCTACCTTTACATCTGCTATTGTGTGGCCAGGGAGGTTGAAGTGTTCTCCTACAGGTTTTTGTATATTGCCATTCCTGATATCTGACTTGTGTCCATTTATCCTCTTGCGTAGTGACTGTCCAGTTTGGCCAATGTACATAGCAGAGGGGCATTGCTGGCATATGATGGCATATATAATATTGGTGGATGTGCAGGTGAATGAGCCGGTGATGTTGTAGCTGATCTGGTTAGGTCCAGTGATGGTGTTGCTGGTGTAGATATGTGGGCAGAGTTGGTATCGAGGTTTGTTGCATGGGTTGGTTCCTGAGTTAGAGTTGTTATGGTGCGGTGCGTGGTTGCTGGTGAGAATATGCTTAAGGTTGGCAGGTTGTCTGTGGGTGAGGACTGGCCTGCCTCCCAAGGTCTGTGAAAGTGAGGGATCATTGTCCAGGATGGGTTGTAGATCACTGATGATGCGTTGGAGAGGTTTAAGCTGAGGACTGTATGTGATGGCCAGTGGAGTTCTGTTGGTTTCTCTTCTGGGCCTGTCTTGTAGCAGGAGGCTTCTGGGTACACGTCTGGCTCTGTTGATTTGTTTCTTTATTTCCTTGTGTGGGTATCGTAGTTTTGAGAATGCTTGGTGAAGATCTTGTAGGTGTTGGTCTCTGTCTGAGGGGTTGGAGCAGATGCGATTGTACCTCAGTGCTTGGCTGTAGACAATGGATCGTGTGGTGTGACCGGGGTGGAAGCTGGAGGCATGAAGGTAGGCGTAGCGGTCGGTGGGTTTTCGGTATAGGGTGGTGTTAATGTGGCCATCGCTTATTTGTACGGTGGTGTCCAGGAAGTGGACCTCCCGTGTAGATTGGTCCAGGCTAAGGTTGATGACGGGGTGGAAGCTGTTGAAAGCATGGTGGAATTCTTCCAGGGTCTCCTTCCCATGGGTCCAGATGATGAAGATGTCATCAATATAGCGTAGGTAGAGAAGGGGCATGAGTGGACGAGAGCTGAGGAAGCATTGTTCCAGGTCAGCCATAAAAATGTTGGCATAGATTCAGACTAACACGGCTACCCCTCTGATACTATTCACTCCATGATTTTTAGGATCTAGTAAAGTTATGAATTTAAGCTCCCAGGTTCATCTTTGGAAAGTGTCGTATAGATTTCCTTTGAGATGAGGACTGATAGGTCAGATATAGAGCGATCGCTTTCCTGTTGAGCTCATTCAAGAGCGTAGTGATTGTATGGTTTCACCCACATAGTCGCTATTGGGGCATTTAGTCTCTCCAGTGAGACAGAGCACCTGCTTATAGCCTCCTAAGACCATGAGATAGTGGACTTTAAAACTGACATTTTTATGTGTAAAGCACCTGTCATGGGCTCAAGAGTAACTCTTTTCCTCTGGACTTTTGGGCTGGTGAAATATGGGGTGAAATTCCACATTTGGGGAGAAAAGGAGGAGGCATTTCTCCAATAGGTTGACTTTTTTTTTTAAATGGTGACTGTTTGATGCTGGGTGTTTGGAATGTTGGAATGAGTCAATAGATCAGTGGGCAGAGGGCAGTGAGGTTTTCAAAGGTGTGATAAATTAATGTTACATAGCTGTGCAATTTATCATCTGGCACAGCATATGGATGCTGCCTCCACATTGTCAATTGTCTATTGTCAATTATATATTGTGTATCATTACACATTGGCCATCTAATATAAACTATCTAAGTAGCCAGGGTCTAATCGCATTTGCTATAGCTAAGGTTGTAAAACAGTTGCTCTCATAACCCCATATTCCTTTGATTATAATGTGCTACAGCATTCAGCATTAAGCTGACAACTTCCATACTTGGTCTCTGCTATGACGGTAAATTTATTTTTTTCCCCATATGTGTGTTTATGATTTCAGTTCTGCATTCTATTTATGTCTGGTGTCACATGGAGAACACAGACACTTGACTCATGGGTCATGAGCCTATTTGCATTAGGAGTGGCTCCTAGCATTCCTCTTTAACTGGTCACACAGATCCCCAAGGGAAAATTATTGGAAGGCCTAATGATTTGGATGGCAATGTAAACATAAGCATTGAGGATAGAAGTTCCAGGATGAGGGAAGGTGAATCTCCAGGAAGTGTTAACATGAGTCATTAAGGGTGAGCTGCAGCTAGACTGAGCTGTTTATTTTTGTGATGTATTGAGAATTCCTAAATTGCCTTTTCCCCTCAAAAAGCTGTTTTTTAACAAAGGTCATATCTATCCCAAAGGCCCCGATGGAGACCCAGTGAAATGGTGATATCACAAGAGTCAAGAGAGTGAAAAGTGAGTAGCTGAAGCTTTGTCTATATTAGGGAAATGTTCTAAACATTTACTCCTGCATTGGCCTTAGGAACATCACGAGCCTTAGTAGAGGTTAAGTTCCTGTTTTTAATACTCTATTAATCTTCTCAGTGCAAGTCTCAGCACACTCGATCTGTGAGCATGTGCAAGGAGTGACTATAGAGGGTTCTTATTGGGGAACTGATGTTAAGGAAACAGGTGAGATCATTGTTTACTAACTTGTGTGAATGAGTAACCTGTCTGATGCATTCCTCACATAAAAAGCACCACACCCCGAAAGCATTACATTGGTATGAGCCAAACACCGAAACTACAGAATGTAACAAAACCACCTTCTCCACCTTCTCATTCTTCTCTTCTCTAGGAAGAACAAGGCATCCTGGTGTAAAACTGTCAATTACTGAAAAGGGGAAGGTCAGAGACAAAAGCACATACCGAAGGAAAGAAGCTCGTAGAAACTGTAAATCACATACTTCACACCTATATTTGCAGCTTTTTCTTGGATAAAACTAAGCAATCAGAAAGCATATTCGGATATGTTGAGGGTGAGAACCTGTTTGTGACTGATATAAGTTCAAAGTTACAATACTGTACACATGATTATTCAGAAGTACTGCCAAATAAATGCCACCACCTCTCTCCCCTGTATATCCTGGCCACTTGTTCTATGACATGATGCTGTTCCCATAGGAATGGATTGAAGGGGACAGTTTGGGGGTGGCTATTCATATGGCCAGGGCAGTTGTGGGGCGGCTGTTTGAAGGGGACAGTTGGGGGGCGGCTGTTCGCATATCCAGGGCAGTTGGAGGGTGGCTGTTCGCATGGCTGGGGCAGTTGGGGAGCAGCTGTTTGAAGGGGACAGTTGGAGTGTGGCTGTTTGAAGGGGTCAATTGGAGGGTGGCTGTTTGCATGGCCAGGACAGTTGTGGGCCACTATTTGATGGGGACAGTTGTGGGGCAGCTGTTTGACGGGGCAGTTGGGGGGCAGCTGTTTGCACGGCCAGCAGAGTCGTGGGGCGGCTGTTTGAAAGGGGCAGTTGGTGGCGGCTGTTTGAAGGGGGCAGTTGTGGGGCCGCTGTTTGACGGGGACACTTGGCACTGGTCTATGGGGACAGTGGTTACTATGGTTAGCGTTGCTGACTGTGGCAGTGGTACCCAGAGGCCCCACTCGGCAGGGCAACCCCCTGGCACCATCGCGCTGCACACACCCAGGGGCGCAGACAGTGACTGTTGCAGGCGGCTGGCGGGCGCTGATTGGAACTGGGACTCAGGCAGCCAGGCCGCTCGCCCCATCTCGGCTGGCTCCGCCCCTTCCATCTGGACACGCCCATTTCCCCCACACGGAGCCTGTGCCCCGCCCCCACACACCTGCCCCTCCAGCGGCGCGAGCCAGCCCCGGCTCTCGCGAGCTTTGCCGCGCGCACTCCCCGGCCGGGCCAGTCCCAGCTCAGCAGTCGGTCGGTAGAAGATGTCGCTGTCGGACTCTCCGCCGCGCTGGGCCCCCACCCATGTGCAGGTAACGGTGCTGCGGGCCCGGGGGCTGCGGCCCAAGGCCAAGGGGGCCGGCGGCGGCAGCGACGCCTACGCGCTGATGGCGCTGGGCAAGGAGAAGTTCGCCACCTCGGTGTCGGAGCGCTGCCTGGGCTCGCCCGTCTGGCGGGAGGAGGCCACCTTCGAGCTGCCCCCCCGCCGGCCCGGCCACGGCGGCGAGCCGGCCCTGCAGCTCACCGTGCTCCACCGCGCCCTGCTCGGCCTCGACAAGTTCCTGGGGCGGGCCGAGATCCGCCTGGCCGAGCTGCAGGAAGAGGGCGGCCGCCGCAGCACCCGGTGAGTCCCGCTGGCGGTAGCGAGGCGGGGGTCCGGGGGGCGAAGGGCTTGTCCCTCACGCTGCCTATTTGGAGCAGAATGGGCTGGAAGCTCCGGTTCTGACCCGAGCTCGGGGCGGTGGGGTTCCGTGGCGAGCCGAGCTCTCCCAGGCTCGCTATAGCCCCCCACAGTGGGATCGCCCCTGGGTTTGAGTCCCGTGTCTGGTTCCCAGCACAGGCCTTCCCCGAACGGCAGGTTGCTCTTAGGACAATGACGGGGTGGTTGTCCTTCCTTTCTCCCCATTTGTCTCTCTGGGACTCAGGCAGTTTCTCTTTGCTCGCCGACAGCTTCAGTTGGAGGAAGGAGTGGGGTGCGCCTCTGAAATTCTCTGTTTCCTATTCTTGGAAAGCCCGGAGTAGATCAGAACTGTTGTGTCATGAGCTGAGGCTTGGGTGTTTGATTTGCCCTCCCCTAGCATCCCCTAGTTTCTTGGTGCAATATGTCAGCACTTTGCCACAATAAAGCGAGAGAGATTTGTGTGGGATGGAATCAATCTGGGTTGGCAACCAGGGAGTGCCCTTTGATAACAAGGAGTTAATTGAGAAGTAGGGAAGCTATAAATCAGCTGAAGTTTTAATGTGTGTTTCTGTGTAGACAAATCTTCTATTATTCCATGACAAACTTAATCTGAATTTTGCAGCTAGGTCCTTAGATTCTGTTCCAGCTTAATTTAAAGTTTTAATAAAATGATAAAGAATATACCCAGTATAGCATCAAGGATATTTATTTTGATAAATGTAATGTAGTCTGCATTGTCCTCACATTTTCAGTTTTCAGTATGAGAAACTTGTATTGGCCATGCATTGCAGAAGTTGTCAAGGTGAGGGGAAGCAAGTGGGTTGGCAAGTGGGTGAAGGACAAATGAGGCTGTTGATAACTAGGAGGGAGTGGAAAGCAGTTTCAGATTGCAGGATAAACACTTGAGCAGGTGTTTCTGAAACAAACAATGTTGAGAGTTAAATTGGATGTCATCATGAGGCTTCTAAATTAACATGGCATTGTGATGAATAGGACCAATTTACGTATCTTAGCTATTTTACTGGAGACTTTGGGACAGTATTGCTCTGCTGCTTGTTCTTTTGTGTGTAATGTTTATTTCATGAGGGCTAGAAAAACTTTTTTTAATTTAAAGCTTGTATTTGGGAGCACAGTTGGTCAGTTCAGGAAATGACAAAGATATAGGATTGTTTGATGAAGGAAAATGATTTTTAAAGTGTCATTCTGGGATTTGCTATTCAGGTTCAAGTACTTTTCATCAGATAATCTCAGTTTACAAACAGGAGAATATTTTTCTGACTCCTAGTCCTGCAGAATCAGATGGGGTCTTTCTTGCGCATTATCAGCGGCAGAGAAGATTCTGTAGGTCAAATTATGCCATTAAACATCTTACTACAAAACAATGTATACATTTTTGTGTTTGCAGTTCGTTTCTTTTCCTTGCAAGCGGACACAGTGTCTCTGTGTCCCTTTTTGTTTGAGTGCCCAGCACAGTTTGGACCCTATGGGTTGGATCATACCCTTTTACAAAAATATCTGCAGGAGGGGAAATGGGAGGATGAACACGAGTTCACTACAGGAGTGAAGATTTAAGTTTTTTAATGTTAGTGCATTTTAGTTGTGTGCTTATTAAATTATATTTATTGGACAGGTGGAGTTATGTTCTGATTTTAGTGTCTTTGGTTTTATACACTCTGGATGTTTTTAATCTACTACTACTCTGAAGGCATCATTGCTCCAAAGAGATGATTGTCTTCTGATTTTGCAGGCTGTATTAAGAACTATACACTGACTTATTGGAAGTGTTTTTTAGTAGGGGCAAGCATATTAAAGGAGAGCTAAAAGGCATGTTTATTACCATAGTTGTTCTAAAATGAAAACTTATTTACATATGAATAATATTTGCACCACATCAGAAAATTCTAGTCAAATGCGTTTGAGATCTTCACTTGCTGCACTGTACCCTTCTACTGGGATGGAAATGTCATTAGTAATAAGCTGACTTCAAGATTAGGGTCATCGTTCTCTTCTATATATATTTCATACCAGTGAAAATAAAACTTTCCTCTGAAAACTTTGAACTTGCATTGAAACTTCTAGAGCAGGAAAGTACAACTTTATGACAAAAATACAATCACTGGGCATCTATTTTAGCAGGCTTTGGCTTATTTTTTAACTATACCAGCTACAACTGTTCTTGTTGATTTCAGTATGAAGGGATAGTTTTCTCCTCATGCAAAGTATAGTAATTTTAAATATATATTGTTTTATTTGGATTCATAAAAATGTATACCGAGGCTTTGAAAACCCTAACAATACTAAACTTATAATAACTGTAACTATCAATCAGCATTAAAAACCAATGTACAAATTCATTGAATAAGTCATTCATGATCAGTTTAATTAAATGTAATTTTCATAAGGGGCTAACTTGTTATAGCCTAGCCCCCTAGGAAAACTACTTGTTTTGATTGTCTTGAAGTATGATGCCTGGACTAACGACCATCAGTGTGTAGGAATTCAAATGGGTTTTTTAAAGGATTGTATCTACCTTCCTTTGAGGAGGAAATCATTGACAAGGTCATCTAAGTAGATAATCTTTAAGCCTTTTTTTTTTTTTTTTTTTTTAATTAAAACTCTGCTATCAAGATTCAACTAGTCTTTTCTAAAGCTCCTGTGAAGGTATTTCAGTACAGACAAGCTTAAGTTCTCTGCGGCTGTTGTACATATGCTTGAGTCAAAATAGCATGTTCACAGAAGCTGTGTTGGTTACCTCTAACAAAGTCTGACTGCTTGTGTTTCTTACAAAAAAGAAAATCCTTTTCCTTTGAAAAAATGAAACCGTCTTAATGATTCAGTGTTGGGGTCAGTCTTTTGCTAGTCATATCTGGAGGAGACTAGGATTGGGTTTTACAGGTTAGTCAATGTCCATTTTTTAACCTTTTTCTATTGTGGAGGCAATAATGGCTTTGAGTAGGATATGGGTTAGAGGGAAGTTTTCAATATTTACTTCAGTTTTGATATACACTTGGTTTTTGTATATAAATCTTTAAAAAGAAACAGTAACAGTTCACACTGAAAACAATGAAGTCACCCAAGAATATTTAGCACGTTTGTAAAGGCCTCTTGTTTAGGTGAAGAATGAAAGTACTGTCCAATGCAAGTAATAAACACTTTTGTTCTTAATAAATAAATACCCTTAAAGGGCATAATCTCCTGGAATAGTAGCTCCTTCAGTAAAGTGTTACTTTCCGTTAACTGTGCAGTGGAAATTGTATGAAGTTAAAGATTTTTCCTCCTAGCTTTGTATACAGCTAGATCAGGATTCATATATTCATAGATTTTCTAGGACTGGAAGGGACCTTGAGAGGTCATCGAGTCCAGTCCCCTGCCCGCATGGCAGGACCAAATACTGTCTAGACCATCCCTGATAGACATTTATCTAACCTACTCTTAAATATCTCCAGAGATGGAGATTCCACAACCTCCCTAGGCAATTTATTCCAGTGTTTAACCACCCTGACAGTTAGGAACTTTTTCCTAATGTCCAACCTAGACCTCCCTTGCTGCAGTTTAAACCCATTGCTTCTTGTTCTAGCCTTAGAGGCTAAGGTGAACAAGTTTTCTCCCTCCTCCTTATGACACCCTTTTAAATACCTGAAAACTGCTATCATGTCCCCTCTCAGTCTTCTCTTTTCCAAACAAGATAACATGCTTGTTAACAGTAAAAATGTTTTTAAATAAATAAATAAAATACAGACGTGAGAAATAGTTAAATAAAACAATTTAAATGTCTGTCTGGTGATGTTCTCTTCCTAATACAGCATGGCAAGAAAATCCTCCAAATATTAATGATTAACCTGTTGAATTGGAGATAGTTCACCTCCCAATGACTTCATAAATATCTGCTTCAATTACCTTTGGTAAATGAAATAACCAAACAATCATTCATTTTCTGATATAGCTGTAAAACTAATCTGAAAAGTTTTCAAAATAAATCACTGTTTAAAAATGCATAGTGTGTACCTTCTAAAAATGAAGCCTACATCTATCTCTGAGTTGTGAAGAATATGTATTAAAGTTACAACAACCAACAAGAATGCACTTTTATGTAGAAATCCATGATTAAATTGAGTCTTCCTGACTAGTGATTTCAATCAATTTGATTTAAATAAAATCCACCCTGGGCAGACCAGATGAAAGTTTCTGGGTAAAGACAAAAAGGGGGGAAAATAGGGATGACCTCATGGGTAGGACTCTACTGCAGACCACCAGATCAGGAAGAGGAGGCGGAAGAGGCATTTCTAGAACAAACAAATATCCAAAACACAAGACCTGGTAGTAATGGGAGACTTTAGTTACCCAGACATCTATTGGAAAAGTAATATAACAACACAAAATGTCCAATAAGTTCTTGGAATATATTGGAGACAATTTGTTTCAGAAAGTGAAGGAAGTAAACAGGGGGCAGCCCTTCTAGACTTGATTGTGACCAACAGGTTGTAATCTGCAGGTAGAAGGCAATTTGGGTGAAAGTGACCAAGAAATGATAGATTTCATGATTCTAAGGAAAGGAAATCATGAGCAGCAGAATAGAAGTCTTCAAAAGAGAAGACTTTAATTAACTCAGAACTGGTAGGTAAGGTCCCATGGAGAAAAAAACAAAACAAAACTAAGGGCATGGCTACACTTACCTCCGGCACTATCGATCTGCTGAGCGCTCTCCCTACCACAGTGCTGCAGCAAGTAAGGGGGGGGGGGGCTCAGAGGAACCGCTCCCCACCCCAGCTCACCTCCGCTCCGCCGCTGCCTCCTCCCACGAGCACGCTGCTCAGCTCCGCTTCTCCTTCCTCCCAGGCTTGCCGCACCAAACAGCTGATTGGCACGGCAAGCCGGGGAAACGGAGCTGCAGCGCACTCATGGGAGGTGGCGGCGGAACGGAGGTGAGCTGGGGCACAGGTGCCCCGGGGAAGGCCACAGCAAGTAAGAAGGGGGCTCAGAGGAACCGCTCCCCGCTCCAGCTCATCTCCACCTCCTCCCCTGAGGCAGAGCGGAGGTGAGCTGGGGCGGGAAGCGGTTCCTCTCCCTACTTACCTATAACACGGTGAGAATTTTTGGCTCCCGAGGACCGCTTTATATCAGGGTAGAGGTGTATGTTGACTTCAGCTACATTATTCACGTAGCTGAAGTTGCGTAACTTATATCAATCCCCCCTCCCACCCACCCCCGCCCACCCCCAGTGTAGACCAGGCCTAAGGGATAAAGGAGTTCCAGAGGGCCATAGTTTCTTAAGGAGACAATATTAAAGCGCTAATGAGAGTCATCAACTAAAAATTTATTAAATGAGGAAGGGTAAAGTAACATTTCACTTTGGTTTCCCAAACTTTACACTTTGTTTCTGCTTCCTGAAACTTCCAGGGGTTAAAAGTAGAAGCAGGTATGCCAGAAAAGGCATCAGTGCAACAGAACAAACTACACACCAACATCTGAAATAGTTCAGTCAAGGCATTCTCCAAACACCCCATACCTTTCTTTCCAATTCTCTGTTCATTTACTATTTCAATACTTTTCAAATGTAGAAGCTCCTGAACCGCAGAGGGAAGCACCTTATCATTGTTGGATGTTTCTATTTACTTGAGTCTGTTAATACAATACTGATTCAGAATCAAGGTACCAAAAGCAAGATTCTTTATAGACAGGACTTCTGCACTTATATTTTGAACGCTTTATCTGTTTCTGAAATTACGGTTTTAAACACTGCAGGCTATTTATGTTAGACTATTAAACTTGTTCAATTACCAGGCATGGTGTACTACTTTATGACATTTCAATCTTGTTGGCACAAAGAGTAGGTATTTACTGGCATCATGCACCATGAATAGTTTCTTGCCAATCACTAGGAGCTATAGATCTGCTGACCCCGCAGAACTGACATGAAAGGCTGTTTTGAAAGGAGCTGGGATTTTCCCTCACAGCTTAACTACTAAATTAAAGCAAACTAACAGAAGTATTCCATCACAAGTGGAATGAAAAGCATGAAACATGAAAATGCCTTGCTGCCTGTTTTTGCACTGCCACACATTGGAGGTGAAGAGAAATAATGGGTCTAGGCAGTTTGTTTCAAAACTATTTTGGACAGTTGACCCCCAAATAGTTTCCACTTTCAGACAAACATAAAAAGCACTCTTGAAGAAATGCATTAAAGAGAAAGGGGTGAGAAAACTTGAGTTCAAGTTTTATTAAAGCAATTTTCTTCCAAGTGTCAGCCTACAATGACAAACAGCCAAATTACAAAATCCCTAAAATGAAACCTACACTGGAAATGCTGACCATTCTCATTGGAGTATCAAAGAATACAAGTTGAATAAGTTCCACTCATCAAGCCTTAGACAAAAGTATAAAAATGAATATATTTTGCATTTAAATGTAAAAAGCCACTGACCATTTTTGTGACTCAAAAGTGTGTTTAATTCAAGGAATGTTCTTATGTATTTTCTGGCTCCAAATGTACATCAGTGAGCTTATCCTGTTTATTTTGCATAGCCCGTTTAATAAAATGGTCCCAGTTGAATGTTTTCAAAAAAGCTTTAAATATTCAAGGAATGCAACTTCTATTAACTTAAGTACAGCCATCATTTCTAAGAAAAGTTGCTGTGCAAGTAATAGCTATTTACTTTCAGCAACACAATCTTTGCAATATTGTGCAACAAACTGTAGGCAACTTCCCCACAGACTGATTAGTGAACAATGTGCATGTCAGCAGTCAGGGCCATGATTGTATATATTCTACATACTGTAACTAAGGCTACATCTACAATAGCGCTTTTGTTGGTCTGGGGTATTTAAAAAAAATGAAAGCACCGTTGTGGACAGGGTTATGTCGGTGAGAAAACGCTCTCCTGCCGACATAGCTACCGCCGCTCATTAGGGGTGATTTAATTATGCCAACCGGAGAGCGCTCTCTCTCCTGCCATCATACAGTGCCTGCACAGGAGGCCTTACAGCGGCACGACTGTGCTGCTGTAAGGTTCATAGTGTAGACATAGCCTAAGTGGGAGGTTAGAAGAAAAACTTCAAATGAAAATGGTGGGTTATTCTATTATATCCTCTTCAACAAAATTTAAAATAAATCCAGTAGCCAACAGCTCAATGACAAGGAAGTTTCAACGTAAGAAACAAGATATGAAAACAGTTATTGACAAAACTACGTTTTCCAAGAGGCATTACCAGGTTTTTCCTTAATTTTCTTCAGATCTTTGGATAAAAGTAAACCTGGAAGAATACTACACCACTATCTAATGGAATAAGTTTCCTGCATACTGAACCTTGATGGCTGAAGAGCTTTTAAAGTCCAAAATAAGAAATATTTAAAACTTGACACATTTCCTATGATAGGCTATAAACATCTGCCATATGCCATCTTTTCCAATGCATTTTAAAAACAGCTACATTTTTCATTAGATATTGGTGTTTGAGAAGTCCTTCACACACCAGAGTGCTACACAGCTTTGTCAAGAACCACTGAGTGTTTGCTTATGGGCCAAGTTGGTGCTAATGCTCTTGTATGCCTGATATCACCCCAGAACTAGTTTTAAAAAATTAGTCCCTGGAAGAAAAATAAGTCCACACCAAACCCAGCATTCATGGTTGTCAGTCCGTTAGGAGGAGCCTTTACATGGGCATAATCAATTTACAAGAAGCCAGTGCTGCCAAACCTATCACTTTTGTGAAAGTAAAGGCCAAACCGGCCCTCATGAGATTCACCTAGGTAGATCAGCTAGGTAGTTAAAACAGCTCATTAAATGATTGTCAGAGTGTATGTTAGTCACACACTGTTATTCCATTAAGAATAGTCTCACAGTAGAAACCACAATCTTACTAATTTCAGAGCAGCCAAGAGCATTTACATTAAAACAGCAAATACGAGAAAGCAATGTTGATCTAGCTCAGGAGTAGGCAACCTATGGCACACGTGCTGAAGGCGGCACCAGCTGATTTTCCTGGCCACCAGTCCAGGGAGCTCTGTATTTTAATTTAAATTAATTTTAGATGAAGCTTCTTAAACATTTTTAAAACCTTATTTACTTTACATACAACAATAGTTTAGTTATATATTATAGACTTATAGGAAGAAACGGTCTAAAAACGTTAAAATGTATTACTGGCATGCAAAACCTTAAATCAGAGTGAATAAATGAAGACTCTGGCATACCACTTCTGAAAGGTTGCTGACCCCTGGAGACACAAATCCACAGTTTGAGAACTGCAAAACTAAGCATCTCTGATGGTACACCTCTACCCCGATATAACGCGGTCCTCGGGAGCCAAAAATCCCTACCGCAGCAGCAGGGCTCCGATGGTGATTTAAAGGGCCCAGGGCCAGAGCCCCGGGCCCTTTAAATTGCTGGGCAAGCAGTGGTGAGCTGGAGCTGGTTCCCACTGGTTCGCAGGAACCGGTTGTTAAATTTAGAAGCCCTTTTAGAACTGGTTGTCCAACCAGTTCTAAAAGGGCTTTTAAATTTAAAGTGGCGCCCTAGGCGCCAACTCTGTGAGCTCCGGCAGCTCCCTGCCCCTGGCCCCAGCTCACCTCCGCTCCGCCTCCTCCCCTGAACTCTCTGCTCCCTTCTCCCCCCCCCCCCCCCTGCTTCCCGCGAATCAGCTGTTCGTGTGGGAAGCCTGGGAGGGCTGAGAAGCAAGTGGTGGCTTCGTGCTCAGGCCCAGGGAAGCGGAGAAATAGCGGAGAGGAGATGAGCTGGGCCGGGGCTGTGAGGAGGGCCGCCCGCGCCGCGGCAGGTAACCCCCTGCTCCCTACCTAGCTACGCTACACCGCCCCTAGGCGCCAGAGGGACCTGCCGGATGCTTCCCGGGAGCCGCCCCAAGTAAGCACCACTGGGACTCCCCACCTCGACTCCCGGCAGGTCCCTCTGACTCTTAGGGGCGGGGCGGGGTGTGCACCCACTATGGTGGCCCACGAGACCTTCCTGCCCGGCCCCTGAGCTCCCAGCCAGGGAGGCTAGTCCCCAGCTGTTTCCTCTCCCCCACAACTTCAGCTCGCCCCGCCGCCAGCGCATGCTCTGTGCGGCAGGCCGCAAGCTCAGCCTGACCCGGTGCTCCAGCCGAGCGGCACAGCCGTTCACCACCAGTGCTTCACGAGTTGCATGGTGGCGGCAGCCTGGCCCGGCTCCAGCTGAGGGACGCGGTTGTAGTGCCACCAGCCACCTCCAGGCAGCGTGGTAAGAGGGCGGGGGGCTTGGATAAAGGGCAGGGGAGTTCGGGGTGGTGGTCAGGGGGTGGATAGGGGTCGGGGCGGTCAGAGGGCAGGGAACAAGGGGATTGAATGGGGGCAAGGGTCCCGGGGGGGCAGTCAGGAAGGAGCAGGGGTTGGATGGGGCGGTGGGAGGCAGTCAGGGACAGGGATTCCAGGGGCAGTCAGGGGACAGAGAGAAGGGGTGGTTGGATCGGGCAGGGGTCCCGGGGGGCCATGAGGAATGAGAGGAGGGGTTGGATGGGGTGGCAGGGGGCAGTCAGGGGACAGGGAAAGGGGGTGGATGGGGCAGGGGTCCGGGGGGGTGCGTCAAGGAACGCGGGGGGGGGGGTGGATGGGGCAGGAGTCTCCGGTGGCGAGCGTGGGTTGAGGAGGGAACCGGTTGTTAAGATTTTGGCAGCTCATCACTGCGGCTGAGCCCTGCTGCCGCAGCCCCTGGGGCAGCAGTAGGGCTCCGACGGTGATTTAAAGGGCCCAGGGCTCCCCACAGCAGCCTGAGCCCAAGGGTTACCGCACTATATGCGAGCCCATGTTATATCGGAGTAGAGGTGTATCTTCTAGACTGAGCCCTGAGTCCCATTGGGTAGATAGAAAGATTAACCTAAATAATCTATACAGAAGCCCCTGGAACCCCATAAAATTGGGTCCCTAATCCATGAACTATTGTTTCTGGATCTTCTGGACCTTGGAACAAGTGTGTGTATTCTTGATGTATAATGTAGCACCTCCTCCCTTTTTACCCTGCCAGTCCTTCCTGAAGAAGCTGTACCCGTCCTGCTATACCTGTATTCCCGTCATGGGCCTTATCCCACCAAGTCTCTGGTGCCAGTTAAAGCATGGTACATGAAAAAAGTTATTTTAGTAGGGATGCCCACAGTAAGCTCTCTGATCCTTGTCTAAACATGAAGTAGTTTCCCAGCTAGGGAGTCTGTTTTCTCCTTTTTCCCTCTGCCATATTTTTCTGTGGCTTGCATTAACCAGAGTTTGTTTTCGAAGTTTGTATGACATTTTGTCTTGCTTTTGCAGGTGGTATACACTTCACTCCAAACCTGGCAAGAAGGAAAAAGAGAGAGGAGAGATTGAGGTGGATATTCAGTTCATGAGGAGCAACATGACAGCCAGCATGTTTGATTTATCCATGAAAGACAAGTCCCGGTCTCCATTTGGCAAGCTGAAAGGCAAACTCAAAGGAAAGCGGGCCAATGGACTGCCTGACACAGCATCCGCCATCATTCCCAGCATAACTCACTCGCCAGCGGATAGCGAAGAGGAAAGCCCTGAGAAAGAAAAGAAAAAATCCAAGATCAAAACCCTGTTTTCTAAACCTGGTTTGCAGAAAACCTCCCTCTCCCAGTCCATGTCAGTTTTACCCGGTTTTCAGCCAGCGACGGAGAAAGTTAGGCTTAAACCTGGTGACTTTCAGGCAAAGTGGGGGGAAGATGATGATGATGATTCCTTTCCTCCAAATTCAGAAAGTGAGTATTTCCTCTCACAATATTAAATTTTATTACTATCTTAAATCTTTGCTCAAAAGAGAGGTTGATTTTGATACAGTAGGTTAATATATTGACAGAATATTAGCAAAGATTCCACCCATTTTTCTTATGAGAAAGAAAGTGACAAAATATTTGCTGATGTTGGCTAAAATCAGCATTAATGCACTGTTGGCAGTACATTTGTAGGTGGGTGATCAGATGCAATTTTCTTTTATTGTATACGTTTTATTTAAAACAGTAAAGCTGATCGGGAATTTTCTGATGAAATGCTCAGCCTGATTAGGAGTGGGGTCTTGAACCTGGGTGTCTGATCTCCTAGGTGAGTGCTATAGCTACCAGGCTTTTGGCTAGTCTGCTGCTATGGGTGCATGTCTCTTTGCACACCAAAAAAAAAAAAAAATGTCTTGGTGTTTGTTCCAAATGCAGAATGAAACCAAATATCAAACCCTTACATTTTGGTGAAATGGAGTTCTTGTTTTCTGGCCAACACTACAAAACAGGACTATTATAGCTGTATGGTCCCAGATCCATTGAAAACATTTAAGAAGAATTTGATACCATTCTTTGTATTGCTGGAGCCATTTTGGATGAAATAGGATACTTCTTCCTTGTGATCTGCCACCTTGCCTCCTATGCACATCACCCCCCCCCCCCCCAAAACCCACAAACCCTGTATAGCAGAAGTTTCCAAACTGTGGGGCCTGGTTTTGAGGGGGTGCGACAGGGCCCTGACCAGCCCCCCTGAGGGGGCGGCAGGAAGAGAGCAGCACTAGCCCTCCCTGTCCCCAACTCTGCTCCGGTCCCGCCCGCGGCTATGTTCCTGGCCCCACATCTGGTCCTGGCCCCACTCTCAGCCCTGTGCCCTCTTCCCTCCCACCCCCCACCCCCCCGCTGCAGTCCCAGCCTCGGTTCCGTTACCCTTGTCCGCGTCCCCTAGCTCTGCGGGGGCATGGCACAGACAGGGGTAGGGTGGGCCCAACCTGCAAAAGTTTGGGCACCGCTGCTCTGCAGGGTGATACTCCTGCTTTAGATAACAAATTTTCTGTATCTCTAAACATAATTTTTCCATTGTCATGAGTAATCACTGAGTCTTTCAACACTTTAGACTGTAATATTGACTGTCACCGGAAAATGTTTTTCATAGCTTTAATGTCTTTTTTTTTTTTTTTTTGCAGAGGCCTTTGGAAACAAAGCTGAAGATAACTCACTTCATGTTCCTGTACTCATGGCTCATAAGAGAACAGCAAGTGCAGACAATAAGCAACTAAACGAAATAACCTCCAGCAACACCAAGAAAGAAGGGCTCTCCTTATTCAGTGGCCTTAAATCCAAAAATGATCCCACACCCCGATCCAACGTGTGTATCAATGGCAATCATGTTTATCGGAAGGAAAGTGAAACAAAAAAGGAAACCACGTCAAAGGACAACACTCCTTCCTCTTCCCCTCAAACATTCAGGAAAAACCAGCCCTCTGAATCAGAAGAAAACCTGTCTTCAAAATACACTAAGGAACATGAAAAGACAGGAAGAATGTCTCCTAGCAGAGGTTTATCTGGGTCCCACTCATTGGAGTCCTTTAAGTCTATGACCCTACCATCATACAAACTACTTAGCGGCGGAGATTTACTGGGAAATAGTGCTTCACTGAGTTTAGAAACTGCAAAAGAAGAAACTAAAGAGGACAAAAAACAAGAAAACAAGAAGTCTGCTTTGTTGTCTCTAGTCACAGGAAGAAAGGAAGTAGTGAAAAACAGTGATGTAGAAAAAATGTCTGACATGACTTTGAAGGAGAGAGAAGCCAAACTTCTTGAAGAAAAAAAGAATGAAAAAGAGGTAAAACCTGTTGAAATCCCTAAGGACTATAACCAAGAAAGTACTCCAAAAAACAGCAACACAGCAGATATTCCCAGAAACAAGAAATCGCATAACCCATTTGATGAATCGCTCATGGAAGAACAGAAACCAGACAAGTCTGCAGCCTCTGCAAGGACAATCCAAACCAAAGCTGTCAAACCCAGGTTAGTCTTGTTTTATTTCAGTTTCAGATTCTGATATAAAGCACTGCAGACATATGGCTAGGCTGGCCCACTTCCTGCCAGAAGGTAACATTTCTGTAGCTGTTGCCCTTTATAACATCTCTTGTGGGGGACTCATTTGTGTTTCACCACTAGATGAAAGTTTAACCAGTTACACGCTTATTAAGATTCTTGGTATAAGTATTAAATTTTACTTCCATTCTTAACCAATTTAACTTCATATAAGTGAGGATGCACTAACATAATGGTTTTTAGTGCCTATATCTTTTCAGATAGTATGAAGTCATTTATTCCTTGTTCTATTAACCCATAACAAAAACTAACAATATTCTCCTGCCTTAGTGTCTACGTTTGAAAGTGTGTAGAAGGGCCGAAATATCCTCTTTAATAAAACCTATTGCTCTCCACTATACTTCTTGCTGTGGCCTGGAGAATGGCAAATCATGAAACTGTGAATGATGCCAAAAGCAGATGTGTTCCAAGAAGTATATTTCTGGGGTTCTGTGTGAGATTTTTTTCAGAAATTCTGCTCTGTGACTTACATATATGAAAGAAGCGTGGCCTTACTAACAAGTATCCTGAGTTGTCTGTCTTTAACACTAGATCTTCAATTACATTTATGTTTAAACACCTTGTGTGTAAATGTAAACATCTTAAGCTATTATGCTATTAGTACTTATGTCTTGGATGCAAAATAAATTATGTACAGTTGCTTTAAAAGTAGACATCGCCCTAGTAATCTTTGATTTGCATGTAGCAAACTTTACAACACACTTTTTTTGCATCACAAGTATTGGTATTGCATATAAAATATTTAAACATAAATTATTTCAAGCTTGTTTTATTGGTCCATTAAACTCTTAAGTCTTTGCAGTTTCTTATGCATCATTAGTATGTTGCAAATTTTGTGAAATCGACCTTTAGAACTTGTCTTTCTCTGTCTCTCACATGTTGCATCTGCAACTGACACGCAAGTTTTTGTCCCTTTTACAGACTGGGAGTGTCTTCAGAGGATGAAACCGAAGCCACGCTTCCTACTTCTGTACCTGATTCCCTTCCTGCTTTCCTTTCTGCACATCATTCTAGTAATGACAATAACCCTTTCACTTCTAAATTGGGACAAAAAATTAAAGCACGAGACTCTAGTAGCCCTCTTCCTCCATCTCTCATTTCTGGACAACGTTCTAATGATAACGCTTTCATTTCTGACTGGGAACAGGAATCCAAAGCACAAGACTCGGAAAGCTTCACTAGTCCTCTCTTGTATTTCCCCCATCCTCGTGCAACTCTGGGGCATGTTTCTTCTCCTCTCCCTTCTACTCACCTTTCTATTGACAATAATCCTTTTGTATCTAAACTGGGACAGGAATCAAAAGTGCAAGACCTCAAAAGCTTTACTAGTCCTCCCTCTTTCTCCCTTCCTTCTGCTGTTTCTAGCAAAAGCTATTGTTCCTTTGCAATAAACTTTGCTGATTCAGAGCACCCTGCTTTTGTTTCTTCAGAGGAGTCTCAAAATGAAAGTTTGACTAATGATACAAATACTGTATCAAATTCTCTGGGGTCACTGTCTGAGTCATCTCCTCTACCTGTGTACGAAAGGGTTGGGCAGACCCCAAAGAAACAGTGTGATGCCAAAGAGGTACAGATGGTATCACCGGATAAAAAAAATAACAGTGGCGTTAAGAAATCAGTGACCTTTCATCTTGATGAGTTGGAATATACTGATTCCAGCAGAAATCATGCTGAGGCTTTAGACAGAGAGCAGCGTGAGAGATGGCATCCTGATCCATGTGAAGAAATGTTCACTACTGATCCAACCATAACAGAAAAGAGAGAAGGGTTTGCCTCTGTGCTGGGTATGGAGTGCTACCGTTCATCTAAACTCTGTGATGAAAGTAGGAGTTCTGTTCAGAACAATGAGAGCACTGTTCAGGATGACATTGAAGCCAGCAGTACGAGTGCTGAAACCTGGATGAAAGATGGCAAAGAACTGACTTCTCTCTCCAAGTCTAATTATAGCCTTTCACCTGGGAATGCTGTAATACAGCCATCTTCTGCTGAAAGCAAATTAAACGAGGAGCAAGAACTATATAGTGGAAAGAAAAGTAAGCATTCACTCAACATGGAAGAATTTGGGCTCGCATTACAGTCCAAGGTAACTCATGCCATCAAAAGTGACTCTTCAGTTCAAGTAGAGCCGCCAAAACCAACTCCAAGAGTTCACACGTTGCTTCCTAAGGACCCTAACATGTCAGAGGATGTTAGTAAGCTCAATCCTCTATTTGCAAAGCCAAAGCCTGCCCCAAGAAATGCAAAGCCAAAGCCTGCCCCAAGAAATGCTGTAAAACTAGATAAGTGTGCACCTGTTTCTCTGACTGGTAGACTGAAAGATGAAGAGCTGCTTACTCCATCTGACAGCACAATGTCTGGGTCTGGATTTGTGTTTCATAGAGAGAATCCCATGAACCCACATGAAAACCCAGCAGGTGACAGCTTATTAAAAACAGCCACTCGGTCAACTACACATCATCTTGACAGAGATGATAGCAATAATGGACACTTAAAACACAAAACTTATGGTCATGATGATTCATTATTTGACTCTGGAACAGACCTTAAGTCTGCCATTCCAGTTACTGGAGATCAGAGTCTAACACATGTTGGCCTTCCAGTTATTCCAGAAGTAGGATCAGATGATGAGCTTCTAGACAGCTCTCAAAAGAACAATGAAATGACTGCAATTTATAAAAGTTTTCCAAATACAGAAAATCAATGTATAGATTCATTGTCAGTCACTGAGGTAGAAAAACTCAGTTCAGATATGAGCTCTACTGATAGAGCAAGTATATTACTTCAGAAGGGAGAAGGTGGTCCTGAAGATACTTTTAAATCTAGCAAATCATCCAAACTAAATTCAATAGTAGACATTCATAGTGCAAGCAGCAAGACTAGTGAGTCAGGTTTAGATATCCTGTCTTATCCCAGTGAGCATGGATGTGTTGTTGAGGAACAGGAACTGAAGGAATCTAGCAGTATTAAGGAAAGTAGGAAGAGTGATTTTTTTGAGTCCTCTGAAAAGTCTGTTTCTTTTACCTCCCTGTCCAGTTCTTCCCAACTCTCCCTTTCCTCTAGTTCCCCCCAAACTGGCTCTTGCGACAGTAGTAGAGCAGAATCAGTGAAAAAGCCACCAGCAGAGAGCTTCAATCATAAAGTCGAAAATGCTGGCAAGAAGAAGGTGCTTCGGGCATGGGTTTCACCCTCTGAGACACTTCCCAATCAAACACAACAGAGTGGTGGAAGTGTGTCTGTTAAGCACAGGTGAGACTATGGGGAAATACATATAAAATTTCTCAGTGTTGTACAAGACATACTTTTTTCTTGCTACAGAAATATTGTGATAGTTTTTTCATTTTGATGGGACTTCATACAATCTTAACTTGGTCTGACTTTTGGATCCTGTCAGAGACCTATACTATACCATACCAGTGTAAGACCACTGCCACAAACTTTTATTAGCAAAAAAATCAGTGATTGCACCAAACTTAGAAACTGTGCCCCCAAAAACTTAGAATGAGCAGTGGCAGTGCTTTGGGCAGTTCTAACATTCACAATACTTCTATTATTTATGGCAAGTTGTTTACATTAGGAAACTCGGTGCTCATTAGTCAAATATGGATTTATCCTTTTTGAATAATGCTATTTTAATACCACAAATATTCTGGTGTCAACAGCTGGATTTGGTAAACTGCATTATGATCTCTAGCTTTTCAGAAATGAGGAAATACAATCAAAGGCAATACTGAGAACTGTGGTGGTCACTTAACTGGTAGAGTAAAGATTTCTAAGCATTAAAACATACTACAGGCAAACTTACTTCCTGTGACTAATAGGCCTGACTCCCAGATGACCAACATGCTTTTGGACTTCCAGAGCTGTTCACGTTCCAATTAATCGGCACCCCATTATAGTCTGAGGTGCAAATTGGAGCTGTCTTTTTCTGTGAAACTCTGCTAGCCTCAGAACCGCTTTATCTGTAGAGCTCCAGGGAATTATTGTTCAGAAATTGATTGCTTGAAACACAGTTGGGTAACTTACTTCCACTTTTTAAAATTGCCATTACAAATGGGTCTAGAGAATACAAGATTATGCCTAGGCATCTAGGGTGCCTTATGCAAGAATTAGTCCGTTTAGAGAAGATGGAATAAATCTGCTGCCCAAGAGGATATTTGGTATGTAGATTTATAATGAAGATAATGTGAGGAAATTATGTAGAATCTAACTCTTATAGTAATATGTGTGTACTTTAAACAAACCCACAACCAAACAAAAACTAAGCACTCACGAATATGGTGTAAGCACCTCATGTAACCACTTCTGTTATGTGATGTTTCCAGTTACCATGATACTGTTTTTTTGTTTGTTTTGTTTTTTGAATGCAATAAAAATAAGCCAGCAGAACAGGGTGGGTGAGTGAGTGAGTGTGTGCCCACCCAATGGAAAACTGTAATTGGAGGCAGAACTCTGTCCTGGAAGTGAATTTCTCATATCTTGAGGTGTATAAGGAAATTCATTAAATCCCCTTGTGTTCAGTCTTACTGGATTGAGGAACCTGTTGGATGCTTTGCTTGTGATAAGATCTCAAGATGTTAAGGAACTGCCTAAACAAGTTGTGGCTTTTGTTTCAGACCTCATCCTGTGAAGCCAATGAACACCACAGCAAATAAGTCGCATACTAAAAATTTGATCACAACCACAAAAATGGATGAAAACTGGACTGAGAGCAATAGAAAGGTATGAAAGAAATTGAAACTTGGGTTATAGCTTCATAATGGTTAGTGTAAACTTCGTAGCTTCCAGGGCACTCAGTGTGAACTTGCTTACTCAGGGTAACTTACATTTTTTGACTCTGACACTCAAACAATGTCTGTTAAAGGAGTTCCTTATTTTCTCTATTTCCCAGCATTGGGAGGAAGAAATTGAATTCACTTTTTGTTCTTATTCAATGCAAATGACTTTAAAGCAAAAAAAGGCTCCTGATGGGGGTGTCCCAAGAAACTGTGGCTGTACTACTGGAGTAAACCCAGAAGTGCTCTTTGGTTCTCCACTAGATGGGGAGGTTTGGTTGTGAGCCAGGAAGATGACTAGTAGGAGTGCCTCGGGTAGAGGGTGACCAGTAAATATACTACTTTGGAGACAGCAAGGATTGCCTACAATATGTGGGGTGTGGCCACTGTAACCTGGAGTCTGCTTACACCATGCTTACTCAAGGTGGTTGGGGGCAGGTAGTCACTATCTGCTACACTGCTGATCTTTTCAGCAGAGACTAGTGGGACCCATCACCTTGTAACTTGCTGCATTGGCAGCTCCCACGATTAAGAACTTCCTCCACAGTCTGAAAGGCCAAATGTCTACTTGTTAAAGCAGGAGAATGTTGCCTCACAAAAGTAGGTTATATTTCTAAATGTGCATGGCTAAAAGCTTTCACCTTCTTTCTCTTCCCCTCAAATCTCTGAAAAGTATTGTCTAAGTGTTTGCATAAGTTCTGATCCCTGAGGCACCATTAGATAAGAGGTCTGAAAAATGAGCAAACCATGTTCTGAGAAAATTCTGATTCAGAAATCAAGGCACAAACTGGCTTGTAATATAGGATTCCTCATCTTAAGGAATGTCTATGTGCCTGCGCACACTACCCCAAATGGCAGTGAATCTCACAGCCTGGGTCAGCTGATGTGGGCTTATGCGTCAGTGCTGAAAATAGTCATGTAAACATTACTGCTCGGGCTCCGAAACTCCTAAGTAAATGGCCACAAAAGAAAAATGTGACTGAAAAGTTGAATTTTTTCACTTAAACTCAGGTGTGCTGCTCTTCAAAGTCTACAGAAGCCTGTTTTCTTAAACATCTGGTGTTTCCAGACCACATCTTAGCTGTGCAAATACAAAACTATTCCCTGTAGTGCCACTGAGATACAACTATGAATAAGTCTGTTGTACAATGAGTATTCTGTACTAAAGTAATATTTATGCTAATACTACTTGTATTTTTGCTGCACTAAAAAGGAAGTATAACAAATTATTTGGCAGAGGTTACTAAAACTCATTTCTGTTTAAAACCGCAAACAGCATTTTAATTTTAAGAATAACTGTCCAGCAATGTATTGCTAAATAACTGTCTTTAAAGTTTGTCTCAAAGTCATCAAGTACGTTCACTGCTGTTTAACCTGAGCTTGACTCTCACTTTATTCAGTATATTTTAACTTGTGGTTCTGTAGATCTTTCAGTGCTAATATTACATGGGGAATTTTTTATGCAAGTCTTTGGGCCATTGATGTCCTAGGATCATGACTCATCTGTCCTTTTGTTTCGGACTCAAATTTTACCCTTTAATCCCATGCAAACCTGGCATTCACATACTACTGTAAATTGCTGACCGATATTGAGCCATAAAATTGAGGCTATGGAAAACGCTACCAAATTTTGTCTCATTTTGAGTCTTCCTTCCCCTTAGAATAGATGCCATGGACTTCCTAAGTCCTACAGTATCAAATATTCTTGTGCCATAAAAGTGCAGTACTTAAATATTTTTCCTGTTACTTTCCTTTCCACATAATCGATTGTTATAAAGCTCCACCTGTTCACATTTTGGAAGTGCATGAATATCTGCTAATAATTATAACTTCGCTGTCATTTCTAGCTGTCATTGCTAAGTGCCCTAACAGATGTCTCTCTTGCGATAGCAGTTGCATTTGTGTCACTTTACCATACTGGTTTGGTCCTGTAGCTTTTCCCTGTCATTGCTGATGTTGCAAGCCTGGCAGGTTTTGGCCCTGGGGAACTTGCTTTTCCTGTTCACTGAAGTAGTGACTGATAAATCCTGAAATGCCAGTTGTGTGAAACTTTAACAAGGTGTAAAGTACAGTAATGTCTTTGAAGAGCAATCCTGTTTTGGTAACCAATATCCCTGGAATTCTTCAACCTTCCCTGAATACAAAGATCATTAGGCAGTCTTCTCATATTACTGTAAAACACTTATTTCTGCATTGACCCTGTCTGTCTTCTCTCTCCAAAAGAAATATGATCCTTCGGAACCTGCCTATGCTTATGCTCAATTAACACATGATGAGCTGATCCAGCTGGTGCTGAGACAGAAGGATACCATTACAAAGAGAGATCTCCAGGTGCGGGAGCTAGAAAACTACATTGATAACTTGCTTGTCAGAGTCATGGAAGAAACTCCCAACATTCTTCGGGCTCCATCTCCAAAAAATAAGGCTGGAAGGATGTAAAACCTCTGCCAGTAAACCTGAATAAAGGACTGGACTCCCATCTTATTACTCAAACTTCACAGATAGATAATGTGAAGTTGCTGATGTTCTGGTACCTGCTGCCTACAAAAAAAAAATCACTTTTCCGTGTCTCTTGCAAAAAGTTGATTCCACTTATCTGGAGACTAGTTAATAATTATACCAGGTCTTGAATACATAAGCCAAAAATACAATAGTCAGAAGTCTTCCACCTTTCTTTCTGGTACACTGTAAATATTTTACCACCACCTGGCAGGCATTGTTAAAGAATGTAATCAGAGGCCTGAGATTCATGTGGCTGTGAATGTTTTTGAAGCCACTTTTCTCAGTGAGGCACTGATAGTTGTTGGCTTCTTTATTTTATTAGTTTTGTGAGTTTAGCTTAAGGGTTGGTGTTTTAAAAACTGAACCGGGTTTCTCAGACTAAGAACAACAGTTGTTCTTAATTCTAAGACTTAAGTTGTAGTGCAATAAGCCATCGCATACACTAATTCAAGGATTTGATTGCTTTGTTCAAATAATTATATTACAGAAGTTAAAAAGCACTCCAGAAAGAGGTTTGGGAACCATAAGTTGCCTTATTGTAAAAAATTTAATGCCCTTTAAACATGCTGTAAAATTGGAAGGCCTTTAAATCTACAGAAAATGTGACTACTAATGAAGTGTGTACATCTCATTTTGGGAAGGGAAGCTCAAAGCCTGTATAAAAACCTAGTGTTGAAAAATTTCAAAGCAGTGCTCTGAGCAGGCTCTTATGGCTGCTTTAATATAGCAAAAATCAAACCAAGATATAACTGCCATTCGACTACATGATTAAAGAACAGTTAAAAATTTTAGACGATACAGGTCTGTCGCATCTTATGCGCATTTAACATGCGCGATTTCAACTTTACGTGGTCGGCAAAAACAAAAAAGAGAAAAATAACAATTTTAATACTATATCTGTAGTGCGGGTGAAATTGGATTTTGGCTATACGCGGTTTTCGCTTTATGCGCTAACCACAGAACGGAACCCCCACGTAAGATGAGACAGACCTGTATAGTGATCTGAATTAGGAGCTGTTTTGTTTCATAGCCATCATATTCCTGATTTGAAGGTTC
Organism: Chrysemys picta bellii; assembly: GCF_011386835.1. NCBI lineage: Eukaryota > Metazoa > Chordata > Testudines > Emydidae > Chrysemys > Chrysemys picta. The sequence goes on along the minus strand of NC_088792.1, from coordinate 162,318,993 downwards.
TTGTTCAAACTAGGGGGCACACAACTCCCATACAGTTTACTCTGTATCCTATATAAACATGTATGCACCTGTTTCCTTTGTGGTACACATGCTTAGTTTGTTTATATTGCTATGCTCAGCAAGTCGAAGATTTCTCTGTTGTGCCACTCAAGATCATAAATTTTTAAACATGCTGTATTTGAGAAACTAGGACCTACAGTATGGAACAGCTGTCCAAGTTGATCCATATGGAACATCTAAAGTGTGTGTGTGTGTGTGTGTGTGTGTGTGTGTGAGAGAGAGAGATGTCTGAGACCTGGGTCTCTTAGTAAAGTAGCATTCAAATTGTGGCTTTTAAAAATTGAGCTGGTTTCCAGTAATAAGATTTGTGGTTGAGAATGTTAGAACAGGTTTTATTTTAAATGTAATCAGAAGATGTGCTGCTATTTTGCAAGATAAATCAGATAACTCTGTCTGAATCTTTTGCCTTGGTCTGCTGTAACTATGGAGTTTGCCATGGGACAGGCATTTCCCATTTATATCGGATAGCAAACAGCAAGACACTCGCAAACAATCATTTTAGCAGGCTCATTTCAAATCATTCTTTTAGGATAGTGTTGATAGGAATTGTCAATAAAATTCAGCACTGAGATGGAAAGTTGTGATTGGATTCAACATTAATCTACATCTACATTTAATGTTGGGGCTGATGTGTGGCAGGCTCTCAATTTTAACAGTTCTGTGCTCACCGCTGTCAAATTGACTTCCTGAAGGTACAGTGAGGATCTGTGATACAATATTAAAGTACTTTGGATAATCTGTTTTAACATCTAGCATGTATTGTGAAGCAAAAAAATAAAAATAAAACAAACTCTACCCTTTATCCAGGTGAAAGGTCCATTAAGTCTTCCCTAAAGTTCTGAGTGATAATTTCACCTATAGTTTAGGAGGGGACAGTTTGTCACAGTATTCTTTTCGTTAGAGCACTTTAATGAGAGGTGAGACTAGTTGAATTTCCTATTAGCCTTTTAATAATCTATTGCCTTATATTTAATATTTTCACAAAACACTGGAGACCACTGTAAACTTCTCAGATACTGTATTTTTGTAGTGAAACATAATTTAATCTATTTACATAGAAGAAATCAATGTTTACTGGAATTGTATATAAATATATATGCTGTTATGTGCATTTGTTATTTTGTGATTGATTGTGATTAAAAAGTGTAGGCAAAACTTAACTGCCCTATCATACAACTTTCCTTCAAGGGAAGCCATACATGAAATAATTCATAATACTATGAATGAAAGGTTTAAGGTGTAATGTTCCTTTCTAGGACCACAGGTACATAGTAGCAATGAGTGACTGAGCAGATGACTTCAGTTAAGGGGTAATTTTCAGTGTCCCAGATCCCATGAGTGGAGTAGCTTATGCTGAATTTTTTAGCAGAATCTCTAGATTTTGTTTATATATATTTAATTTGCATGGAACTAGCTATCTTCACTGAAAATGACTGACTGCTGCTTGTGCCTTGAAATAGCGAGGAAGATGAAACATTAATTTCAGTTGCCTCTACCCCCTTGATGTTTCTGTGGAGAGGAATTGTTGCTTGCACCTCCCTAAAATTTTTTTTGCCTTCAGGACTTGATTCCATAGCTTACCAACAGCTTTCTGGTTGTATGAGAACTGTGGAGAGCTCTATTCTTTAGTGCCTTTGAGCAGTAGCTAAACAGTCTGAATTTGAAACTGCTGTTATAATCCTAATGGTTGGACTTGCTTTTATACTCAGAACTAATCTAAATGAATCCAATGATTTGAAGTGATTTTTACTAGCCTCATTTTAAATGGCTGCCCTTCTGCTCTGGAGTTAAGATGCTGCTCCACCACCAGCAGCTGAAGCCATTGTTTGTAATGCTGCACCTGCTGCTTGAGGGATAAATACTTTACGAAGATGTTTATCATTAACCAAATGTATTCTTATCTTGGGAAAATGTAAACCCTGTGGTTTTAATATTTGCTGATAACATTCCACTTAAGGTTATGACATTCTACTTCCAAGATGGGACTATAGAATTTTGATAGGGGTTTTCTTTTTTTGGTCATCTTTTATACCAGTTACACTTGGAGTCTGTCTGTCTGGACAAAAGGTTAGCTGGCTGCTCTTACACAATGAGGCTTGATCTCTTGGTTGCACGTGGTAAGTTTCATTTATTGGTGAGATTTGGGCACTGCCAGGAGAGAGTGATACTTTACAGGTCACACTTCTACTTCATTAGCTGTGAAAATGTTGCACAGTCTTATTGTACCTCAAATTTTTTTATTGGCAATGCTGTTTTTGAAGTGTTTTGACATAGAAGGACTGGAATTTTTGTTAAGAAAGGTACTTAATTTGAGTACTTATGAGATTAAAGCTTGTTTGTCAAGCCCCTGTACAGTTGCTTAATGAATGTTTAATATTGAAGGATCCAAATGTATTTTTATGTTTATATTTTCTGCTTTGTTTGTCTGGGTACTTTTTTTTTGGTTTTTAAAAATGACTTTCACTCTTATGGAACACTAAAATAAAATTTTTAATTCAGTGTTTGAACACTCTTGTTGTTTTTCACTAGACTCTGGAAGTGCTAGAAAATGCACAAGACAGAATGGAGAGAACTCCGTGTAATGGACAAATCGCTAATGTGTATAATCTGGGGGACTGTTCTGCAGTGGCCCTGCAGAGTGGAATAAGTCTCTTCCATCACTGTAGAGAAAATTGCATTCGCTTTCTCAGCCGTTCCTAAAGTTTGCACGGCGAAATCATTTTATGCCATATGTGATTGATTACAGTGGGCCAGAGTCTCCTGCAGTTAAAGCTCAATGGCTGAAATGAGAGAAGCTGGGAATGTGGATAACTTAATGTCAAAGTATAAAACAAGCAGGTGAAACTGGCTTACAGTTAGACAAATGTTTGTGTGCTACAAAAAGAAAGAGGTGTTTAAGATTTAATGTGGCATCTCAAGGCAATTCTGATTCATGGGCCTATGGCCCTCTAGCTTTGGCTGCCAGCTCATATTTTCCTCAAGTTCAGGTAGTGATTCTCTGCTCTGCAAAATACCAGCATTTGATAGTTGTCAGCAGAGGATGCTTGATGTCCACTTGTGTACCAGGGGGACATGAGGGTGGTCTGTCTTTTCCAGGTCATGCAGTAGTACCATGGTAAGTTCTCAAAATTGTGACTCTTTAATTTTTTTTTTTTTAACTGGTGAAAGGAGCTGGGCTGACGTTCCTCAAGACTGAAATCCACTGCTGAACAAGTGCAGCATAGCCAGCGGCAGGGCAAACTTCCTGTGCTCTGTTCTCCTGGCACTGTGCCCCAATTCTCTTCTCTTCTCTTTAGAGCTGAGAAGGGAGTTACGTCTTCAAGGCATTTTCAGTGATCGATTGAGTCAGCCAACTAAGGGTCTAGTTATGATTTTTTGATGTGGACACCTCTTCACTGGGAATTGCACAGATTGCTAATTTTACAGAAGCCGAGAGTAACAGCTTTAGGCCACAGCGACCTGGGCTAGATACAGACAAGTAAACTACAAGTGTAGCAATTACCACTATCCTCTGAGCTAGCTAGACACCCACTACAATGAAACTTGATAATGATCTTCCTTCTGTTTATTATTTGTATATCTGCTCCTCCCTGGTGGGAGGACTTAAAAAAAAATGCAGTGGGTTGTGGCTCAGTGATCCAGTACATTCAACTTTCCGATTGGCAGAAAGTGAGTAGAAGACACACTCTTTGGGCTTGTCTACACTGGCGCTTTTCAGTGCGGCAACTTTCTTGCTCAGGGGTGTGAAAAAACACCCCCCTGAGTGCTGTAAAGTTCCAGTGTAGACAGTGCACCTGTGCTAGGAGCTATTCCTCTCATGGAGGTGTTTTTTTGTTTGCTTTTTGATTTTTTTTTTTTTTGCCGCGACTACACACACGTTGCTAGTGAAAACATGCCCTTTGTCACACTCACATTGCTGCTGCCTATCCCTCGCCTACTTTGGGATTTGCTAGAGGGCTGGGAGCTGTCTCTAGCTGCATTGATCCATGGTAAACACCCTGTGGGGTGGGAAGTCTGATCAAGTTCAGCAGCATGTGAAGACTGAGCTTATTTACATGATAGAGAATGTATGAAAGTTATTGCCAAAAACAGTCCATTAGAACCAGGTTAGTAAGTATGTCAGTCCTTCAGGAGCACTTTAACTGCATTAACTTTTAAATCCTCTTCACTCTTTGTTCAGTATATCTGGGCAGCAAGGACAAGGTGGGAGAATAATCCGTTTTCCTTTGTCTCTGTCAGACCACTTTAGCCTAAAATGTATTTGCCTTGTCAGGAGAACTTGCATGCCACTATAATAGCCTCCTTGATGCTTCTCTCTGCCTCCACTCTAAGGCATTGTTTCCTTCAAGGGATGGATCAAACTAGCTATTAAAGTCCTTCTGCATTCAGTCTGAATGGTTCTGCCCTCTGCCAGGGCCATCAGCAATAATGCTCTGGGGAAACTTACAAGCCAGCATTGAATAGAAATTACCTGGTACTTTCAAGCATTTCATCCTTGTGCATAGCTCTAAGGAGGTATTGTAGAGACTTGGAAGAAAGCTAATCAGATGCCTACTCTCTCGCTGCAGGTGTTTCCACGTGGAAACCTTTGCTGGAGAAGGTAAATCATAGCTGATTGACTTCATTCTGGGAAACAGGGCTTCTGTTTTTAGTTTCATGTGAATTGTCATGCTCTGTCAGACCATTGGCTCCTCTAGTTTGGTATCTTCTGGTCAATGCTTGAAGCCTCATAAAAACCTCTACTGCCAATGAGCCTGGCTAACTGGGAAACTGCTGTGGCCTGGTAAGCAGCTTTCCACCTCTCCCAAGCTCCACTTCCATGCAAGCACCAGGCTGGCTTATTCTCTGAAACATGAGGGCTGGTTACCCTTAGCTGTAACTGCTCATAATTGGTTCGTATTAGTCCTCTGACATTGTTTGGCTTTCCTGGAGCAGAGAGGTGGCTGGTTGATTTCCTTGCTTGTTAAATTTTCTGCCATTATTTGTTTAGCAATGTCTTTAGGAAGGCTTTCTTCATTGACATGTTGTTCAGGCTATATCTACACTACGCAACTTTTAGTGACATGGCTGTCACTACAGCCGTGCTGCTGCTGTTTGTCGGCTCTCCTGCCGAAAAATCTTCCACCCCCAACGAGTGGCGTTTGTGTTGTCAGCAGGAGAGCGCTCCTGCCAACAACACTGTTCACACTGGCGCTTGTCGCGGCAAAACTTTCTTTTGTCTTTCGGGGGTGGGGGAGAAGGACACCTCCGAAAGACAAAAGTTTTGTCATTCAATTGCCAGTGTGGATGTAGCCTCAGTCTAGTGTCATAAGATTCAGATGCCAAATGACTTGCACACATTTGAGCTGTGTGCTGATATCAAGACTGCAATAATTTTGGCATATCACTGAGAATGGCCTTTTCCAAGCATCACCTCTTTCTCCTCTTTGTATTATTAAACATCAAGCCTGTCTAACTGATTTCCTATTCACTTTGGGGCTCTTTGAAATTGCCAAATCTGCAGTGCTATATCGGCCTGTTATCACTTCTCCTCCAGGTTGATTGGGACTAAGTTTGTTTTTCTGCAATCTTTCTTGTAGGGGCCAGAATGGCTGCTCGATTTCATAGTGCCCTTCAGTCAGCCCTGAATAAATGTATTGAGTCCCAGTATAGGATCTTCAGGGCCTTCTGAATAAAAAGAGGCAAGTGCTACCAACTGCCTTAGACTAACATTTGACTCTCAATCTCTGGAAGAGTTTCAGCAGCTATGGAATAATTCATATCTTCCTAATTGCAGCAGGTCCCTGTTACAATGATAACGAATGCTTAGCCATTAACCATTAATCCTCTCTTCCATCCAATGGGGCAAATGAGTGTTATCCATATTTTGCTGTGAGGCTGGAGAAATGGAGGCAGAGTCGAAGTGACATGCCCAAGGCTACACAATCAATTTAGCCAGAACTAGAATGCAGGAATTCAATAACTTCTAATCCAGGAGTCGGCAACTTTTCAGAAGTGGTGGGCCGAGTCTTCATTTATTCACTCTAATTTAAGGTTTCGCGTGCCAGTCATACATTTTAACGTTTTTAGAAGGTCTTTCTAGAAGTCTATAATATATAACTAAACTATTGTATGTAAAATAAATAAGGTTTTTAAAATATTTGAGAAGCTTTATTTAAAATTAAAATGCCAGAGCCCCGTGGACCGGTAGTCAGGACCCGGGCACAGTAAGTGCCACTGAAAATCAGCTCGTGCTGCCTTTGGCACGTGTGCCATAGGTTGCCTATCCCATTCTAATCCATGTCCTTTGATGACTAAGCACCGTGTGTTAGATGACACATGAACTGTATATGTACATTGTGCTCTTATGCTTGTACCACTAGAGCATGCACAACTTCATGCAGCGCCTGCCTGGATACTGATTCACCTTTTGTACTTGGGTGCTTTTCATATGCATAAAGAGGGAAATCCCCCTTTACTTACTCCCTCATTTTGCTCAGACTGTGTGTTGGCATTTTAATTACACTTTTAACTTTATAATGGTTGGTTTTCATCCCTCACTGGGAGATGCAGTGTGTGATCCACTATAGAAAGAACAGGTTTCAGAGTAGCAGCCGTGTTAGTCTCTATCCGCAAAAAGAACAGGAGAACTTGTGGCACCTTAGAGACTAACAAATTTATTAGAGCATAAGCTTTCGTGGACTACAGCCCACTTCTTCAGATGCATATGCATATTTGTTAGTCTCTAAGGTGCCACAAGTTCTCCTGTTCTTTTTTATAGAAAGAACACTCAAAATTGGTTCATAAGGTCAGGAGTTGTGGGCTACAGTTCAAAGCAATGGTTCTCAAACGTTTGTATTGGTAACCCCTTTCAGAGAGCAAGCCTCTGCGTGCAGATCATTATAAATGCTGGAGGCAAAGCAGGGTGTGGGGTGGAGGCTGATAGCTTGTGACCCCCATATAATAACCTTATGGCCCCGAGTGGTCCTGACCCTAGTTTGAGTACCCCTGGTTTAGAGCATGGGTCTGGTCATGGCTGTTGGGTTCTCTTTACCTGTATGTTCCATGTTTACTATTCTTCTGCTAAAAATAATATGGATCTAGGGCTAGGCGTTCAATTGCTACCGAACGTGTTTTAGCTGTAAATGCAAAGCGAGGGTGCCATCTGCTGGTCCATACCCCAGTGAGCAGACAGTCCTAGTACCATCTACTTTTTCTGTCCCATATGGTAATACTGATGAGCCCATTTAGATTCCTCTCCTCTAGTTTAAAGGGTGGGGTGGGGGGCGGGGCGTGGCTAAAGGATTAATGGGTTAGTTACATGATGGCCATTGACTGATTTGTAGGAGGTTGTGTTCTAGGAGCCAGAAGATACAGGGGTTGGTGGGTCCCCAAGGAAAAGCTCGTGTCGGTCATTTCAGGAGCGAGGTGCACTAACTACGTTACAATGTTTGGGGGCAGAAGGCGGGTAGGGGCTATTGACATGTGAGCTCCAGCGTGGGGGTGCAGCGATCTGTCACGGGTGGAGGGTGGACGATATATAGGCGCCCTGGTTGCAATGGTGTCTGCCGGCTCCTTGCTCGCCCCTTTGTCCCGAGCGCTGCCGCTGCCAGCACCACGCCAACCCCATGGCACAGGTGCCTCCCCTTCAGCTCACCCCTCCCCACCCAATGGCGTGCGAAGCCCAGGAAAAGGGCGGAACGCGGTTACGGGGGTACTGCCTCTACTCGGACGCAGCCGTTCGGCCGGACCGGATGTGACGGAGGCGATCGTGTTTTCTCCGCGGCTAGCGTGGGCAGGGTGCAGCGATCTAAAGACACCCCCGTCCGTGCGGGGGGCGTCTAGTTCCGTTTGCGAGTGGGAAGGCGGTGGCTGCTGCTGCCCGAGCCCGCGGGAGAGGTGAGGGTTTGGGGGCCTGTAGGGGAGATCCGGGCCGGGGAGACCGTGGTAAGGGGCTGGGTAGAGGTTGAGCCTAGGGGCGGGGCGGGGCGGGGCGGAGGGACGTTGTGAGCCCAGAGCTGGCGGGCGGGGGGGATCTCCTGGGAGGCTGCAGGGGATGATATTGGAAGGGGGAGGAGAGCAATTGAAACAGGGATCTGCCCTCTCCCAATTCCCTGCAAAATCAGCTACAACTCGCAAGAGCCCTGACTTGGGCAGGCGTTTCCATCACTCAGGCGAGTGAGGCCAGCCGGAGTTGGGAGTTTGGCTGCTCCTCGCTTCCTAGTTCTGCTGATGCAGCTTAAGCCTGCTGGTTTTTTAAATGGTGTATATGGAAAACTTTAAGCCACATTACAGCCTTGGCTCAAACGGCTGAGCTTCTATGAAGGAAGAGTTTAGAAAAATATCATCCTCATCGACGTCACGGTCTCCTTTGAGAACAGGACCCCGGCATTTCGCGAAGCCCGAGCTCGTAAGCTGGAAAAGTACACTCCCCTGGCCGACACCCTGAGAGCGAAGGACTACGAGGTGCAGCTGGACACCCTGATCGTCGGAGCCCTGGGCGCCTGGGACCCCTGCAACAAGGGTGTGCTGCGGACCTGCGGTATCGGTCGACGCTACCCATGGCTCATGTGGCGCTTCATGGTCTCTGACACCATCCGATGGTCCAGGGACATCTACATCGAGCACATCACTGGCCACCGACAGTACCAGGAGGCGTGAGCCAGAGTGACATCGTTCTTCGACCATGAGAAAGGGACCAAGAGTCTTTATCCGTTGGATCATATAAACTGGAACCATAAACTCCCTGAACATTAAAGCTCACCAAATGAGGGTCAATCCATCCTTATCATCATATCCACTCATTATACTCCACATCCGAACATAGCCACTTTATTAACTTCATACCCTCCTATCTCAATGCCTGTACTTTGATCCATCAACCTTTTACCCCAATCGGGGATATTGCAGTTTATGTATTCCTTATGCCACCTGATCTTAAACCAAATCCTGCTAACTCGATAAGCTGTATGTTATTCCCTGATAACAAGAAACTTCTATGCTTAAACTCTGTACCGTTCACTTTTTTTTTTTAAACATCTTAATAAAATCTTTAAATCTGTCTCAATTCGACTTGCAGGTTTTCAAGATGTCGGGCCAGAGAAAATGCCCTGATTGTGGCTCCTCTGAAATTGTGGAGGATGCACATTATGCTCAGAACCAACTGGTGTGTGCTGACTGTGGGTTTATCCTCACCGAGGGCCTCTTGACAACCACTTTCCAAGATGAAGAACATTTACAAGGTCAAACAAACACTGATTTTAGTTTGCATAAATATGTCAAAATCCACAGGGCTTTGTGTACATGGCATGAAAAGTCATCATGTAGTCATGAGGACAGGGAGGCAGAGATTTCAAACAAACAAAACCACCCATTGCTCAGAATTTTGGAAAATATTTTAATCAAAAGTCTTTTTTGCCCTAAAAACTGTGCAGAAAAAAGAGTAGGAGATAAATTGCTGTTTTAAACTTTACAAAGGCACCGAGAAGAGCAGGCCTGGAATGATGTCTCATAACCCACGTTTCTTCCCCCAAATCAGAGAGAGCATAAAATTGACTCCCTTCTTCCACCTGTATTACAAACAACTAGTCCTAACTATGAGAGTTCCTGCAGACTTATCTTGCTCCTGTAGTCCTGGTTTTAACTTATTTCTCCAACATACAGAGATTGCTTTGGCTGTCTGCAGAAACATTCAACTACCTCTTCATGTAAAAATGCCAAAATATAAAATAGTGATTTTTTTTAAAAACATGAGAATCTTGGAATTCATGACTTTTTGAGTGAAAATAATCATGATATAGCAGCAGTGAAACCTGCACTTGAGTCTTATAAGTAGGGGCCCTACCAAATTCACAGCCATGAAAATCACATCACGGCCTGTGAAATCTGGTCTTTTGTGTGCTTTTACCCTATATCGGGGTCGGCAACCTTTGAGAAGGGGCGTGCCAAATCTTCAGTAATTTAAGGTTTCATGTGCCAGTAATAAATTTTACATTTACAGGGGCCCCCCAACTGAACCCCAGACTAGCAGCGGGCTGAGCAGGGCTGGCGGCAGGGACCCCGGCTGGCAGGGGCCGGTGGATGGAACCCCAGACCGGCAGCACGCTGAGCCGCTCAGCCAGCTGACGGTCCGGAGTCCCGGCCGTCGGCCCCACTCAGCCCGCTGCCGGCCTAGGATTCTGTTCATCCAGGCAGGCAGCGGGGTGAGCGGTGCCAGCAGCCGGGACCTTGGCTGGCAGCAGCGTGCCAGTAAAAATCGGCTCGCATGCTGCAGGTTGCCAACCCCTGCCCTATACTATGCAGATTTCACAGGAAAGACAAGCATTTCTCAAATTGGGGGTCCTGACCCAAAAGGAGGCTGCAGGGGGATCGCAAAGTTTTATTTTAGGGGTTTGCAGTATTGTCACACTTCTGCACTGCCTTCAGAAGTGGGTGGCTGGAGAGCAGCGACTGGAATGGAGAGGGGTAACTAGTGGTGTTCCCCAAGGGTCAGTCTTAGGACCAGTCCTATTCAATTTATTCATAAATGATCTGGAGAAAGGTGTAAACAGTGAAGTGGCAAAGTTTGCAGACGATACTAAACCGCTCAAGATAGTTAAGACCAAAGCAGACTGTGACGAACTTCAAAAAGATCTCACAAAACTAAGTGATTGGGCAACAAAATGGCAAATGAAATGTAATGTGGATAAATGTAAAGTAATGCACATTGGACAAAATAACCTGAACTACACGTACAATATGATGGGGGCTAATTTAGCTACAACGAATCAGGAAAGAGATCTTGGAGTCATTGTGGATAGTTCTCTGAAGACGTCCACGCAGTGTGCAGCTGCGGTCAAGAAAGCAAACAGGATGTTAGGAATCATTAAAAAGGGGATTGAGAATAAGACGGAGTATATCTTATTGCCCTTTATATAAATCCATGGTATGCCCACATCTCGAATACTGCGTACAGATGTGGTCTCATCTCAAAAAAGATATACTGGCATTAGAAAAGGTTCAGAGAAGGGCAACTCAAATGATTAGGGGTTTGGAATGGGTCCTATATGAGGAGAGATTAAAGAGGCTAGGACTTTTCAGTTTGGAAAAGAGGAGACTAAGGGGGATATGATAGAAATATATAAAATCATGAGAGGTGTGGAGAAAGTGAATAAGGAAAAGTTATTTACTTGTTCCCATAATATAAAAACTAGGGGCCACCAAATGAAATTAATAGGCAGCAGGTTTAAAACAAATAAAAGGAAGTTCTTCTTCACAAAGCACACGGTCATCCTGTGGAACTCCTTGCCTGGGGAGGTTGTGAAGGCTAGGACTATAACAGCCTTTAAAAGAGAACTGGATAAATTCATGGAGGTTAAGTCCATTAATGGCTATTAGCCAGGATGGGTAAGGAATGGTGTCCCTAGACTCTGTTTGTCAGAGGGTGGAGATGGACGGCAGGAGAAAGATCATTCGATCGTTGCCTGTTAGGTTCACTTCCTCTGGGGCACCTGGCATTGGCCACTGTCGGCAGACAGGATGCTGGGCTGGACGGACCCTTGGTCTGACCCAGTATGGCCATTCTTATGTTCTTATGATTGTTGGCTGGGTGCCCAGCTCTGAAGGCAATGCCCCGCCAGCAGCAGCGCAGAAGTAAGGGTGGCAATACCATACCATGCCATCTTTATTTCTGCCCTGCTGCTACCCAGCACTGAAGGAGCAGTACCACAACCCCCTCTACAATAACCCTGCAACACCCCCCGCAACTTCTTTTTGGGTCAGGACCCCTACAACTACAACACTGTGAAATTTCAGATTTAAATAGCTGGAATCATGAAATTTATGATTTTTAAAATCCCATGAGTGTGAAATTAACCAAAATGTACGGTGAATTTGGTAGAGCCCTACTTATGAGACACTGACAGGTTAAAAATCACACATTTTAAAAAACAAACAAACATGAAAACAAACTTTCTTGCCTATGGTGCAAATAGAACCTTGGATTAATTCTTAAAGAATGATCTTTAACTTTTAGTAAGCTGGTTTGTTTGGTTTGCAGATGAAAATACACTAATCAGTTTCATTTTCTGGTTCTCATGCTGAAGTGAATACTGTGATGTTTGTATTGCACAGGCTGCAGATTATTCTTCTAAAAACAGGGATCTTTAAATATGTCCTGGAAGCATTTATATTTGGCTGAAAGGTTTTGTACCAGCTCACTTTTTTACAAAACTACATTTAAAAACAAATATGTCCTGGCAAACATCCTTTTAAGTAATTATGGTAAAGTATCCCCAAGTGGCTTCCAGTATAATCTTGTTCACTTTTTTTTTTTCTCTCCCCATAAAACTTTATTTGCAGATTTCATGGTTGACTACTTAAAACGGATTTGATTGTGAGGAGGGTAATGTTTATGCCATATAGATTGATTGGATCTGATATGTACCTATGAGTAGCTCTCCTTTCTCCCTCTCCCCAAGGCTGAGGAATCAATGACCCACATCAGTTATGGCAGAGGGTCTCAAACTTGAAGATCTGGTGTACCAGACCTAAAGCGCAGAAGTTCTTGGTACACCACTTTCATAAATGTATTCACTGTAATTATAATAGCTCTAACAGACTACAACCTTTGCTGGCAATCTGTAGAGAATCAAAGAAGCGAATGGCCCGTGAGAACTGAACACCATTCACCCTAGAGAGTGAGGGGGGCTGTCTCTTTTTAGTTCAGGATTGAGGCAAATGGCATGAGGCATGCTTGAGAGAGCCTGCACTGTTGTCTGTGCTGCTGGTACCTGTTCTGTGGATATAAGGAGAATGACCAGCCTTGGAAACTGAAATCTGGTGTCTTCAGTAGCACCAATCATAGATCTCACATTCCACTCCACCCCTGAAAGTGGCTGCTTTGCCTGATGCTTGTTGTTTTCCAGAAGTGACATATTCACGGAGTACCGGCCAGAATGAGCAGCTGAGCCGCTGTAAGCTACGAGGTGAGAGCTTTTTTTTAATTATTCCTTTCTTGCAACACTAAGACTCTGCATGATGCTCTGGCCGAGAAGAGACTACCATTCAGATTGTACAATCTGTTCCTCATACCCCTCATTTTTCTAAAAGCCACAGGGAGCTGCTAACTTTTCACAAGTGACTAGTTCTGAGCCCAGGGGAACCTTCGGGAAAACCTTCCCAGCTGCATGAAGAGAAATGGGCAAAAGTTGCCGTGGGCAGATGACAAGGCTTAAATTGCCACACTGCCATGTTGCTCCCCCTGGCTTTGGCTGAGGGTTTGCTGCACTGCAGTATCACGCTGTGGTATGGTTAAAGAAACGTTTTGTGCTAATGTTAAAAGCATCATGGGGTTTTCCCACAGGGATCAAGCGTGTCCAGGATCTCTGCAAAGTCCTCTATCTCCCAGCTGTGTTTGAAGACACAGCCCTGTCCTATTTCCAGCGAGCAATTGAACACCCCTCCTTCCACTTAGTCAGCTTGGAGAAGAAGGAGATTCTAGTAGGCTGCTGTGTCTTTGTGACCTGCCGGCAGCACAACTGGCCCCTGACCATGGGTACTATCTGCTCCCTGCTCTACGCAGACAAGGAGTTGTTTGCCAGCGTCTACCTGTGCGTCCTGAAAGAGCTTGAACTGGATGTGCCAGCCCTGAGCCTGACGGATCTGGTGAAAACACACCTTAACAGGTAATGTAACCAGCTGACACCATTCACAATAGAGGATCCAAATGGCTTCCAAATGCTATAGGCATAACTAAAACACAGCCGCCTGTGGGGTGAAAGACTACAACCATGGACACAGCAAGCTGTACTACCATGGAATGGGGGTAGCTTTGGCCAAGAACATTAAGGCAAAGCTTTGTCCCTTGGGATCTTTAAAGTCCATACATGGCAGAAGGGACTTCTGTTTTAGAGCCCTGTCTGAAAGGCCCACATTCAGTTTATCTGATCCAGAACAATGAATCCTACTGAGATTTGAACTTGTGGTCATGGTGTTTCACAACTGGAGCATAGCCCCTCTAAGTGTTGTGCTCATGTAAATGCATCCATGTGTTCTTGTATTGACTGGGATACAAACTAAAGCTTCCTCCTGTATTGCCCCAGACTAACCACTCCTTTGGTGATGTGAAAGAGATGGGAGGCTCTAGGACACTTGTTAATTGCAGCCAGGGCATGGGAAGCCAACTCTTAGGTAGCTTTTCTGATCCCAGAGTGCCAGGGGAGGCCAGTTTGTTCTGTTTTGTACAGTGCCTGTCAGGATGGGGGTCCTGGTCAATGACTGGTGCTCCTGGGGGCTACGGTAATATAAATAAATAATAATAAACCTCTTTGGGCACTAAATCTGTAACCCCTTTTGTGCCACTGCTAGTGAGGTTACATTTAAGCAGACTATATTTTGCTTCTCTAACCTATACTGTAGAATTCCACCTGGATACACTGTGTGTTAAGTGTTCTTAAACAGCTGCCCTATTCTACCAGACTGCATTTCAGTGTCAAGTGAAGCAATCCTTGTGTATTGTTCGCTGATGAAGTGCTATAAAAATGCCACTTGTGAGGCAGTGTTGTCTTGTGACTAGAGCAGGGGACATGCCAGGTGCTTGGACTTGGGTTTATTCCCAATTCCACTGTTGACTCAGTGTATCAGCTTGGTGTGGAGAGACTTTACCTGTCTGTCTCCATTTTTCCATATGTAGAAAGGGCCGGTGCTCACCTAAGTCCTAGGTGTGTTCGGTGAATGGGCTACAAGGCTCATAGTGCCATTATTGTAAGAAAAGTGACTAAGTATAAATATCGCCTCTATTTTTAACAGATCTGCTCCCCGTGTAGCTGGTTACAGGTTCATCTGGTTTAATTATGGTTGCTCTGTTCTGTTTGTACTGCTGTTAGTGAGCAGGCTGGGTTCTACTGGGCATAATAAAATTATCAAACTGCATTCCAGTTAGAGAATTTTTTAATATTGGAGATGTACTAGCTAGAAAGCCCAATCTGGAGTGTCAGAGCGCAGGGGAAATTCGCAGTGCTGGCAGTTAGAAAAGCCAGAAGTATTAACAAACAAGATATTGAAGTCTTTCCTCTTCTATCTCTAAAAAAGGGCACTGTCAATCTTTAATCCCTCTGCTTTTTGTGGTCTCTCCTCTCCCTCTGTGTGTCTTTCACTCACACATACTGTATACCTTCTACACTGTAAATTCATTGATTTTTGCCCTCTGCCCATCACCGTGGTATCTCAGTGCCTCCCTAAATGTTGTAGGTGAGTGACAAATTCAGACTAGAAATTAGATGCACATTTTTAACAGTGAGGGTAATTAACCAGTGGAACAATTCTCCATCACTGCCAAATTTTAAATCCATGTTGGATGATTTTTAAAGCATCTGCTCTAATACAAACTGAACTAATTCAGGGTAGTCCTGTGGCCTGTTAAGCAAGAGGTCAGACTAGAAAAGAGCCCTTCTGGCCTTGTAATCTGAGGGGTCTAAACAACCATGAGACTTATTGCTTCTCTCCCGTTGTCTCGAGACTCATAGGACTGGCTAGAATTTCACTTCTTTCTTCTTGCCCTCTCTCCCTGTTTCTGAGGCCCGGTGGTGTAGTCCTTGCTCACCTACAGCAGAAAGCGAATGCGTGGAAAGCCTGTCCGAGGTCTTGCATTTCTCCTGGAAGGCCTAGCCAGCTGTTGGCACTGTACATTTCAATAATAACCTGTGTAAACCAAGCAAATTAGGTGGAGAGACTGAGGATGAGTATGGGAGCCACCCGAGGCCGTTTGCAGAGAGGATTGCACTTTGATGTGTGTGTTGCACATTGGAAGCCTCCGACAGTGCTGTGGCCATGTAATACCTAGGGCCCTACCAGATTCACAGCCCTGAAAAACACGTCACAGACTGTGAAATCAGCCCTTCCCCAGGAAATCTAGCTATTGGAGGGGAGTGGGAGAGGCAGGGCTGGGGTGCCCCAGCTGGGGGCTCCTAGCTGTTTCTCTGGGCTGGGGAAGGATCAGACCCACCTCTGGGTACCTTCCCCCTCTCCCCCCCCCCCCGGCTGCAGGAAGCTGCATGGCTACGTTGAATGCAGTGAAGAAATGAGGGTGGCCCTGCAGCCCTCTCCCCTCAACAGCTTTGCAACCCCCCCATGACCTCCTTTTGGGTCAGGATCCCCAGTTACAACACCATGAAATTTCAGATGTAAACATCTGAAAACCTGAAATTAACCAATTTTAAAACCCTTTGGCCATGAAATTGATCACAGTGGACTATGCATTTGGTAGGGCCCCAGTAATACCTGACACCTCCCCTGCCCTTGCAGCACGATGGACTTAATGATCTAATGGCTTCCTTCTACCTCTGATACCCAATGCAGCAATATAGCTAATGGGCTCTCTTTGTTTTCTCAGTTTCAAGCTGTTCCAGAGTTCAGCCAGCGTCCCTGCCAAATTTGCTGAGGACAAGGAAAAGATGGTTGCCCGAACAATCCAGATTGTGGAGCTGGCCAGTGAGACGTGGCTGGTGACAGGCCGGCATCCCATTCCCATCGTCACTGCTGCGGCCTACCTTGCGTGGCAGTCGCTGCAGCCCGTGGGGCGCCTGACATGCACCTTCGCTCGCTTCTGTAAGATGGCAGGTACAGACCTACCTCCACCGGCCCACCTGAGGCTGAAGGAGCTCAACGACATCCTCTTGAGAATGGCCTCCCAGCTGGCCTGGCTGCGCGTGCTCAACGTGGACAAAAAGACTGTGGTCAAACACATCGGGGACCTGCTCCAGCACCGACACTTCCTGCTGAGAAGCTCCTTTAGCTCAGGAGACACTGAGGATCAAAGTGCCACAGCAGTGGGCGATGGCTCTGTGAGTTCACCACAAGCTGCAGGGTGCTCGGCCCAAGCTGAGGGCTGCCACCCTGGGGGCAAACAGAAATGCAGCAGCGTACGGAGACCTTTGCTGCCACCGTGCCTTATAAACCCCAGGAAGAGACTTCGAACAGCAGCCCTGAGCCCTTCGGACCAGGCTATCACTGGAGACGAGGCCATTTCGGACAGCGAAATAGAGCAATACCTGCGGAGCCAGGAGGAGATGCAGGAGTTCAGCAAGGCCCAGGCCTGGCACTGAATTGAGCTCCCAAGAGCAACATGGGCAAAGGCACTAAGAATTAGCCACCTGAAGCAAAGGTATGAATTCTCCAGCACAGCTGTCTGCGGCACTGCTAGCGGACACGCTTCCCACTGGAGAAATAGGATAATGGGGCCTCTTAAGTGTTCCATGCTGCGGGGAGGAATTGTAAGTAAATGACAATATGTCTCCTAGTTCTGCTGGGGCAGAAAATTAAAATACCAGAATGACTTCCTAACTGAGACTTTCCTAGGGAAACTGTTTAGTTTGTTAGAAATAATCAACATGGCTGCCAGAAATGCCTTCAGGACGTTCTCTTACCAATTTACAGTTAGTCATTTTGTTGAAATCCAGATGTTCTCCAGCATCGTCCTGGTGCAGCCCTTACAAGCGAGTCTAACTTGTCTGTGTACTGATCGAAGGTGGCGGCAGTAGCATGGGTAAGTAATTCTATTGTGCCTGTCAATAGAAACATGATCTGTGTGGTTTTGGTTAGGACTAATTGCTTTGCATTTCTTGCCCTAAATTGTAGGATTATTTGGATGAGGAGGGCCCTTCAATAGGTCAGCCAGTTCATTTCTCAGGGCTGCTCAGGGCACACAAGCCTTCCATTAATTATTATAGAACAATATCAGGGTTATGCATTTACCTTTGGAGAGCTGGAGGAGAAAGAGAGTACTTTTTTCCTGTCTAAAACGGAGTAACACTTGGTGAAAGCTCAGTGTTCCAACCTTGCTGTTTGGCACTTGGTTCATTTGAGTTCCTTCCCATGAAGTGTGACCCTGCTATGTTGTTTCACTAGAGCTCAGCTGCATTGTTTGTGATCTAGTAGAACTGCCACTTTCATTTGCTGTTAAGGCTTTTTTCAAAATGTAGTGCCTGTTTCCCTCGGTGAGCAATATGAACGCTCTGTGTTTTAGACCACGTGTGGGCATCACACTACAAGATCAGTCTTGGGGCCACTACCACGGGGACAGATAGTGGGTTGGGTTGGCTTGGATATCAGAGACATCCCTAATAATACTGTTGGGAAGCTAGCGTTGCCCTCTGCCTAGTAAGGAAAACAGTTCTGACCTTGGCTGTTAAATTTATTATGTGAAGCTGCTGGAATTCTGAATCCTTTCTTTGTACGATTATGGCACCATTTGTTGATATCTAAGTACAGCCAAATTCAATAAAAGAAATGACCTTGCTGTGCTGAAGGGTCTGTCATTGTATTGGGGACCAAGGGCCTAAAACAAGCAACATCACTTCTCAGTAGATTTGCACATCTTTAATATATTAAAACAAAACATATCTGCTAGAAACATTCGGTTTATATAAAAAAAATGCAAAACCCCCCAACCCTTTAAACACATTTTCTTTGGCACTTTTTTCCCGCTCCCTCCCCCATGTATATTGCAAGAAGCTCTGTTGATATGTCATTTGCTTGTAATGTAAACAGACAAAATAAGTGTAATACAAAGCTTTTATATAATACTGTCACAGTGCAGCAAGCATATAACACGTTCAGCATCAGCAAGAGTGTGTAGGTTGGGGTATCAGCATCTGATTCAAATTGTATTAAATACAAAGCACGTTTAAACAGGGGGAAGTCTAACAAGGCTGGGGGGTAGTAGCGCTGCAGTGTAAGCCCATAGGTTTTTCAGCGATAGAGGGAGGGGAGGGGGATTCAGAATGGAGAGGAAGAAATAGAGAAAATCTTGTAAGTGCTGTATAATTTGTTAACTCCTGCATCTTTCCACCCCAAATCTCTTAGAAATGGTGTGGACATGAGCACTGGCTTGTGGCTGAATGCTGGCTCCATGCATGCCTTCTAGCACTTCAGTCCATAACTAACCCCTTGGGAGGTAGCGAAGTGTTGATACCCATTTTTACAGGGGCACAGAGGTTGTGACTTGGCTCCAGCCACAAAGAGGAGTCTGTATCAGAGCTGGGCTTAGAGTGCAGGAGGTTCCTGGCTTGTAGTCCTGTGTCCAAGGCAATGTGCCTCACTCTTCTAATCCTCCTTTGATTTCAAGTAGGACAAAAGCAGCCAAAATAGCAGGAGAACAATTAAGGCACCGGGTCTCCCTGCTGACTATAGGAACAAGGGTAAAATTATCTTCTCTGAACTGCACCACAGGTCTCTTCTCAGCTGACCTCCGGTCAAAACTCCTTTTGAAAGGCAAACGCAAATTCTGTGTAGGGAATGAGTGCCGAACAGCAGGACAGAGGGGAGAGGAGAATTCTAAGGGCTGTTTCTTTCTTCATCCACTGGTTAGGTTATTACTGGTGGCTTGAGTACCCCAGTTCAATGCCTCACAAGCTAAAGATGCTCGGTTTTCTCCTCATGAGTTCTCACTATGTTTCTTTAGTGATAGGTAGTGGAATTGGCAGCAACTCTCAGCTCATGCTAACACAACTGGAACATGAAACTTATTGCTGGGCACTGTTTTGAATGGCAACTTCCTTTTTTAGGAGACATTTTTCTATAAACATTTTAACCAAAGGCTCCTTTTCAACACCAGGCTCTGGGACCTGTCTGTATTTATAGCAAGGAGCTGCTTTATATTTTACACTAGAAAAAGGGCACTTGTTTGTCCAATAAAAAAAATCAAGTGCTTAGCCAAGTACCAGCCCTTTTAAAAACCTATTAGGAAGGATGAGTTATATATACACTTACCTAAATCAGTTTTTCTCTGACCCTGTGTGGCCTGAACAATTGCCCTACTAGTTTAGCAAGATTCTTTTCACTTAATAGAACCAGCCCTAGTCTGTAAAATGTTCTTTCCTCTTGGATCGGTCGACTCTGAATGATCTATTCACATTCATGTAAATGGTTTTTGCTTCAAGAGCAAAATGAAACATTTTTGAACATGCTAAATGGGATTTATGGGCCAGTATCGATATCTGTACCTCTGCCCACTGTCCAACTCTTTGGTTCCCTCCCGAGTAGCCAGTACTCCCAACACACAAGGCACGAGACTTTCACAGTGAGCGTAACATACATACAAAATAATGCCCCTGAAGCCTCTTTGCTGCAGCGAACAATCCTTTTGCAGAGCATGGGCTTCGGAGGGTGTTTAACCCAGCTCGAGAGCAGTTTTCCTGCAGCGATTTTAGTGTCTGTCAGATGCAGACAATTTACTTTGCTTGGAGCTTTTTCTTATCTTACCTCTTGTTCATTTTTAACTATGGCTTTTACTTTGGTAGCTCAGTAACCCATAGGGCTAAATATACATTTAAGAACAGTCAGCTCAAATACTTGTCATTAAAGTCTCTCTGTCTGAAAATGTGTTTTTCATAAGGATGAAACAGCCACATCTCTACTGCAGCGTCTTTGCACGAAGGAGCTAGTTCCGGTCTACTAACCGACACTGGATGGCAAAAGTAAGTTCTTGCCAAAACTCCTAAGGGGAGACTCGCTGCTCCTAGAACACCGATTGTGTAACATGGAGGCACTTCCATCAGCTACCAGTCAGTCTATACATATATACATACAATAATATAGATTTGAAAAATAAACATTTTTCTTCTGTAGATTTATAAAATAGCCTTTAGAATCAGTCTCCCGTGACATGCAGAAGTGATTAAAATAAGATTGCTCCTCAGCAGCCTGAATTGCAATGATTGTCTTTCACCTTAAGATCTTAGTGCTCCTGTGTCCATTGAGAATTAGATGAGGCTTGTCGATGTGCTCAGCTGGGTGCTGTGCTCTGACTCTCGCCATTCCAGCACCCAGGTGGAACAAGCCCCACCGTTACCTGCTGATTGACAGAGGAATTCAAACATCCTGGACAGTACCACCCAGGCCCCTGTAGTGCACTTCCTTCAGTTAGCAGCGCCATTCCCCACGCCCTGCCGCTGGCTGAGCGAGCTGCTCCTTTGCCCGAGGAGAAACATGCTGGGATACTCTAGCTGCCCGGACCCTTCAGCGCTCTAGACGGTTGTTTCGCTCTTCCAGAGGCCGGTCTTCATGCCGGCCATGCTCTCTGCACCGGTGAGGTTTATATCGTACTTACTGCCTTTCAGCCCCCCGTTCTGGTTGGCCACATTGAGCGGGTAGGATCTCCGCTTAGTCTCTTTCTCGATGGTGTGGGCCTGTTTGAGGTTGTCCCTGCTAGCGCTTCTCCTCTGAGCTCTGCTGAAGTCAGGAACCCGATGGCCGCTGCTACCACCGTCGCTCCCTTCGGATTGGGTCAGAGCAGCATCCCCCTCCTGCACAGCTGCTACCCTCGGTCCTAGGCGGCTGTTGTTCAGGGGGCTGTTTCTGCTGCTGTGGTAGCTCTCGGAATGGCTGTTGTGGAGGCTTCCACTCTCGCTGGAGGGGTGATCCGAAGAAGGCCCCCGCAGCACCTTCAAGCGGTGGTGCTTCCCCTCCCGGTACTGCTTAGTTCTGCTCTTGTGGTTCCTGCGCCCATGTATGTTGTTAGCATACCTGGCCGCGCCGGCGTTCTTGTTGTTGGCCAGCTCCGTCTCTTCGTAGCAGGCTGGCCGTGGTAGGGGGCAGCTCTCTGCCTGGTTCTGAGCTACCTGCAGGTTGGTGAGCTTGCAGTGGCCCACAGTGGAGTTGGTGCTGCTGGGTGAGGAAGAGGACTTGATGGAATGAGCCACCTCGGGGTTGCACCCGATGAAGATCTGCGAGCCCTCCTCTGCCGCCAGGCCCGGGTGGACATAGGCTTGCATGGGCAGCGCATTCCTGTAGGATGGGCAGCAGGCAAACCAGGAGTTCTGCACGTCTCGACGCCGGGCACAGTGGTGGATGAAGATGAAGAGTCCCAGTGCCACAGCCGTTACCCCGTAGAGGCAGCTAAAGATGACGTTCAGGTACCAGCGCTGGGACACGGCCACGGCCCCAAATGTCCACAGTGCAATGTACAAGAAATGGGTGATCAGCAGTGCCCAGAACTGCATCTTCAACGAGTAGACGCCATCCACGTCGGCGCTAGGTGTCCCGGAGTTAAGGGTGACCGAGATGGAGCCTGAGTCTGTCAAGAGGTTGCTGCTGCCACCCAACCTTGGGGGGGTCTCGAGGGGCACTGGAGGGTCTTTTTGGTTCTTTGACTGGCACCAGAGGTTGACCCCAGTGCACAGGAAGTAAATCCAAGTGATGAGCAAAATGAAAGCCACAGGAACGTAGAAAGCCCCAAGGCTCGGCCTCCACACCAGCCAGCAGCTGTAGGGGAGAGAAGAGCTTAAGAGTCTGCCTTGGCCCTGCTAATGCTTCATCTTGTCATCAACATCTCAGGGCCAGCCTGTGAGTAGATCTGGGACTGGGGCACTATTCACATTTCACAGGTAAGGAAACACATCTAGAGCTGGGATTCATATGGGTTTTGTGAGTCTAGATTCCTTCTGTAAGCATTAAGAACATAAGACAGTAGCCAATGGCAGGTACCCCAGAGGGAGTAGATTCTAGCATTTGCATACAAGCACTTTAAAAACTTGTCACTCTTTATTTGTCTGCCCTTTTCTGAAGTGTCTGATCCGGCCCTTACATGATCCTCTTCCATCCTCTGCTCCCGACTAAAACCTAGAGAATCTCTATCAATAGACTCTCCTCTAAAAGAAGTCTCTGTCCGATCCACATACTCCTGTGCAGCAGTCGGCTTTCCCTCATCTCCTGGTTTAAAAAGTGCTCTGCAACCTTTTTAATGTTAAGTGCTAGCAGTCTGGTTCCACTTTGGTTTAGGTGGAGCCCATCCTTCCTTCCTTCCTCCTCCTATCCCAACAGTTTGCCCAATTCCTAATGAATCTAAACCTCTCCTCTCTATACCATTGCCTCATTCACGCATTGAGGCTCTGAAGCTCCGCCTGCCTACCTGGTCCCGCACGTGGAACTAGGAGCATTTCTGACAACGCCACCATAGAGGTCCTGGATTTCAGTCTCTTTCCTAGCAGCCTAAATTTGGCCTCCAGGATGTTTCTCCTACCCTTCCCTATGTCATCGGTACCTACATGTACCACGACCATCGGCTCCTCCCCAGCACTACACAAGTCTATCCAGATGCCTCGAGAGATCTGCAACCTTCACACCAGGCAGGCAAGTCACTGCATGGTTCTCCTGGGCATTGCAAACCCAGCTATCTCTGTTTCTAACGACTGAATTGCCTATTACTAACACCTGCCTTTTTTTTAGACACTGGCGTTCCCTGCCCTGGAGAGGCAATCTCAGTGCGAGAGGATACCCTAACAACTTCTGGAAGGAGGATCCCAACTATGGATCACCTCTGCTCTGGTTGACTGTTCCGCTTCCCTGGCCCTTTCATCCTCCTCAACGGGGAAGGGCTGTCCGACCGGAGGTGGGACACTTCTAGTGTCCTTGTAGGCCCCATCAACGTACTTCGCTGCCTCCCTCAGCTTCTCCAATCCCACCACCCAGGCCTCCAAAGCCCGAACGCGGTCTCAGAGGGCCAGGAGCTCCTTGCACTGAATGCAAACAGCTGCCACCTGCTCACAGGGCAGGCAGTCATACCTGCTGGGCTTCTGCCTGCATGGTCTCCTAGTTGCTGACAGGGTTTTATTTGAATCAAGAGGTCTTGACCAACAGCCAGGGGCCCTCGCTCCTCCGCCCTCCCCTGAGAAACTCCCTGTTAGCAGCCCCTGTTTGCCAAGCTCCCTGGGTGCTTGCGCACTGCTGAATATAGCCCTGGCCTGCTTGACAGCCCCACCCACTGCCTAAGGCTCGGCCAATCGACAGAGACTTCTAGCTTTCAGGCCCTCCGTTGAAGCTCACAGCTTTCACCTGCCAGCCACAGCACACGGTCCTTCAAACAACCAATCAGACAGACAGACAAGCTCAGCACACAGCGTGTAACCCCCAAACACAAAGGCTTGTGCATTGTTCAGGAACAGCGTCAGTAGTCACTAAAGAAAGAGTGGGGGTCAATGGGGTGTTGTAGGAGTAGATTCAAAAGCTTACAAAGGCATTTCCCCTTCACTGTCATAGAACATAATTCCCTGTTTAGCTCTCACCTTTGCAAACAATACACATTTGCCTGGTTTCTTGGCCGATTGCATTTAATTGGGTTGGATCATGGCACAGAAAGATCATTCATTTCTGGTTCAGAAATAACTCACTTTCCAGCACCCATTTCCTATGGGTGCTGAGGTGCTTGCCCCTTACAGGTGCTCATTAATGGAGCATGCTGTCGGGAAACCGTTCTCTGGCAGCCTGAGGGTAACCTTCAGCTGCAACTATAGGATATGCAAGAGCACAAGTGATGGATTCTGACCTGCCCTTGAAATAAGAGAGTGGATTGCGTCCTTGCATGGTGGGTTTTAGCTTCTCTGCATGTCTCTGTTCTACACTGCCACATCGGCCTTTCCCGACCAGGCCCCCTCTCCTCCCCCGAGGCTAAGCACTAGTGCCTGAAGAAGGAGGCAGCAAGGTGGTAAGGGAGGAACAATTCCCTGCTCCTGTAGCACTTACTAGGGGTTGTTATCTTGGTAATTGTGGATATTGACAGCCGCTGTGATCCCACAGATGATGAGGGGGATCCCGCCAGCAATCAGATAGAATCTGTAACATGAACAAAGCCACAGTTTACATTCCCCGGGGGTGACAGGGTATCAATTAGGACTGTGCCTATTTGCAGCTGTTACTCCCTTTATGCCAGCTGGATTACACTGCGGGTTGCCTAATCGTTCTCAGTCCCGTCGATCGCTTGTAACTTTCTAAATCTCTCGTCCTGGGGGCTGAACTCTTCCACATGTGACTGACGTTTTGGGGGAAGTTTGAACAACTCGGCTCTGCCGTCTTTGAGACGGAGGATCTGGGGAAAGAACTACACTTTCCTCTCCTTACAAAGAGGTGGCACCCTTTAAAAAAAACCACAGTGATAGTGACACTAGGGTGGGGGCTAGAAAGCTGTAATTGAGGAAAATTGCCCAGCCAGAGAAGCGATGAAAATGGGCTCGAAAAGAAGTGTCTGTATTAGGTAACACTAAGCACATGGGTACTTTTCAAGGAAAGACAGCTGCAATGCATGTCAAAATTGAAAACCTCTCGCTTAAGTGCTCTGATGCTAGCTGCTGGGCAGTGAATGAGACAGGCTGGGTGCTACTCCCTGTGGCTTTCTCCTGAGCGTGTCTCTTGGCATTCACTTCAAACTAGTAATAGCTGCACCAAAGAGCAACATCTGTACCGTAGCATGGGCCGAGGGGCTGGCTGCGGCACGTCCCCTTCCTGCTGCTGCGGCGCCTTCCACGTCACCTCCTTGTAGATGACTCTGGCCTTCACTGCCATCCACAGAAGAGTGGATAAGGAGGAGTAGTGCAAAATGATGCCGACCTACAGGGCCAGAGGTTACAAAGCGGTCAGGTCAGCGGGCATAGGTGTGCGTATTCCTGCTAGGAGTCATTAGATTCAGATACCAATAAATTACTGTTACAATGGCTGGCTGCAGTCAATGTGGGGGGGAACTTCAGCCTGCTCTGCTAACTGCATTGCAGCTGCTGCTGCCCTTTTTCTCTTGCGTCTGTGTTTCTAATGTACTCGGCACCGGAAGAAGCAATCGCCTCTGCCCGGACCTGAAGCGCTTCCTGAGGAGTGTATCTGCCTTTCCCGGTGTGGGCCCCTCGGAAGTGGATGCTGCCAGTTGTGACACACGGGGTAGTGGTCTGTCATGGAGCCTCCGGGAATAATGTTCCTCCCGTCTAACCTGGGCTCATCGCTTTGAACGCAAGTCTGCTTTCCCTAGGGCTGTCTACAGCTAGGTCCGGACCAGCTGTACTTACTGCTTGGCAGACAATCATGTAGTTGGTCAGAGTGATGCCTCCCGCAAACACGGCCGATGTCATGGCGATGTAGAAACAGAGGTTAAGCAGCATGTGCCAGCACTTCCGGGAGATCTGAATGGTGCTGAAAGAGAGGTGCGCGGCAGTGGTGATTAGCTGCTGTCTTGGAGGGGTTAAATTCACCACTACCGTGCTGTGTGTTCTGAAAGTCCCTTCTAGCAAACAGGTACTACACGTGCTACTACTGAGGCAGGGTTGAGCATTTACCTGAATTATAATAGTACTAGGTACCTTGGAGGTCCTCTCCGAGGACCGCCTCGGAGAGAGGAGTCAATAACAGCAACACTGTACCCAGTAACCCTGGATTAGTTGCTGTAAGAGAAGCTTTCGCAATCTCTTTGGAATTGTTTTACTAAGACTGTCAGAGGGTCGTTTACCTCTTTAAGCATGCCACACAACTATTCTGAGCTGTAATTTTTAGGAGAAAAGATAATAGCTGGACTCCCACCTCTGGAACTCTGCACGTACAGATGGCTCAGAAAATGCCTGTGCATTTGGTCTGGTGTCAGGAAAAACTCCAGACTTTACATGTGAGGCTTTTTACAAGTCAAGCCGTGATGCTACTGTGTTAATATTGAAGAAAACACACCATTGTTTAAAATAAACAAAAACCAATTATTGATAAACAAGGTATAATGCTGTAACTTTAAATAAATTTATTTTCATTACAGTGACGTAAACATTCAAGGTTTATTAAAACATGTATGTTTTGTAAGGCGTCAGCATTGTGCAAGGTTTTTGGTCTGGCAGGAATCAATATTTAAGTAATTCGGCTGCTAAATACCAGTGCTGTTACTTGAACTAAACCGTGCCGGATTCCTTAACCTGCAAGGGGTTAGCAAGAAATAGAGAGGGTAACTGGCGTGGCTCTCCAGTGGCTGATCGGTTTGGGCTTTATTGGAGGAAACTTGAGGCCTGAAGGATTTTAAGCACCCCCAAGAGGAGAATTTGCTGATTCCCGAGAGGATGAGAAGCAGACCGAGAAGAGAGCTGGAGAACTCGCCCACAGGCCCACCGGCCAGGACGGCAGGGTGATGGGTAACGGTACGGATGTCCGAAAAGCAGAGTACAAATGGGCAGGCTGCAGTGAACGCTACGCACCTCTGGGGGCTAGACTTTTAGCTCCTCCTCCTAGGTGTATTCTATGGATGGAAGGAGCACCTCAGGGCTCCCCCTCGTGCTGGGCGCTCTACACCAGGGCCCAGCTGGTCCCTGCGCCTGCCAATTTACCAAAGTCAAGAGTGGGAGAACGGATGGATTCAATCCCTATTTTACAACACTCCTAAGGGTGTGGCCCCTAAAATCTTGTTTGCGTAAGGAAAATGTGCTCCAGTCTATGAACCAGTTCTGATCCTAGAGACCAACTGGACTAGAATCCATAGTGAAGCAGAGAGACCCATTTGCAGTAACTACAGCATTTAGAGTTAAGGCTACCATTTTTCATGGCAGAGCTGCAGGAAAACAAGGCACGGCCTGGGGATTGGACAGTGCCTCTCAGGTTTGGCATATGCATCTCTGTCTCCGTGTAGGAGGGATGCCCACTCAATACGGGGGCCCTGTGGTCCCACTGCCACTCAGGTTTAGTCAGAAGGGGGTCAAATTAACGATTACCAAGCACAGCCTATTCTCCATACCAAAATCAGCACTGTCGTTATAGTTAGCTAGACCAGTGAGTGAGTGTCTGGTTTCCCAGCTCTCTGGTGACTTGGTTCTCAGTGGGTGGTGGTAAGGGTTACACCATATGTACCCTTAGTTTGATTTTTAAAATAGGATTGCTGACGCCAACGTCTAGATCTGGGGTGTGAGCACTCTACCGTGGAAAGATGACTGCTGCATGCATTACTGTGCAGCGGGGAACAATAAAGAAGGATTTGTTGGACTGACTCTGGTGTCCTCTGTCAGGAGCCCAGGGGGTTCTCACTCCACTAAAAACACCTTGGAGCAAAGTCTCCTAAAGATCTATTTGACAGGAAGTGCCTTAATCCTGCTCTGGCTGCTGGCTAGTGCCTCAGTGAGTCTGAAACAAATCCAAGCTGGTGGACAGGTCCCTCATTCCCCCAGCTGCCACTGTCTATGGCCAAGGGCCAGAGCGTATTTATCTACCTTTCAGCCCCAAACCACTCAAGTGCAGCCACCTCTGAGTTGAAAGTGGCAGCTGGTTAACAGAGTACAGCACCACGTCCCTGCTGCAGCCCCAGCTCACCTGTGGTTGATGATGTAAGTGATGATGGTGGTGAACAAGCACAGCAGCAGGAGGGCAGTGCAGGTGTAAAGAACAGGATGCAGAACCTCGGCTGGGCCTGGTGCCTCACTGGGGAAATTGCTGAGTTCCTAGTTACAAAAACAAAATTAGTTTCACATCTACATCTGGCTCCACCCAGCAGAGGGGTTAGGGGGCTGCTCGTAAGCTGGCTAAGGCAAGACCGCCATGCCAGGGCCACAGGGGATTGCTGCTGCCTCAGCCCATATCCTGTGCGTGAGCGGACAATGACCATTATGCTCCCCTCTGCCACCTGGGAACACTCCTCTTCCTTGCAGGCCACCTGGAAGGGGTGGGGGGAGCTAACGAACAGGAGCAGCTAATGGGAGTTTGGCGAGGGAGATTACAGGGGCTAGATACACCTAACATTCTTTGCACTTAAAGGTCAAAACACCGCTTGATAAAAACAAAGCACCAACAAGGGAACAAGCTTCAGGAGTAAAAAGAGAATGCAGGCAGAAGTCCAGCAACAGAGTGGGAGCTACCCAGCTTATTGCACCCAATGCAGCATGTATGACTACCTGCCCTATGGGCAGGTGGCGTATGGATGCATTCGGTGCAAGGAGCTCCTGGCCCTCAGAGACCATGTACGGGCTTTGGAGACCAGAGGGGCTGAGCTGGAGGAGCTAAGGCAGACAAAGAGGTACATAGATGAGACTTTCCGGGACAGTAGAACGGTCCCACTCCTGGTCTGACAGCCTCTGTGCTGTTGAGGAGGATGAGAGTCTCAGGGAAGGAGAACATCCAACTGGAGCAGAGGGAAACGTTCCCTTAGTTGAGACCCTCCTCCCAGATGATGTCATGATATCCTCTTGCACTGAGGATACCTCTCCAGGGGAGGGAACTCCAGTTATTAGGAAGAGACAGGTATTAGTAGTAATAGGGGATTCGATCATTAGAAACATAGATAGCTGGGTTTGCGATGACTGGGAGAACCGCGTGGTGACTTGCCTGCCTGGTGCAAAGGTTGCGGATCTCTCAAGACATCTAGATAGGCTTATGTGTAGTGTTGGGGAGGAGCCGGTGGTCGTGGTACATGTAGGTACCAGCGACATGGGGAAGGATAGGAGAGAGGTCCTGGAAGCCAAATTTAGGCTGCTAGGTAAGAGACTGAAGTCCAGGACCTCCATGGTAGCATTCTCTGACATGCTTCCAGTTCCACACGCAGGGCCAGTTAGGCAGAACTGCAGAGTCTCAATGCGTGAATGAGATGATGGTGTAGGGAGGAGGGGTTTATATTTTTAGGAACCGGGGAAGCCTATACAGAAGGATGGGCTCCACCTAAACCAAATTGTTGGCGTTTAAAATTAAAAAGGTCGTAGAACAGTTTTTAAACAAGGGCTGGGGGAAAGCCGACGGGTGCGGAGGAGCATGTGGTTCGGACATCCCTTAGGGTAGGATCTATAACTGTATGTCCTAATAAGGAGGAGAGGATGGAAAATGATAAAATACAGGGAGGATTTGATGAGAAACAGTCAAATGAAAAAAAGTCCCATTCAATTACGTCATGCAATAAGGGACAGCCAAAAAATGACAAGTTTTTAAAGTCCTTCTGTACCAATGCTAGAAGTCTAAATAATAAGATGGGTGAACTAAAGTGCCTAGAATTAAATGAGCATATCGATATAATAGGCATCACAAAAACCTGGTGGAATGAGGATAATCAATGGGACACAGTAATACCAGGGTACAAAATATATCGGAAGGACAGAACAGGTCGTGCTGGTGCAGGAGTGGTACTGTATGTGAAAGAAAGCGTAGAATCAAATGAAATAAAAATCTTAAATGAACTAAATTGTACTATAGAATCTCCATGGATAGTAATTCCATGCTCAAAAAATAAGAATATAGCAGTAGGGATATATTACAGACCACCTGACTAGGATGTGATAGTGACTCTGAAATGCTCAGGGAGATTAGAGAGGCTATTAAAATAAAAAACTCAATAATAATAATGGGGGAGTTCAACTATCCCCATATTGACTGGGTACATGTCACTTCAGGAAGGGATGCTGAGATAAAGTTTCTTGACACCTTAAATGACTGCTTCTTGGAGCAGCTGGTCCAGGAACCCACCAAAAGAGAGGCAATTCTTGATTTAGTCTTAAGTGCAGCACAGGATCAGGTCCAAGAGGTGAATATAACTGGACCGCTTGGTAATAGTGACCATAATATAATTACATTTAACATCCTTGTGGCGGGGAAACCTCCACAGCGGCCCAACACTGTCGCATTTAATTTCATAAAGGGGAACTACACAAAAATGAGGAGGTTAGTGAAACAGAAATTAAAAGTTACAGCACAAACAGTGAAATCCCTGCAAGCCACGTGGAGACTTTTTAAAGACACCATAATAGAGGCTCAACTTAAATGTATACCCCAAATTAAAAAACCTAGTAAGAGAACCAAAAAAGAGCCACTGTGGTTAAACAACAAAGTAAAAGAAGCGGTGAGAGGCAAAAAGGCATCCTTTAAAAACTGGAAGATAAATCCTAATGAGGAAAATAGAAAAGGGCATAAACTCTGGCAACTGCCGTGTAAAAATATAATTAGAAAGACCAAAAATGAATTTGAAGAACAGCTAGCCAAAGACTCCAAAAGTAATAGCAAAATTTTTTTTTAAATGTATCAGAAGCAGGAAGCCTGCTCAATAATCAGTGGGGCCACTGCACGATGGAGATGCTAAAGGAGCACTCAAGGACGATCGGGCCATTGCAGAGAAACTAAATGAATTCTTTGCTTCGGGCTTCCCTGTTGAGGATGTGAAGGAGATTCCCAAACCTGAGCCATTCATTTTGGGTGACAGATCTGAGGAACTGTCCCAAATTGAGGTGTCAGTAGAGGTGGTTTTTGGAACAAACTGATGAACTAAACAGTAATAAGTCTCCAGGACCTGATGGTGTTCACCCAAGAGTTCTGAAGAAACTCAAATGTGAAATTGTAGGACTACTAACGGTCATCTGTAACCTATCATTTAAATCAGCTACTGTACCAAACGACTGGAGAATAGCTAATGTGACGCCAATTTTTAAAAGGGCTCCAGAGGTGACCCTGGCAACTACAGGCCAGTAAGCCTCACCTTAGTACCGGGCAAATTGGTTGAAACTATCGTAAAGAACAAAATTGTCAAACACATCGATCAACATAATTTGTTGGGAAATAGTCAACATGGTTTTTGTAAAGGGAAAACATGCCTCACCAATCCACTAGAATTCTTTGAGGGGGTCAACAAATAAGCGGACAAAGGAGATCCAGTGGATATAATGTATTTAGATTTTAAGAAAGCCTTTGACAAGGTCCCTCATCAAAGGCTCTTAAGCAAAATAAGCAGTCATGGGATAAGAGGGAAGGTTCTCTCATGGATCAGTAACTCATTAAAAGATAGGAAACGAAGGGTAGGAATAAATGGTCGGTTTTCAGAATGGAAAGAAGTAAATAGTGGTGTTCCCCAGGGGTCTGTTCTGGGATCGGTCCTATTCAACATACTCATAAACAATCTGGAAAAAGGGGTAAACATTGAGGTGGCAAAATTTGCAGATGATACTAAACTACTCAAGATAGTTAAGCCCCAGGCAGACTGCAAAGAGCTACAAAAAGATCTCACAAAACTGGGTGACTGGGCAACAAAACGGCAGATGAAATTTAATGTTGATAAATGCAAAGTAATGCACATTGGAAAACAAAATCCCAACTATACGTATACAATGATGAAGTCTAAATTAGCTGTTACCACTCAAGAAAGAGATCTTGGAGTCATTGTGGATAGTTCTCTGAAAACATCCATTCAATGCGCAGCGGCAGTCAAGAAAGCGAACAGAATGTTGGGAATCATCAAGAAAGGTATAGATAATAAGACAGAAAATATCATACTGCCTCTATATAAATCCATGATACGCCCACACCTTGAATACTGCATGCAGATGTGGTCACCCGATCTCAAAAAGATATACTGGAATTGGAAAAGGTTCAGAAAAGGGCAACAAAAATGATTAGGGCTATGGAACAGCTTCTGTATGAGGAGAGATTAATAAGACTGGGACTTTTCAGCTTGGAAAAGAGGCAACTAAAGGTGGGGGATATGATAGAGGTCTATAAAATCATGAGCGGTATAAAGTAAATAAGGAAGTGTTATTTACTCCTTCTCATAATACAAGAACAAGGGCCCACCAAATGAAATTAATAGGTAGCAGGTTTAAAACAAACACAAGAAAGTATTTTTTCACACAACGCACTGTCAATCTCTGGAACTCCTTGCCAGAGGGTTTTGTGAAGGCCAATACTATAACGGGGTTCAAAAGGGAGTTAGATAGATTCATGGAAGATAGGGCCATCGATGGCTATTAGCCAGGATGGGCAGGAATGGCGTCCCTAACCTCTGTTTGCCAGAAGCTGGGAATTGGTGACAGGGCATGGATCACTTGATGATAACCTGTCTGTTCATTCCCTTTGGGCACCTGCCATTGGCCACTGTCAGAGGACGGGATACTGGGCTTGATGGACCTTTGGTCTGACCCACTACGGCCACTCTTATGTTCTTATGAGAGGGGGTAGGATAAATGTAGGGCAAACATGGTGTGATGCTTTGGAGCCACTGTGTGAAGAGAAGAGAGCAGTTGCCGGCCCCCCAAGATAACACCCCTAGTCTACTTCAGGCAGGAGGCCAGAGTCTCCCCTCCCTCTCCTGCCCCCCAGGAACCCCAGCACACCCCTCCCTACCATGAGCACTGCAAAGTTATTCAGGTGCCGGCCGAGCAGGGTGGTGATGTTGGGCTCCTGGTGGGCCAGCTGACAGCCCTCGGCGCTCCAGCCCCCGTTGCCCCCCAGCACTTCGAAGTTCCAGTGGGCAGGCATGGGGTCGGCCCCTTCCCTGAAGTGGCGCAGCGAGACAGCGACGGGCTCAGTGAGGTTACTGACCCCACAGCCATCTGGGGAGGGAAAGGGAGGAGAACGGCTGAGCAGATGCACTCCATGGGCTCATCCCTCACTTTCTCATTCCACTCCCTGCTGCCCAGGGCCCCAGGCAGGGCCAGACCTGGGGTAGCCTGCTCTGCAGCTGCCTCCTGGGACCCGGCTAAGCAACATCCTACCTGACGCACAAGGGGAGAGTAAAGCAGCAGCAACCAATGCTTAGTGGAAGGCAGGCCCGTGGCCTCTGCATGCTGCCACGGCGGTGCCCCCCCCAGACTCCCCATGGCCAGGGGAGAGGCCAGCTGCTCTCCTTCCAGATAAGTTTGGCCAGCAGGGGCCCCTACGGCTTCACATCTGGTTCATGGGATGGGAAAGTCTGAGCTGCTGAGAGGTGCACAGCCCCCCGGGGGAGGAAGACGTGGGCTCCAGTGTGGGGCAGTCTGACTAGACGACAGCAGCCTCTCTTGTAGCCCCCTGACACTGCAGAGCCCATTGAATGTCCCTGTCCCCCTGCAGCAGTGCCAGGCTAGGGCCCCTTACGTGTCCCGGCGTAGATCACGGGGGTGGCCACGCTGCGGCGCTTGCCGTTGTCGGCTAGGCGGGAGGAGTTGCCGGTGCTGCGGAAGAGCTTGCCGTTCCGGAACACCAGGAACTGGACCTTGCAGGCCTGGGGCAGGGAGTACGGGGCCGAGGTGGAGAACAGGCTGGGGGGCAGCTGGATGGAGGCCAGAGCGATGCTGTTCTGAGGGGACAGGGAGCAACAGGTTAGCAGGCCCCAGACGGCGCAACTCTCAGGCCCCCCCTCTCCCCATCGCCACCCCCCAGTACCTTGATGTGGAAGTTGGCTAGCGAGATGTTGGGACGGCCCGTGGTACACCTGAACTTCAGCTGCTGGTCAGCCAGCGGCTCGGCCTCCTGCTCCTGCAGCGATGGGTGCCCACTGTCTCGCTTCTGGAAGGCCGTGCAGCTCAGCCCCGTGTAGCTCTCTGGCTTGATCAAGTAGGCCTCGAAGGCGATGTTCCTCGAGTTCTGCCGAGGGCGCAAAGCAGCCAGGGCGTTAGCAGGGCACCCACCACACAGAGCCTAGCGGCCTTGGAGGCAGAGGCCAGGCCACTCTCCCCCAGCGCCCCTCAGTGCTGACCCCCAGCCCCTGCTATTCCAGCCCTGAGCTCCCCCCAGTCCTGCCCAGCTCCCCAGCCCTGGGGCCCTACCACTGCCACATGCTGCGAGTTGCTGCTAAGCACGTAGCCCGCGATCTTCTCCAAGGAGCGGACGATGCTGGTGCAGGCCTTGTCCTCAATCTGAGCCATCCACAGGATGTGGTCATCCACCAGCATCATGTTACTTGCCATCTCCACCATGACATCTGGGAGCTGGAGGGGAGCACAGAGGTCGTTGTTGTGGGCTCTGACACACCCAGCCCCAGGGATTCAAGGAAGATTCCCCAGGGGCATTTGGAGCATAGGATGGTCCCTCCACCTGTGTGCCGCAGCCTCCCTCTTGGGGTGGTGACATCAGCCTGTCTCTAGGTGGGTGTGAGGGCCAGCCGGGGCCTGCAGAGAGGCCTAAAAGGGGGCTGGGGGATACTCTGCCTGGCTGGAGGACAATGACTGCTCTGGGCAGGGGCTCACGGGCTGGAGGAGGGGAATACCTGAAGCACTCGACCCCCAGGCTGGGCTCTGCTCACAGGCACGTTGGCACTGGGATGAGGAGCTGAGTGCTCATGGACAGCACCATGTGGAGGGGAAGAGGGAGAACTGGGGCAGAGGGTTGGGAAGAGCTGTGCAGAGAGGGCTCGTGACGGGCAGCTGGGGCAAGGGAGAAAGCCGTACCTGTTTGATCTGGTCCACGTAGCCAATGAACTTCTCGATCATCTGGGCCACATAGATGACGTCCATCATGTCGGAGAAGTTGGCAGCCTCAGCTGTGTACACGCGCAGCTGGTGCGCCAGCGTCAGGGCATTGGAGGCATTGATGGGCATCTGCAGGGGCAATGGGGGAGTCACCAACTGGGTCAATACCCCACTCCTGCTAGCCCAACACAACCATGCCAGGCAGCTGGGGCAGAGACTGCCTCAGAAATGCCCTGATCTACAGAAGGGTCACTGAATGGCACTGCAGCCTGCAATTGGCACAGACATACCATGGCCACACTCGCCTGGAAACATGACAGGCAGACAGATGGACAGATAGGCTGGCAGGCAAACGCTCTGTCTGGAGTTAGAGGCGCTGCAGATGGAAGCCCAGCGGCGCCAGTCCTGCCCTCCTGGTTGATACTTGGAGTCTGTCTGCAGAGTCCCCCAGCACCTCTAACTCCGGACAGAGTATGTGAGTAAGGCTACAAACGCCGCCCCGTGGGAAGCAGGGGGCCGGGAGGCAGCGCAGTGCGTGTGCAGGACAGACAGACAGGCTGGCAAGCAGACAGATGCACACTGCAGATGGCTAGAGACACAGGCAGGCAAAATGCATACTGCAGACAGACGGACAGGCAGGCAGAGGAATGCAGGCTGCAAATGGACAGACAGGCTGGCGGGCAGACAGATGCACACTGCAGATGGACAGAGAAGCAAGCAGATGGACAGACAGAGATGCACGCATCCAGATGCATACTGCAGACAGACAGATAGACAGACAGATGACGCATGCCGTCAAGAGGCAGCCTGGATGGGCGAAGAGGAAACTGTTTCCTTCCCTGTGTCTCAGCCAGGCCCCACTCACCAGCACAAAGGTGTAGAGCACGCGGGTGATGTCGTTGGTGTACAGGCAGTGCGAGTAGTCACCCTCCTCCCAGCGCCCCATGCGGTCGCAGCGCCGCGACGCCTGCTTCTCCGCCACAGGGCTCCCGTTCGCGGCCAGCGAGGTGAAGGGGTACTGCAGGCAGGACTGGTAGGCAGTGATACCGGCCAAGGTGCGGGGCCACCTAGACGAAAAGGGGAGGCGCGCAGTGAGAACATGCTCGGCCTGCAAGGCCCCCGATACACCGTTCTCCATTGCCCAGCGCCCCCCTTAGCATCCTCCCTGTTCTCTCTCCTGCCACCCCTGTGATAGGAAGGATCCCCACCAAAATCCACAGAGCCCCCTAATTGTCCCTTTTCAGTCCATGCTGGAAACCCTTCGCCATAGAGTTGGCAGGTACCTGCACTGGGGACTGGTCCGGCTGCCGTCCCGCTAACACCTCCCCACCCCGGTTTGTGGGCTAATTCGCCCCGCTGCATGCTGCCCAAATCCTGGGTTGGGAGCTGGGGCAGTGTCTGGTCTCGGCGTGCCTAGCTCTATGGGGCCTTGATCCCCAGCCCTGGCCTGCAGACACTACAATAATAAAGGGTAACCGAGGAGCGCCTTGGCCCCTGTGCTATGTGCTTTGGAGCACCGTAAAGAATGACATTTAAAACAACAGCAGCAGCTGCAGCGCCTGCCTCCTCCAAGCACCTTCTGCTCCGGCTGTCCAGGCTGCCCTGACAGGAGAAGGACTTGGCCAAAGGCCAGTGGCAATGCCAACCAGGGAACCCCCGAGCCCTGACTCCCAGCCACAGCAGCCCGCTCCGTCTGTCAGTCCCAGGCCCGCAGCACTCACCACTTAGCATGTGTGGAAGCAGGTTAAATCTAAGCAGGCAGGTAGATCCTGCAGGGGGGATTTTCAGCTGCATTCTCTAGCATGTACGTCCCTAGGCTGGCCAGCCTCTCGGAACTCGGGAAGGGATGAGAGCCTTAGCCGAGAACGTGCTATCCTGCTCCAGCAACCAGCCCCGCTCCGGTCCCTGGACGTTATTACTGGGCCACAGAGGCTCCCCTCCCCGCTCAGGGTGTCCTGCTAAGTATGTGGGCAGGGGCAGCATGGCCTCCTGCTGCCCAGGCTATCCCCTCCTGAGACTGACTGACGGAGGGGTCCAGACACCTTCCCCCAACCCGGAGCTAGGAGACAGGCTTCTACAGAGACCACTGGAGCCCAGACAGACAGAGGGGGGGATAGGCGGGGGGAGGGCAGGCAGGCAGGAGCTGGGGGGGCCCCACAAGCAGACAGAGATGGGGGACAGGCAGGCCAGCACTGGGGGGCGGGGGGAGAAGGGCCACAGGCAGGCCAATTTCCATTTCCTGAATGATAAGAGGAAAATAATGCCTAGCCCTCCTGCAGCGCACTGAGTCAGCACCACGGCTGGGCTAGGCTGTGATTAGCCCCGCTCCCAGCTCCCCTGCTGCAGCCCTGGGAACCCACCGCCAGCCTCAAGGGAGCCCAAGCCCGAGAAAATAACTACAGTGGGGGAGAAATGCAAACCGGCTGTGCAGAGCTGGGCGCACTGCCCTGCTGAGGGAGCCGGGGGGCAACGGGAGCCTGCCTGGGGCTCTCCCAGCACACAGCACAGCAGCGGGCAGGCTCCCAGCGCAACGGTCCCTCCCTTGGGGCACTCAGGGCCCCTCCAGGGATGGGCTGACAACTGAGAAGGCTCAGCAGCTGCAGGGAGCAGCTCAGGCTGTGTGCCGGAGGTGGGTTGGGAGGGGTGGAAGGGGCCAGCCAGAGAACCCGGAGCACTGGCAACCCTGTCATCACAAGGCAAGGGGGGTTGGCCCACTTGCTCCTTTTGTAACACTGATCTAGCCCGTCTGCTGGGAACTGGACAGACACCCCCCACCCAGGCTCAGCTCGCCGATGACCAAAAGCAGCCAATGAGCACCCCATCTGGTACGTTAACGAGCACCATTTCCTCGGGGCTCTGCTGGGTCAACCGCCCATGAACCAGGCGGGTGCAACCAGCAAGGAAGCTCTGCTGGCACAGAGTGGGGGAGCAGGCATGCGTCTGTGCATGGGGGGAACATCCCAAGAGGGATCAGGAAAAAGTTTCCAGCTGCGTGCAGGGCATGACAAAGAGAAAAACTTCAGACAATCCACAAAGCAGCTGAGATTTTTATGGGGTAATTTATTTCCCTTCCTGGAAATCTCGACTCGGCCCAGCTGTTTCAACATCTGGTTTCTGAGCCACTCCCTGCTCCCCCGCTACCGCAACAGCTGGATTACGGGAGGGAGGCCCATGGAGGTCACATGCCTTCTCCCAGTTCCGCTCAGCAGACATCCAAGCCCAGAATTCTTCCTGCTTCCCACAGTCCTTTGCACCGATCGTGAGACCCAATGGCTGGAATGAACCTGATCAGGCAATCGGCTACAAGGGACCAATACGGCTGCAGGGTCAAAGGGTTCATCTGTGTGGGGAGACTGACTAGAACAGCTGTCTGGCGTGGACATGCTCTCCCTGACTTGGAGTGCCCCCCCCCCCGCCCCGAAGAGCTGTTGTGCATTAAATTCACACCATCGCTTATTCTGAAATAAACCCCCCAGGTAGCGCTGATCCCGGCTGGAGCTGGCAGAGTGGATGGGGCGGGCTGCTTTGCCTGAGCCTTTCATGCCCCTTAGTGCCCCAGTGCCAGACACCGCCCTGCCCGTGCCCCTCTACCCTCAGCAGGATGGACCCCACCTGTCTAGCAGCTCCCACAGCCTGGTAATGCCACTGGACCCCTAAATCCTCCCCACCCCTTGGTAGCCTGCTGCCCTTGTACCCCTGTATGCCCCCATGGGCAC
This sequence comes from Chrysemys picta bellii, assembly GCF_011386835.1. Lineage (NCBI taxonomy): Eukaryota > Metazoa > Chordata > Testudines > Emydidae > Chrysemys > Chrysemys picta. The sequence continues at coordinate 162,280,355 of NC_088792.1, read as the reverse complement.
CGGCCTCCTCTGCATCCTTCTGGCAGCCCATATCCCCACTCCTTCCAATCCCGGAACCCCCCACCGCAGCCCATTTCGCTCTCAGGCCCCAAGCCACCCTGTACACCCCCCAGCAGCCCCTGTGCCCCTCCCCCAAGCCCGCCTATATCCCCACAGGTCTCCAGTTGCCCTGTATCACTCCCTGGCAGCCTTCAGCCCCCTACACCCTCCTCACACACACCCGTATTCCCCCAACCCTCTGGTAGCAAGTAAACCCCCCAAGCCCCTCTGTGCTGGGTGTCCTCCACACAGCCCAGCTCCGGGTGCCAGAGGCCTGCAGGGGAGTTCCCGCGGCAGAACGCTGATTTCCCCAGCTATCTAATTCCATATCCTGCTCAGAGCGGAGTGGAGGGGAGGGGGCGGGGCGTGCGGGGGGTCCTGCTAATTTAAGCCATATTTACTGTACCAGTAATTTATATTCCATGAAGGCCCCGCCGAGGTTACAGTGGGCTCCCAAAGCCTTTCGTCTCTTGCCAGAGAAATTCCAACACCTCTGCTTCTGGAGCCCGTCTGCGCTGCCAGCACGGGAAGCCTTTCAAAGAAGCCTCCCTATCAATGGCTGCCTAATCACTGCCAGACGCTGGGTCACCTGCGGGACTGAGTCTCAGCACCCGCCCTGCGCCTGCAGCCCGAGGAGTGGGGAAGCCAGTGGAAAAGCCCTGACACCCCCACGCCTGCTGCGCTGCTGCCTGGCCCCCCGCCTCCCACACTCTGTCTGGAGTTAGAGGCGCTGGGGGACTCTGCAAACAGACACCAACTATCAATCAGGAGGGATCTCCAGCCACACCCCACCCCACGGTGCAGCTTTCCACCCTTCTCGGAAGCACCAGGTGTTGGAGGCTGGGCTGGAGGGACCTGGGGATTGGGCTCACAGGGCAAACCGTGTGCTTCCCTCTTTTCCCCCATGCCCTCCGATCCTCCCAGGCAGCCGAACTCTTCATCCTGATGGAGGAAGGAGGAGGGAACTCCCCCGATGCCCCCAGGGTTGTAGGGGCAGTTGGCGAAGGGGACTCCTCTACACTGCAGCTGGCCCAGCAACCCAGTACCCTCAGCAGCCCCACAGGGAAACCCAGTGCCCCTTGTGCCAGCAACACGGTGCCCTGCTGGGGGCGCTCACCACACACCGATCCCAGCAGGAAACGTGAAGAGGCCACCCCTACCCCAGGCCCTTTCCCCCACGGGTAACTGGGCAGTGGGCGTGGGGCAGCGACGCTGGAGGGTGGGCGTCGGGGCGCGGCAGCCCCAGTTCTGACCTGAAGTCCCCGCGGTTGTTGGTGACCCTCTCGGCCGGGCAGTACGAGGCCGACGTCTCCAGCACCACGATCTCCACCTTCTTGCTGACGTTGCCCTGGGAGGTGGAGACGGCACATTCCCACTCGCCGTTGGCAGAGACGTGGATGTTGGAGAGGATGAGCTCGCTGGGTGGGGACGGATGGGGAGGGACAAGGCAAACGCTCACATCTGAGAAGCCAGGAGGCCACGAGAGGAGAACACATAGCATCTCTCCTCCCCCGGCCTGAGGGACAGTGGCGCTCGCTGACACGCCTGGCACTGCCCTAGGCCCCATCGAGCGACAGGCAGAGGCGTGTCTGCATCCGTACCCACTGCTAACCCACTGGCGAGACATCTCCCCAGGGCTCACCCAGCGCTTTCCTGCAGTCCCTTTCCTTTGGGGTGGGGGCCCAAACCGAGGCCCAGGGATCATTTCAAATGCCACCACAAGGAAGCCACCTCTGGGGAGGACGTGGCAGCTGACAAGAAAACGTGGCCATTTAGCCCATAAATAAAAATCCCAGCTGGGATTTATAAAGGAACCTGGGGGAGTTAGGCACCGGGATCCCAGCCCCCACCCCAGGTGAGGCTTAGACCGGAATCCCAGCTCCTGTGGGCTCGGTTTCAGCAGGAGCTGTCAAGGTCCAGAGCGACCCCTGGCCAGGGCTGAGCTGAGCCTTTGGGAACGGGCCCCTGCCCAGAGCAGCTTGGTACACTGGCTGCACCACAGAGCCCCCAGTGCCTATGACTCGCTGCCCAGCGCCCAGGCCAGCACCCCGGGCAGGATGGAGCCCGCGCCGTACCTGGTGATGAAGGTGCAGTCATGGATGAGACTCTCCTCCAGGATGATGCCAGTCTGCTCATCCCCCTCCACCAGCACCCGGTTGTGGTACCACAGGATGCGGGTGCTGCTGTCCAGGTAGGTGGCTGTGCACTGGAAGGGCAAGCGGTCGCCCTGGAACACCACCTGCCGCAGCGAAGGGATCAGGTGGTGGGTGTGCAGCTCCGGAGCGCCCACTGTGGGAAAGGGCCGAGATACCTGGGTGAGCCACCTCATTCCCCGGCAGGGCAGGGAGCCCCCTCCGGCGGTGCCCAGCCCACCTGGGTCGGTCATGACCGGAGGCCCCTGTGGGTCATGATCCACAGGCTGGAGGCGGTCTCAGTCCCATCCCTAGCCAGACTGGCATCCACGCCACAGAAACCACCAGCCCGGCTGGCACTAGGCCCGCGGTGAGCTGAGGGGTTATCCAGGGCCTTGGCAGTCAGAGGCCTGACGGACGGCTTAGGGGCTGGCCCTCAGAAACTCTACGCTGCCCACGCCCTGCCCTCCGGGAGTGCTGCTCAAGGCCAGGCTGCCTCACCACACTGCAGCTGGCTCTCCCTGACGCTCCTCAGCGGCTTGGCATGCAGGGGGCTGGGGTAGATGCACAGCGTCTTGTCGGAGATCTGAGCCGAGCGGTTCCTGGACCAGGGCAGCATCCAGCGCAGGTTGCAGTCGCACGTCAGGTACTCGGTGGCAAAGTCACTGGAAGAGGCAAACCCCAAGGGGCTGGAGTCAGGGAGGGCAGAGGCCCCACAGAGACGGGTTTTGGCAGAGTGAGTCCAGCTGCTGCCAGGACCCCCATGCTTCAGTGGCTGGGGACTGCTGGCCACCGGGGTCCGTGCTGGGACAGGTAACAGCACGAGGCCTCGAAGGGGAGGCCTGTCCCCCCCCGACGCTCACTGCAGGTGGCCGGAGCGTCACCGGAGCAGCACACAGAGGGTGTACCCGTCGCGGCAGGATATGGGCAGCTATGCATACTGCTGTCCCCGTGCCAGTCTGCACACACGTGTAACTGCCAGAGCACACATGTGTGAGCACACCTCATCTGCAGGGCACTGGGTGTGAGCCTGGTCCCTGCAGGGCTCTGTGCTCAGCTCCCTGCTGGCCAGGGCGACTCTCCCTGGTGAGGGGGCCTTGCGACGCGCCCTTTCCTCTCAGCGAAATACTCACACGACTTTCAGAGACGGCAGCTCGTCAAAGACGCCGGGCTGGAGGCTGGAGAAAATATTCCCTGACACATTCCTGTGAGAGGAGACAAGAACCGGGCTGGAGGTGACAGAGGTTTGGCTGACGCGCTCTGACCTGCTGGGCAAATGCACCAAGCCAAGTTCCAGTGCAAACATCTCCCGGCGCAGAGCCAGGGCAGGGAATGGGTATTTCCAGAGACTGCAAAACCTGGTCTCCCCACACTTCTGCCTCCCCCACACCTCACTCCGGGGCGGGAAAGCTCCTGGCTCCAGGGAGCATGTGACAGCTTTTGCCTCAATTGCTAAGGCTGCTGAACTGGGACCTTAAAGAGAGCTTTTGGTGCAGGGACGGGGAGCTGTGTTCATACGGCACCTGGCCCATTGCAGGGCTACTGGACACAATAAACACCCTGAGTTCCATAGAGCCAGAACACTCCACAGATCATCTCCTGTGTAATTCGCCCCAGCTCACCCTGTATGGAGCCCAACCACCTCAAACCATCATTCAGCCTCACCTTGCTACTCCCTCTGTGAGGGGGCGACCACCATTATCCCCATGTTACAGATGGGAAACTGAGGCACAGAGCGGGGACACCGTCTGAGGCAGGCCCAGAAATAGAACCCAAGGGCCTACCTCGTCACAAGTGTTCTGGGAGTCCGATGAGACATATTTTAAAAGGGCCTGACATGCTGGAAGTGCTGAGTATCTGCCCTCTGAAAACCAGGGCCCTTTAGGTCTCATGTGGGCCCCAAAAATCACTAGTCACTTTGGAAAGTGTAAGGCCAGGAGTCTTGACGCCCAGTCCTCAGGTGCTGGGACGAGAACCCAGGAGTCCTGGGGCTCAGTTACTCCCTCTCACTTTACAAACTCTCTCAACACGCTAGCATCACGGATTATACAGAGATGCACACTGAAAACTCAGGGCAAAAGTTTGCTTTTTGCTTTAATCCAATTCCCCCCAGAATCTCTCCAGCCATTTCAGTCCCGCTCAGCTTTTGTTCTCCGGCTTAGCCCCCCTCCCTGGCCTGCTTTTATGGAGAAAAGCGAAAACAAGAGGCCCGGCCCCGCTTGCCGCTGTGTCTTGGGGTTTTAAAGCTCACTTTGATCAAGAATGCACACAATCCCCAAGCTGCACTTAATGAGCTCCCCAGACAGGTGGGGACAGAGGAGCCCACACGACAGGCTGAGCAGCAAGGGCCTTTAATGAGCTCCGCGCTGAGTGCTACCTTCGCCTGGCAGACAGACCATTCAGCCATCGTCACACGCATTCTCCGGCAGGAGCTGCTCCGAAGCGTCTGCCCCCAGGAGCTAAGCCACTCTGTGCTTGGGACCCGGAGAGCTAATGGAGCCACTGGGCAAGCAGGCGGCTGGGCAGGCTGCGGGGGGAGGCTGGGAGCGGCCAAGGAGTGGCTGGCTGAGGGGCAGGGGTCTCTCTCCTCCTTTCTTCCCCACAATCCAGACTCCCGCTCACGTGTCTAAATCCAAGAGAGGCTGAAGATCAGAGATGACAGCACCCTGGGTGGGCTAGTGTCCCTGTGACCCTGAGGGCGTAGAGGGTGCACAGAGTTTTTTAGGGATCTCTGGGTCAGTTATGTGCACAATAATTCACTGAAGAGGGCATGTGAGGTCTCTACAGAGAGCCAGTAACACACTGGCCACCACAGCCATGGCAAAAGGATAAGGGGACATTAACAGCTACGGAGTTACGGACCTATCCTGGAAATGACGTTCGTAAGGCTGGGAGTTAAAGCAGGGCACTGGGAGATGACCCATGGTCCTTCCTGACGAGCAGGAGGTGCTTATCTATCAGCTGGGTCAGATGCACTGTATACTTCCCAATGGATCCCCTTCTGCCTCCTGAGCCACCAGCTAATCGCAGTTCAGAAACCAACGGGAGATTGCACATCTACAGGGAGGAACCTCGGGAGGGCGCCCAATTCCAGAACAAAAATCAAAGGGTTGTTTTGATCTCTCGGGGGTTGCACGGGGACACCCTGGTAGCATCGCCTAGGAAGTAAGCAGTGGGCTTTCTTCACGAACAGAAGCTCCCAGCCAAGTCTGCCTGTTACACACTGGAAGGATGTCGAGTGAGCGTTTCCTCTTCTGGCATAACAACATCCTATCAGCTAAGTTTAGGTTCTCGCAGGCATGTGATGCTTTTAGTGTATATGTGTAACCCTTTGTTTTCAACATCCTGTTTTCTCTCATCGGCATCTCTGCTCCTCATTAAATAAACTTGTACAGGCTCCCTCTGTAAACAACCTAAGTGCGGAGTGTGACGCCGAGCTGTAGTCTCGGGTGTAACCGGTAAACTGGGAACAGCAGGGCTGGTAATTCGGTGAGTGCCCAGTGGAACAGGGGCTGGACATGGCCGGGGGACGCTCAGGGGACTTAGGAGTTGGAGTGTGTCTATTGCTAGGCTCTGGCTGGTGGGGGCCAGGCTGTCCCAGGCTAAGAGCTGGTGGTAGCGAGATGGAGCGGCAGGAAAGGCTAGTCTTTGCTCCATCCCTCGCTAGCAGAGAGGAGGGTCCTGCTGCCGGGTGGAAAGGGGAACGAGGGCAAGACCGGCAGAGCAAATGTGGGGGTCCTGCTCCGCAACAGCCGAAAGCCCCTGGCCAGCGCTGTGCCTGCAGGCAGGTGCCCTTCAGGGAGCCCCCCGTCAGTGCCACACCCCTCCCACGGGCCCTCCTGGGTACTTACAGCCGGAGGAGGTTGGCGAGTCCCTGGAAGACGCTGGCGCTGAGGCAGCCGATGCGGTTGTTGGAGATGTCTCTGGAAACAAGCAGAAGGGACATAAGAGCTGTGTGAGCGCTGGAAGCCGGTGCCGGCTGTGCCTTGCTGGGGGGAGCCTCCGGTGCTGCTTGGAGCAGCGCTGTATAAACGAACCAACTGACAGGATTCAGGCACTGCTGAGAGCGGGGCAGCTGCTGTGAGTGCGCCCACTGCTGGAGGAGCTCAGCACCTGCCTGGTGTGTGGGGCGAAGCAGCAGGACAGGTAGCTCCTGGAGTCGGGCTGTTTCAAAGCCCAGGCTGGGGGCGCAGAGAGGGGACCCTGCGTGGAGGGGGTCTGGTCTGTGCACCGGCCCCCGCCCACGAGCCAGCGGCAGGCTCGACTCTCCCAGAAGAGTGAACCAGGGGCCCGGGCCACTTACAGGCGCTTCAGCTCCAAGAGGCCCAGGAACGCGCCGGGCTGGATCGTGCTGATCAAGTTGTTCTTGAGGTCCCTGGAGAAAGAGAGAGAGAAAGTAGATAGAAAGGAAGCCAGTGGCCGGCAGGAGGCTCCATATCCTGGTGGGGGGCAGAGCAGCCTAGCACAGTGCTCCTGGCAGATCACTCCCCCCAAGTGGTGTCGACCCAGCTCAGGGGAGCCCAGACTTGGTGCAAACAGCGCTGGAAGGTCCCTTGGACAGGCAGCCATGGCACCAGCTGGCAAACACCTGGTACGCCTAGCCAATGCCACAGTCCGAGGCCGGGATGCCTGGAGGGGCCCCCTCCTCCACTTGCCCAAGGGTAGTGGGATGATGCGCTGATGCCAGCAACGGCTTCATCCATTCACCTTCTCTATGATGGGAAAAGAACTTCCAGAGACTTCCCAGGCTGCTGAAAAATGGGGCTGGGACATCAGTGCCCTGTGTGGTGGCACCGCTTATGAGGCGGGCGCCTGTCCGCGAGGAACTGGACTGGCACCCCCTCCACCCTAGCTCGATTCACGTGGGAATATCCGGAATGAGGGCAGTACAGCGGTGCCTGCCGGAGACCCCTTGCCACTCCCAGCAGCCAAGCACGTATCTTGATCAGCAAGTGGCCTGCCTGGAGGGGAGGAGTTGGCAAGGACATTCCCCCCGGGAGGGGGCAGAAGGAACCCCGGGGCCCAGGCGGATCTCGGGCCATGCCGGATGAACAGGTCTGAGAGAGACGATAGGGTTGAAATAACCTTGACCTGGACTCCTCTGGTGCCTTTTTCTACAGCCGGCCCCATTATCCAGTACGGGTGTCAGGACCCTCGCGGCTCCACTTCACAGCACTGCTATCCAAGGGAGCAGGAGCCTGCACACCCTTCATAACGGCTGCACCACGCTAGCCAGGCAGGATAACCAGCCTGGCAGGGCACATAAACCTCTTGGGAACACAGCCACGTGGGGGGAAAGTGCTTTGAGATCCTGCATGGACGGGCAGCAGAAAGGGACCCTATTGTTGTCCCTGCTGCGGGTTTAGATTCCCCAGCCAATCAGAGCCAGGAGTTGCCAGGGCTGCAAAGTGCTGGGCAGGAACCTCATTAGCAGCTTTCAATTCAATCGCTCTCTAATTATCGCTCAAAAGGGAACAGGGAGCGAGGTTGGAAACTGTTACAGCTCCCTGCTGGTTGGAAGGAGGGGAAAATGCCAGGGCCTCGCTCTGTGCTCACGAGCGCTTGCAGACTCTCTGCAGAGGAGGCAGCAGACAAGGGTCTGCCCACCAGCCCCTCACTGGCCGAGCGGGCCATGCGTGCGTGTTCGGTGTCCCCACGTGTAAAACAGTCCAGGGCGTCCTTCCATACAGGTGTGCATCCCAGGACCAGCTGACGGTTTGTCACATCCCAAGACACGGCGAGTGATGTCGCTAGGAGCCAATAGCGGATTTGCCATGGGGCCAGGCCCATACTCCAGGGGGGCCCCAGCCAGGGCCACTCTTCTCTGTCCCCCCTGCTCTCTCCTGCGGGGGGCAGAAGCTTGGTGCTCCTGGCACCGAGGCTCCTGCTGCAGTAGGGTAGGGTTACCATTTGTCCGGATTTACCCGGACATGTCCTCCTTTTTGTGCTAAAAATAGCGTCCGGGGGGAATTTGTAAAGCACTCACAATGTCCGGGATTTCCCCCTCCCCCGGCACAGCAGAGCGAGTGGCTGGGAGGGCTGCAGGAAAGTCCCGGGCTGGACTCCGGAGCAGCTGGAGAGGAGCTCCGCCCTGCATTCTGAGCAAGTGTCTCAGCACAAAGTGCAGCCCTCCCCTTTTGCAACTGGGAGCGGTTTCTGCCATGCAGCGTAGCAAAACGGGAGCGAGAGCACTTTGTGCTGATACAAGGGCAGCTCTCCCCTGCAACCCGGTCCGGACCAGGGACCGGGTTTTGTTGTGCAGGGCCAGGGACCGGGTTTTGTTGTGCTGGGGAGCTTAGCCACGTGTCCGGCTCGCACAGAGCCCAACACCCTGTTCTGAGCAGCAGGGTAAGGGGGGGCAGGAGAAGGGGCAGGGAGGTTCTGGAGGGGGCAGTCAAGAAACGGGGGGGGGGCTTTTTGGGGGGAGTGGAGAAAGTTTTGGGCAGTCAGGGTACAGGTAGGGGGTAGGGTCCTGGTGGGCAGTTGGGGGGGGGGTCTTAGGAGGGGGCAGTTAGGGGACAAGGAACAGGGAGTCTTAGGTAGGGGGTGGAGTTCTGGAGGGCAGTTAGGAGCAGGGGTCCCAGGAGGGGGCAGTCAGGGGACAAGGAGCGGGGGGGGGTAGGGGGCTGGGAGTTCTGGGGGGGAGCTGTCAGGGGGCAGGGGTGGGGAGAGGGATCGGAGCAGTCAGGGGACAGGGAGCAGAGGGGTTTAGATGGGTTGGGAGTTCTGGGGGGGGCTGTCAGGGGGCAGGAGTGCGGAGAGGGATCGGAGCAGTCAGGGGACAGGGAGCAGAGGGGTTTAGATGGGTTGGGAGTTCTGGGGGGGGGGCTGTCAGGGGGTGGGGAGTGGTTGGATGGGGCATGGGAGTCCCAGGGGTCTGTCTGGGGGGTGGGGGTGTGGATAAAGGTTGGGGCAGTCAGGGGACAAGAGGCAGGGAGGCTTAGATAGTCCTGGGGGGCAGTTAGGGGCAGGGGTCCCAGGAGGGGGTAGTCAGGGGACAAGGAACGGGGGGAGGGTTGGGAGGTCAGGGGGGGCGGGAAGTGGGAGGGGCAGGGGCGGGGCTAGGGCGGGGCTCCTCCCGTCCTCTTTTTTGCTCGCTGAAATATGGTAACCCTACAGTAGGGCAGCCAAGCTCCCCTCCCCTACCTCGTCTCACAGCTTGCTCCCTTCCCGTGCCCCTCCCTGCGGCCCCAATCAGCTGTTTCGATCAACTGTTTGCGGGCAGGAGGGAGGGCCCACCATGCTCACCTAGTGAGAGGAGGCAGCGAAGAGGTGGGGTGGGGCCGGGTGGGGGGTTGGAACGAACATACCTACTCTGACTGCAGAATTGCACAGCCAGGCTGACTTTGCAGGGGACTTTGCAGCTGGACACACACCACCTTCTGGGTCCTAGTGCTGGTTGAGCTCCCTTCTGTGTGCTGGGAGCCATCGTTCATCTTGTACAACAGTGAGTGCCCGTCGTGGGGCAGGCAGGGCAGGGGGACAGAGGCAATGGGGAAGGAAGGGGGTGGGATGGGGAGGAGATGGAGTGGTGGGAAAGGACATGGGATGGGGAAGAGAAGGGGATAGGGGAAGCAGGGGCAGGGGGACAGGCAGTGGGGAAGGAAGGGGTTGGGATGGGGAGGAGATGGAGTGGTGGGGAAGGGGCATGGGGTGGGGAAGAGAAGGCGATAGGGCAGGGATCGGCAACCTTCGGCCTGCGGTCCGCCAGGGTAAGCCCTCTGGCGGGCCGGGCCGGTTTGTTTACTTGCTGCGTCCGCAGGTTCGGCCGATCGCGGCTCCCACGGGCTGCGGTTCGCCGCTCCAGGCCAATGGGGGGCTGCAGGATGAGTGATGTGCTGGCCGTGGCTTCTCGCAGCCCTCCATTGGCCTGGAGCTGCAAACCACGGCCAGTGGGAGCCGCGATCGGCCGAACCTGCGGACGCAGCAAGTAAAGAAACCGGCCCGGACCGCCAGGCTTACCCTGGTGGGCTGCGTGCTGAAGGTTGCCGATCCCTGGGATAGGGGAAACGGGGGCCCAGCATGCGGATCCCCTTGGCAGCAGCTGGGGCTCCCCTGTTAAGCAGGCCCATCAAATCCTCACCCTGACAAGCCCCACCTCCCCTGCATCTGTACCACCCCGATGAGCCCCCCGCAGACACCCTCCCCACTGAGCCCCAACCACCTACACCCCCACCCAAATGAACCCTGTAGATAAATCTCTGTATTAAGCATCTTCACATAACTTTCATATAACCTTGTATTAAGCCTATCCATATATAACCTCTAACTTTCATATGACTTTGTATTATGCCTCTTCATATAACCCTGTATTAAGCTATTTTCATACAACTTTGTATCAAGTCCTTTGATATAGGAACTTTGTATCAGATCCCTATGTAGAAAAACTTATAGAAAACTTTGTGTTAAGCCTTGGTATAATGTTATAGTCCCTAAGGATAGTTAAAGTAGAAGAAAAATGTCTTTTTGCTAGGAGTAGAATAAGATCTCTCCCCCCCCCCCGCCCCCTCCGCTTAATCAATTGCCCGTGTTGAATGAATGAGGTGTGAATGAGCAAGGCGTGGAAGGCAGGCACCTCCAGACAGCTAGTTGGAGAGGGGATGGAAGCTAGACCCAAGGACAATAAAACTTGTCAAGTGGGCTCACTAAAGAAGAGCAGACATATTGACGGCCTCTGGGGAGGGGGGTTAGAAGCAAGCACCTTCTTTTGGAAACACCTTATTTGAACAGCATTGGGACAACACACAGAAGGAAGCAGCACAAAGGACCAACTGACACAGAAACAGATTTTGAATCTGGTACAGATTTGCATGTGAGTGAAGCTGCTATAAATGTGAGGTGTCTTGCAGAGGACTCTGGGTCTCGTCTTGTCAACATCGGAGCATCGATCCGGATCGGCAGAAGCCCGCCTCCACCCCGCCCCTATCTAACTCACCTGGCCAGTGAAGGGGAGCAACTAGTTGGTAACAACAACAAGACGGAGTGTGTTTGTGTGTGTTTATGTGAGTGCATGAGTGTAATATAGATAATACGCATATGATACAGTGTTGATTGATGCATGTATTCCCAATGAATGTGGCGTTTGCCTTATTCCCCCTGAAAAGATCCTGTGCACTACTTTAAGCACAACAACCCCACCTCCCCTGCACCCAGACTCCCCGCCCCCACTGAGCTCCAACCACTTTCACTTGGTCCCCCCTGCAGACTCCCATTGCCCCTGCACCTGGCACCTCCCTGTGCATCCAGATCCCGCACTGAGATGCCTGCACCCAGACTGTCCCCCACGGAACCCTCTTACCCCCCGCACAGAACCCTCTTACCCCCCCCCCAGAACCCTCTTACCCCCATCTGGATACCCCCACACTAAGTCCCTCTGCACTTGGATCCTGCTGCCGGGCTGAGCCTCCCTGCCCACATCTGGTGCGCCTGGCACAAAAGGGGCAGGGCCCCAGGGTGTTTCTGTGGCAGGCCTGGCCCTTGTGCTGTGTCAGGGTCAGGTTCAGTCTCACTGCCAAGTCCCTGTCCCAGGGGGGTGGGGGAGGCTGCAGGGTATTCTCCCACCTCCATGCAGCCAGTGGCCTGTGCTCCCCACTACCGTGGTGGAGCTTCCACATTTATTTATTATAAAAAATTTCAGAATTTTAAAATATTATGCACAGAATTTGATGCAGAATTCCCTCAGGAATATGGGACGCTGTACAGCTGTGATGGTGGGACTGTCCAGTAGGGGAATCTGTGGGTGGGGGAGCTGGGCAGGGGGGTATGGTGTGCAGGGTGCTGTGCAGTTGTGGTGGGAGGTCAGCGGAAGGGGTCTCTAGGCTGGGGGTGCTGGGCATAGGGATCTTTGGGGGGGGGTCTCTGGGTGAAAGGGCGCTGGGCATAAGGGCAGGGCACTGGGCAGGGGGGGCAGTGTGGAAGGGGCACACTGGCAGCATAGGGCTGGGTGGGCCAGTGTGCGTCTAACAGTTTGGGGTTTGTAAACAGTGCCCTTGTGCTGGGCTGAGTGGGGCCACTCCTGCTGCGCTGCATCTCATTGCCCCCAACCGGCCCCTCGCTTTGCGGACCGCCCCCCATCACATGTCCTATTTCCCCAATGGGGGCCCACAAATATGTTTGGCGCCAGGCCCACAAAAAGTGAATCCGGCCCTGCTGGGAGCACATAGGGCTCCATTCCACGCTGCTTGTCCTACTCCGTGAAACCCACAGAGTCCGGGCAGCACAATGCAAATGCCGAGGCTGCCCCTGGAGTGAGTGAGAAACCCCAAGAGGCAGGAGCAGCAACCCACGGCCCCATGCACACTAACAGTGCTGCAGAGCACGGTTTGTTGGGAATTAATGAGCCTGGTGCTTGTGGATTTGAAAGAACTGCAAAACCTAACGGGCAGGCCACGGTGCTGTCATGGAAGTGATGTAAGACTGTCTAGGATGGGCACCCTTCCTCCTGGACGCGGGAGGCACTCTCCACAATCCTGGACCAGGGCTAGCATGGCCAATTCAGGGACGTTCCCATGAGGGGGGAGATAAGCTGGAGGAGCAAGGCTGGATCCAGATCCAAGCACACCCAGGGTTTGGTGGGATCAGGGTGGGTCCTGCTCTAACAGTGTCAGATTGAATCAGCAGTGCAGCCACCATGGAGTTTCAGCATATTCCATTCCATGCGTGGTGGCAGCAATCCACGTCTCTGCCTGTATCTGCAGAGCCACATCGACAATTCAGCCCCCTTCGCTTTTACACATGGGGACTGATTTGTTAGCCATAGGCCATCCCCCAGGAACCCAGCCTGGCAGAGGCAGACATTGGATAGGGGAGGTGATGCTTGGGTCAGTTCCCTAAGCCCCCGAGGTTGCTTTCCCATTAAACCCTGCTTCAAAGAGTCCTTGGAGCGGCCTGGGGTCGGTTATGGTTCTGCAGCCTGTTAAGAACCCTTGGCTTTTAGATTTCTCTTTGCTCTCTAGCCCTGGGCTCTTCCCTGCTCAGAAACTACTGCTTCTCCTCCCCACTCTCTGCTTAGACAACTCGACGGGAGAGACGCACACCCCAGCCCATCCAATGTGCTTGGCTGCAGCGCGGCCTGCTCCATCCACACAGCACTAAAGAGGACAGCAAAGGTAAAGCCACCCTGGGAGAACCCACCTGCATTTTTGTGCAAAGTCCCTCCTTTAAATTATCCTTTTAAAAACTGTCGTGTGCTTGAGCTATGGGATACTCAGTAACAACACTTAGCTGGAAAGAGCTTTACTCAAAACTGGGCAGGTATCACTACTTCCCATCTATAAAGTGGGAAACTGAGGCACGGGGCAATTAATGGCCAGAGATGGGCTCAGCTCCAAGTCCAGGCTAGAGTTTCAAAACTGCCCAGCACCCCACCAATCCCGTTGTGATTCTTGTGTTCAGATTTTCAAAAGAACTCTGAATCCAACATACTGAACAGAGTTGAAAAGGGAACCATCATAGGATCTAATCACATCAGCCACACCATCAGGGGCTCGTTCACCTGCACATCTACCAATGTGATATATGCCATCATGTGCCGGCATTGCCCCTCTGCCATGTACATTGGCCAAACTGGACAGTCTCTACGCAAAAGGATAAATGGACACAAATCTGACATCAGGAATCGTAACATTCAAAAACCAGTCGGAGAACACTTCAATCTCCCTGGTCACTCAATAACAGACCTAAAAGTGGCAATTCTTCAACAACAAAAATTCAAAAACAGACTCCAACGAGAAACTGCAGAACTGGAATTAATTTGCAAACTGGACACCATCAAATTAGGCCTGAATAAAGACTGGGACTGGATGGGTCACTACAAAAACTAATTTCCCGCTGCTGATACTCACACCTTCTTGTCAACTGTTTGAAATGGGCCACCTTGATTCCACTGGCCTCATTAGCAGTACAAAACTGATTTTTCCCCCTTTGGTATTCACCCCTTCTTGTCAACTGTTGAGAATAGGCCACTTCCACCTTAATTGAATTGTCTTGTTAGCACTGACCCCCCAACTTGATATGGCAACTCCCATTTTTTCATGTACTGTGTATTTATACCTGCTACTGTATTTTCCACTCCATGCATCTCATGAAGTGGGCTGTAGTCCAGGAAAGCTTATGCCCAAATAAATTAGTTAGTCTCTAAGGTGCCACAAGGACTCTTTGTTGTTTTAGAGTTGAAAAACAGGCCATAAGTGACGTGCCCAACGTCACAGCCCTTTGACGCCTCCTTCCCACCAGGGAGCCTTCTCTGGCGTGTTCCCCACGCACACATGGTCTCGGAGAAGGGAACGTCTTTCTGACCCAGAGAATGTCAACAGAAGGAAACAGCTTAGTCCCTGTGCTCTTAAACTGGGGCCTTCTATATGCCCCCTGGAGAACACTGCCAGGCTAGCTCCTTAGCCCAGCACTCAGAGCCATGCTGCACCCCTCAGACACCCCCCACTGCCCTTGGAGTGAGATGGGCCTGGGCCCTTCAAGTAACATGAAGCTGTTGGCCACCCATTTGTACCAAATCTGTTTGCCACATCTGCACCGGGGTCCCATTTCCTGCCCTGAGCCCTCTCTGCGTAACCTTAGCTGAGGGATCACATTTCCTATAATTGCATAATTTATGTCCCATGAGAATCCTGCAGCTCTGCAGTCTCTCTGTACCCAGGGGCAGGAGCCGCGGCAGCCACTCGCCTGCAATGTATTTAACACATTATAGTCCACAGGGCTCAGCCTCTGCTTGCTGCTCCCTCTCCTCTCCCCGGCAGCTCTCTCACCACCCCAAGTCTCAAGGCCCAAAGGGAGTATCAGAAACATTCCACACAGCTTTGCCACCTTCCACACTGAATTCAGAGCACTGGCCAAGCCACCAATTTGGGTAATTCCATCCTACCTATGAAACCTCCTCCGCAGTTTCAGCTGGATACGGGATCCTTCTCTCCCCCGTCCCCATCCTGTGCTAATGTGCAGATTTTTGTGTATGTGTGTGTGTGTCATATCAGTAGTTGTGTTCCACTCAAGAAGCAGCTGCATGCCAGTGAGGCAGTTTCCGTAGCTTGTTTTGGGATGGAGGGCACGATAGAGATTCATGAGTCTCTTGTTACTACCACCAGGCTGGAGAGGGGAGAAATTCCTAGAGGAGACTCCAGTTTGAAGCAGCTACCCTGTTGCAGAGGAAAAGAGATGAAGCATAGGCAAAGCCATGCACTGCTGTGTACCTCCATGGCCCATGCAGACACGGGCCTCCCTCCAGGTGGAAGGACATGCATTTTGTTGGTCCCTGGAACCCAAACCTGCCCACATAGTTTAGCTTTAATGCGTTGAACCAATTTCCATTTGACTGCATCTTCCATTAAACTCCTGCCCACCACAGCTTACAAATGTCCCTCTGCCTCCAGACTTTACCTGGCAGGGCCCCCGAGTGGAGACACATCTCTGCTCTCAGGCCCGGAGACACAGCCAGGGAGAAAATGATGCTTTATTTCCATTACAACTGACCTCATGCCTGGAGAGTTCACTCGAGTAAACTGGACTGCGAGCCCCACTGACCCGGGGCCAGCACAAACACGCTCTTCCCAGCGAGGGGAGGGACGGGGGACACCCAGCCTGCGGCCACTGGCTACCCAGCAGAGAGCAGCCGAAAAAACCTCCACATGACTCCCTCGGCAACATCAAGCTGCCCTCCGGAGAGGTCGGGAAGTTCTTCAGCCAGGACAGCTCTGGAGCTGTGCTAGTGACGCATCTAGTGCATCCCACCTAGCCCCGCGGACGGGCTGGGAAAATCCCCTGGTCTGGGCAGGGGTGCCCCAATGCTGCTGCTTCAGAGACATTGTCACCTCCTCCCAGCATGCACTGAGAAACGTTTTCTCCACATGCTGGGCACTGCGTACACCTCTACGTGCTGTATTACTGGGGCCAGACTCTGCACCCCTCCTGCCCCCTAAGAATCCCCCGTGGTGCAGGCAGTGCCTTGAAGCATCTCCTGCCCCTCAGAAGCCCTCACTCTGACCCAGCACCCAGCCCATCTTTGGGGTCAGCAGACAGACTCTTTCCCTCCCCCAGGCAGTGAGGTTCAGCGGGCTGGGTACTGAATGGGGACTCAGGAGACCCGGGCTGTGTTCCCAGCTCTGCCACTGATCTGCTGGGTGACCTTGGCCAAGTCACTTCCCTTCTCGGTGCCTCTGACTCCCTTCCCACTCTTTCCCTGTCTTTTCTCTGCAGATGACAGGCTCTTTGGGCAAGGACAGTGTGGACAGCACCTCACACCCCCGTACTCTCTGGGGACACTGACAGCAATGAATCGCTGGCATCAGTCTCCAGCTGTAATCCTCTTTCACAACCAGCGGTTCCTTGGCAGAGGAAAGGAAGAGAAAGTTCAAAGAAGAGTTCTGTAAAGCGCGATCAGAACTGAGCTAAACACTGCCATGAGCCAGCCCACCCGGAGCCATGCAGCAGTGCACCATCTCCGTGTCCCCGCATTTCTCCCAAGTCACCATCTCTGTTCCACCGGGCATTTCTATTTCGATTGATTGATGCTCTTCATTAGCATGCTGGACATTGTGTCATCCCTCTACTCAACACCCCCCTACCAAGGCTCCAGGGGTCACCATGGATAAGCAGTTGAGCATGAGCAACCAGCCCGATGCCGTGGCTAACAGGGCCAATGCGATCCTTGGATGTACAAAACCAGGGGCGCAGTGAGCAGGGAGGTGATTTTACCTCTGTACATGGCGTTGGTGGAACCGACACTGTGTCCAGGTCTGGTGCCCACATTTTAAAAAAGATGCTGAACAATTGGAGAAAGTGTAGCCAAGAGCCACAAAAATGATTCGAGGGCTGGAGAAAATGCCCGACAGCGAGAGACTTTAAAAGCTCAATCTGTCTTGCTGCTTAAAAGGAAGATTGAGAGGTGACTTGACTACAGTGTCCAAGCACCTTGATGAGGAGAAAATCCTGACTACAAAGAGCTCTTTGATCTAGCAGAAAGAGGAGTAACAAGCCTCAATGGCTGGACACTGAAGCCAGACAAATTTAAATGAGAAATTAGGTGCACATTTTTAAACAGTAAGGTTGAATAACCATTGGAAGTGGTGGATTCGCTATCTCTTGATCTCTTCAAACCAAGACTGGCTGCCTTTCTGGAGATCTGCTTCAGCCAAACACAACTTACTGGACTCACTACGGGGTAACTGTCTGGATGGAATTTAATGGCCTGTGACATACAGGAGGTCAGGCTGGAACTGAGTGACTCTATGGTTACTAGGACTCTGGCTTCTTTGTACCACAGCCAGAAGGTGAAATCTCTCTCACCCGGGCCACTAGTTACCGTGCCCCTGGAGCCAAGAAATGCAAGTCTAGCGAGATCCGTGGGGCCAAGTCACCCTGGATACGATCCTGCCCCTCACTGGTATGCACGGTGCCAGAGCACGTCCTGGTTCTGCCATTCCCCACAGCTGAGCTCTTCCTCTGCAGTTGGAATGTGCTTATTGTCCCCGAACCTCTCTCCACTGCTGGAGCCAGAACAACCCCTGGCCTTGGCAATCATTTAAAAAAAGTAAAATAGAGAGTGACCCAAGTCCATAAAACTAATAAACCAAGAGAAACGCCCTGAGGAACCGAGACGTGAGGAGACGATGGATGAGTTCTGTGGTTTCAACTGCGGGGAGCCAAGAAAAGGGTTTTATTTAATTGCAGCGAGATAAGGAACAAGACAAAGCAAAGGAAGCAGCTAACAAAGGAGCCAGTGTCAAGGGCCCTGTGCCTCGCTTAGCCTATGCTGGGTAATCGGGGAATACGTTGTGCTTTGGAGCTCATACCCCTCTGCCACACCTGCTCTCTCCCGCTGGTTCCCCCGTAGGAGCCTCAGACTCCAGGACACTCAGCGAGGGAGGGGACAGGGATATTCCCAGTGGGGCTTCCATCTTGCAGGTGTAATGCAGTGAGTGTCTGGTTCTGGGAGGGGTCTGGTACCTGCAGCTCCCACTTGTTTCAAGAGGATCTCTCCAAATCAGGCCCCGTCCTGGGAGAGACAAGGCAATCAAGGGGAACCACCAAGTCAGCAGTGGGGGATCAGGGCTGGCCTTGCTCCAGATGGAGTCAGTAGGGGTTTAGAAGGAGCAGGCCTCTTGTCTGCAAGCTCTGCTGGGCAGGGAACCTGTGCTGGGCACAGTCTGTTCAGCGCCACATGCTCTTATGGTGACATATACAAGAACTGTGATGTTATGGTTAAGCAGCGTTCGGGTGAGTTACACAGTAAACACAAGCGCCTGCCTAAGTCAGAGTCACACCTTTGGAGCACAGGGTCAGGATTTGACTTGAGCTGACCTCGTCTCAATGTACCTAGCAACACCCCAGCTGCACTGAGCAGTGTCAGCACAATCACCAAGAGGAGAAGGAAACACTCTTTTGCAGGGTCTCTGGAATTAGATGTCACATTATATGGAGCATCAAACAACTGGCCTACAAATTAATCAGGGGCTCATTTTAGAGATTTTTAAGGCCAAAAGGAACCATTTGGATCATCTAGTCTGACCTCCTGCCTAATGCAGGCCAGAGAGCCTTACCCAGCCATCCCTACGTCCAGCCCGTAACTTGTGGGTGAGCCAGCCATGTAGGCAAAGTGCTTTTTGTCCCACAAATATTCAGAACGAGCAGGCTGCAAAGATCCCGTTAAAAGACAAATCCGGTCCCAGTCTGAAGTGTGGAGCCACTCAGCACCTCTGCGATATTCTCCTGCCCACTGGATAAGGCTATTTCCTAGGCACTAGTTCTGGAGAGGGGGAAAGGCAGGAAATTCGCAAAGGCTACAATGGAAAGCTCCTGCCTATGGGCAAAGTTGTTTCTGGAGCTGCCTTATCCCAGGCGCCAGAGGCATGTGATAACAGCACACCGCCATTGTCAACAGGGTCTCAAAAAGCCTTTGTTCTTCGCCAAGCTTGGAGGAAACTCATTCGGTTTATTAGCTTGATTGTAGCATGTATCTAATCACAGCTGCAGAGCAACAGCAGGCTTGCACCAAAGTCAAAGACTGAGGGATACACACACTGCAGTGAAGAGGGCAACACCCCCCACACACACCCTCAAGCACGGGCATGGAAAGATTAAATTATAATCAGTAAATGTCCGTGTCCATTTCTCCTTCCAGTGCCACCCACGTAACTACAAAGCTGTCTCCCTCATTAATAACCAGCATTTACTGAGAGGGGAAATCAAACACACATGTAGATGGCCTTAAAGACAGCACAGAGCTGGCAATACAAGCCCGGCACGGACCCTGAGTATGTACTCTGCCCGCTAGCCACCTCTGAAGCCCACACTGCACTGTCTTCTAGTCCTGTTACCTGCAGTAGCTGGATTCCAGCTAGCTCGGGTAGGCTAACCCGTGCAGGGCTGCCCAGAGGATTCAGAGGGCCTGGAGCAAAGCAATTTTGGGGGCCCCTTCCATAAAAAAAACTTGCAATACTATAGAATACTATATTCTCATGGGGGCTCCTGTGGGGCCTGGGGCAAATTGCCCCACTTGCCCCCCCTCTGGGCGGCCCTGAACCCATGCACAGCTTTGCTGTGTAGACAGAGCCGAAGAGAGAAGTAAGGGAGGGAAGGCTGCGGTCAGGAGAAAGGGCGATCCCAAACGCCACAAGGAAATGGCTCCTTTACCAAAGCTCGTCAAGCTGAATTTATTGTGGAGCGCCGTCTCAGCACATCCGGCCAGGGTTGCTGGGGAAGCGTTTCAGGAGCTGAAGCACTCAGAAGAAGGAATAAAATCCAGATTTTATCAGGAGGTTTTTTTTCTTACTTCAAAAAAAAAAAAATTAAAAAAAAATAAATAAATAAAACCCTTAAAATGTGAAGGGGCGGAGGTGGTGGACCCTGACTACAATCCTTCCAGCCAAAGCGAGCAGGAAGCGGACATCTCTAAAGGGCTTTTGTTTCCTCTCCAGGCTGATAATTCCCTTCAACCTCTTGGGTCTGGAAGCAGCATTTTTCCAAGCTGCTGTAAGCCGGGGAGGGCAAAGTTAATGGGGAAGTGGAGGTGCTGCTTGTTTTTTCTGCTGGGATCTCAGAAGGAGGCCACCCCCTCTGCATGTACAGCAATCTCCTGGGCTGTGCCCCTGCCCCTCTCACCGACCGGCTGCGATCTGCGGAAGTGCCCCCTGCTATATTCCTGCTGGGACATTACACCAGCTTACAGTCTGTCCACCCCAAGGGTTTACAGAACGCTAACAGGCAGTTCCAACCTTCCTGTCCTCTTCCTCTTCACTGCCTGTCCAATTACCGTATGGTGTTGTGGTGGGCTCTTACGCAGGCTGCCACGTGTCACCCTAGAGGTGGCTGCATTCAAGTAGAGGATGTGGCAGGAGAGGAGTGTGACTTTTTTTGTTTGTTTTAAGATAAAGTTAATCAAACTTTTTCAAACTTCAGAACAGGATCCATTTCACTCCTAAGTTTATCCAAATGGGCAAGAGAACAAACCTCACCACCTGCCCTTCTCTAGCATCTTCCCTCCAGGATCTCAAAGTGCCAGGCCAGCTTCAGAGCCTTCTTGAAATGTTTGGTCTCTTTTCCCCATTTTACAGATAGGGAAGCTGAGGCAGAGAGAGAAGGGAAAGGGGATCTCTGCGGGGCATTGCTGGGAAACAGACCCAGAAGCAGAAAGGTTGAGTTTGTTTTGGTTTTTGGGAGTAGCACATTTTGGATTTAAGCCGTGACCTAATGCAACAAGATACTCAAAGGAACCACCTTGTGAAAGCAGCCAGGACCTCCTATCGCCCTGGTGGGGAGACCTGGTCACAGACAAGGAGTTAGGACTGCAGCCCCAAACTGCTCCTGCCGCAGGGGCCACCTAGCAGAGAGCAAACGCTGCTGGCCGCACACAGAACTGCTGCTAAGAAGCAGCAGATGCAAAGGGCCTAGAGATCAACCACCCGGTAATATGGGGGCAGACGGGGGCAGTTGTGAAGCAGGAGGTGTGTCAGGACAGACCTCAAGAGCACTGGTTAGATGGTGCTAAGTGCCCTCTTCCTTGTGTCTGACTCTGTGGCCTAGAGCACACGACAGGAAACTGCTCTAGTGTAAGTGGAAACATCCATCTGGAGCAGAGTTCAGCCGCGTGCGACAGAGCCGGAGCTCCTGGCAGAGCAGTGAGATGGTCCCTGCTCCTGCGAGACAGTCGGCACATGAGGGCCAATGTGCCTGGCAGTGCGAATCCGGCAATGAAGGAGGATCATTTCCCTATTTCAGGGGTTCTTAGCTTTTCCCAGACCGTGGCCCCATCTTACAAGAGAAAACGAGTCTCCCAGCGGGGCAGCAAGGGATGGTAGTCGCGACCGCCAGGGTGAGAACCACCCTTAAGCTGGCCAAAGCCAGCTTGGGACCCACCTGGAGAGAAGGAAAAAATCTCCGTCTCTCTCTTTCAACCTCCCCCGCAACAGCAAGTGCTTTAACCAGGGTAGAGAAGAAAATAACATGCCGGGGACAAGTGACATGACCAATCTCTCTCTTTCTCTTGTGTGCGCGCGCACACACACACACTCTCTCTCTCTCTCCCGCCCCAGGACAGAGCCTCGGGTGGGCACTGTACATACCTGAGGACAATTGCCTAGTTGTTCTAAACAGCATCAAGGCTTACTTTATGGTTGGGCCATAAAAACCTCCCGCCTGGAACGTGGCTACCTTGCTTCGGATTCCAGGAGAGCAAATTTTGATGGTGATTTTTGTTTTTATAATGGGGGCATCCATTTACCAGGACCAGAGACCCAAGAACTCAGTTAACACAGGGGCTCCCAATCATGCCCCGATGACTACGATGACCTGAGCTGAATCAGAACCAGAGAGGATCGCACGTGCTGATGTAAAGAGCTGCACAGGCCAAGCCATTTGCAGCATATAAGTGCGACGGGTTCCACAAAATCCAGCAAGTATGCTACATATTCCGGAGTGTCATTTCCTGGCACCTTGTCTATTAACTATTGACATGTACACACTATAGTGCAGTCCTGTCACAGGCGAAAGTCTCCATACCTCAACGTAACACGGAGGTTTGGCCTGCTTTGGGTAATTCAAGATGCCATGGCATTTGTATTTATTTATTAGCAAGAGTTGGGATGTTAGACCCAGTGCTTGGCCAACCTCCAATGCCGGTAAGAACATTCGGCAGCCCTACGTTCCCCCTTTGCCGTTTCAGTCGGACACTGTGTTCTTTACTTCCTCTTCTCTGCTGATACAGTGTTCCATCTCAGAGGTGGCTGCCTGTCAGTGGTGAGCTGAGTAATCCTGATAATACATCCTTTATTCCATAGGGTGGGTTAATGAATTTGTAAATAGCTCTGCAGCCTGGCATGAAAGGCACTGGATAATCAATGCATAGTATTACTCTCCACCCAAGTCTTCCAGACCCCTAGCCACAGCAGTTTCTAGAACAGCTAATTCCCAGGTATCGCCATGCAACAGGCACCCAGCAAGCCACGCTTTGCTTGGTGGTTTTGTCATGTATATTGCTAGCCACTGGCAGTAGTTCTAAGGCCACCAGACTCAGTTCCCTTGGGATCGTTGGCAGCAATTCAATCGCTAACCACACAGATGTAAAAACAGTGCTTTTTCCATGCAGGCTGCAGACCCCCTTCCTTTCCAGGGACCTTACTTCCTCAGGTCTGAAGAGGACCAAGAATTATGGGCCAAAATTCAGATTATGAAAATATTTCATGACGCATCGCAGGATGACCTCATCTCTGCACACACTCTGCCCTGCCAACAAAAACAACACAACCCATGTTCGGTTTCCCAAGTTCTTTACAGAGGAAGCTGGAGTCAAGAGGAACAGCTTCATGAGGTCTGTGATTTTTATTAACTCTTGACTGACCACTGATAAGCATGCCAACTCTATGTAGATTGCAGCAAATTGCAAAGGAGATCGCTGCACTGGAGGCAAACTAAAATACCAAACGATACACTGTTCCCTGGAACTAAGGACTGAACATGCCGTTTCTATCAGGCTGCTGGATGAAAGGCTGTGCACTCAGCCTGTTTGTCTCTTCCCCATCTTCTGGGGATCTAACCTTGTTGCCTAGGCTTGAGTTGACTCTCATCTGGAAATTACCCCCCGATGGTTGCCTGGCATCCTAAATAAAGCAAGTCAGTGGCTCAAGTCCAGCTCCCATTGGACAAGACCATCACAGCTGGCACCAAGTGACCACGCAGAAGGCGACCTCAGCCAAGACGCCAAGGATTCGATGGCCATGGAGACGAAGCTCTCTCTCACACACTCTAGGAAGAGCTTCCGGCAGGGAGCAGTGGGAAGAGTGGGGGGATGACTTGTCCTGCTGCCTCTGCTTTGTAGACAAGAAGAGGACCTTCATCCTTCAGGGCTGTGAACCTGGCACCTTCCATGAACACGAACACGTGGGTTGAGTAGGAAAAGCCCAGCATACCCAATGCTCCTGGTCAGCCAGGTGCCATCACAAAGCCTCGAAGCAAACGCTCTATTTTAACCACACAGCTAGTCCAACTGAAGTCAGCGGGAATATTCACGTGCTACCCTGACTGTGGCCCTACCAACCAATGAAGATGCTGAGAGTCCTGCATTTGGCAGGTGAAAACCAACCTAGGGCCTGGAAGGTTTCTCACCATGAGAGCTTTGGAAGAGAATGGGACCAAGCGGCACTGAATAAGAACTGGCTCAAAAACTCATCACAGATGCCAGAAGGAAAGCAGCGTTAATGCAGCTAAAGCCGCGTCCCATACCTATCTGGACAGGGTCAATCTGCTGATTCCACAGGGCTTTTCCACCGGGAAGGCTACTGGAGATGGAGGAAGCACAAAGGAAATGATCAGTGGGATTCTGCTAAAGGGAAATATCCTGCTATGTATCAGGGCTCCAAACAATTGCTTTGGGCTTGACCATCTCCGCTTATGCTTCCTTGTCACTTCGCCCAGGGGTTCCCTGCTCTCACACAGTCGGTCCCATTCATATTTTCTCCTCGTGCATTTCACGAATAACAAAGCAGGTGTCAGTGGTACCCAGTCTCACCAATGAACAGGAAACAAACTCTCTTTGATCCCATAATGCTCATTAACCCTTCATTGCCTGAAAGACTGTCAACCCAGGGCCAAAGAGGAGGTGGGAGGACGGAGGAGAGGGAGGTCAGAAGGAACTACACCCCGCCCTATCGTGCACAGCATTGCAAGAACTAGCTAAGTACAGTACGTGGGTTTTCACCTTCCTCTGAAGCATCAGGCAACTGTCACTGGTAGGGGAAGGAGACTGGGCTAGATGGCCCCATGATGTGATCCATCACGGCAGAGCCTTCGGCCCTTGAAACCCTGCACGTTCCCTATGGAAATTTACATGGATCTACAAAGGGGAATTCTCCCTTTAGCTCATAAAAGGCTCTTCCACACCCCTGGGCTCCCAACAGTTCACTGGGCATGCTGGGAAAGCATCCCCTTCCCCCTGTTCACCAGACCCATGTCCCGGCTGTGGAAAGGACTGACGCAGACTAGAGTGTACGTTCAGCTCATGTTTTCCTTCAGGTCTCTCTTCAAAGCTGTCTCCCCTCCCCCCCCTTCTTTTAACAGCTGCTGCTCCCCGCTGGTTTTGTCCTGCGTCCATTTAACACTCATCTACTGACAACTCCGTCTGGCGTTAAGTGTAGTGCCGAGTGTCCAATCCAAACAGAACAACTGCACTTCAGGAAGGGGAAAGAAACGCATCGCAAACGTTGTTCGCTGCCCGGCTGTGCAGTCAGCAAACGCCCCAGTGCACGAGTTCCAGCATGTGTTGTCTCTCCAAGCCCCTACCTTTCCTTAGCCTCCCTGAGCTTTCGGATCACTTTTACATGGCCTGGATGAGCACAGAGCAAAGTCCTGACTCTTTTACAGCCTGGCTTTAGTGGGTGCAAACAGCCAGGTGGAACCGGTAGCACTCCTGAGCTCTGAGCAGCCTGTGCCGTTCAGGAGCTTTACTGCAGATTTCCACCTCTTCCCTCTGACAGGCTGCGGACCGGGGGAGAAAGCATATCAGAGTTGTCCTCTAGCAGCAGCTAAAGAATAGCTGTAGTACTGTCACCTTTTGCACGGTTACAGGCCTGGGTCAGGCAGGGTTCCCTTGGAAACATCCCCTGTTCCAGCCCTTGAGAACGTTGGAACTGCTCATCTCTGAGTGGGATCTTGGCTTGAAGGGTTTCCAGCTGGGAAGGGATCTTTGTTTCTAAAATTTGCTTAAGATTATTATTGGATCTGGGGTGGAAAGTTAGCTACAGGTCAGCAATCGTTACTACTTCCACAGGTGTCTTTCATTGAACACTGGTACATAAGGCTCATATGTCACCCACTACTCAAGACTCTAGGGTGGAACACAAGGCATTTGAACAGCACACAGCAATACTACACAGTAGTTTAGGACAGGAAGTGAATACACTGATCTCAGCCATGGTACCAAGTCTGTCTGAGTCTGCAGGGAGCTGGAATCGAGGTCAGGACATCAGAGTCAACAGCTCTCCTCTTTAAATCAAGTCCAGTAGGAGCATTAATGACCCACAAGGGGTCACCTTTGTCTTCAGATCAGACAAAGTGCCCCCTTGCGCCATGTTGGGAGCGCTTGGTTCAGCACAGAGCGGAAGAGGAAACATATCTCCAGTTGAGCCAACAACTGGGATTTTTTCTTCCTTGTGGGTCGCACAGTAATCGAGGATTTACAATGGGACTTTCACTGTGGACTTCAAGGGGGAGCAGGCTGGGGTGGGAGCCTGGAGCTCAGAAGGAAGGGATGCAGAGGCCCAAGGGGGAGCAGATTGGGGACTGGGAGGCGGGGGAGGAGAGAGGCTGGAGTTCGGAAGGAAGGGATGCAGAGGCCTGGGGGGAGCAGGCTGCGGACTGGGGGGGGGAGGGGAGGCTGGAGCTCGGGAGGAAGGGATGCAGAGGCCCAGGGGGGGCAGACTGGGGGCTGTGGGGGTGGGGAGGCTGGAGTTCAGAAGGAAGGGATGCAGAGGCTCGAGGGGGAGCAGGCTGGGCCTGAAGGTGACAGGGAGGCAGGCGCCCAAGGAGAAGCAGGCCAGGGCTGCTGGTGGGGAGGAGCAGATGGGGATCAGAGGGCACAACCTCTAACCCGACAACCCTTCAAACACAACCGTCCTTCAACCCAAAGGGAGCCTGAGCGAACCAAGGAACCACCGTCCACAGACACATGCGAGACTAGGCAGGACCCCTCTGGCCTCGGCTTCTGCTGGCGAGAGCCTGGTCCCCATCGCAAGGGACAGGGACAGGCAGAGGCACAGACCGTGCCCTGCAAGCAGCTCCCTGCTCTTGGAAGCCTCTGTTTTGATAAACTGCATTTTCCCCTTCTGAAAAATGCTCGTCTCTGGCTGGGTTCGGGAAACAATGTGCCGTGTGAATGACTTCCCAGTGCTCTCCAAACCCCCATGCACGGCAGAGCGAGGGAAGACGTGCCACATGCCAAACCCACCATCCTCACATTATCAGGGAGGTGAAGAGGGTCCCGTTACAGTGGCTCACGTGTGCAGCGACGCTGCCTCCTGTTTGCTCCTCTTCACTCAAAACTCACTTCCTCTCCTGCCACCAACTGCTTGGATTCCCAGCCTCTGAGTGCAGAGTCCCTGCACTGCACTGGAGAGAGGAGCCATCATTCCACCACCGCCAGTCAGGGACTGCTGCGGGCAGAGCAGCGGCCAAGAGAGAACAACTGCGAACGGCAAGCAGGATGGTACCCAGATCAGAGAGCCTTGTGCCTCGTAGTGAATCCATGCGACAGGCCCCTCGTTCATTGTCCCTGCACAGGGAACTGCTGCTTTTCTGTATCTGCGAGTCGCATTATTTACAACCATCCCTAAAAACGTATACTTCAAAACCACTGACTAGAGACCCCCTCCTTGGCCAAGCAGAGGGCACCAACGCCCGCTGTATCCAGGTGAACGGGGGTGCTGAAGGAACAGCTCCTGCTCACCTGGCTGCAGGCTGGGTAGGTTCGTCACTGCAGGCTCTGGGAGCTCAGCTGCACTGACCTTACATCATCTCCCCATCCCACCTCCTAAAATCACGTTCCGAAACACATCCCGAAATCTGGACTCTCCTACAGCCCATCCACATCCCCTGGGATTGGGGAGCTGGGCTGGAACCCTCCCAGGAGCAGGCTGGCTGGCCCAGGAATCCTCTCTCACAGCACTCAGGAGAGCACTGGCTGCCAGTAGGAGAGGAGGCACAAGTATCTAGCCATCAGCATTCCCTGTGATTCCAGATACGTCACAGAAATTGATGGGCCAGACCAGGGGCCATCTACTACTATTATTATTGTATTGCTCTTCCATTGAGGAGCCCAGTCATGGACCAGGATCCCATTGCACTAGCAAACACGGAACAAAGAGTCTTTGCCCCACAGAGCTTCCAGTCTGAGGAGAAGAGAAGAGAAAACAGACAGACACATACAGACGGGGGAGCACAGGAAACAGCGAGACGCTCCTGGTCAGCATAACAGGCAGTGGTCTAAGCGCACCAACAGCCTAACTTGTCATGTTTTTTGTAGGCATCGCAGCAAGTGCACAATTCCATGTCCTGCATGTGAGAGCGGCCAGTACCAGCAGCTGCAAAGGAAGGCGCAAGGCCCTCATAGTGGGCAGTCCTGGAATACCCTGCTCGGGGGTGGGGAGGACAGGGCTTCCCCAGCAGCTACTGGGTCAAGCACAAGGGTCTCCATGCCTCTCATGCAATAAGGAACATCCAGGTGATGTTCCAGGTGAGAGCAGTCATAAGCTTTAAGGCTTCCCTGCCTGACTCCCCTGGACAGAACCCTCTCACGGGCTCTACTCACCCACACTTTTTACGAGTCAATGAAAACCATCTGAAGCTGGAGTTTAGCAGGATGGGTGAACCCTCAGTGAATCCCTTTCAACCAAGGAGAAATCGCAGTGTGCTCGTACTGCTTCGAGACAGTTCCTTGGATACAGACCAAAGACTTCCATAGCCTTAATGTAAACAGCCAGAGATAATATAAACTCTCCATCCCGCGCCCCTTCCAAGTTCATACAGCGTTCCCTTGGGACAGCTGTGTCCCTGGGACTTTAACCCAACATTCCACCAGGAACATAAACAAGTGACAATAGAAGCAACAGAAGCGAATACCACTGGCTTTATCCCACTCAACCCCGGTTTCCTGACCTGCTGGGCATGCTAAGGATGCAGACAGGCATTTGGGGGTTTAAAATACAATACATTATCCTGCTAATGACACAAAGCAGGAACCAGGCTCTAAACTGCATTCGGAGAGAGCTGGGGGAGGGCAAGGAAAGGGCTGAATGCCTCCTGCAGAACTGCTCACCCAGCAGGAGAGAGACCCAGCTGGGATAAACTGGTACAGCTACTTTGACTTGGACGGGGTAGCTTGATTCACTTCAGTGCAGTTATGACAACAAAAGAGATTCAAGTCCAGGGCCTCCACGGTAGCATTCTCCATTTCCAGTTCCACACACAGGGTCAGTTAGACAGGCAGACCTGTACGGTCTCTATGCGTGAATGGGACAAATGTGCTCAGAGGAGAGAGTTAGGTTTATTAGGAACCGGGGAACCTTTTGGGAAAGGAGGCGCCTCTACAGGTAGGATGAACTCCACCTAAACCAAAGCAGAATCAGATTCCTGGCTTGTAAAATTAACAAGGTCATAGAGGGGTTTTTGAATTAAGGGCTGGGGGAAAGCCGACAGGTACGGAGGAGCACAACATTCGGACATAGACGTCCCTTAGGGGAGGATATTTTTAAAGGGGATCCTAATAAAGAAGAGAGGAGAGATGTTGATAAAGTACAGCTAGGAACTGAAGAGAATCAGTCAAATGAAAAAGAGTCTCAATCAATTACACCACATGAAGGCAGACAACAAAATATTGACAAATTTTATAAATGCTTGTATACAAATGCTAGAAGTCTAAATACTAAGATGGGGGAACTTGAGTGCCTGGTGTTACATGAGGATATTGATATAACGGGCATCACAGACACTTGGTGAAATGATGATAATCCACGGGACATGGTAATAGCAGGGTATAAAATATACTGGAATGACAGAATAGGTCGCGCTGGTGGGGAAGTGGGCACTATATGGGAAAGAAAGAATAGAGTCAAATATAGCAACAATCTTAAATGAATCCAACAGTACCATAGAATCTCTATAGACAGAAATTCCATGTTTGAATAATAAGAATATAGTCGTAGGAATACATTATCGACCACGTGACCAGGATGGTAACGGTGATTGTGAAATACTCAGGGAGATCAGAGGTGCTACAAAAACAGAAAACTCAACAATAATGGGGGATTTCAACATCCCCATACTGACTGTGAACGTGTCACTTGAGGATGGGATGCAGAGATAAAATTTCTAGACTCCATTAATGACTACTTCTTGGAGCCGCTAGTACTGGAACCCACAAGGGGAGAGGCAATTCCCTGGTTAGTCCTAAATGGCATACAGGATCTGGTCCAATAGGTGAATATAGCTGAAACAGTCTGATAATAGGAACCATAATGTAATTAAATTTAACATCCTTGTTTGGGGGAAAATACCAAAGAAATCCACCACAGCAGCACTTAACTTTAAAAAGGTGAACCTCCTCAAAAATGAGGAGACCAATTAAATGGAAATTAAAAGTGACAGTCACAAGAGTGAAATGCCTGCAAGCTCCATGGAAACTTTCTAAAAACACCTTAATAGAGGCTCAGACTGAATGTATACTCCCAAATTAAAAACAAACAAACAGTAAGAGGACTAAAAAATACCACAACAGAGTACAAGAGGTAGTCAGAGACAAAAAGACATATTTTAAACATTGGAAGTCAAATCCTGCTGAGAAAAATAGAAAGGAGTATAAACTCTGGCAATTCAAGTCTAAAACTATAATTAGCAGGCCAAAGAAGAATTTGAAGAGCAACTAGCAAAAGTCACAAAAACTAACAGCAAAATTTCTTTTAAGTACATCAGCAGCAGGAATCCTGTCAAACAATCAGTGAGACCACTGGCCGATCGAGGTGCTAAATGAGCACTCAAGGAAGACAAGGCCATTGCAGAGATGCTAAATGAATTCTTTGCATTGGTCTTCACTGCAGAGGATGTGAGGGAGATTCCCAGCCGTGAGCCATTCTTTTGAGGTGACAAATCTGAGGAGCTGTCCCAGATTGAGGAGTCAGTACAGGAGGTTATGGAACCTACTGGTACATGAAACAGTAGTAAGTCACCAGGAGCAGACGGTATTCACCCAAGAGTTCTGAAGGAAATCAAATATGAAATTGCAGAAATACTAACTGGTATGTAACTATCACTTAAATCAGCCTCAATACCAGATGACTGATGGATAGCTAACATGATGTCAATTTTTTAAAAAGGCTCCACTGGCAATCCTGGCAATTACAGGCCAGAAAGCCTAACGTTAGAACCAGGCAATGTGGTTGAAAGTACAGTGAATAACAGAATTATCAGACATCGATGAATACGATACATTGGAGATGAGTCAACATGTCTTTTGTAAAAGGAAATCATACCTCACCAATCTATTAGAATCAAACATGTGGACAAGGGTGATCCAATGGATATAGTGTACTTAGAATTTCAGAAAGCCCTTGACAAGGTCCCTCACCAAAGGCTCTTAAGCAAAGTAAGCAGTCGTGGGATAAGAGGGAAGGTCCTCTCATAGATTGGTAACTGGTTAAAAGACAGGAAACAAAGGATAGGAATAAATGGCCAGTTTTCACAGTGGAGAGAAGTGAACGATGGAGTCCCCCAAGGATCTGTGCTCAGACCTATACTCGTCAACATATTCATAAATGATCTGGAAAAAGGGGTAAATAGTAAGGTGACAGACTTTGCAAACAATACAAAATTACTCTAGATAATTAAGTCCAGAGGAGACTGCAAAGAGTTACAAAGGGATCTCACAAAACTGAGTGACTGGGCAACAAAATGGCAGATGAAATTCAATGTTGATAAATGCAAAGTAATGCAATCTCCACTATACGTGAAAAATGATGGATCTAAATGAGCCATTACCACTCAAGAAAGATTTTGGAGTCACTGTAGATAGTTCTTGACAAATATCTGCTCAATGTGCAGCGGCAGTCAAAAAAGCGAACAATGTCAGGAACCTTTAGAAAAGGGATAGATAATAAGACAAAAAATATAATGCCACTATATAAACCCATGGTATGCCCACACCTTGAATATTGCATGCAGTTCTGGTTGCCCCAGTCCAGAAAGACATAGTAGAATTGGAAAAAGTAGGGCAACAAAAGTGATTAGGGGTATGGAACAGCTTCCATATGAGGAGAGATTTAAAAGACTGGGACTGTTCAACTTAGAAAAGAAACAACTAAGCGGGGATACAATAGAGGTCTATAAAATCATGACTGGTGTGAAGAAAGTGAAGAGGGAAATGCTATTTACCCCTCCACATAACACACGAATTAGGGGTCACCGAATGAAATTAATAGGCAGGTTTAAAACAAAAATAAGGAAGCACTTCTTCACCCAACACACAGTCAACCTGTGGAACTCATTGCCAGGGGATGTTGTGAAGGCCAAAAGTATAACTGGGTTTAAAAGAGAATTAGATATGTTCCTGGAGGATAGGTCCATCAATGGCTATGGGTGTCTCTAAGCCTCGTTCTGCCAGAAGCTGGGAGTGGATGACAGCAGATGGATCACTTTATCAAGTGCTCTGTTCTGTTCACTCCCTCTGAAGCATCTGGCACCGGCCACTGTCAGAAGACAGGACACTGGGCTACATGGATCATTGGTCTGATCCAGCCTAGCCGTTCTTATGTAACTTACACCAGCTGAGGAGGTGGCCCAGTAATGTAACATATCATGAAAAGAGCTTCCAGCAGCTTCTTATTTCAGGTGCTGGGCTGTTGCTGAGTCACTTATGAAGCCTGACAGAGACAGACACACCCCTTGGTTTCAGTGACACCAGGCCAGCACCTCTGAGAACTGGCTTCTCCAACACTCCATTTCCCATACGATTCCAGCCCTTTTCTAATATGGATTAAGGCCTTGTCATCCCACAAACTTGATCTGGTTTCATTAAACAGGGTGAGTTAGACGGATGCAAACCCCTCTGTGGGCTCTCCTGCACCAGTTTCAGAGGGGCGTATATTTCAGTTTAGCTTAAACCTGTTGCTCCTGATAGGCTTAAATTAAATGGAAATAAGCCTGGTCTAAACTGAAATGAGAATGTTCACATAGAGTCTTTCGCACCAGTTTAACTAAACCAGTTTAAAAATCATGCTTTAGGTTAAAATTGGTGCAAATGTCATGTGATGAAAACTCCAGGAAGACATCCAACCAGAATTGGCAACCTTACCTTCTAAGTGCTTTCTGATGTGATCAAACAGCCATAAAAATTTAACTGCTGTTAAACGTACATGGCCTACGGTTTGCCCCGGGTACCTTAGTGGGCAGACAGGGTTGCTGGGGTTTCAGAAAGAATGTTCTTTCCTGACAGGAAGCTGCAATCTGTGCTCCCCCTCGGCCATACGGGGGTTAATGAGGAAAATCCTTTGTCCCGTCTCATTTTGCGGGCGAGCTCACTGTTGCCGCGGGCTGTGCAGAGACGTTATCCAGACAGAGCCCATGTGTTTACATCTGCCTTGGAAAGCCTCCATGTTAGAGCAGTCAGCCAACGGGGGGCTGGAGCCCTCCGCTGGGGCCAGAGACAGGCTCAGCCTGGAATCAGGGCCTGTCTCTGAGGAGGCCCCGGCGCGGAGCGCAAAGCGCCAGGTCGGGCTGGGTTGCGGGGTTGTTTGCATCACAGTCTCAGGGGAGGTCAAGCAGAACCCCAGGCAAGTGCAGTGCGTGGTTCTCTCATCAGGATACATTTTTCATTAAGTTACTTCCTTTCTCAGCCGGCCAGAGCCTCCACTCTCTTGCAGATTTACGATAAGGCTCTTCTCTCTCCATTACTTTTGTTTGGCTTAGTGTTTCCTCCAGTCCCAAGACTTTCCCTCCTCCCTGCACAAATCAGCCCCCTGTTGATATTCTACAGACGTGAGCGCAGCTAGCAGTGTGTCCTGCTAATAAAGGCTCCCCAGCCACTCACAGCCTTCATTTTCATCCCCAACCCCCTGGACTCTGCACAGATCCAGCCCCCCCTCTCAGCCTCCGGCCCCTCCCACTCCCTATGCTCCTCCTTTGTCTTTCCTCCACCTCACTTTCAGGTCCCAGGTGTAAAGGTGCTCACCTGAAACTGTCTTCCAGTTCCCATGCTGCTGCAGTGACAACAGGAGAGGAGAACGTTCATTGCAAGCCCCTCCGAGATCTGTGGGCGAATGCCCTCATTAATTGCTATCTACACTGCTGGAGTTGCTCTTGCTCTTTTAGGCATCATTGAAATACACGGGGCATGCACATCCATGCCACTCAAGCCAACCGAAGAGAGCACCAGGCTTGCAGACCACCCATCAGAACTTAGAGCAAGCTGAGTCAAACATGCAGAAATGGAGACAAGGTCTGAGACTGCTCGGAACTGGTGAAGCTTTCCTGTGCCCCCCGGCCAGAGGTACTGGATGGCCTGAGCTAGCTGACTGGTGCAGGCCCACAAGGGGCAGAAGGCATGATGTCGCTCAGGGTCCTTAGGAATTCAGATCTTGTACCCATGAAAAAATGTAATGGCCAACGGAGCTTAAAGAGGACTTGCACACTAGGTCAGACAGATTCTTTAGAGAACCATGGGAACAATTTACCAAGGGGGGGGGGGTGGATTCCTCCATCACTGAATTTTTAAATCAAGATGGGATGTTTTTCTGAAAGCTCTGTCCTAAGAATTATTTTGGGGAAGTTCTATGGCCTGCGTTATGCAGGAGGTCAGACTAGCTGATCACAATGGTCTCGTCTGGCCTTGAGAGCCGTGAATCTATGAATCGCTTCTGAGCCACAAGCCACCTTCTCTCATCCCTGGTGCCACTGCTGCAGGAACCTGGCTGTAAACATGAGACTCCCTCCTGCAAACAATCCTGCAGCACACCTGCTCATAAGGGCATGTGCACACAGCAGCTTAGGCCTAGTCTACACTGGCAGCTTTTGCTGGCATAGCAAGGTCAGTTAGGGGTGTGATGTTTTGCCGACATAGCTGTACTAGCAAGAGCCCCAGTGCAGACCTAGTTATACCAGCAAAAAAGTGCTTTTGCCGGTAGAGCTTATTTTGCTGGGAAATTGGCATAAGCCCTATCAGCAATAGGACCTTTTTACAGGCACACCTTGTGTCTGCACTAAGGATAGCCATGTGGCAAAGCTTTTAAGCATAGACAAGGCCTTGGAGAGGCCTGCTCTCTCTCAACATTTCTGTGCCAACATTTCAGAGCCCGCCTAACTCTGTGCTGCAGGAAATCTGCCCCTGGCTGCTTTCTTAGCTCGCTCCAAGCTTCGGAATCTGAGAGATGGCAAATAGAGAAGCCGGTTCATATTTTCCCTCCCCTGCCCAGCGGTATTTGTGCAGCACATTAGTTCCTGTAAGAGGATTTCTCAGACCTTCCCGGCTCTTTCATGTAAGGAAAGTTAATAGCCGCTTTCAGCCGGAGCAAACTGCCAGCCAGTGTTTACAGAGTATGGGATTGATTTACCATGAAAGCTACTTTTCTCTCTGACTCCGGGCGACGTTACACCAGAGCCTTTCAGGGCTGGAGTAAACTAATGTGTTTCGGCTCCTCAGCAGCCGCCTGCCTCTCTCCCTTTCTGAATTTCCACACATGGGGCCTAAAATAATCAAGGGAGGTGGCCGTGATCCGAACACAGGCTCTCAGTACTCCTGCCAGGTATAGCACTGGGCTCCTTTCTAAGGTTTCCTTTAGACTCCACCACATCCCACAGAGCTGGGCAGAACGATATGGAAATGGGTCTGTGCTGTCTCAGCAGCACCCGCGCTATGTTCCCCTGAGGGGCTGGGGAAGACAGTGACCATTTCAGCCTCATTTCCCCGCACTGCACCCCCATCTTCAGCCTCGACAGTTTTCACCCAGAGCAGAAGGGAAAGCTGCACACATGGCTGCTGCATTTCCTGAAGACAGGGTAGGAGTCCAGTCCCTGCCGGATCTGAAGTGCTGGTACCCACACTAGTCCACTTGTGCTTCGAGCTCCCAACCAGGAGCCAGCAGAGACCCACGGAGGTTTGCAATAGAGTCGCCCTGGCATTTGGAGGGCACTGTACCTGCTCACACCGAGGCTGCAGTTGACCCCATTCAACACCATCCCCCCTGCAATAGCTAGCACGGCATTGCTGCTTGGCACACCAAAGAGCAGATTGCCCAGTTGGAGGCAATCGTCAGGTGTCTGAACTCAGATGTATCCATCCAGTGCTCTTCAGGGTGCAGGCCACCATCTCCAATACCAGTAGACAGAGGACAAAGTTAATTCCAACGCAGAAAGACCGTAAGCCCCTCTCCCCTTGGCTAGCAAAGGCGCGGTGTAGATTAGAACCAGCAGCAGGGTCACGGAGCAGCCTGAGTCATGGCAGAGCTCCCCAGGAGCAATACAGCTCATTTCCAGCACTCAGGGATGCCCAGTGCCCTCTCCCTGTCATTCCCTATGGACACACAGCCAACGCTCTGCCTCAGCATCCGCTCAGCTCACAGTAAGTGCTACCACTGCCGGCAAAGAGGCGTAACCAGCTCCCAGCCACATGTGCACACAGGCTACTCTGCCTTCAGCAGGCGGAGGGATGGCTGGTGTGACTCCTTGAGGAACATGGCTATTATAAGCCAGCAGCTGGTCTCTAACCTGCAGGCTGTGGAGTGGGTGCTCTCTGTGGCGCATCCGGGTGGTCCCTGGAGCTGGGGAAGCATCTCTCAGTCTCCAGACAGCGATAATGGTTGGAGCCTGGCCCAGGACCCTAATGGGACTGGGGAGGCTTTTTGACTCTCAACTTCAAAAGAACGAAGCCTCTTTCAGCTCGTGGTGCAGTTGCTTCCTGTCCCTCTCTGGTGTAAATCCAGCCGGGATGAAACCCGTTTGGGGTGCCAGACACTGGAGAGGGAGCCAACGCCACACAGGACAGGACCCAAGTGCAAAGTGGCCTGGAGGGGAAATCTGGTGCTAATCAACACAAAGCCCTACATAGACAGACCAAAGCACCTGGATACAGAATGGGGCAGATGCAAACAAGCAGCCACAACCACTGTGTTTCAGCTCCCCGAATCCCTCCCTCGTTCCCTTTTCATAGAGCCATGCCCATGCGCTGTCATGTGGAATGGGCCAATAGGAGACCTATGATGGCAGAAGTGGCACATGATGGGGTCCGTGGTGCAGCATTTCAGCAGAGCACAGGCAGAGACACCTGTGTTTGCTGCAGCAGAACCAGATCCACCTTTTGTTCACCAGATACTTTCATCTCCCCTGAAGCTGGGCCTGGAGAACTCAACCCTGCAGCGCTAGCTGCTTGTAAGTTCCCTGCCATGTACAGCGACGGCACAGGGGAATTTGTGCTCTGTGTTGCGGGGGTGCCGAGTCCTACAGCTTCTTGGTGTCATGCAGGGCAAGGATGGCAGAGCCTAATGCTGTCACCTTGTCAAGCGTGGTGACACACAGCACGCTTCTGGGGAATTCTGGTTGGCCCCTCTCTGATAGGAGTGTGGTGCTAAGTACTTGCCCTGGCTCCATCTCAGGGCACAAGGCCATCTGCATTACCAGGATGGAGACACAAACCAGGACCCAGCACGCTCCTTTCACTAACCTCCTGCCACAGCACCCTGCACTGAGAGCCGACTCCTCCCCCGATCGCCCCCAGTGTATCCTCCCCAGCCATCTGGTTACTATCAGCTGCCACTCATTTACAAGTGCCGTGTGAGAGTTTGCAAGCCCTGGCTCTCAATCAGAAGTTTAACCTCTTTTCTGGCATGCAGACATGTTCCAGCCCTTGCCCCCCAAACCTGCTCGCACTCCAGATGCCAGATTCTTTCAGAGCAAAGGGAGCCAAACCCGTTCAGCCTGGGAATTCACAGAATACATAGCAATTCTGGCTCAATATTTGCCTGGCTTTCTCCTGAGGGCTCTGTGAGCCAGCAGGCAGAGCCAAACAAGAGCCAAATCGCTGGGAGTTGAAGCTAGAAAAATTCAGACTAAACATAAAGGGAAAAATTTTCAATGTGGAGATCACGGGATGAGGTTCTCTAGCCTGGGTTAAGCAGGGCATCCAAATGGCTGATCTGAATGGTCCTTTGGCCTTGAGGTCAAAATTCTAACATGTTGGTGGCTGAATCCAGATGCCTAAATCCAACCGGGGATCCTGCTGGTTACCCTGTGCCTGTGCAGAGCTCTGCTATCTTCAGCCAGACTCTCTGCAAACGCAGAGGATACTGGGGCCTGATTTTCAGAGCTACTAAGCCATGAAAGTCAAAGGGAACTGCTGGGCCCACCACACCTTTTGAAAAAACAAAAACAAAACAGCCTTCTTACTATCTACATAGCTATCACCATTGTGTCTGAGCGCCGTATGGTCATTAGCAGAAGTATCATCATACAGAGGGGGCGCTGAGATATGCCAGATTAAATGACAGGATGTCTGTGGCTGAGCCAGGAATTGAATTCAGGTCTCTTGAGCCCACATCCAGTGTCCTGGCCACTAGCCACTCCTTTTCCCCCATGCCTAAGTGTGGATTTAAGTGCTGAATTTTGAACGTCAACGTTGGAAAGTTCTGGCCTGAATTTCTATACGTGATAAAAGCACAAGTGATATTTACAAAGCATAGATTTTTCTATTCAAAAATAAATTAAAAGCAGCATCTGGCAGCCTGAAGGATCCAAACTGCTTCAGAAAGTTTACGAACCGCTATACCAACTAGGGACACACAAGGCATTGCTTTCTCTCTCACTGAACTGCAGCCACCTGTTGGGTGGTACACAAGCACTGTTCGACAGCACACAGCACCAGTTTAGGACAGGAAGTAGAGAGTGTTGTATCCGACCATGAAGCTGCTGGGGGACTTTAGGTCAGCAGAATGTAACTACTCAAGCTGGAATCTGGCCAGGACATACGCAGTACTAATCACCAGAACCAGGGGATAGCATGTTTAAGTAGGCAAATGGGAAGTTCCATTTAGACATTCAAGTAACTAGACTCTCCCTTTGCCGATCCAGCCATAAGAGGTCACTAGTAGTTACAAGGCCCCCAGGAAGCCGCACAGCAGTCTGCAATGCACTGGCCAGACTGGGGAGAGGGTATTTTTTTTTAAAAGAAATAACTCTAGATGTATGCATTTTACTGATACTGGACTGTTAGCAGCCCCAGAGGAATGGTTGTGCCATAGAGAGCCAACTCCCCCTGCTGTCCCTGCAGGCTGGGTATGAGACACACTGGTGGAGGCAAAGCAAGGAAGCTCTTTGATTTGGGTGCTAGCAAAAGACTTGGGAGACCTGGGTTTGAGCCCTTGCTCTGCCACAGATTTCCTGTGTGACCCTGGGCAAGTCACTTAGCCTATCTGCACCCCAGTTCCCATCAGTAGCATGGGGATAACAGTATGCAAGTGTCTTTATCTAAGCAGCTGCATATCTGTTGGCCTGTGTATAGAATAGGTGTGTAAAGGAGCCTAGAGATGCACGCTCATCTTGGGGGAAAAAATGAATCTGCTCCCTTCCATCCAAGCCTCTCAAAGCACCTTACAGTCCTGATTCAAGCTTAAACTCCCTTTCGCACCTCACCACACTGGTCTGTATCATCACACACGTCCCATTTCACAGGCACAGAGAGATGAAGCGACTTGCCCAAGGTCACACGGGGATTCTGTAGCAGAGCCAGGAACGGAACTCAGAGCTCCAGCCTCACAATTCCCTGTTTTAGCCCCCAAACCATCCGCCCCCTCTGGCTTGACCTGTTTTAAACAGAGAGCTTGAATGCAGACTGTCCCGCATAGCTCATCGCCCACTTCCAGACACATTCAGAGCAGCGGATCACTATTGCTGAGCACCACGGCATTTTGATTGAAACCATTTCCAGTTAATCTAAACCAGAGCATTCCTCTGGAAGCAAAAGCATGCTGAATATTAACTGATACCAGCGACAA
Source organism: Chrysemys picta bellii (assembly GCF_011386835.1). Classification (NCBI taxonomy): domain Eukaryota; kingdom Metazoa; phylum Chordata; order Testudines; family Emydidae; genus Chrysemys; species Chrysemys picta. The sequence continues at coordinate 162,241,165 of NC_088792.1, read as the reverse complement.
CATGGGCTCTGCACCCAGGCTGATTAACCACCACTCCCCACTGCAGCCAGACCCCCGGCCTCTCCTGCTGCAGCGCAGAGGATGCTCCTGTCTCCCTGAACTACCCGTCTGTGTAAGAGCCATCGCATAAACCGGGCGGGACACAAAGCCTGCACATCTCCATGGCTCAGCTCAGACCCAACCTGAAGGCTTATTTACTTGGGCACTTCAAATGTGTGCTTTAGCTTTGAGTCTCTTCCATGCAAGCTGCCTTTAAAGCTCCCTGGGATGTTTGCACTGAAGGGCCCTACAGGGTCTGTACTGATGGACTGATGATGTTCTGGAAATGAACAAGAGTTTGTCCTCCTCGGTGCCTCTTTGCTGCACCGCCCAATGTTGCCCTTGGATCTGTCTCTGCTAGCTGCACTCAACCCAAATATATACTTAATCAAATCCACAGCATGGTCTAGGGGCAGAGGCTTCTCAGTACAATGCAGAGGCAGGTGTAAACCTCTTGGGCTTGGCGCCAAGAGGCTCTCTGCCTGCAACTCCTTAGCAAAGAGCACAAGAAACTATTCTTAGCAGCGTGCCAACCAAATGCCAGAGTTAGCCAAGCATGCTGGATACAGCCGAGATGCAACGACCGATGGATGGGGGACACTATTCAGAAAGCAGTAGGGGCCAGTTCATAGATTCTCTGTGTCTTTAAAATTAAATCACAGGGTAAAAGTCTCTCTCTAGGGTGCACATTTAATTTTGTTAATTAAAACCCTGAAACTGCTGGGAAGACTAAGGCCCTACCATAACAATTGCTCTGGCAGGCAAGGCCAGATCAATGGGGCATCTCCTCCCTATCCCATCTCAGAGGAAGGTGCAAGAAACCCCATTATGGAATAATTTACCCATAGAGGAAGCTTCTTCCGAAAACCCATCAGTTACTGGAAGGTTTATCCCGGTGAGGGTTTATGTAGCAATGCCAGATTCCCGTGGAATCAACATAGGAGACACAAACGTGGTCTTACAGTTACTGAGCAGGAAGACAGGGATACAGGACTCCTGGGTTCTCGTCTCTGAGTTGGATGCAGTAAACGGGAGGCGTGATGCTGCCACGCCCCGCAGGCAGGATTGGGAGGGTTAGTTTATGCATGTTTTGATGCACTTTGAGAGCCACAAATGGAGAGTGAAGCTGCAAACACCCAACTCTGCGTGGCTCCGGCACACCGGCAAGCATCTTCCCACACCCAACCACGGCACCTGAGATTCAGACTCTGGGGGACTCCTGCGCTGCACACAGCCCGCGCCTTTGCAGGGGAAAGGCCCCAGATTAATTTGCCCTATAGAGAGCCAGGAGCTGGCTGTTTGTTTCATCTTTAAACTGAACTAGTCAACCCGTTAGAACAGCCCTGCCCTGCCGAGCCACAGTATCATCAGCTGCCATGGCCACAATTCAGAGAAAGCCCAATTCCCCATCACTGCTCAGCTGAGACACTCAGCACTGTACGAGAGGGACACCCCTTTCTCTACAGGTCACAAGCTCAAATCCAGCCAGGTCCGTAGTGGCTGAAAGCCATTCCCACCCGGTGACTGTTAGTGGGTCTGAGCTAAATGAGTCTGGACTGGGACCCAGCAAACAACAGGCATCTCCAACACACAGGTTAGATTGTTGGCAGCCCCAGAGGAATGATTGTGCCATAGAGAGCCAACTCCCCCTGCTGTCCCTGCAGGCTGGGTATGAGACACACTGGTGGAGGCAAAGCAAGGAAGCTCTTTGATTTGGGTGCTAGCAAAAGACTTGGGAGACCTGGGTTTGAGCCCTTGATCTGCCACAGATTTCCTGTGTGACCCTGGGCAAGTCACTTAGCCTATCTGTACCCCAGGTCCCATCAGTAGCAGGGGGGGGATAACCGCACAGCCCTTCCTCCCAGGGGTATTGTGAGGATAAATGCACTCAAGATGGAGGTGCTCAGATATCATGGCTATGGGAGCCATATAAGTACCTTGGATGTACGGATAAACTGACTGATGGTTGATTATCCTACCCCAGACTGTCCAGCGACCCAGAGCACCACAGCCTCTGGGACCCACCACCAGCACTAACTTCACTTATCTGCATTTAAAACCACACCTTCAGCTCAGAAACCAGCACCTGCAACCGACTCTCAAACACACCCCACCTGGCAACCGCAGAACCACATGCGCCCTGGGGAGCTCACACTCCTTTGTGACGGTGCCACATGGCAGCAGTGGGGCTGTGCTCTGATCCTGCCCACGTGGAGGGCTTTAAAGGGAGGAGGGGATGGGTGGCTCCATCCTGGGAAATAAACCTTCAGCCCAGTCAAAGCTGGGCTCTTTGCTGGCATGGAGCACAATGATGCTCCCATCCAGGGATTAGCAGGGCTGCTCTCCAACCTGCCCTCAAATACAGATTATTCACAACCTCAAACCACCTGGCCCCCACCCCGCATCTGTAAACTGCAGCCACCTCCAGCCGCTGCTAAGGGAAATGCGACACAAGTACCTGGGGGCTTCCCAGAGCAGGTTAGATTGGTGGGAAAGGACAGCTCCAAGCTGATCTGTTGCTAATGAGCGCGGCGGCCTGGGCTGCATACCAGCCTCGCGGAGACTCATTAATCTCATTACGTAGCTGCAAATCATTAGAGAGGCTGAGCTGAAATCCCAGAGTACCGGGCGTCTCCAGGGCACCCACTCTGTGCCCGCCTGACGCACAGATAACAAGCAGCACGTGGACTATGCTCGGGTGAGGGCAGGCAAGGCAGGCACAAGAGATCACTGCTCCATCCAGAGGGTCCGAGTCACGGCTGCCCCTGTCTGGTCATCACAACAATGACCACACAATCCAACAGCCAGAGATGCCAAGGCGTGCTAGAAACTATACAATCTACCAGGGTCAGTCACTGGCCAGGAAAATGCAGCCACCTCAGGGATGGACTGTGGCAACTGCCCTCAAATGCTGTGCTACGTTTGTCAATCACAACAGACGGGCTGGATAGCGTATGTGCATTTAAATGACCCCCCCGAGATTTCCATGCAGCTCCTCACCCCTGTACTCCTGCCGCCATCAGCTGGACACTTTCCCACAGGAAGAGGCACAAGGCTGATGGGTAGGAGGGGGAGTGGGACTAGGCCAGCAAACTCAGTCTTCTCTCGGAAACAAATCCTGGGTTTTATTGCTCGGTAAATGCAAAGAAAGGGAAGCAAACTCCCATCCCTGCTAACTCCCCACACCTCCTCCTGTCCCTGCACACACACATCACACCACTGCTGACAGCCAAAGGGAGATCCAGGATGGGATGGTCCTTGCAGGTGCTCAGCACCTCTGAAAAAAACAGGGTGCACATTTCCACAGAGAAACACCAGCAGCCAGTCCTCCTTGGGCGCTGCCACGGTGGGGACAGCCCCCTGCTCCTCTCCCCCCCGGTCCGTCCATCCCTCTGTCCAGCTATTGAGGGCATGGGGTCAACGGGTTATCTCTGCAGCTCCGAATCAAGCTGATGAAAAACAATTACAGCCCTTGTCAAGGACAATTACTTTCCGCAGAGCACGCCGCACTGCTTGCTGGAGTGAGTGGCAATCGGGGGGAGGGAGGGAGTGCACGGGGGAGGAGACGGGGGGGGGGAACGCTAAAGAGGGAGCAGCCCACCCCCCACCTCCCGACTGATGACTCTGGGCTCCCGGTGTGATTTGAACATTCCAGAGGTGACCGGGAGGTTAATGCCGCTCTGCGCACACTGGGATCAGGACGTGCTGTTTGTTCAGGGCTACGAGAAGAATGAGACTTTAAAGAGATTTTCAGCACCCAGGGGTCCAACCCAATTAGACAAGAGTTTTTCAGATTTGTATGCAAAGAGGCGGGACGGTGGAGAAAAGGCAGGAACTCAGAAGTCAAGTTCAAGGATTGCGAGGAACAAACATGGAGGCTGTTGACTCAGGAAATCAAATTTCCTACATGAGGGTATATTTTCGGACCATCCTTGGCCGTGATTCCTCCCCCACTGAACGCTTTGCTTAAGGAGTCAGATCCATAAAGTAAATTTTTAAACGCGTTCCAGGCTGCTTTCTACCCTTATGGGAGCATGAATCCCCTCCCATTAATGAGAGCTTGGCGCCAGGATCAAGGGGAGGATATGACCCGACACTTTGAAAGTAAGTGGGTGAGGAGAATAAAATAATCTGAGATTAAAGGGACAGTGACAAATAATTTAGGCCCCAAATTTAGAATTTAGTTTAAAAAAATGACTGGGCAAAGCTAAGTATTAACAGGGGATTTCATGGTTTGTTTGTTTTTAAAAGCAGTTCATTGTAAAGAATGTTTGGACAAACTTCCCCTAGAGAGTTTGCAACCCAAACATCAGAGCACCATGCTATGCTAGCACAGGGGAGTCGGAAAAGGAAACAGACGACACAGAAAGTTCCTTGCAGTGCTGAGGTAGCCATGCTGGTCCCAGGATATGACTGAGACAAGGAAGGGGAGGGAATATCTTTTATTGGACCAACTTCTGTTGGTGGAAGGTACAAGCTTCCAAATGACAGAGTTTCTAGTCCCCGTTTTCACTGTCCAAGGCGAGTGACGTGCTGAGATCAAGTGCAGCGGTGAGGATAGTTACCGTGGAAAGAATTCTCTCTCAGTCTCGGGTGTTAGTCACACAGATCAGGACATATGGCTTTCACAAATAAGTTTGGACGAAGTTTCCCAAAGCAGCCTAGGGGATTCAGGCACATCTCTTTTCTTAACTTTAACAGAAGAAATGTAACCAACCCCCCTAGGCTGCACTGACAACTTCAGCGGCGGCTTTGAATCTGGCAAGTGTCCCATCCAAACACACTGGGGACAGGCTCAGAAAAACGGCACTGCCATTAGGTCTAAAGCCTGCAGCCCAGGCCAAGCCAAAAGATGCATGTTATTCAGGCTTAGAGTAGCACTTGTGCTGGGCCAGGTGCTTTGCAGCCATTCGAGGGGCAGTCCCTTGTCCCTGTCTCAAGATGCTCATGAGCCTTCCTGAATCTGGGCTGATCCCACAGCTCCCCAGCTTTGTGCCACTGCACTGCCACATCTCCTGTTTATTGCAATGGGCTCCCAGCTGCCCCCGTTCAGAAGAGAACGAATTGCCGGCAACCAAAATGAGAATGACCTGAACAATGGGAGATTCTCAGGCTCGGGGCCCCACCTGCCCGCCCTTGACAAGGAAGACACGATACCAAGGCCAGAATTCGCACACCCACACATGGGGCTGGATTAGCGCCGCAGGTTGGGTGAACGTTGGCTGCTGAGCTCTGCTGAAAATCTGGCCCCAGTTGCAGGTGCAGAGCACTGGGAAATGTGGCCTCACAAAAGGAGAGTATAAATGCATGTGCCTGGGACACCCGTATGGGCAAACGTACCGGAAACAGCTGGAAGCCCCCCAGCAATCTCTCAGTTTCCTGCTCAGGCTACAGCCAGTGCATGCTATGGAAGATTTCTGCAGGGAAAGGCAAGCTTTGCTAGCTGCATTCACACGACAGCCCCGCCTGCTTCCCAGCACGTCAGGGACATTCCAGAAGCCCCATCCCCTGAAGGAGCAGCTGGGATCTGCTAGTGGCTGAGGCAGGTGCATGCCGTATAACGAGACCATGGCTCACGTTAATAAACGCTTCCTGAGTTGGAGCTAATGAAACCCAGGCTTACGCCAGGCCTGGCTCTCCAAGGGGAGTAACCAGCAGCACCACAGCGGAGCTGCCAAGCCTGCTGGGCCATGCCACTTCGCCTCCGCTACAGGGACGCTTTCTTCACCAGACCCACTGTTTAGTGGCCCCTGTGAATGGGAACCGTACTAGCTGCGACACTGGCTGCAAGGAGCGTGAGCCTTCTCCCCCCCTTCCTCCTCTGCCCTATGGCGGCCTGAATCCCCTCCCTCCCAGTGTTCTCAGCCCCACACTTACAGCCTGTCACTCTTCATTAACAGAACACACCCTGCCTCTCCCAGCCCCACCCTTCCCTTTCAGCAGCTCCCCACCCTGACCCTGCCTATTCCATCGCCTAGCATCTCTGGGACTCCGCTCAGGCAGCAGTCAGACCATGCTGGACACTCCCTTTCACCCAGCATTGGAACATGGGACCCAGCACTTACAGGGGTCTGTTCAGCCCTTTACCTCTACCGCCTGGTCAACAGAGTGGCCTCCGGAGTCACTGATACCCGCAGGGCCAGGTGTGCCGAAGGGAAATAGCCCCACTTAGAGCCTGCCTCCTGCCTTTTGCCCATGTAGCTCGGAGAACTTTGCAAAGGCGGGTGGCTATCAGCATGCCCAGACTGGAGGAGAAACGGGGCCACACAGAGAGTTTTCCCATTCAGAAAGCCTAAAATCAGGCATCTCAGTCCTTACCGCGGCCCCTCAGTACAAGCGACCCTGACCCGCTGAGCGTTCACTCTCCCAGCCTCCCCCCGAAGTCAGTGGGGACCATGGGTACTGCTCAGCACCCCTTCACACTCGGCCGCACGACCCCTGGACAAGCGCTCTCACAGCCCCAGCTCCCTGCGTGGCTATGCAGCTTTAAGACAGCCACACGCCTCCCTCCCAGCCGGTGAGTCATTAGCAGCCTTGGTGAGTGCTGCAGAGGGGACTCGGAAGCCCAGCGTGAATAGGGTATTTGTGTGCACTCCCCGCCAGCTGCACAGGGGCTCACTCGGCCTGACACAGCACAGTAGAGCTCTCTTCTATGGCCTCCCCCCCTTGCCTCCTCCACATGCCCTCTCTTCTCACCACCCCCGGGACCCAGCTCTGCTACCTGCACTGCTTTGTGCAGCTTGCGGAACGAGCAGACCCAAACCAGGCCTTGCAGAGGCTTTTCTTTTGGAAGCTAGCAGGGTGGATGGGGGGCGGCAGATAGTCCAGGAGGCAGGAACAGCAGTGGTGCCATGTGAGGGCTAGGGGAGGGGTTGCAGGAACTGGCACCCGGTTCAGGGCTTTGTTTTTAAGCCAAATAACCTATATTGCCCAGCAAGAGACGTTTGCGAGAGCCCAGATTCCACCTCCCCAGTCCCACAGTCCAGGGACTGCTTAGTTACCCCTCCTCACTCTCCGTTACTCATTTGCACAGAAGCTAGGGAATGCCTAGGTCTTACGGACAGTACCAATTCCTGGGTGTTCTGCTACCGGCGCTGGGAAGGTACGTGGGCCCAGTGCTTAGTCTGCCCTGCACAATTTCCACATCTGTAAAACAACAATGAGAATACTGGCTTCGCAATGGGGCTAGTTATCGTCTGTAGATCACAGAGCTCCTTGGACAAAAGCAGCAAGGGAGCATCATCTTCAACTTTCGTATCAGTCGAACTGCTCCTGCTGCTGATTCCCCCAAGTGACAGTGGAACCCTCTTCCATATATGTTATACACACCCGCCCTTACACCAGAGAACTCTGGCCTGGCCAGAGAGCACGGCAGACATACCCCTGTAGTGCATTTCATTCCCAGAGGACCTCAAGGCACATGGATCTCACACCTTAGAGAAATACAACCTCTTCTGGGGTGGGGAGTGACAACCAATAAGCTCACTGCAGTAAGAGCGAAGAAAAATGTTGGCCACGCATGGCGTGGCAAAGCCCTGTTTTTGAAACTGTGCCGTGGGATCCCGCACACCCTCCTGGCATGGAGCTGCAAGGCCCTGAAATCACTAAGTCCTTTTCTCCTCAGGACGAGTGATTGTTTGACTCAAACTTTGCTGTTTCCCCTTTTAGAGGCACTGCAGCCCAGCTTCCCCACAGGGATGGAGACGCAACATCATTATCCCTGTCATCCCCCCAAAGAGCATCCAGGCCGGGCCTTGGGGAGCACGGCGCGGATCCTCATCCACGAGACAGCCACTTACAGCGCCGCTTTGGGCTAGCTCCATCAGCTCCAGTCTCGCCAGAGCCTGCTGGGGAACCTCAGCTCCCTCCCGGGACACGGAGCACACGCTGCACTTTCAGTCTCACTCAATACATCAAGCCAGAGTCCCCGATTCACTGCTGGAATGCAGGAGTCCTTCAGAAAGGCAGCGTCTGGGAACAAAACCCCCTCAGTGTGCGGACCCCTCTCCTACATACCTACAGATCAAATCCATATGGGGGCCATAAATCTCCCCTTATTAAAGGCTCCCACCAGAGAGATGCCTTTCACAGAGAGATGAGAACGTTGACTTTGTTCGAGGGACAATGTCGCTTTTCATACGGGACCCCACAAATCAATGCCCCCTCAGATGCTTCCAGCCCAAACGTGGCTTTCCAATGAGCTTCTGAAGTGGAACTCATTTCCTGGAGTCCCCGAGAGAACCTCTCCCTTCACTCCCCGAGACCGTTTCTTTCTTGACACCCTCCGTGCCGCGCCACAGCGGCTGCATCCTCCACCCAAATTGTTTGTTTTCCACATCCCAGGGCAGGGCTGCAAACACTGGAGGCGGGAGTCCTGGGTACAAGCATGGGGATTTAGGGCTGGTTGAAGGTGAGAGCCCGACAGCCAAGAAGCAACACAAACTTCCTCACTCCTCCCTCTCTCCCTCACATATGCACAAGGGTGGGCACCCAACTGGAGAAGGAGAGACTGGGAGTGGCTGGGTCATTACACAAATTGAATCTGTTTCCCCATGTTAAGTATCCTCACACCTTCTTGTCAACTGTCCGAAATGGCCCATCTTGATTATCACTACAGAAGTTTTTTTTTCTCCTGCTGATAATAGCTCATCTTAATTAATTAGCCTCTTAGAGTTGGTATGGCAACTTCCACCTTTTCATGTTCTCTATGTATACATATATCTTCTTACTATATGTTCCATTCTATGCATCTGATGAAGTGGGTTTTAGCCCACAAAAGCTTATGCTCAAATAAATTTGTTAGTCTCTAAGGTGCCACACGTACTCCTGTTCTTTTTCCAAGGAATCTGATTCTCAGTAATTGCTGAGCATCCAGCCTCTGAAAATCAGGCCCTTTCAAGGCATCTCAAAGATGGGTGCCAAAACCATCTAGACGCTTTGGAAAAGCTCAGCTAATGTTCCTCACACCTACCCTGGCGAGACCTCCTGTAGAGGACAGAGGGACACCCCATCTCCTTGGCCTCTTTGCTGAGGCTGCAAGTTGAGGGCCATTGCGAGCCAACTGTGCTGCTAGTGTTTGCAGGGCGAATGCCGGCTTGCTTGGAACTGGACTCAGACCCTCCCAACTCGCGTCACACAGGCCACCACAGTGGGGACAGGGTGAACGTTTTTGGTCTACAGGTTGGGCTTTAACCAGCAACCTAGAAAGGAAAGACTCTGCCCTCCGGCCACGCATCCCCACAGCCATCCTGTACAAAGTGATTTGAGACACCTAACAAGCCAGGGACAGCACGGCGAGCTCAGGCGCACCCATTTTCACGTAGAGGAAGAGACAGGCCGAATGCCTCGCATGTTGACACACAGCAGCTGCTCCCCCCTGCTCCCATCAGCCAGTGCTGTGGAGTTTTAAGTGCAATTTTCCCCATATTTATAGCAACAATGAAAAAGCAGGTTACACTGGGTTGCGTATTTCATTTCGTTACCAAAACCCCTCCAACACCAAGCAGTTCCCCCTCCCCCCTTCACAGCAGCAAAAATCTCTCCCTTCCCCCTCCACGCCCATTTCATTTTTGCTTTGCTTTGGTCACTAATTTCCCAGTCCCTCATTAGGAGCCCAGAGCTGCTCAGAACTCACAATGGCCCGACTGGCACTTACAGCTTCTCGAGAGCACGCAGTCCGAAGAAAGAGCCATTCTTCAGCACCGTTATCTTGTTGTTACTCAAAAGCCTGTGGGGGAAAGAGAAAGGGGGAAAGGGGGGTTATTCAACCTGAGTTAAACAAGCAGCAAATGCCTGCATGACCGGCTGAGGCTAGGTGTGTGGTCCGGGGGGGGGGGTCAGCTTCGTTAGCCACAGCCAGATGTGGGGGAACAAAACTGGAGATACCACAACGTATGCGCTGAGATGTGTCAGCTTTGTAATGTTTACAGCCAGAAGAGACCATTCGATCATCTAGTCTGACCTCCTGTATCTCTCAGTCCCATACGAATAGTTACGGCCCGTTAGCAGCTCTCCTCAGCAGCGCCCCAGCTCCTCAAAACTGCGACAGTGCCATCATGCAGGGAGACAGGAGTCTGAGGGAAGGAGGAGCGGGGTGGGCAGGGGTGTAGGAGCACTGCATGTGATGGGAGAGCCAGTGTGGGGAGAGGAGAGGCAGTGAGATGAGCCAGAGGAGGGTGGCACGAAGAGGGATTCAGACTCTGTCTCTCTCCCGGCGAAGCACGGGAGCAGCAGCTCTTTCCGAAGGGGCTGAATGGGGAGGCTGGTGTGCTGGGACCAGGGGGCTGTTCCACTTACGGGAGCAGTGTGGAAGGCGGCGAAGGGGGGGAGTGGAAGGAGGAGACACATGGGGTGGAGATGCTGGCCCCGCTGGCAGGGTACAGCATGGGTTGGTGGGGGGGAGAGGAAATGGCGTCCGACACCCCCGGGAGACCCCTACCTGACAGGTGTGTGTGGGGGGAGCATGGGATTGGAAGCAGGATTTGGACGGCCAGGCGGAGGCGCACACACGGGGCCAGTGGAAGGGTGGAAAGGGCCATTGGGCAGGGCAGAAGGTGGCTTTAGCAGCTGCGGCCCGGCAGGGTCAGAGGGCAGTGAGGTGGGGGCCAGAGAGAAGCAATTGGAGCGCTGGCGGGGAGAGGAGCCCAGGGCCCTGGGCTCTCAGTGTGTGCTGGGGCAAGCAGCAGCAGCCTGGCTGTGTCGGGAGGAGGCTGAGGGGTCCCCTGAGGTTGCAGGGAAGGGGCACCGGGCTCGGGAGCCTGCCAAGTCTACGTTACACCCGTCTCATTAAACAACAGAGGAAACCAGCGCTTGGGACTGTCCAAGTGCATGAGCATCCTCTACCGCAAGCAGCTCCTGGAGACAAGAGAACACGCCACTATCTGGAGGGGCAGCCAGCGGCTAGGCTGGTCACAAGACTCCCACTCCCTCCTTACTTGCCTGCTACCTGCCTGGGTCTCTCTGCTGCTTTCCTGCCTTCGTCCCCAACCCTGCCGGCGGCCTTCAGAACCCACAAATCCCTCCAAGGTCTCGAAGCTCTAAGGACCCGACTAGGGACGGGTCACAGCCACCCCAGCGGGTGCATTTGCTACGAGAATGATTACAACATCGCTCCAGCAAGTAGTGATCGTGTCCCTGAGGCTGGCCCAGCCGGGATCAGCCTTGGACATGGTTCAGAAACACCCCACAGCTCAGAGATTACGTGTCCTGTACTCCTGATAGGCCACTGCTAGACTTGGACTCAGCTGTTCCCAGTCCCTCTCCCCACTTCCCTCACTCCCGTCCAGTCCCAGCCCTGGCTCTGGCTCCCTGCCTCGGGGCTGCAAGGGCTCAGAAGGCCGTTCTGCAGAGCCGCTTGGCGGTAATGGCTTTGTCCCCTCTGCACGTCCCTGAGCGGAGCTCCGAGTCAGGATTCCAGCAGCTCCCGGGCGCAGGGCCTTTCAAGCCGCTCCGCACCAACTCTTTATCCCAAAGTAAACAGTTTAGCTGACCACAAAGGGGGCCCTCAGTCCTGCTTCGGCTGAGGAGCGGAAGCCAGTCTGGGTGAAAGGAGAGGAAGGGAAAGGAACACGCACCCACCAATTCAGCTAGCAGCTCATTAAAGCTCTTTAGCAGCAATTAGCACTTACAGATGCAGCCTTTTGCCAAAAGGGCCACCAGTCAGCCACTGTGCTTTTAACTGCCTCAGCACTGAGGGTGCCCTGCCCTCGCCTCGCCAGCTGCTCCAGTCTCCTTCGCCCTTTCAAGAGACCCACGGGGGCGAGATTTCCACCCACCGCAGTCACACAGTCTCTCTGTGTGACAAGCCCTATAAATACAAAGAGGCCTCTCCAGGGGAAGCAGCAGAATGTCATCAGCTGGGACCTTTCATAGTGGCCTGGAGAAGAGGCCCTAGGGAACAGCTCTGCATCAGCCCCTGGGAAGGAAGGGAAACAGGGCTGATGTTTTCTAATGGGTAGATCTCTGTTCTGCAGGAGGGAACTGGAGAGCGGGGCAGGGAGAGAGTCTTAGCTGGGAAAACGCAGGCAGACACAAGCTAGCAGGACCCAAGGCCCCCACATACACTGAGCAGAGAGAATAGGGAGACCCTGAGCAGTTGTAGGGGCCAATTGCTTGATCAACACAGGCCTCCCTCAGGCTTTGCAGAGTGATGGTGGCTGCAGCAGGAGTTTGCAGCCCCTTTCTTTGCAGCAGGCAACAGCAAGGAAAGGAAGCAGCAGGAGGAAAAGTCTCTCTGCCACAAGCTCTCCTGGGGACAGGTGGGGAGAGAGGGGCGGTTAAGGAATGCCCCTCCGTGTCAACTCGGGATCTCCCACCTCATCACGTCATGTTGCCTATCCCAATGGCCAGAAGCTGTCCAGAGGGAAGTCTCTAGAGCAGCGGCTCTCCAGACTGCTGGACCCCTTTCAGGAGTCTGATTTGTCTTGCATACCCCCAAGTTTCACCTCACTTAAAAACTACTTGCCTACAAAATCAGCCATAAGAATACCAATGTGTCCCAGCTCACTATGACTGAACAATTGCTGACTTCCTCCTTTTTACCATATAATTACAAAATAAATTGATTGGAATATAAATATTGTACTTACATTTCAGTGTATGGTACACAGAGCAATATAAACAAGTCATTGTCTGTGTGGAATTTTAGCTTGTACTGACTTTTCTAGCGTTTTCTATGTCTCCTGTTGTAAAACTAGGCAAACATCTAGCTGAGTTGACGGACCCCCTGGAACACCCCTGTGTACTCCCAGGCCAGGGATACACGTCCCCCAGGGTGAGAACCACGGCTCTACAGCGTCTGAGGGCGACACTTCAGCCCTGTTAGCTCCACAACGAGGCCTCGGGCCATGACCTGCCACCACTGAGCATCCAGGAGGTGGAACTTTCCATCTGGCTTGGGCAGCTGCAATTAGGAATCAAGCGAGGAGCATGGCAAGGGGAGCAGTCTGGGAGTGGGAGATCAGCACAGCCAGCCCCAGCGCCGCAGCAAGGAGAAGCTGGGCTGCCCCAGAGGTGGACGTCACATGTAGGGGTCTGTGCAGTGCCCCCCATTTCACCCTCCACACTCCCCAGGCTACTCACTGGCCTGCCCTGCCCCTCTGACACGGTATCACAGCCCCCGTGCAGACCGGCATCCTCCTGGCTCTCAGAGCCCTGACTCGCCTGCTGCTTGAGACAGCTCCTCACATCTGCAGCACATCAGAGGGGGAAACCTATCCCTATAAAACCAGAGGGGGCTGACGTCTGGGAGGGGCAGCAGGCATGGAGCGTGTCAGGTCTCACACCATTAACTGGGCCTGCTCAGGCACACCATCAGCCAGCCCCGAAGGCCAGCGGGATACAAGCAGCTAGTCAAGTCTAACAGAGGATACCCCGTTGGGTTCCAGATAGGTGACAACTAGCATCAACTTCCTAGACACCACCACCATCAAGGGTGCTGCACCCAACTATACACAAGAAACCCACAGGTCACCACACCCACCTCCACAGATCCAGTAGTAACCACCCCAAACACACCAATAAATCTGTTATCTACAGCCAGGCACTCAGAGACCACAGAATATGCTCCAAGGAGAAAGTCTGGGATACACACCTTATCACATACAAAACCACCTTCATCAAACAAGGACACTCCACCAAAGAAATAGATCCCATTATGGAACAGGCCACCCAAATACCCCGAGAGAACCTGCTTCAATACAGAAATAACCAAACAGCACCCCAACACGTGCACATGCCAAACTGGAGTCACCCCGCAATTCTGTTCCTGTACTCCAGGGCCCCGCCATGCCGTGCCCTCCCTGCTGCCTCACACAAACCCGGTCTAAGCTCTCTCGGGCCAGGACAATGCTTTCTGTGAAGCCCCGATCACACGTGGGACACTATCTAATAACAAATACTGCACAAAGTGTGCTACAAAACACGTGGAGTACAAGTCCTTTTCCTAGAGAGCTGATGCTTGGACAAACAAGAACCACGGGATACCCGTTTGGGAGCAGGGAAAGCAAGGAGGTGCCCTCAGTGGGGAGGCCAGTGCAGGAGGAGTTAAAGGGAGTGGGGAAGACGGTGGACACATGGGAAGTGGGAGGATGTTCCCAGCACAAAGGTAAACAAATATCTTGCTGCTTGGAGACAAACAGCTTGCACCTGACTCAGTATAAAGTTTGCCTGTATTTGGGAGGGAGCCAGGAAGGGATTCGTCAACCAAGTCTTGCACTTGCTCTCGAAGGTAAGCAAACCAATTTGACGTTTCTTCTGTACAGCAAGGGGAAGAAATGCCTCGCCTGGAACGACTGGAGGGCTGCTCGATTTTGGGGTGCTCATGCAGATCAGTGGGGATCAGATTTACACCAACCAGGCTGCTCCCAGTTCCCCCGGCTCCATTCCAGCCTCAGTCCTGGAGGAGCCTCACCAGATACCCGTGATGATGCCTACCTCATTTTCCCTGCACATCAACTCCTGCCCCAACAGTCATGTGGAACGCGGACAGGAGCAGACCAGCTAAGGCCTGGGCCACAGAAGACAGCCCCGGGCATTTTTCCAGCTTGCTACACGGTTCACACAGCAACACAAGGAGATCACAATCCTTCACGACTCATCAGCCTCCTGTAACAGAGTCCCTGCCTCCAGCAGCAGCCAGGTGTGCCAGAGAGACGCCTGCGTGCCATGGGGAGGCCCGACTCTCTCCAGCGCCAAACAGGGGCCAGGGCTAGCAGACTGACAGCTGTCTTTGAGGAGGGGCTAATAAAACAGACTGATGTATTCCATTACGGTCACGCGCAGGCACGAGGCACCCAAACTGACTGGCCAACGGTACTATCTCGAGCTGACCAGAGTGCCTAAAGGGCTTGAATGAGTTCACCCTGCCCCCTGCTGTGGCGGGCGTCCTCATCCCGCAAAACAGAGCCCAGAAAGATTTAAGCAACTCCCCCCCGCTCACTCCCCTCCACACAGCAGGTCTGTGGCACCAGCAGGAGCAGAACCGTGGGTTTACTGGGGAATGCGTGCTGGGAGTCCAACTCCAATCCCACGCAACCCTGAACAAGGTCGCTGGCTTCTATGCAGCTGAAGCAGCTGGGGCAGGACCTGCTCTGGCTGGTCGAGGAGTGGAGGGCAGCAGAGGAAGTGGGGGACAATTAGCTGTTTAGGAAAAGCACTGCGGGGCTCCAGCTGCTTGAGGGCAGGGCAGCAGCAGGCAGGGTCAGGGTTAGTGCTGGGGGAAGGGATAATGGGAGCATACAGAGGCCCGGCAGGCTAGAAACACCACTCTCCTGTCACTGGGATAACAGAGCTACAGCCCCTCTCTTCTTCTCCCTCTGGGTGCATCCCAAAGCTGGGGAGATGGGAAGAGCAGAATGGAGGTTTTTTTCATCGGGGTTCCTCCCTTTCAGAGGATCCCCTCCTGGAACGCGCCTGGCTCCTCCCTGCCTTCCACCAGGCTCCCAGAAACGTATGCCAATGTAGAGCCAGGCCCTAACCCTGTGTTCCGCCCCACCCCGCTACCTGCCCATCCCTGGGCTCTCCAGTGGGGCTGGGAGTTAGGGCTCCTGGGGTCTATTCCTAACATGACATGGTTCTGGGCAAGTCACTTCACCGCTCTGTGCCTCAGTTTGCCCATCTGCAACCTAGAGATAACGCTCACCTGTGGGCCAACCCCTTAAAGTGCCAAGTGCCTGGAAAGGAGAGCGTTCAGCACCCCACATTAGGATTGGGCCACAGCCTCCCTGTTTATGCTCACTTCATTTACTGCTCGTAAAGCACTTTGAGTCTCTCTGCTGATACATGCAGAGAAGGGCCTGCTCTTGTTGGATATGGCGCTTGAGGACAGACGAGGGATTCTGGGACTAAATTGAGCTAAATCACTGCCACAAGACACCATGGAGGCTGAGAATTTAGCAGGCTTCAAAATGGGACTAGACATTTATATGAATAACCGAATATCCAGTGATATTATACTAAGTATAAAACAAACAGGAACCTGGGAAGGGCTACAAACCCTCCTGCTACAAGGCACGCACTAAGCTAACTAATGAGGGTTAGGAGGAAACTTCTCTGGGGCAGGTTTTCTCATCAGTGAGACTGCAGGATTTCTTCCTCTGAAGCATCTGGTGCTGGCCCAGGCAGACCACTGTGTTCCTAAAAGGTCTGTCAGAAATACAGGGATCGGACGTGCAATCAGAAACAGGCCTAGAGTGTTTCCACCATGCACGAAAGAAACACAGAAGATGAAGCTATGTACTTTCCCAGTGGGCTGGTCTGCGTGTGCAAGTGAGCACACATGCTTTAAAAGCAAAGGGAAAAAATGCCTCACCGTGGACTGGAAAAGTACCCTGGAGAGGCTCAGTTACCAAAGGGGGGGGGGGGGGGAGAGAAGGGGTTATTGATGTTTGAAGTCGGTGCTGTTTATATAAAGGCTGTTTCTCCAGCTTGGCTGAATGGCTGCTGTGTGTGTGCCGGAGGCAGAGACCAGGGCACGGACTCCATTAGTTCCCCCTAAGAAAACCCAGCATGTATGTGGATGTCTCCAGATTTTGTTTGGGTTTCTCCAGCCCATTCACTGCTGGGAACTAGTAAGGCCTCTCGGGGCCCAACTCCACTCTTCCCACCAGTCCATCTTCTGGCCAGCAAGGCCTCTTAACAAATAAATGAAAAATAAATACAGAGGGGAACATTTCAGAACAAGATATATACATAGGCACATATACACACTCCCCCCTACATGAGCGTGTGAGGGGATCAACAAACATGTGGGACAAGAGTGATCCAGTGGAGATAGTGTACTTGGACTTGCAGAAAGCCTTTGACAAGGCCCCTCCCCAACAGCTCTTAAGCAGTCATGGGATAAGAGGGAAGGACCTCTCATGGATCAGGAACTGGTTAAAAGACAGGGAACAAAGGGTAGAACTAAATGGTCAGTTTTCACAGTGGAATAGGCTGACCAGACAGCAAGTGTGAAAAATCGGGACAGGAGTAGGGGATAATAGGAGCCTATATAAGAAAGAGCCCCAAATATAAAATCGGGACATCTGGTCACCCTACAGTGGAGAGGGGTAAATAGTGGGGTCCCCCAGGGATCTGTCCTGGGACCTGTGCTGTTCAACATATTCATACATTTTCTGAAAAGGGGGTAAACAGAGATTAGGCAAAATTTGCAGACAATACAAAATTACTCAAGATAGTTAAGTCCAAAGCTAACCATGAAGAGTGACAAAAGCACATCACAAAACTGGGTGACTGGGCAACAAAATGGCAGACGAAATTCAAAGTAATGCATGTGGGCAAACAATCCCAACTATCCATACAAAATGATGGGGTCTAAATAAGCTGTTACCACTCAAGAAAGAGATCTTGGAGTCATTGTGGATGGTTCTTGGAAAACATCCAATCAATGTGAGGAGGCAGTTGAAAAAGCGAACAGAATGTTAGGAACCATCAGGAAAGGGATAGATAATAAGACAGTAAATAGCATACTGCCACTATATAAATCCATGGTACGGCCAGACCTTGAATACAGCATGCAGTTCTGGTCGCCCTGTCTCAAAAAAGATTTATTAGAATCTGAAAAAGTACAGAGAAGGGCAACAAAAATGATTAAGGGGATGGAACAGCTTCCATACGAGGAGAGATTAAAAAGACAGGGACTGTTCTACTTGGAAAAGAGATCATATCGGGGAGATATGATCTGAGTAGATTGGAAGATGACACATACCCAAGGACATGTATATGGGGAGCTATCAGAGGGAACAAGAACAACAGGACGTCCCAAGATTTGCTATATAGACACATGCAAGCGAGATATGAAGGAATTTGGAATTGTTCCTGACTGATGGGAAATCTTGGCAAGTGATTGTAACAACTGGTGCCATTGTCTCCAACAGGTCATCAAAGTCTGTGACAGGAGCTGGCGCCTACAGCTTGAAGAGAAAAGAGCCTGTAGGAAGCAAGCAGCTCTCAACCAAGACGCAGATATTTGTAATAACTGCCAAAGAGCACGCAAATTTCAGATTGGTCTATTCAGTCACATGAGACACTGCAAACCATCTACATCATCAGCTGCAATTCCCACCATCTCTCGCAGACGAAAGGATGCCAACAAGCTATAAAATCGTGAGTGGTATAGAGAAAGTGAATAGAAAGTGTGATTTATTCCTTCATACAACATGAGAACCAGGGGTCACCTAGTGAAATTAATAAGCAGCAAATTTAAAACAAACATAAGGAAGTTCTTCGTCCACCTGTGGAACTCATTGCTAGGGGATGTTGTGAAGGCCAAAAAAGAATTAGATAAGTTCCTGGATGATAGGCCTATCAATGACTATTTGCCAAGATGGCCAGGGATACAACTTCATGCTCTGGGTGTCCCTAGCCTCTGACCAGCAAAAGCTCGGACTGGACAACGGGATGGATCACTTGATGATTACCTGTTCTGTTCATTCCCTCTGGGGCACCTGGCACTGGCCACTATCGGAAGACAGGATACTAGGCTAGATGGACCTTTGGTCTGACCCAGGATGGCCATTCTTATGTGTGTACGCATGTGTGCTCTGACTACTGCTTGCTATACCAATCACAATGGTCTCCCTCTTACCTGGTGCTCCACCCCATCTGTTGCAGCTTTAGTTACCTCTCACCAAGTACTTTGATTGGAAGCTTTTTGGGGCAGGGAGCATCGTTCCATTATATGTTCATACAGCACCTAGCACAGTAAGACCCCAATCCCTGGTTGGGGCCTCTAGGCTCCACTGCAATACAAATGACACTTCATACACATACACACCCCACCCACGCTGGCCTGTGGTGTTACCGCCCTCCTGGGTCAGACTTGCTGCTCCCTGGCCAGCCTCTGGACATTTCTCTAGCAGCCCCTGGTAGGGTGACCAGACAGCAAGTGTGAAAAATCGGGACGGGGGTGGGGGGTAATAGGAGCCTATATAAGAAAAAGACCCAAAAATCGAGACTGTCCCTATAAAATCAGGACATCTGGTCACCCTAGCCCCTGGAGCACTCAGTTTCTAAGCGCATGGACGTTTCCCCGCAGTTGACCCTCTCTCTCCCTCTGGAGTGGCCACCCTGAGTTATGTATACATTGAAACCCCTCTGCTGAGGGTACAAGCAGCCCCTGAAGCACAGGAGACCCAAGTAGGGTTGGGGAAGGAGAATCTCAGGGTTTCCAAATGCAAACCTCATACGGGGGACTCCCAGGAGCTGGAGCCAGGAGACCTCCAGGAGCCATCGCTCAGAATGGGAGCAGTGCCAGCGTTCTGCTTCTAACACCCAGTCAATTAGCAGCTGCCCCACCCCGCAGCAATGCCCATCACCCCGTGCTCACTCTCCTCCCTCCCCCGCCCCGTTTCCCTTTTGTAAGCAATTAGGGAGCGGCTGGCCTGAGCGAGATGCTGGGCTGTATCCTGTGTTAATGAGGGGCTGCCACCGGGCACTGCTGTGTCCACAGAGCCTCGGGACTCCACTGAAAGAGGGGAGAGGAAATGACAAGCAGCCCTGCTAGCCTTCAAATTGGTTCCACAAGTCAAAGGCTTGAGAAACCACAGCAGGCTGGGATTCCAGGCCTGCCACGTCTCACCATTTCCTCCCCAGCGCGCCGGCCCTGGAGAGGCCCCAGGCAAAAAATAATCAGCAGAAATATGCACATGCAGGAAAAGCTCCGGTTTTACTGGACTCCGGTTAGCCGAACCCGCTGGGCTGAGCCCTGCCCTTCGTCAAAGGGCCCACGCTGCAGAGCCAGCTCTGCAGACCCCACGGCTATAAAAGGGGCCTTGCTCCAGCTAGCGCAGCTCCTTTCCGGCAGGCTGGGCTGCAGAGGCAGCCGGCATCTACCCTGGCCTGGGACCAAGATTCTGCAGAGCCTGGCGTCTGGCTTCTCTGCTTTAACCAACTGAGGATTCCCTCAACCCACCTGTCTGCCAAAGTGTCCATCCCCCCCAGCAGAAGGTCTGTGAATCCAAAGTCTGACCAGCCCTGAGCAAACATTCCAGCAATGCTCAGACAAAGGCAACTGTCAATTGGAATGGTTTGAAACTGACCACTTACTGACAGACAGGTCCCCGTCCAGAACCAGCCACTGTGACAGACATCTCCTGACAGTTTGCATTTATGCCTCATAGAAACGTACGTCTAGGACTCAAGGATCCCAGGCCTAGATTATTCCAGGAGATTTTAATTCTAACAGCAGCTGCTTTCACAACCCAACCCAATTCTTATCTGAGGGGGTTCCCTCTCCTTACCCCACCTTCTGTCCCTAACAATAGGATCGGAGGAGGTTTCCTTCTAAAGCAGGGATCAAGGCAGAAGAAGCCTTGTGCAGAATTACACATGCACGCAAGAGTCACAACTTCCTACGTCAGGTCAGCCCTGCATCAACTGGCCCATGGCAAAGCAGCTCACCCAGTCACAGCGTGTATTTACAGTGGGAGTCGGGTTATTTCTCATCTATAGCATTTTGCTTCCAATGTGCTAGTAGCAACCAAAAGGAGAAACGCTCACACACAGAACCCCATGCACGTGGATCCTATGTAATCACAGCGGACATGTACTTGGGATTGCCAGGGATCCCAGCTGGACGGCACAGTCTGCATCTACTTCCACGAGACCCAGTGGCTGGTGGCGAATAGCACCTTCAAACAAGCACCATATGTCCATGGGAAACGTGCCCTGAGGAAAGCATCAGCTCCCACAGAGGGCAGGTTCCTCTGCCTGCCCAGACCACCATGTACCCTCTGGAACAAAGAGCAGCTTCCAGCCCAGCTCTCTTCTGCTTACCAGCCAGTGGTCTGCAAAGCGCCACAACCGAACGAAGATTCACAAGCCTCTGACTGCTGTGAGACTGCCATCACAAGCTGGTACAATCCCCACTCTCCTCTCCTCATCCAGCTATTGCTCCTAATGACGGGGGGGGGGGGGCGGGGCGGAGTGCCTACAAACGGGAGGGAACTCATAGCACTACAGCAAGACAGTGCTATCAAGTGCAGTGCAAGCTTCCTCTGTTGGTGCTTCCCAACTCAGACTAGGCCCCCCCTCCACAACCTCAGCTACGCCAACACACCTCAATCCCCACCCGCAGCCCCTTTGCTCTTCCAGCCCTGGGCTCCCCCCAGCACTCCACTGAACTGTGCTGATGCTCCTCAAACCTCACCTGCATTCTCCTCTGCTATTTCAAGCCAGGGCCTCCCCCCCCCGCCCCAGCTCTGCTGAGGTACCTCAGTCCTCACCTACAGCACTCCCTGCTAATCCAGTCCTGCCCTTACCCAGTCACCCTCATGCTAGCCACCCTGCAGCTCCTTTGCTATTTCAACACTGACCCGCCACCCTGCTACTTCCGTCCCTCCTCCCCACCCCAGACACTCCCAGTCCGTCCATGGTTCTGTGTTGTGGGCTAGTCTCTGCTAGGGACAAAGCTCATCAATCTAACTCCTCTTCCTCTAAAAGAAGAACAGGAGTACTTGTGGCACTCTAAGATGCCACAAGTACTCCTGTTCTTCTTTTTGCGGATACAGACTAACACGGCTGCTACTCTGAAATCCTCTTCCTCTGTCACCTGAGCAGAGCCTGTCTCCAGAGGCGTGGTTGCCCCACTGAGTGCACAAAAAACCCAACATATGTGGGGAAATAAATGAACAAATGGGGAGAGAAAGGAAGAAAGGCCTGGAGCCTGGAGAAAAGCCTGGGCTCCTTGGAAAGCAAACGGCACTCTCTTAAGAGAGCCCCCATTGAAAGTGAAGGATCCACTCTCTCCTGTTTGCCTTAGCAGATTAAAAGGGCTGTGCAGCACCAGAGGGCATTAAGAGGTTTCCATTTCCAAGCCCTTGCCTGCTCTGGGACATCCCGGGGGCTCCTGGGGTAGGGAGGAATAACATAACCCCCCAAATGGCACACAACCTCTTGAGCCTTGATAACCAGCCTAACCAGAAACAGCAAGTACCTGACATCTCACCAGCGTGGCCTGTTCTCCCAGGATTATCTATGCAATTTTGCAGGCCAACGAGCCACAGAGAAACTTCACAACTTTTGGGGAGCTTCTCTGACCCTTTGAAGGGTCCCCCCTTGCTACCCACAAGCCCTGCTCATGAGCACCAGCTTATGCAAGGCAGGTGCCGTGCCCTGCACTGTCACAAGGTGCTGAAGAGGGGGTTTGGAGAAAGGAAGGTCCGGAAAGCTCGCACCCTGGTTTACTAACAGCACCCAGTGGTGCTGAATCGGAGCAGGAAACACAGTGATGGCCTAGCTCAGCCAGACTGACTCCCCTGCACTTCTCAGGGCCCTGCCACACCATCACCACCCACACCTGTGCATTAATCTCTGCTAGGACGGTGCCTTCACCACCCCTCTTGGGAGCCTCGTGTTCTGCACCCAACTGCTCCAACCGTTAGGACCTTGTTCTTAATAGCAAAGCCTAGATGCCAGTGCGTCCATCTCCCAGCTCCCCTCCATTCAGATGGTTATGTGGGAGGCGTTCATGGATTGTGGTTATGTTCCCCTCTCAAAACCTTCCAGTTCACAGTCTCTCAGTCTCCTCTCAGCTCCTTGTCCCCTCCTGTAGTTCCACCACGTCCTCCCTAAGCTATACACATCCCTCCAGATGTGGCCACAGCAGGGCTGTGCAGAGCCAGCGTGTAATTATCCCCCACTCCCGACACATGCAGCCCTCTGAGCGCAGCGCGGAGTATGCAGTATAAACCGGCTGCTCAGGGTTCGGGGCGGGGGGGGGGGGTCTTTAAAAGAGGGCCTTGACTATCTTTTAAAACATCAAGTATAAAAACCCCACCCTCTTCCCCCCCGGCGCAGCGCTTCCTCAGACAAAACAGCAGTGAAGAACGGGACGCCGCAAGAGGTTGCATCTGCAGCGCAGCCACGCCGAGACAAACGCTGCATTGGTGAGGTGTGAAATCTCGCCGCCAAGAGAATTCAAGTAACTTCCAGAAGGGAATGTCCTCCGGGACCTTGCCAAGCAGGCCACGGGGGGGCTCTGAAAGCCGCATACTGCATCCTGGACTTGGAGGGACTCCAGCCACGAAACCAAGGAACACAGAGCCCGGACAGGCAGAAGACTTCGCTGCGCAGGTAGATACGCCAACATTTATTCAATATATTCCACTTTGCACACACGTCGTATATTAAAAAAAACACTTGGCGTGCTACGTACATACATGCAACACACAAGCCATCCCACGGCCTTTTGGCTTAAGCAAACAGGTCAAAATACTGCATGGGGTGGGGAGGAGTGGTCCTGCAATTTTCCTGTCCTGGCTGACCCAGAGCAGCCTGAGACTGTTGTGAGAAAAGACTAATGCTAGTGAGATTTCCCTGCAAAGCTAAAGCATTCCAGACAGCTTGGAGGCCCCCCGCGTTCTAACTCTGCTGCTCCATGAGCCCTTGGAGCTTCCACCAGCACCGTAAATATTCATTAGCTCTGTTTTTCAATTAGCAAACTAATACTACGAGGGACGGGGCGCAGACTCTGTCCTCAATTCTGCAGCTCTGGATGCCTTCAGTGGAGCGGCTTCTGACTGACTCTGGTGTAAATGCGGTCAGAATCTGGCACCGGACATTCAAGCAGTCAGTGGGATGTCTTCACAGCTGCCAAAGAACATCAGGTGGCTGCCTCTTCACCAACACATCGCCCGCAGCTCTCCTGCCTGGGATCCTCCCGTCTCTCGCGTGGGGCCAGCAGGAGCAGAGGAGCCAAGAGATCTCCTCCGTCTCAAGTATGCGAGATCTGGCAGGGGAAGCTCGCTTTGTTCTCTTGACCCCTGGGACCATCCAACTTTCTGCCACGCCATAAAATCCCCTCCTTAAAAGGCAAGGAGCTAACAGGCCAAGATGAAATCAGCATCCTGTGTGATCTGCAGCCAGGCTCCACCACAAGGAATCCAAGTCCTGATGGCCCGGAAAAGGGATGCGAGATCCCATCCCTCCACACACATGGGCACCCCCCCCTACCCCACGGCTATTCAGAACTACTTTGGATGCTTTCCTCCTTGGTGGGGAGAGCCCCCAGGGCCTCATGCCCACAGCACAATTTTAATCAGTTGTGAAAGGACCCTGCGAGTCCTGGCCGCACCCAAGAAACTAGGACACACAGCCCCTTCGGAGCCAGCCAGTCCGCTGCTCTTCAGATCAGCTGACTGGGGTGGAACGGTGAGTGAGGTGAGGTTCTTATGCTGAGTGGGTGGAGCTGTGCTCACAGCCACACGGCCCAGGAACCTGGAGAGCAGGTGGGAGATTCAGTGGAGGAATTCTCTGGCCTGTGCTTCCTTCTGGCCCTGAAATCCATGAGCCCTTTGCAGTGGCAACCAGGGTGAGTCCGGAGCCAGACCTGCTCTCCCATTACAGCTGGAGGGACAGAGGAGTCTCCAAATCCTCTCTGCTAACAGCTCCCTTTCCATTGCTCTTTCCACACCTGCAGCAGCCTTCCACTCCCCAAGCCCCGGTCTCCCCGATCTTCCTTCATGTGGCTGCACCACGCTGACAGACATTCGTTGCCCTCTCGGGAGCTGATGCTTGAGGTTTCATCCTGGAATGGAAGCTCCTCAGGATGGTGACTGCATCTGAAGTGTCCCTCCAGTGCCATGTACTTGTTCTTAAATAGCAGCCTGAAGATCTTGCATCCCCCTTCAGAATCTTCCTTACTTTCATGCAGCTTTTGCAAGGGCATTTCCCTAGTTTATTTCCTGAAAGACCATCCATCTTCATTTCTTCTCCCCAAAGTTTTCCTCTCAGTGGGCCAGGCTCTCTACAGCACCTTATTCACAGATCTCAAGGCCAGAAGGGATCTGACCTCTCAAATAACACAGACCAGACGATTTTGCCCAGCAATTCCTGCATCGAGCCCACAACTTCTGGCTGAACTAAAGCGTAGCTCCGAGAGACATTGCTCCAGGTGACTGAGAGCGGACCACTTCCCTCAGTCCGCTGTCCCAAAGGATAACTGCCTTTACTGCTAAATGTTTGTGCCTTATTTCTAGGCTCAGTTTTGCTAATGCACTGGACCTCATTCTGCCTGTGTGCGCTAGGTTAAAGAATCTTCTACTCTCAGAAATTGTCTCCCTGCGTAGGTACTTACAGCCCACGATCCAGTCACCTCTTTAACTTCCCTTGGATCAGCTAAATAGAACGAGCGGAGTTCGTCTTTCCCCAGTAATTGCCGGTAACATTCTGCATTTCTACAGCATCTTCTCACTGAGGGGCCTCAAGGGGCTTGAGAAAGGTTCGTGTGTCTATTTCCTTGGAGTTTTGTTGCTCTGCAATGAAGGCGCGCTGGTCCAATGCTAGGAGGGCCTGGCCAAACTTCTAACAGCACACATACAAACAAACCAGCCCCAAGACCACATCAAACAGCCCTACAGCAACAAAACCCCCGCCTGCTACCAGCCCTGCCCCTCACCCATCTCCTTATGGGAGTGGGAGGAAAAAAAAATCAATTTGGCATCATGTCCTGAAGCTTAACAAACTCAGGCTGCTACAGATCCAGGGGGGAGAGGAAATCTTGCAAGCTCCAAAGACTCAGAGACCCGGCACAGGCCACTCTGCCAGGCACCCCCACTCTTCCATCAGAGAGGTTTCTGCTCAGGCACCTCTGCTGGGTTGCTACCACAGTGCATCACCAGGAGGGAGGGAGGGAGGTCCCACTCACCATCTAGGGCTTTATGCCTCAAAGCCAGGATTTCCAATGACACCGCTAAACCCCCTGTAGGGAGGGCAGGGTTAGCATAAGAGCTGTCTGTCTGTCCTGGAGCCAGCCCTGGCAAAGAGAATACAAAAGCAGCAAGCCCCACGTTTCTAGGGTCCTGCTCTCTTCTCCGGTGGGAAAATATTAAAACTGTTTAATAAGGAACTCGCCGTGTCGAACTCCGAAACGGATCCCCGGGTCACCGTGCCACGGTCCAGCACACCAGGCCCAGGTGGCAAATGCTCCTGGGGCAGCCCTGCTCAGCAGGCCATGGGAACGGCGAGGTGCTACGAAATAAACAACCCCAGAAGTCACGCTTAGGTCGCCAAACGTCGGAGCCATGACCAAACACTCAGCCTCGACCGTTACAGATGGCGAATCGGCGGAACAGAGCGCGGAAAGGACTTGCTCAGGCTCACAGCGAGCCAGCAGCAGACCCAGGCTTCTGGTATCATCGCACCCTGCTCTAAGCGTTAGATCCCACTTGCTCCACGGCACCTCAGAGAACTAGACCACAGACAGGGAGCATGAAAGGCCATTTCAGCCGCATCCTGCAGTATTACAGGAGCTCCCTGCTCCACATCTCCCACGGTGCCCAGCTCAGACTGGCCCAACAGCGTCACAGGAGCTCCCCGTATCTCTTCTCAATAAGAGCAGGGAGCAGCAGCTTGCCTTGCCTGGCCGATTATTCCTAAGGACACGTAGGCGGCCTCTGTATCGTCTCCTGAACTCCAGCCAGTGCAAAGGGAGCTTCAGAGCTTTCCTGCATCTGTAGCCCTGGTGCTCAAACAGCTGGAGAAATGGCAAAAATAAAACAAACCCAACCACTCCACAGGGTAAGCCCGGGCCCCTTGTCTCTCCCTGACTGCCACCATATCTATCTTAATGAGTCAATAACAATTCCGCCTCCAACCCCAGACCCATTGCTGGCGATGTCTGGCTGTCCAGGCCTATGAAGGCAGCACAGCTGAGCCGTCTGAAGAGCTAACCATGTCCAAAGGTAGGAGCCTTTCCGTGCTCTCTGTAGCCACAGAAACTCTCCCATCTCTCCCTGCCCATCCAGAGATGGGGGATACCCGGCTGGGCTCTGAAGTGGCAATCTGAAGGCTGCGGCTCAAGAACGCCTCAGGCTCAAGAGAGCCTCAATGGAGGCAGTAGCTGGAACGCCTTTTACCTGAGGTTTCAAAGACCCCAGCACCAAGCGCAACCAATGCAATTAACCCTCCGAGCTGCGTCTCCTGCTCTGCACAGCGACCGCTCCAGACTGTCTCATTCTGCCTTTCTGCAGAGGGGCACAAAGCAAGGGGGATATTATAAACCCTATTTGACAGATGGGGAAACTGAGTCAGGGAGGGAAAGGAACTTGTCCAGAGCTCTCACACCAGTTTGTAACAGAAGCCGGAAGTCTTGACTGTCATTACTCTAGCAATTAGACCACATCCCCAGCCATGGAGCTGGGAAAAGGACCCCGGAGTCCTGACCAACAGTGCCTTGCTCTAACCACTGCTGAGAAAGGAGCTCCTTAACTTCGCACAAGCATCTGAACCCCTTGTGCAAGGCCATCGGCTGATGAGCAAGGTCCTTTCCTAGCTGTGCTTCGACTGCTGCCCTCCATTCTTTCCCATCCCCAGCCTGCATCTGGGCTGAGTGCTCTGGGGCCAGAACCAAGATAACATTCCTATCAGCTGTGTTTTCTCCAGCAAAAAATAAATCCACCAGGGAACCATTTATGAGGCCAAAGAGTCAAGTAGTGAAAGAGACTCCAGATAATGGGCCCGGTGAGTAATTACCAGCATCCTGCTTGCTGCATTACAAAGAGGTCAGCCCAGACATGTCTTAACAGAGTCCAAAGCTGTGGGCACCCGCTTTGAGTCCGTCTAAAATAACCCTCTGCTCTCTAGCCAGAGTAGAGCTTTCAAACATCTGCTGCTCAGGGCTGGACTTTCAAGAAACTGATGAGATATTGGTTTGTGTTTCAAAGGGAAACTATCAAAATAAAAATAAAAGATGGTTTAAAAAGCTATCAACAAGGAAGTGCAATCTCTGTAACAAGCAAACACTCCAACCGCTCTCACGAGAGGGTTACAATCAGATGGACTTCCCACTGTGTCTATCATTCAGGTTGGGGAGGCTGGATTTACTCTCCACTCAGGCTCCGTTTTAGAGTAGGTTGAAATTCTTCAAAGAGATTATTTTTTAAATTAAAATATGGGTCTTTGGCCAAAATGAAAATGTGAACACCCCCCGCCCCACCCACCCACCCACACTTTTTAAAATTTCTTTAAATAGGAGAGGAAAAGGTTTAAAAAAAAAAAAGAGAAAAACAAGATTTAACACCGCCCCCCCCAAAAAATGTAAAATATTATATATTTGAAATACACTTTCTATTTTCCAATCATCTCAGTCCGGCTTGGACTTCCTTTTCCAGCTCTCATGCATTAGCAGAGTGCAGTTGTGTTTGGGTATCCAACACTAGCAAATTTTAAAAGATTAATTTTTTTTTTTTAAATGTGATACGTGAAAACATTTTCATTAATTCTGGGCTAACTCCTGTCGTACAGGTTTGGTTTCATTCGGCAGGCAAATTCCCACCCATGGAAGTTTTGTTTGTCTAAGGAGAAAGTGAAAGCTGAAGAACTTCAAGATTTGAACCAGTGAGGCCCTGATTCAGGAAATCACATAAACACATGCTTATAATAATTAAGCAGGTGTTGAAATGCTGCTGAGATTCCTACTGTAACGCAACCTTAAATTCCAGGCCTAGCCTAAGCCGGCAGCACCCTTGTAAATGAGTCAATTTTTGGTGAGATCATATAGATTACTCCAGAGAAGATACACCACTGTCCAGGGAAGTTCCAAAAGCCAAGGCATCTCCATTCTTTGCCACAAGAAAACGAGTAGCCCGCCAGCCAACGGCAAAAAGCACGGTAGACGCAACCACTCCAAACTCAGTTAAGCTAGTGATCATCAGTTGAGAAACTAATGTGCTTGCAAAACTTTTACTCTGAATTCACAGACCCAGGCAGGCAGACTTTCCGTGAGCCACATGCACAAAATGCTTGTGGATAGGGCCGGTGCTTCCACTAGGCGACCCTAGGCGGTCGCCTAGGGCGGCAGGATTTGGGGGGCAGCATTTTGCTGCCCTTGGCGGAAATTCAGCGGTGGGGGGGGGGGTCCTTCTGCTCCGGATCTTCGGCAGAAATTTGGCGGCGGGTCCTTCACTCACTCCGGGACCCACCGCCGAAGTGCCCTGAAGATGCGGAGCGGAAGGACCCCCGCCGCTGAATGCTCAGAGGAGGAGAGCTGCCGCCTAGGGCAGCAAAAGCCCTGCTGCCGCTCCTTCTTGTGGACTCTATCACGAGACAGCAGGTTCCTCTGGGATGGAGATCGGAATCTCTGCAAATGCTCATGGAACCTCCACTGTTAATGAGCATCAGGAAGAACGTATTTCCACCGCAAACGCTTTTTCCGAGCTCTGCCTCGCTCTATAAAGGGAGAGCCTCATCAACTGCTTATGTGCACAAACGTGAACCTAAGAATCGCCACCCCAGAAAGGAGCAATGCTCTGTTCCAGTGCAGTTCCTCCCCGAGACAGCGGCCAATGCTAGATGCTTTAGGGCAGGGGTTTTCAACCCTTTGTCATTTGCAGACCCCCAAAAAAATTCGAATGGAGATGGAAATCTCAGACATTGTCTGCTGACCCCCAGGGTCCGCGGACACAGGTTGAAAACCTCTGCTTTAGGGGAAGGTGTAGAGACAGCCCGACACACTGTGTATGGGGGATGGACTTTCTTCCTGATCCCAGCTGGTGAGCAGCTCACACCCTCCTGCATGAGGTGCAACAAGCCTTGCAATTCTCCCTTGCTATTGCAAGCGCAGCAGCTGTTCTTATTCACAGCAACGTCTCAGCCTTTTCCAAACAAGCCATTGGCTTCTATCTCTGAAATACAAATAATATTATGTTGTAACATGGCACCTTTCCTCCAAGGAACCCAAAGCACTTTACCATCTCTAAGCAACAGCCTTTCTTCTGAGGCCCCGAGGACACACAGCAAGTCAGCAGCAGAGCTGGGGTCTCCACTAGTCCCTGTCCCTTTCCAGTGTTAATAAAGTATTTATTTGTGTTAAAAATTACTTAGCACCACTTATAAGCCTAACCTACCTAGTGGTCAGACCTTGACAGGAGTCATTTGCCTTGGTATTACAAGCCACTGGGAAGCCGAATAGCAAAGGCCAAAATGTATTTGACATGGATCGCTGCATAACGCCCAGGTCCCGTTTTCGCCCTCAATGCATGCAGTGCACAGAGAGATCTGCCAAGGGGCAGCCGCGCACAATGCATGTCATAACCTAGAGCCTCGAGGCAGGAGCCAGTCCCTGATGAGTACTCAAATCCAGGCTGCATTGTGAAGATTCGTCCCCGGCCCCTCTCCCACAGAGCTGGGAAGCAGCCCAACACCCTTCAAGGGGCAGTGGTGAATAATGCCTGGGCAATTCACCCCCTGCCCGGAGCAGCTTTCTCAGCTAAGTGGCAGCACATGGGTCCCATGCAGCAAGAGGGGCACCAGAGGCTTTGGCTGCAGTTAGAGGTGCAGTTCACTGGCTGGTTTTCTCCTGGTCAACAGGAATCTGCCTCCTGGAGACAGCGTGTACTCAGTCCTCGCTGCTATAGGACACATGCTCTGCTAACCAACAGAGCACAGGTAGGAGCAGAACAAGACTCCTCCATCCCTCTACACCAATGCATCTGGGACTTGAGCTGGTGGGACCTGCCTCTAGGGGTGAAAGGGGAGTTCAGTCTCTGTGGCCCATTCAGTTTGTGGCTTCCCTCCCCGTGCTGCCCCCAGAGACAGGAGTTCAGTGCTGGTAGAAACAGTATTTTCTGTTAGCAGGACATGAGTCCCACTGGGAACAGGGCAGAGAGCCACCAGGGGCTGCTAGGGTGACCAGATGTCCCGATTTTATAGGGTCAGTCCTAATTTTGGGGTCTTTTTCTTATACAGGCTCCTATTACCCCCACCCCCGCCCCGATTTTTCACATTTGCTGTCTGGTCACCCTAGGGGCTGCTGACCAGCCAGCAGACAGGGTCCAGTCTGCAGTCACTGCTGACCTGGCCTGGGTGACCGCTGGCTCCTGACCAACTGTGCACAAGCAAGAATCTTCCAGTAGCAAGTTGCTGCCCTTGGGAACTGATGAAAGTCCGCCCCAGCTGGAATCCGGCAGGCAGAATTTTCTGAGTCCCAGACATTTGTCCAATTTCCTTCCGTGAAGTCACAATCCAACCAAATCTGGTTACAGTACTAGGGACCTTCCAGATCCCCCACCCAAGACAGGGCCCCTCCTCCCCCAGGCGAAAGGCTGCTTCTCCAGAGGCAGGAGCTAAGTTGACTCCCAGTGTCATGCTCCAGCATGCTGGGCAATGGTTTCTTGTTTCTGCCTGGGAAGCTCTGCAGCAAGCACCCCAGTGCAACAAGGAGCCTTTTCACGCCGCCCGCCACAGCCCCAGGGGATTGCACTGAGAAAACATTTGAAAATAAAATGAGACTGGGATAAACGTTCCCTCCCACACTTGCCTTCCCCCTCTGGCTTCTAGAAAAGCAAGGAGTGGGGACAGCTATTGGTGGCCACTCAGTGAGGCAATATGGCTAAGGGAAGCAGTGTGGCCTAGCGGACAGAGCACTGGGACACGGGAGACCTTCGTTCTATTACCACTTCTGCCGCTGCTCTGCTGGATGACCCACTTCACCTCGCTGTGCCTCAGTTTCACCATCTGGAGAATGGGAATTCTGCTGCTGGCCCCCTTTGTAAAGTACTTGGAGATCTATAGATGAAATGCGCTATATTAAAGCTATATATTGTTATTATTGTTAACAGATGCAGCAGCCTTCCCCCTAGCCCCACCATGATCACCAATTGCATTGGTGACTCCAGAACCAGGGCAGTCTTTGGTTCCCCAAGGGGTTCCATCAAGGGCATGAGAAGGGCAGAGTTTGGAATTTACTTACCAGACAGCAAATGTCTGGTGTGCAAACCTTGTTCCACTGAAATCAATGGGAAAACTCCCATCATCTTCGAGGGGGTCTGCGATTCCACCCCAAGCGTTCTGCAAGTGGCTCCCAGGCCCCAGGAACAGCACAACCGGAGTGAGAAGATGGCATAAGGAAAGGAAGTGCCCTTGTGCAGAGGCAGTGGGAGAGCCTGGGGGACATTTAGTGGACTTGTTCTGGCCATCAGTGCAGAGTCTGAGCCCTTAGAATAACACAGCCACCGCAGAACTGACCCCCGTGAAAGCAATCATCCAAATAAAACTGAGCATTTGCTAAATATGAGCTAAAACGAAGCAGAGCGCGGAGTGAAACAGTCAGCACAGTGCAAAACCAACACGTTGTTCTAAACAAAAGAAAGTTTGGCTGGACCTCATCCCTGGGATCTGAGCAGATTACCAGGGGTTATTAGCCATTGCCGGTGACTTCACCAGAAATCTAGACAAAGAAAACCACCAAGAAGCTGCATCAGATACTTCACCCCACATCTGTATGGGAGAGATGCACAAGCCACATCCACAGGGACTGAGAGGAGCTCTGGAGTGTCAGCCACCTCCCTGCAGGACTTAGAGCCACTTCCCTTAATTTCCCTCTGCAACTGAAAATAAAACTTACAACTCTCATAGCAGCACTTTGCAATCAATGAAGTCTTTCACCAGAGGAGCTCAAATAGGCACATGCCATAAAGTTTCATTAAGCCATGCAACGCCCGCTGCCTCCTCCTGCAAGCAAGAGAAGGATTTATTGTCTCCATTTCCCAGAGGAGGGAACTGAGGCACAGCCCAGCTAAGGAGCCTGCCCACAGGTCAGCAGTGAATCAAGGCGGACCCAGGAACAGAAACCAGGAATCCTGATTCCCAGCCCCCTACTCCAAGCAGTAAGCTACAAAATACTCCCTTCTAGACA
Source organism: Chrysemys picta bellii (assembly GCF_011386835.1). Taxonomy (NCBI): domain Eukaryota; kingdom Metazoa; phylum Chordata; order Testudines; family Emydidae; genus Chrysemys; species Chrysemys picta. The sequence goes on along the minus strand of NC_088792.1, from coordinate 162,208,494 downwards.
ACAAAAAAAGCTCCAATTTACCTTCCGAGTGGAAGAGAAAAGCCTTTGGGAGGGGAAGACACCTATTCGGGGGAGGAGAGAGACATTACGCCAGCCAACAGAGTCTGAACCGCTGCATTGGAGAAGCATTTCCATTGGGATCACAGACCCAGTTAACTCAGGCGACGCCTTCCTCTAGCTGGCTTTAGAAGCGGCAGCTGCCTGGTGGATTCTCCCAAGGAAGCCCCCTTCAGAAGCAGGTCTGTGTTGTACCCGGTCACTGAACTGATGGGGTAACTAGCCACCAGGCAGAGAGTGAATGGCATCTAAGTGTCCTGGAGTCTCAAACTTACAAATGCAAGGCCAAGTCCATTCCCCTCCAGGGAGTTCAGCGTTCGGGCTGTTCCCAAGGAAACCCCTCAGAGAACAGGGACTCTCCTGGACTCCCCAGCCCATCCAAGGGGGACAGTCCATGTTACACCCAAATACCATCAAGGGACTAACTCCACCATACTGAAGCCAGGAACCAGCGCTAAACCCCAACCCCACAAAGCCTTTCATTCATGAGCACGAAAGGCCTCCAGCAATGAGAAATGGGTGATCGTGCCGATAGGTGCTACACTGCCCAATGGAAGGAGAGACGGGGCTAACTGCGCTCTCTGTACCCCTGAGTGTGATTTCGTCGTCTGTCTGTGTAATGCACACATGCCTTAAACACACGTGGATTGTACATGCATTCTCACGCATCTGGACATGGCATCTGGGAGCGGAGTCACAGGGCCAGACAGACAGGTGGGCAGCAGAGATCCAGGCCCTGCCTCTGGCATGACAGTCTGCCTCTCTCTCCGCTCCAGAGATGCATCCCAGCTGGGCTTGGAGGGAGTGGTACCACCCTCTGTATGCAGTCTCAGCGGGAGGAGAGCGAGCAGAGCCTCTCGCCTCAAGGGCCTCCAGGCCAAAAAACCCTCCACGGGACTGCGCGGCCGGGGATTCCATTGCATTGACACAATGGGAATCTCTCCCCACAAAGCCACTCGGTCTGCCAGAGGCAGCTGTGGATTCGGAATTCGTCCTGGCAGCAAAGCATTCATGTGCTTTCTAACAGATAGATTTTAAGGCCAGAAAGGAACGCTGTGATCATCGGGTCTGAGCTGCTGCATAACACAGGCCAGAGAATGCCACCCCGTCACTCCTGCAAATCGTCAGCTTCACTGCACAGATGGGGACCTGAGGCCCAAGAGATGTTGAGTGGGATGCCTACGCGCAGATCTTTAGGCCCAGGAGAAGACAGATGGGCAGATCTTTTGGTGGGTCTGCTGGGCTCCTAACTCATTGGGGCACTTTTTGAAAATTCCACCCAAACAAGGAGTCTGTGGCAGATCTGGGAACTGAACCCTAATCTACTGAGTCCTGCCCAGGGCCTTCACCCCAGGACCATCCTTTGTCTCATTACCCCAACCCTGCCCAGCTCCCCCAGCCCCCAAAGAAGTCACTGCCTCCATCCCAGTGTGGTGGAAATGCCGGAGCTGAAAACCCAGCATCCACCCTTAAAGGGACTCACTCTCCTACTCTTACTTAGGATGGGTCACTTTGCCTCTATCCCTGCCCCCAAGCAAAAAGCCTCCTGCTGCCAGTTACCCCCGAGAGCTCAGGCCTGGATCACTAAGGCAGAAAGGGGTCAGGGCACCAAGTGTTGGGGGAAGCCCAGCCTGACCCCTCCTGCACTGCCCCCTTCTCACTGGCCTGTCCCTACCAGGAGAAGGGAGATGCGAGCCCTGGCACAGAACCAGCTGCTGCATCCACCAGGCAGTTACCAGTTAGGACAGCAGGGACCTGGGCGCACTGAGTCAGCACTCTCCTGACGTGCAGAACGAGGCTGCTGTGGGATGCGCTGTCCCCTGGGCCGTGCTTCCCTTGGCAGGTCTGGAGGGGCCGGGTGGGAGGGAAGGGTCCCAGGCCAGCCCCCTATGCACAGAATTGGGTGCTGATGAAAAATGAAACCACACTTTGTATGCAGGGCTGCAGGGCCTCATTTGACTGGGCTCCTGCCATCTCTTTCCCAGACCCTTTCCTGCTATTGACTCTTTGTCTTGTTTATTTACTTAGGACTCCCCCTCTCCCCCCACGGTTTGGCTCCATACCGAAGCAGGGAACAGGAGAGAGGAAGGGTGTTAGGGGAAGCTATGCACGGGCTGGGACCAGCCTCAACTGCTTCCAAAGCCTCCTTGTCCCCTCTCCGCGGTGGGGACAAGCAATGGATAACCACCCAATAACTGTGGCACTAAGTGCAGGCTCCAGAGCAAGTTGAGGAGGGACGGGGGCATTGGCAGGGGAGACTTCAGAGACGGAAACATCCAGGAAGCTTCAGCAAGGGAAGCGACTTCCCCCCTCCCCGTTCCCCCTCCCGCATTCCCCACCCAGGCTGTGCAGCCTGGTCCCAGAGTCCCTCTCCTCCCAGCTGGCTGCATCTGCTCCTCACATACACACACGCTTGGCAGACCATGAAAGCTGGACAATCCTCCTCCAGGGCAGGGACTCTGCTTTGGCTCGGGATGTCACGGGGACCCTCAAAGCAGGGAGTGCAGGAAGCCACCCAACCAAACTTTAACTCACGAGATTCCAACTTACAAGGCCTTTTGCTAAACACGTTCACACTTTAATCTCCTGTGCAGGGGGAGTGGAAAGGACCAGGCCTCTCTGCTCAGAAGGGACAAGGGAACGAAAATATTAAGGCTTTGGAGTCTGCAGACAGAGCAGCATCACAAGGGAGGCACCACAGCTCCAGCTGCCCAGGCACTGGACACCTGAAAAGCCAAGCCACCCTCTATCATGAGAGACAGCATGGTCCAGTGGGCAGGGGACTGGGCCGGGAGTCTCAGTCCCCAGCTCAGCCACTCATCTACTGTGAGCACGGCATGGCCCCTCTGTGCCTCAGTTTCCCCTCCCACCTTGTGTTGGTCTTGTCCATTCAGACTGTAAACTCTTCAGGGCAGGAATTGTGTGTCTGTTCAGCACTCAGCATAAGGAGCCCAGATCTCAGCAGGGCCTCTTGGCATTAATACAATGTGAATAATATCTAACAACACCACCATAAGCATGACAAAATTTAGCATTTAACACAGTAGGCGGGTGGGATGGCTTCTCCTTCCCCGCTCTCGCCACCCCACCCTGGGAACACACTGCAGCCACACTATACGCTTTAATTGGCTAATTGAGCGAGGGCTGGAAAAGTCTCTTTGGACAATGCGGGGATTAGGAATTAAAGCATTGAGTCAAATGGAAATAACTGGCAGCAGCCCAGTGGCAGGGGGGCTCAGGGCACTGGGCAGACAACACTGTCCACGCAGAGTCACACCCAGGAGCACTTGACACAGATGTAGCGTCTGTCAGGGATTCCTCCGAGCCCAGAGAGCTGCGGCTTTTGTACAACACTCGACGCCCCCTAATGTGGAGCGTGTTTGGGGTTGTGTCAAAAACCTGTCGCACAGAGTCTCCGAGAGGTTCCAGCGGTTTGAAGTTAATAGGACTTAATTGCTGGGTGCCGAGTCCTGCTGCAGCACCGTCGAGTCACTGCTGAGCGTCAACACGGGGGATTTTTTTAAATCACGAAAGAGGAGCCAAAAGCAAAGAGGCCAGGTTGTTTTCTCAAGCCCGCTGGAATCCACTTGGATAAACAACGGCTCCAGAAACAGAGCGGCTAAAACAACAACCGTCCTACGGACTCCACCAAAAAAGGAGGTGGCGAGATGCTAGCCCCCCTCGGTCAGAGCGCGGTCGGCAGGATGGAGACGTGCAGCAGAAAGGCAAATACCATCCGATGGGAGCGCAGTAATAGAGGGGGGAGGATTTATGCTTTGCTTTCTAAGTGCATTAATTTAAAGCACATGGCTCGAGAGCTGATGCGTTACGGGCCACTCCTAGGGGGGAGGGGAGAACTTATCCGTTTGCACTGGATGGTCTAAATGCGGGTTTCACATGGGTGAAAGGTGCTAGGTTACAAGCCTCAGGAAGCAGCAGGGATATCCCCCAGCACACTGACTCCTCTAGGCTACCCCCGACCGGGACGGATGAGCTCTGCTGGTGGGCCAAAAGGGAGCCCTGTCTCCAGGGCAAATTCCTTCCTGAGCCTCTCTCTGCAGAAACGGGCACACGCTGCCAACTGCAGGTTGGTCATTATGTTCTGAAACGGTGGAAAGCCATTACCTCCATCTCAGAAGCCACAGGTCACTAGGGTTTAGCAAAAAGAACAGGAGTACTTGTGGCACCTTAGAGACTAACTAATTTATTAGAGCATAAGCTTTCATGGGCTACAGCTCACTTCTTCAGATGCATAGAGTAGAACACACAGACAGAAGATATTTATACATACAGAGAACATGAAAAGGTGGAAGTACGCATACCAATTGTAAGAAGCCAATCAATTGAGATGAGCTATCAGTAGCAGCAGAAGAAAAAACTTTGAAGTGATAATCGAGATGACTAGGGACCCAATGCCAAAAAACCTCCGCACCCCACTCTGGATCCCCTGGTGCCACTACAGCTAAGGGCTAAAATCCCATTGGCCTCATCATGAACAGCGGCAGACAAATAAATCCAGGCTGCCGCCCAGCCACGGCATAACCAAGTGGCACCCCCTGACCTCACCTCCCAGCCAGCTCCCCCCTTTGTTTTCACAGGCTCAGGGGCTCTTCCCTTCGCTGCGACATGCCCAGGGCGTTGTCTTGAGGCTCACGTCAAAGCAGGCTATTTTGGAGGCCTGAAAATTATTGTTCCAACACTTGCTTTTGTTAGAACAGGAAAAATAAAATCCCAGAGAGAGTGTGAAATGGCCAGTACGGCGCAGGCAGTAAGACCTCCCCGACACATCAGATACCTGGGGGGAGGGGAGGGCTCCCTGCGCCAGCAGAGAATTGGCATGCTGCTGTGAGGTTCCCAGTATTGCCAAAACAATCAGGAGATTGGCTGAAAAACCAGGAGATTTTTTTAAAACAATACAGATTGGGGGTTTATTTGCCTTCAGGATTCACCTTTTCCAGCTTTTTGCCACAACCAAGAAAGTCAGAAAGTTACTTTAAAAAAAAAAGAGAGAGAGAGAGAGAGAGAAAGAAAAGAAAGTTGAGATTCTCACGTAATCACCTGACTCCAGGGGATGGGGCTTTAAGAAAAGCAATCAAATATCTCAAAACTTGCGATCAAACAAGGACAGCAGGCAGCACTGGGTATCCAACCATGCTCAGAGCTCCGACAGAGGTCGTCCCGCTGGGAGGCTGCATGGCTCCATACTCGTGTGTGTCACTTTATGAACCATGCCAGGAAGCAGAGAGTGGAGCAGAGCATCCTGAGTCAGGACTCCTGGGTTCTTCTCCCGCAACAGACTTGCTGCGTGATCATGGGGAGATCACCTTACCGCTAGTGCTCAGTCCCCCTGCTCACAGTAAAGCCCTTGGACAGCCTGAGATGATGCTAAGGGCACAGTATTATGTGTTTCAGTCCCCTATGCTCTGACATTTGTCTGCCCTCCTAGACCCTGCCTGCATTATAAACAGAGCCATGGCTGAACACTGTCTTGTTCTCGCCTGTGCGGAAAACACAACCTCCGAGACGCCCATTGCCGCCCAACCAGTAACCAGCAGCTAAGAGGGGCCAAGGTGTTTTCCCGCCCCTGCAGCACTTGCCTACATCTTGTGCCTCCCGTTAAGGGAAAGGTGATCCAGATGTGCCCAATTTGGGGGAGGAAGGTGAACAGGTTTGATGTGGCAGGCAGGTTTACACCAGGCTCAGGCCTGGACGGCTCATTTGGACAGCTGCTCGTTCCTCAGGCGAAAGCAGTAACGTGTGGCACTGGGGCAGCTCCTAGAGCAAGAGGGTGGGGAAGGAGGAACCTAGACGGTCTCATCAACAGACCCTATAAAAACAGGATCAGTGGCCATGTCATTCATGCCCCCAGAAGGAGGAAGAATTGAAATGAAGGTGAGGAACAAGAACAAAACAAAGGAGAAGAGTAGGGGAGCAGGGGTGCAAATGGCCTAGAGCTTTCACCATGCCGACGGCTCTCAGGCCCCATGGCTCCCCCGAGCCGTCCCTCTCACACGCTGCTTTGCAGAGCACTCCCTGCAGAAAGCTCCGCACTGACACATGCCGACGCCTGGATCAGGCACACAACCCTCGGCAAACTCCCCAGTGCTGGGGAAGGACAAGTGGATGCTAATTCTTATTGCACAACAGGTTCTGTGCTTGGACCATGGGCCTCGTTCTCTGTCTTGCCTCCCACCCAGCCCCTATGGCCCATGCCGTGCTGCTCTCAGATTCCCTTCCCTGCTCCATCGCTGATTGGGACCAGCCAGCAAGCAGGCAGCCACCCCACCTGCCGCTGATTCTAAGACAACAGTCCTTGGTTTTGAGCACTGTGTTCAGAGGGGAGTGAAAAAACACTCACGTCTGCCTGTGTCAGGCCTTTGATGGCCTCGGGCACGCTTTCCTGTTTAACTGCCCACCTGTTTCAAAAAGCAAACCGCCTCCTGGTTCAGAGAGGAATAAAACCGTGTGCAGGAAAGTCCCAAGTGTGCGTAGGACTGAGGGATGCTTGCAGAGACATGCGGAGAGGGAGGAGATCTCTCTAGGAACGGACGGCGGCTAAGTGCTGTCTGAGCAGTTTGGCCTGGCTCGCGCTCCACCCCATCACTGACCTGTCCTGGGCACCTGAGGCTTGCCAGGCCTGGTTGGCAGCAACAGGTGTCCGGAGCGACCTATGGAGCCCCCTTGCTTGGCCTTAATGTCACTTTAATTTACTGCCTTTGCCACACAAACCTGGAGCACAAAGCGCCAGCTGCCAGCTCACATTTCAGGAGCCGGGACGGAGCCACAGCAGTTCTTGGGAGAGAGGGAGAAGAGCACCATGGCAAAGCCAGCTGCCCTCTGCAGCTGTCCCCGGAAGCTCCTAACAGGACGGAACCGAGGCAGGGCCAGGGTGGCTTAGGAATGGCCCTGGTGCAGCCGTTGCCAGAGGGATGAGGTCGTTAGTAAATTATGTGGGACACAGCAGTAAAATAAGGAACAGCCAATATTTTCAGCCAAAGTGGATCAAAGAAGAACTCACAGTGATGGGCAAGAAATCCACTAGCTACACGAGCCCTGAACTCAAGAGGTGCTAGAGGTCTATCGGGGTGCCGCTCGGTCTCTTACAGTGGGCTGCAGCAAGGCTTGTTATCAACCACGTGCTCCACAGCGCATCACCTTATGACCAAACGCCCCATGAAATGAACCTGCCGCTGCTTCCCCTTGGGAGGCTGATCCCCAGCCTGACACATCAACCCTTCCTCCCATCTCTACCAAGCTCCTGCATCCGAGATGCTCTTGCCCTAACCAGCCTGCATCCCACTTTGGGGCGAGCCACGCACAGGGACTGACAGCAAACGCAACATGACCCGCGCAGGGCGTAGCTCCATGAGCGAGGGAAGCAGCAGAGGCATTCGCTCAGTCGGATGGACAATGAACAAATGGACACAAAATGCTGCTGGAATGGGGCAAGCCAGCTCCCCTTTTCAATCCAACCCAGGGATTACGCACTAGATTACAGCTAAAGGGATTTCATTGACGGCTACAGAACAAATGATTCAGCCCTTTCCAGCAGCTGCTCCAGCACAAGTGCAGTGCCTGTGCATTAGGGGAGCAGGAATCCCCTTGCCACGCTCTGCAGCAGCCCTGTGCATTGCTGCAACAAGACCCAAGGTGGAAGAGCAGGTCGGAGCCCGATGGCTGAGCCTGCCCCGAGCTGAGCCACTAGGAATTGCACTGGCTGCTGCCGGGAACCTAAGATGTAAACAAGCAAAGGCACTTGGGGAGTCACCTTGGGAATATCAATATAATCCTCCCTGCACTGAAGGAAACAAGCTTCATTAGCTGCTTGTCCTCTCCCACTTCTCCGGAGCCGTGTGTGAACACCAACTGGCACTGCGCTGGAGGAGAAATGCCCTTCACATCAGCACCCAGGAGAGCCTACTGCTGGTGAGAAGAGGAGCTCCCCTGGACCCCGCCACAACTGGTTGAGCTGGACGTAGAGGTTCTCCCGCTCCAGGCCTCACACTGGCCCTTTGTCCGGGGTGAGCAGCATGCCGGGAGACTGGCCTTCCAGCAGAGAGAGCACAGGCAGGCCCTCCTCCTCGCCTGGACCACGCCCCAAGGGGCAGCTGATGATTTGCTGCCCCAGCCTCCTCCCAGTGTTCATATCACAGAAGCCAAATACCTGGCACCTTGGCTCACCAGAGCTGGAACGGATCAGTCAGCTGAGAGTCTCTGGGGGAGGTGGCCAGGTTGATGTACTGTGCAGAGAGAGGGGGGCTGTCCTGCCCCCTCTAACACACTAACTGAGGCCTGTGCAGTGGTTTGGTTTCTGACACCGCTCATTTTCAGCCCCTGTTCAGGTGCCAGCACCCACTGATGGACCCAGCAGCAGCAAAAGCCCCTGTAGCCAGGGCCGGCTCCAGGGTTTTGGCCGCCCCAAGTAGCCAAACAAACAAACAAAAAAAAGCCCCAATCGCGATCTGCGGCGGCAATTCGGCGGGAGGTCCTTCGCTCCGAGCAGCAGTGAGGGACCGTCCACCGAATTACCACCAAAGAGCTGGACGTGCCGCCTCTCTCCGGAGTGGCCGCCCCAAGCACCTGCTTGGTAAACTGGTGCCTGGAGCCGGCCCTGCCAGTAGCTCAACCTGGTCCTTTCTGGTGTTGTGGCATTATGATATTTTCAGTCTTATTATCTATCCCTTTCCTAGTGGTTTTTAATGTAAATTTAGCTTTTCTGACTGCTGCTGCTGCGCATTGAGTGGATGTTTTCAGAGAACTATCTGGGTTGACCCCAAAATCTCTTGTGAGTGATAACAGCTAATTTAGACCCCAACATTTTGTACATATAGTTGGGATTACGTTTGCCAATGTGCATTACTTTGCATTTATCAACATTGAATTTCCTCTGCCATTTTGTTGCCCAGTCACCCAGTTTTGTGAGATCCCTTTGGAACTCTTCGCAGTCAGCTGTGGACTTAATTATCTTCAGTAATTTTGTATTGTCTGCAAACTTTGCCTACTCAGTGTTCACCCCTTTTTCCAGATCACTTATGAATATGTTGAACAGCACAAGTCCCAGTACAGATCCCTGGGGGATCCCACTATTTACCTCTCTCTACTGTGAAAACTGATAATTATTCCTACCCTTTGTTCCCTGTCTTTTAACCAGTTCCTGATCCATTAGAGGTCCTTCCCTTTTATCCTATCACTGCTTACTTTGCTTAAGAGCCTTTGGTGAGGACCTTGTCAAAGGCCTTCCGAAAGTCCAAGTACACTATGCACACTGGGTCACCCTTGGCCACATGTTATTTGACCCACTCAAAGAAGTCTAATAGATTGGTGAGGCATGATTTCCCTTTATAAGAGGCACGTTGACTCTTCCCCAAAATATTGTGTACATCTATGTGTCTAATAATTCTGTTATTTACTATAGTTTCAACCAATTTTCCCAGTACTGAAACAGCCTGTAATTGCCAGGATCACCTCTGGAGCACATTTAAAAATTGTCATTACATTAGCTATCTGCCAGTCATCTGGTACAGAGGTGGTTCAGCTATATTCACCTCTTGGACGGATCCTGTGTGTCACTTTGGATTAAATCAAGAATTCTCTCTCCCCTTGTGGGTTCCAGGACTAGCTGCTGCAAGAAGCAGTCATTAATGGTGTCTAGAAATTTTATCTCTGCATCCTGTCCTGAAGTTACATGTTCCCAGTCAACACAGAGATAGCTGAAATCTCCCATTATTGTTGAGTTTTCTGTTTTTGTAGCCTCTCTGATCTCCCTGAGAATTTCACAATCACAGTTACCATCCTGGTCAGGTGATCAATAGTATATTCCTACGGCTACACTCTTATTGTTCAGGCATGGAATTTCTGTCTGTAGAAATTCGATGGTACTGTGTGAGTCATTTAAGATTTTTATTGTATTTGACTCTATGCTTTCTTTCCCATATAGTGCGACTTACTCTGTCATTCCCGTATATTTTGTACCCTGGTATTATCGTGTCCCATTGATATTCATCGTTCCACCAACTGTCTGCTATATCTATAGCCTCATTTAATACCAGGCACTCAAGGTCACCCATGTTAGTATTTAGACTTCTAGCATTCGTACATAAGCACTTATGATATTTGTCAATATTTAGTTGTTTACCTTCATGTGATGCAATTGAATAGAACTCTTTTTCATCTAACTTCTTTCTCTTTAGTTCCTATCTGTACTTTATCAACGTCCATCCTCCCCTCTTTACTAGGATACGGAGTATCCCTGTTAATAAATCCTCCCCTAAGGGATGTCTCTGTCTGAACCCCATGCTCCTCTGCACCTCTCTGCTTTTCCCCAGCCCTCAGCAGTGGAGGAGGAACTTGAACCCACATCTCCCAAGTGCTAGGCTAACGTCCTAAGCACTGGACCATCCTTCTTCAGATTCTCTAGTGACAGACCACTGTACGGTCTGTAATCATACTATGGGTCTCTCTGCGTCTCAGCCTGTCTCCGGTTCATTGACTCCTCACCGCGCTGGCAAGCCTGCCAACCAGAGGGCAGTTAGTGCTAGCTGTGGTGGCATTTTTGCTCATCCTCTGGGAGACGAGATGAGACCCACCGAAGTGGTTTCACACAGGCACAAAGGAGCCATCGGGCGGGAACAGCTTGCAGTCACTACCAGCTTGGGCCAGACTCAAACCAGAAAAACTAGGCAGGGAAATGATTCTCTGGGCACTTCTGTGCAGGGGAACTCTGTGCGGCACTAGCATGAGCCTAACAGCTTGCACTCAAACACATTGGCGAGCGGTTACGTGTCCCGGAGATCAGAGCCGCTCAGCAACTCCATCTCGAGCAGAAGGTCTCTGCTATACAGGGGACGACATGATGACTGTGAGAGGACCCACTGAGGTTCATCTCAGAGAGGGGTCACGGTAGTTGCTGGCCAAGGCATTTCCTAACAAAATGGAAGCTTGTTCAAATACACGTACAGTACCCCTCCTCCAAAGACCAGCCTTCCTCACACCCACCTCAAAGGGGCCTAATAACTTTGGCCTGCTCCACAGACGTGTCCTCTTTACACCTTGGGCAGGCACTGGAGGTAGAGGCGGAAGCCGGCAGAATGAGCCCTCACGTCCACACGTGCTCTATCGTGCAATCTTCTTAGTTCCAGTTCCCTAGCCTGGCCATGATTAAATCAACGTGCGAGCCGCCAGAGTCTCTCTGCCTTTGGGAGACGATTTTTTCAAAGAGAAGAAGGGGAGAGAAGGTGGAAAAAAGCTGCCACAACTGCAGCCCAATAAATAACAAATAAGAGGCTGAAAAGGGTTTCAGAAAGAAACCATCTGCGAGGCCCAGGATAAACAGGACTCAGCGAGGGTAGTTCAAGTAGAACTGGAAATTGGTCATAAGTCGAAACCCTATATTCCCCCAGACAATATGCAATTTTGGTGCAATCAAGTTGTGCGCAGAAATGAGGCCTGCTCTAGAATTCCACATCTGGAAGAGGTTTGGACTCCTGCGTGTGTAACAGCAGGGTTGGCTGTGGCCTAACATGGCTATCTGTGTCTTGTTAAGAATACAGTACTTTTTCCATTAGGCTATTAGCACAGAGGTCATTCCGAGGGGGTGGGAATTAAAACCTTATTAATACAGGTCTGAAAGGGCCCCGTCACCTCACAGTGCCTTTGGACGAACATCAGAAGTGGCATGAGAGGCAGAACTGCGTTCTTTCTTCACCCACATCCCCCAGATGGGGCGATGCGAGGCCAGACTAAGCAGAACCCCACGTAAGGGTGTGCTGGACTTTATACCAGAGCAGCGGCATTCACGCCATAAACTACAGTTGCAAAAGAGGTACCATTAGAAGCCCAGTTTTTGATACACAAATATCAATCAAGTCTGGTTGCTCATGCCTGTGGCTGAGGTAGAAGGTTGAGGGCTCCTGGATGATCTCACTCACAAAACCCTCAAAGAGTCTGCTCATGCATCCGTACCAGAAAGGGCAGGGAGGAGAGAGAGAAACTCTGCTTCACTGGGCTCACCTGCTTGGAATCTAATGCACAGGAGTCAAATTGTGAAATCAGATTTTTATTTCCAAAGTTATCGACATTTGCAATAGTAACGTGGGCATGGACCATCCTGAGCAGACAAGCGGTTTCCCTAGAGAAGTTCTGGGAAACCCACCACTTGGGCCATTTCAAATAAGTGACCCATGCAGGAAGAATGCATTTTAGGGAACCCTCCAGCCCTGTCCCTAAGGAAAGGAAAACAGTCTGGCAAGCTTAGGGTGTTTCTTCCATTACTAATCCACATGGCTGCAGCTTGGATAATGGCTCTTTGTGCCAACCAGAGTAGCTGTAAAAACCCCAAAACAAGCCACAGACCAGCTCACATGGCACATATAAACATGTATGTGTGCACCAATACATGCATGTATGCAAGGGCAGGTGAGAGACATACATAAACAAGTGCAAACTGGAAGCCTTTGTTCAGGCTGCACTAGGATATTAGCGGCCTAATACCCCTTCCCCCTTTGCACACTTCCCCCAGCATGTGAGCGTGCCTGCCCTTGGGTCGTGGGCGCTGGAGAAGAGCATTAGCAGAGGCAGGTTTCTAATGGCTGCACGCTGAAGAAATTGCTTTTTGTGCAATAACAAAGCACAAAAGCTCTAACCAGAGCCAACAACATCCCATACCTGCAGCTGTTCCATTTCCTTAGAAATTGACTCCAGGTGACAGCGTTGCTTTGGCAAGAGGACGGAGCCAAGCCATGCAGAATGTCGTGCTAAGACAGCTGTGGCTATTTAAAACTTGACCCTGCAAGATACTGAGCAACGTCGACTTCCACAGCCTTCAATGGGACTGGAGGGTGCTGGGCACCTTGCAGGCTCAAGTCCTTAGCCATGCGGCTCCCCTGGAGTTGCAATGGTCTGCGTGGAGCCTCCTGGGCACAACGTGAGGACTTCAATCAAATGGCAGAGCAGACAATCCCCAGCACTCAGCATCCCCGGTTCATCAGGCCTCTTCCTTTGCCAGAGACACTCCACCACATGGAGTTAATTTCTGTAGTTAAACATCTGCTGCCATTTCACTGCTTCTATCTATCTGCGTAGCACCGATCCCCATGGGGGGGGGAGGCTGGATGAAGAGAAAACGAGCTGTACTTTCTCTAAACAGAAGGCTTTCCATGAGCATCAGCCATGCATTATAGACACGGCAGGAAAACACAAAACATGGATTCATCCACATCACTCATGCCACTATGGAAAGAGGCTGCCTAGGCTGGGGTTTAATCCATGGAGGTCAACCCTCCAACACCTGATGGAAGGCTTTAGAGGTGGCTCTGCCTCTGTGCCTGGTTCTCTCTAACCCTGGTTTCTATTACTGGACACATTCACATGGAACCAGGATTTTGGATGCACTGGCTCTTATCCGCCACTGCTGCTTATTCCCCCCTGGCTGCGGCGGGGAGAGCTGTGATACCAGCGAGGAGTCTCACTTGAGGAGTGAATAAGCAGCCGCGACTGCTGAGACTCTGAAGCCACAAAGATCTTGGCTCCGTCAAACACCCCTAGCGGTTAAAAAGAAAAAAAGAGGGAGAAACTCAAAACACAAACCATCGGGGCTCTTACAACATCACAGGCCGTGTTCTGCCTGCGGGTCATGCACAGGCATGGGTGCTCCCCACTCTGGCTGCAGCTCAAACACGCTGGTCTCCCCCAACGTCCGCAGGCAGGCAGAACGGCAGAGGAGCGATGCATGGTGGGGCAGGGAGCGTGCTCCATGTGTTTTAGCACGTACCACCCTGGCCAGGGCCCATGCACCCCTGTGCCATACTGGTTACATCACTTTCTGGCAGGAATAACTTGCTTGGGCACAGAAGCTAGCCAGAATTAGGGCTGGTCGTTCAGGCCTAACGTGTCCCTGTATTCTGGCCAGACCTGAAGACGACCAGAATTAGGGTCCTACTTTTAAGTGCCAAGTGTTATTGTTATTGTTCTAAACAAAATGTACCCAAACATTTCCCACGAAGAATCAGCTGCTCTACAACTTTATCTAAAGCGTCTCTCCTGGGGAGTTACTCAGGAGCTTTGCCCACAGATCTTCCACTGTCAGATCCTTCAGAATGGGTCTGAAGTGCAACAATTTTTTCAGCAGTGCCACTCATTGAGAAATAGACATTAGTCACGTTGCTTAATGCAGCACTGGAAGGCGTTCAGATAGAACAGCGATGAGAGCGGCGTGAGTACCTACAGAGAATGGAACGGATGCCCTGTGACTCTCCAGGGCCAACTGCCGCTTTCCTACTTTAAATCCAACGGAAGACCAAGCCACTACGCCCTCGTAATCTAAACGGGCCGCTCATCAACTAGAAGCCTCTGGTTTTGATTTTTCCATCTGGAAAAGGTTTAGAATAAATCACGTTTAGTGTTGGACACTAAAGTCTGGGGTCACTGAATATTTGTAGCTTTCTGCCTGTGTTTGTCAGTTTCATGTCAGGTTTGAGTGGTGCCCCTTAATGTTCATTGTATGGTCCATCAGGCTTTGCTACTTTGCATTGCGTATTGTCCTATATGACCCTATCAGCAAATAAGCTTCTCCCTCCAAGAGCCAAATTACTGAAAATTAGTAATACCTAGCAATGTTAACTCAGTGAAAGACAGACTTCAAAATGCCCTTTCTGCTTTCACCATCCCCGCCACTCAGTGCAGTTTGGTTCTTTCCTCCTATACAGCATTGCAGCAGCAGCTAATAAAGTCCTTTAGCCACACATCCAAGTCCCAGTTCAGCAAAGCATCAAAGCATGTGCTTGTGTGTTTTGCTGAATAAGGCTGGACTACTGAATCAGGGCCCCAGTGCACATTTGGAAGAGGCAGGGATGTAAACTGAATAAGTATAAAAATAAAAAACAGTTTTCTCTGGGAAGTGAGAAAAGTGATCAGTTGTCTTAACAGAATTTCTGAGTTATGTATGGTGATAATTAAAGGAGAGAGTGGATTACATATGGCAGGTATCACTGTTAATTATGAAAATCACGGGTTTTATTGTTTTGGGACTATTTACAGTGGCATTATCGTAGTTACATCTTTAGTGTTGTCTTTGTGGGAAGATTTTCACATTGCCAAAATAGGTTATTCTATGTGTACACACGCGCAGGCACACCCACTGGCCAAGATTTCCAAAAAGGACTAGAGAATCTGGATGCTTCATTTTTCAGGGACCCAGCTTGAGATCTCTGAAAGGGACCTGGTTTTCAGAAAGCCCTGAACCCCCACACTCTGAGAATCAGACCCTTTTAAAGCGATACAAGCTGGGCACATGAAATCACTACTTGCTTTTGAAAATCTCAGCCAAGATGTCAAGTATGCTAGCGCACAGGCCAAAACATGGCCGGGGGGATAAAATGCACTTTGTCAACAGAACCCCAAATGGGTCAGGTGCCAGAGCGCAGTAGGCTTGCTTGCTAGAGTAACCCCATCCTTTCTGAACTCAAATGATCCGCACAGCCACTGCAGGCACATGTCAAGGCTTTAAAAACAACATCCCTTCTTTTGTAATTAAAAAACAACCAAACTGATAAGCACACCACCATAAATACTAGCAGCCTTAACAAAAATGTGTGCAAGTGTAAATCCAAACCAGAGTTAAACACAGAACAAGAACACGCTTGGCTTTTTAAAAATGGCTCCACTGCCTATGTGCTGGAGCTCAGAAAACAGGCCCCAGTCCTACAGACACTTACGCAAGTGCTTGACTTTATGCACTGCAAATAGTCCCGTTTACTTCAATAGGACAATTCACAAAGCATAAAATGAAGCACACACCTAAGTCTTTGCAGGATCAGGGACTCAATGCATATGCTTAACATCACACCCGGTGAGCAGTCCCAGTGAACCCTGCTTACTGCCTGTATGGCTAAGCAAGTGCAAAAGCCTTTGCAGGATCGGGCTCTAGATGAGCGTAAAGTATTATTAACATTGTCTCAAATGACAAAGTGGGGTTCCGAGGACTTTTAAGACAAGTTTCAACTGTGAGACCTCTTCTGTGCATACAAGCCACTGAAAATCAAGTGTTAGGCTGAAAAGACAGATGGAACTTTTAAAACTTTCCCTACTTTACATTGCCAGATCAAACTGAGGGGAGGGGAGCTATTTTAAGAAACCTGCGCTTTATTATTTCCAGTGGAAACAGTTGTTTTCAAACAAAAGCTCTCTGTGTAAAGCCCCAGATGTTGCCAAAGGAAAAGGTGGAAATGAAACCGACTATAAACCAAAGGGAAACTGATTTCACTGATTTTCAGGCCAGGCCTGCACTAGGAACTTTTGCCAATAAAGCCGAGTAGGAAACAGGACCCATCCTGATTCAAGGCTCACTGAAATCAATGGGCCTCTTTCCACTAGCTTCAGTGGACTCTGGATCAGGCCCACAAAGAGAATTTTTTTACAGTCGTGACCTTGCCTATCTAGCCACTTCCATTTTTCCAGTCTTCTTAAAGACTCTGACCTGATACGAACAGGGCTGAGAATGGACAGACCTTATTCTGGTGAGTGGTGCTAACGAAGTCAGTGGAACTATTGGCCTGAGCACAGGCTGCAAGACTGGGCCCCACGAGCGCACCAAGAGTGGCACACTTGGAAGTCACCAAGACCAAGACGCAGTTGGAGCCTGAGTTGCTGCCCGTGGGTTTTCTTCCTGCCTGATGCCTTCTTCCATGTCACAGATGTTCTAGGAACAGCCCCCCACGCCCCGGCTATGCTTAGGCATATTTCCCACTGGTGCACACTCCGCCAATGGGCGCACTCAGACCCCATGGTGGCTAGAACGCTGACAGCACCTTGCCCTCACCAGCTCCCACTGTCACCCCCTGGGCACAGCTGCGACGATGGGAGAGCCTAGGAAATCACGTCTACTACTGTACAGACAAGGTCTGTGTGTGCAAGGCTCCCATGCACAGCCTCCTCGATTCACCTCACCTCCAGCGCAAGTGGGCCCTGGTCCCGCAACCGAAGTCATCATCATCCCAATCACGTGCCTGAATTCTCAGCCCCCCCTCCTCCCTCGCTGTCCCCCCCAGGCAGGGGCCTGGCCCGGTCATTATGTGGTTTGGAAGCGGCGCCTGCTTACAGCCCTCAACAAACAAACAACACTTCCCACCGTCCCCTCTGGCCAGGGAGCACTGGGCCCTGGATTCCAACAGCCCATGGAGTTTGCACACAGGGAAAGCGTCTGGCCTAAGGGAAGCGAAGTGACTGGAGGAAAAAAGGGAGCTGTATGTGAGAGTGGTGGGGGGGGAAAGCGAAGGGGCTGGCAGAAGGAGAACTTTGGCGTTGTTAGGAGCAGTCACTGGGAGGCACTGGGTGAGGTGTTGGGGGAATGCAGAGAGAGGCACGGGGTAGGCAGGGAAGTCATTCTGGGTGTGTATAGGCAGGTAGGGGGAATCAGGATAGGTGCTGGGGGCAGGCAGGAGAGATCAGTGGTTGTTAGGGCAGTAGTTCTCAAACTTTTGTACTGGGACCCCTTTCACATAGAAAACCTCTGAGTGCGACCCCCCCTTATAAATTCAAAACACTTTTTAATATATTTAACACCATTATAAATGCTGGATGCAAAGCGGGGTTTAAGGTGGAGGCTGAAAACTCACGACCCCTCATGTAATAACCTCATGACCCCCTGAGGGGTCCTGACCCCCAGTTTGAGAACCCCTGTGTTAGGGGGATGGTGGGTGCTGGGGGGCAGGTAGAGAGGGGCACACTGGATGTGGGGTTGGCAGGGGGAGTCCTTCTGGATGCATAGGTATGGGGGGGGATCATGCTGGGGGCAGGCAGGGGGAGTCCACAGCTCTTAGGGATACGGACGGTGCGTGCTGGAGGGACCAGATGGGTGCTGGGGGGACCAGATGGAGGGCAGTGGGTGCTGGACCAGGCAGCGGGAACCAGGGGCTGTTAGGGGGACGGACGGTGGGTACTGGACCAGACACTGGGAACCAGGTGCTGTTGGGTGCCGTGAGGGGGTCCCGGCAGCCGGGACTCGGCGCTGTCGCCGCCCGCCCGCAGCGCTCCCGCGCTCGCTACTCACAGGGTGACCGTGGTGTTGGGCAGCAGGCGGGGGTCGGGCGGCTCCGGCAGCTCCTGGTCGCTGCAGATCACCTTCCTGCGGGCCGCGCCGGGCAGGCCCGGCCCCTTGGGCCGTTCCCCCACGCACTTGCAGCTGGGGATCTGCGCGGGGCAGCTGCGGGCGCCCCCCGCGCACAGCCAGGCGGCCAGGCAGAGCAGCCCGGCCGCGCAGCGCATCCTGCGGGGCGGCCCCGAGCCCATCAGCCCATCCTCGCCGGGCGCCCCCGAGCCACAAGACGCCGCCCCCGGCCGGGGTTCCGCTGGAGGAAGGGCCCTGGGCGCACAGGGGTGCGGGCCCCCTAGAGCCAGGTCCCGGGCGCAGCCATGTGCAGTGTCCCGGCTCCTTCCCAGGGGTGCTCCGCCCTCACGCCCCCCCGGAGCCGCCCCGGCGCCTGGCTGCCCCCTGCGACTGCCCGGTGCCCTGCGCAGCCCGCGGCATGGTTGGGGGGTCTCTGGCTCCGCGGCTGCCGGCGGGGAAGTGTCCGGCTGTTGCGCTCGGGATGGGACCTAGCGGTTTCTGCGGCTGCCGCTCGGGTCCCTCCCCTGCTCCGCCAGGCCCGGCTGCGGGGCCCTAGCGCCTCCCTGCTTCGGGCGCGCCCAGCCCGGCCCCTACTCGCCTGCCCCCCCACTTCAGCCCACCGAGCTCCGTGAGCTCCCCCCGAGCCCCTGGGCTCTGCCCTCACCCCTAAGTCCCGTGCGCGCCCCCTCCAAACCTCCGGGGTTCCTGCGCTCCCCATTGCGCCCAGCGCTCCCCGACTACGTGCACCCCTGCCACATCTCGGGCCCCTTGCGCGTACTGCCCCCGCGGTACCCGCCCTCCCAGGGCTCTTCCCCGGAGTCCCCGACGTCCCCCCTAACCCCCCACCAGCCTCACTGAGCTGCGAGGGGCCTGCTGAAGGTTCCCACCCTGAGCGCCTGGAGGGAGCGGGAACCTTCCCCACACACCCTGTGCTCCTGGAGGACGCAGCCCTTGGGCGGTGTGTAAGCCCCCCAGCCAGACCTGCCCCCACTCTGAGTCCAAACCCAGGAGTGGGTGGGCAGTGTGTTAATAGCACTCTGGCTCCCTCACCCCAGGAGCACTGTCACCCTCACCCCTGCCTTGACTGCTGGGGCTGGGTCAGAGCTGGAGTCAGGAGGACAGTTTCCCCTTGGAGGAGACATTCTGTATCTGCAAAGTTTGGGGAGGGCAGCATCTGCTCCTGTATAGCAACCTTCGGGCCAGTTTGTCCATTCTGTAGCATTTGCTGTAGGCCACTGTTGGAGCCTGGATATCAGATGAACCACATCCTGGCACAGCATCTGGCAGGTTACCACCTAGCAAGGTGGAGAGCCCATCCATCTGCCCAGGAGACAGAAGAACTGAGTCAATGGGCCACAAGTCAGTGACAGTGCAGCCTTCCAGGACGCTGGTGTAGCCATGGGTTGAGCTGAAGATGAATGATGTAGTGTGTGATAGGGCCTGTAGCGTGAAGGAGGCATTGGTGGCACCAAAGATTCAGGCAATCCCTCTTATTGGGCTATTGCACCATCTTGGGGAGTCTGACAACCACTACTCCCTCTTCCATTCCAACCAGCTCAAGTCCTGTAACACAGCCATTCCCACACCCTTCTGCCTGGCTTAGCACTCAGCCCCACATGTCTTATCCAGCAGGGTCCCTTTTCCTGCTTCACTCCCATTTTCCTCCTCAGGCCTGTTTTCCAGTTGCATGCCCATGTGGCTGAGAGGTGGCTGGAGAGCTTCTGACATGCTCAACACCTTGCAAATCAGATCACTTGTCTAAGTGTCTATAGCCAGACTGAGATGTTTAAGTGTAGGCAGCGAAGCCACAGTGCCCATAATCTGTGTGAATGTCCTGTTGCTATTCTTCACAGGTACTACAGTAGAGCCTGCGAGGCCCAGTACCCCATTGTGGTAGGTGCTGTACAAACATGGCACAAAAGTGATGGTACATGTGGACTGAAGGCAGTATAGTGAAGGGTACCACGTGCTGGGAAATAAGAACTGAAAGGCATTTCCGCAGTTCACTTCATGGTTAGCCCCTCTTGGCCTCCATACTGCATTCTTTCAAGCTTCTATTTGCTTCAATGGTTTTCATGCTAACTTCAATATTGTTCATCCTGGCCCGGCACCCTGTGTCCCACTGGTGGAGGCTGGCTTGGTGTTTCCCCCTCATCTCCCAGTACAGGGGGCGTATGCTTTCTGCAGCCATAGCCCACTGGTGTTTCAAATAAAAAGGGATCAAAAGAGGGCAATGAACTCTCGAAGAGCCCCAACATGAGAGAGGAGGGAGTCAGGGCTGGGGAAAGAGGTCTCTGCAACTATGACTTCTCTCAGGGCCCATTAATCCCTCCTGAAGGAGAAAGAAATTTTATTCCTTCCTTTCCTTACACAGATCCCTGCTGTGGGCTGTTTGAAGAGCGGCTCACTGCCGGGGTGGGGTAGGGGAGTGGAACTCACAGCAGCACAAAGGCCCAAGCTGCTTGCATAGGCATTTTCATTTTGGGGGCACAGGCAGGTGGGTTTTTAGCATAGCTCTTTAGATGCATAACCCCAGCTGGCAGTGTGTGTTTCAGATGATCAGGAATGGCAAGAAGCCAATGGAGCAGGCAGAAGGACCCAGAAAGCACTCAGCACCTTTCAGCATTGGCCCCCTAACCACTCTTAGTCTCCTCATCTGTAAAATGGCAATATTGACCTACCTCACTGGGGACAGTCATTCTAAATTAATAGCAGCAAAGTGCATTGAACTCCTCGGGTAGCAGGAGCTAGGTAAATGTAGTGTTACTATAATGAACCTGCTACTGCGAAACTGGAACAGAATGCAAGCACAGCTAAACGCACTGAAAGGAGCAAAGTACAGCTGCAGTGCCCCAGCCCGTCAAGAGACATTGCTCCAGGGAGGCAGAGCTGGGAGAGGGAATGATTGCTGTAGAACCAGGTTTCATAGTGAACCCACCTCTTTAACAGGAGATGCGGCAAGGGGCCCCCAAGCCTTTCTTGTCTGCTTTCAGCACCTAGCCCAGTGCTAATGAACTCTAGCACTAGAGACCAGCAAGGTCTGGCCAGTTATACCCTCCTTGGAAACCAACATCCTATTTGTCCCACATTAAATTGACAACAGAACTTAATTGGTGTTTGCCCTAGTCAGCCTGGGAGGGGTTATTCTAATATGGCACGTGAACACCCTTCCCTCCCTGAGCGAGCAGAGCTCAGGCAGGGCCAATGAGCGCGCACCCTGGATCCTGAGGCTGGGAAAGGTTTTATGAACGGTCAGTCAAGCTGTACAGTGTATTGCAAGTGGGTAGGGCCCTGTGCTTAGCTGACCAGCCCCCTGCTGCTGCCTGGGGCCCAGCCTGCATGCTGAGTGGACTCTGAAACACTCCTCACTAGCCTATCAGTTAAGGTTTCATCCTAATGGCTCAAAGACACAAAACGGCTTGGAACAGGCTTTATCTCAATGAGGAGTCTCCTCTGGTGGGACATGAGCCTGTGATTGGCAGGACTCCTAAATGGAGCTTTAAGCCTTCCTTTCCAGTGAGTGACTATCACACCAAGAGGAAACTTCAACTGGGCCCACTATGTACTTGGGGTAAATGAGCTTTTCAAAAAATATTGACACGCACAGAAGTGTTTCCACTTATCTTTTTGTCAGCTTCTATTAGAAACAGCCACGAGAGAGAGACAGACAGACACACCCTCCCTTGCTGCAGGTGAACCCCAAGTTGCAGGATCTCAGAGTTGCATCAGTGAAATTGACTGAACAACAGGGAAACTGACAGAGTTTTAAACAAAATTAGCCCTTCTGGAAAATCTAGCCCTAGAGGATTAAAGTTCTTTCACTCCGAACCTACAGTGTTGCTAGTAACAAAGGGAAGGTATTTTGTTCCTTTGCAACATGATTTAAAGCGACAAGGCCCCTGGGAATTTCAATAAACTACCAACCAAAGCAGAAAACAAGGGCTTAGTCCTGAAAACACGATCATGCCCCATGCTTACTGCCCTGGATGGCAGTAGGCCACTCAGCTCGAACCTTAAGTAAACAAGTATTTGGATTAGGGTATTAGAGTGTTTGAAAAAGCCAAAATACTGGTCAGTTGAAGCTAGCAGCAGGCCTGAGTGGGTCCATCATCTTACAAATAGCAATTAGTGCTCAGTTGCAATATATCCCACCAGGGAAATGGCCTAATGCATTGCTACTAATTTACGCAAGGAAATTAAGGAAACTCCAACAAAGAGACACAGTGAGAACGTTTACGCATTGTCCATAGTTCGATGGGTAGCAGTGGGTGGCCTAACCATTCAGGACTAGGCTCTCACCCATTGATTTATTCTGGGTTGCCTTAATGACCTGTTTCACTTCTCCTCCCTCCTGGGAGCCAGCGGGGAGGTAGGAAGCTGCCTACCCGAATACATACTGAGCACTGCCCTGGATCCAGCGCCAGCCCATAATTGAGGCACTCTCTGCCTTTTCTTTTCAAGGGCGATGTGTCTGACCTAGTGGTTAGAAGGGGCCCTTGAAAACACGGCATTAATTGTGCGTTCCTCATGAGCGGACAGGAATGGGCTTGGCGAGGTTCTTGAGCCCTGGAGGATATTGGTCAGGGCTGGCAGCATTCTGCGGCCAATCAGAGCTCTGGAGTGGTCTCTGGAGCACGCTGAAGCAATCATGCCCCTGCACACGGTCTTCAGCATTTCATCCTCCTATAAAGTTACCTCCACAAACAGTCAACCCTCGTCCAAATCAATAACAAATGTGACATATCCAGGGACATCACCACTAGAGGGGAATGTTCAAACAGTGCTTCCCAGCTGATCCAAGCTTCATGTACAAGTTCTTCAGCTATTTCCAAGCCCCTCTAAACTCTTTCCCAGACAAACACCCAGCCTGCTCCATTCTGAATCATTATCCTGCTAAGCCAAACAACTGGGTAACTTATTTGATGCTATAACAACATCGGAGCCTGAGTGTCAGAGGTACGGTAACCCTCTTCACTCCCAACCTCAAAAGCAAAACACTCTGGCTTTGAATAAAATCAAAGCAGAAGAGTCTCCAAATTCTGCTCATTTGTGTCCAATAAAAACCTCTTTTACATTGGCTTTCACTGAGGAAATCTGCTATCCAAGAAATAAACAAGTCTCATTTTGCTTCCACTGATGAAATCTGCAACAGGCTCCAGCCCCTGGATGGCCCATCATGAATTTTGACCCTCACCGTGTGTAGCTAAGGCCTTTAACCTGTCTGAAGCTTTCACAGATCCTATTAGGCAGGTCAAATGACAGGTCAAGAAAGTGAGTGTTACATCTGTCAACAGGTGTAATGTGCACTGTGCTGGGGGCTCATCCGTCAGAAGGGCTACAACCAAACCACTTGTTTTTGCAAGACTGGTTTTCAGATGCTGCAAAAACAAGCACTGGTGAGATTTCCAGCCCTCCACGTCGGCCTATCACCAGGGCTTCCTGTAGAGGTGTATGGCTCTCCCTAGCTTTCTCTAGTAGCAGAGCATCCTCCAAGTACATATGGATTTACCCTCACAGCCCCCATTACTCAGCTGGAGAACTGGGTCCCAGGGAGGTTAAGTGACTTGCCTAGTGTCACAAAGTCAGTCTATGGCTTAACAGGAACTTCAACCCAGGTCTCTTGAGTGCCTCAATTGCAAGAATGTCCTGGCCAGAGTGAGAATGAAAAATCAATTAAGAAGTTAACCATTTTGCAGCCTTCTAAAGAGATCCAATGGAGTGCCCCACAGAGCGAGGCCAATCCACGCACCCGCCCCTAATCACACTTGTTCACAAGGGGAGAGTGCACATGGAGACCATACCTGTGAGTGGGGCATCGCCCTCTGGAGGGCAGCAACACACAGGCATTCTGGATGGGAGCCCTAAGCTGTGCCAAAGGAGAGATCTCACATACTCACGGCTTCTTCCTTTTAGAAACCCCAAGGATGGAGCTCTATGTAGAATTGCTAGCAGGGATTGAGTGACAATGACTACAGCCCAACTGCACCTCCACAGCTGCTCATCAGAGCCAGACAGCGGGGTGTTAGAGCCAAGTGCTTGCTCTAAAGAGCAAGTTCTCATTGGAAGCTGCAGGCACAGATGCAGAGTAGCTCTTGTTAATCCTAGGTGCAGAACTGAAACAGGTCACAAGACAGTGGACGGGCTTGACTCAGCAGCCAGGCCTGGAAAAGATTTGACTCCCCAGCAGGGGAACGTCACAGATAGAGAGTGTTTGAAAGGAGCTGGGCCTGGAGACAGACAGTCTTCTAGTCACAGAACAGGTACAGCACAAGCAGCTGCTGTGGAAACTTCTCCAGGACCAAGATGCTTCTATCCACGGAGAGACCCTCTGAGTAGACACAAGCACCATGCTGATGAGCACAGAAACCCCAGGAGAAAGGAGAGCTCAGTCTCCAAGGCCACACTGCTGAGAAGTATCGATGGAGTGGACAAGGCACAAAGAAGGGCAACAAAAATGAGGGGTATAGAACAGCTTCCATACGAGGAGAGATTAAGACGACTGGGACTGTTCAACTGAGAAAAGAGACAACTCAGGGGGGATATGATGGCGGTCTATAAAATCATGACTAGTGTGGAGAAAGTGAAGAGGGAAGTGTTATTTACCCCTCCACATAACATACAAACCGAGGTCACCCAATGAAATTAATAGGCAGCAGGTTTAAAACAAAACACAAGGAAGTACTACTTCACCCAACACACAGTCAGCCTGTGGAACTCATTGCCAGGGGATGTTGTGAAGGCCAAAAGTATAACAGGGTTCAAAAAAGAATTAGATACGTTCCTGGAGGATAGGTCTATTAGGCTATTGGCCAAGATGGTGTCCCTAGCCTCTGACTGCCAGAAGTTGGGAATGGACGACTGAATGGATCACTTGATAATTGCCCTGTTTTGTTCTTTCCTTCTGAAGCATGATCTGGCACCAGCCACTGGGCTAGCTGGACATCAGTCTGACCCCTTATGGCCATTCTTATGTAAGCGGTAATCAGGGAGGCGACTGTTGTCCTGGGGATACCTATTGTTTTCAGATCAGTCCAGCTGCCATCTTCTCACTGCATTCTAACCCTAAGCTGGGACTCCCTCCAATGCTGGGTGAGCCTCTCCTAGACGTTTCCCCACGCGTAGTGCTGGCACAGGCTTAGCCACATCCACATTTGCTCCGCTCTCCCCCTCTTTCCTCTAGGGAGATTCTAAACTTATCCATAGGTAGTGACTGGCCTGAAGGCACAGACAGAAACTGAAGCCAGGTCTCCCTCCTCCTCCTCAGTCCTTCCTGCCCTCAGAAGAAACAATACAGTTTGCTTCTCCTTTGGACGCGATCCCTCCTGAGCATCACATGAAGTCTATATACTGCATCGAATGATGCCTAATGGGGAAAACATAACTTTCATGTCTATCCAAGTCCTCCCAGCAGCCCCACCCTGTTGAAAGCTAGAGCCAGCACTGATCGCTTCTCTGTGCATCTGTCAAATAGGGTCACACTGATTTTATTTCACAGATTGGCAGGAAAGATCAAACTTGAAGCCAAGTACTTTGCAACACACAAGATATCATCTGAAACAAACAAACCTGACTTAGCAGGAGGAGGAGGAAGGGAGAGGACAGTGTCTGGACAGACTGGATTCCTCCTAACTGGGTAATTGAAGCCTGCAAAGCTCAGTGGTTTCAAAAGCTGCCTTTAGAGTAGGAGGCTGCTTATTTAGTATTGATATTTATCTAAATATAGCTTTAGCATTGAGTCTTTCCTCACCCACTGCTATGAAAAGAGCAGCAACACGTGAGTCCAACCTAGAATAATCCACGTTTTTAGTTCTTTTGGAGATAGCCAAGTCTACCAGGAGATGGGCTCTCAATCCCCAAAGAACAGTTTCTCTGTGACAGACAGGGAGTCTAACTCACGCTTCTTCGCCGCTCCCCTGGCTGACAACTGCTTTGAAGTGCTGGGAGAAGGGTCCGTTTGTACAGGAGAGCGCATTGGGGGGTGGTCTCAGCCTCTACAAGGCAGGGGGAGAGCCTGGAGGGTCTATAGTTTTTTTATTTTATTTTTTTATAGTTAATACAGAGTCCAAGGTTAATGTGCAATTTGAATAAATCTTGTATATGCCATGTGGATAGGACTTTAATACAAAGCTACATTATGAAATGGACAGTTCTGTAGTGTTTGCTCAGGCTGCCCTGCCCAAAACCTAGTTTTTAAAAGCTATAGCAACAGTGGCATACAAGATCTGATCCAAGAGGTGAATATAGCTGAACCATTCGGTAATAGCAACTATAATGTAATTACATTTAACATCCTTGTAGGTGACAAAATACCAAAGAAACCCACCATAGTAGCACTTAACTTCAAAAAGGAGAACTACAAAAAATGGGGAGGCTAGTTAAATGGAAATTAAAAGGAACAGTCACAAGAGTGAAATGCCTGCAAGTGGACCAAAAAATAAAATAAAAATACCATCATAGCTAAACAGAATCAATAGGCAGAGACACAAAAAGACATCCTTTAAAAATGTGAAGTCAAACCCTACTGAGGAAAATAGAAAGGAGCATAAACTCTGGCAAGTCAAGTATAATTATGCAGGCCAAAAAAAAAAAAAAAAAACCCACACTAATCTGAAAAACAACTAGCAAAAGACAAAAACTAACGGCAAAAATTTTTTTTCTAAGCACTTCAGAAGCAGGAAACCTGCCAAACAATCAAGTGGGGCACTGGACAATTGAGGTGCTAAAGGAACACTCAAGGATGACAAAGCTGTTGCAGTGATGCTAAATGAACTCTTTGCATCAGTCTGTGTTGCAGAGGATGTGAGGGAGATTGCAACACGAGAGCCATTCTTTTGAGGTGACAAATCTGAAGAACTGTCCCAGATTGAAGGGTCAGCAGAGGAAGTTTTGGAACGAATTGATCAAACGAAACAGTAATAAGCCACCAGGGTCAGATGGTATCACCAAAGAGTTCTGAATGAACAAATGTGAAACCGCAGGACTATTAACTGTGGTACATAATCTATCACTTAAATCAGCCTCTGTATCAGATGACTGGTAGATAGCTAGTGTAATGACAATTTTAAAAAATACTCCAGAGGAGACCCCGGCAATTACAGGCTAGTAAGCCTAACTTCAGTACCAGGCAAACTGGTTGAAACTATAGTAAAGAACAGAATTATCAGACCATAGATGAACACAGTATTTTGGAGATGAGTCAACATGGCTTTTGTAAAGGGAAATCATGCCTCACTAATCTATTAGAATTCTTTGAGGGGGTCAACAAACATGTGGACAAGGGTGATCTAGTGGATGTAGTGTACTTGGACTTTCAAGAAGCCTTTGACAAGGTCTCTCACTAAAGACTCTTAAGCAAATAAGTAGTCATGGGGTCAGAGGAAGGTCCTCATGTATCAGGAACTGGTTAAAAGACAGGAAACAAAGGTAGGAATAAATGGTGAAATTTTCAGAATGGAGACAAGTAAATAGTGGGGTCCCCCAAGGATCTGTCCTGGGACCTGTGCTGTTCAACATATCAAATGATCTGGGAAAAGGGGTAAACAGTGAAGTGGCAAAGTTTGCAGACAATACAAAATTACTTCAGATAGTTAAGTCCACAGCTGACTGCGAAGAGTTACAAAGGGATCTCACAAAACTGGGTGACTGGGTAACAAAATGGCAGATGAAATTCAGTGTTGACAAGTGCAAAGTAATGCATATTAGAAAACATAATCCCAACTATACATGCAAATTGAAGGGGTCTAAATTAGCTGTTACCACTTACAAAAGAGATTTTGGAGTCAACCGGATAGTTCTCTGAAAACATCTGCTTAATGTGCAACAGCAATCAAAGAAGCTAATATAATATTAGGAACCATTAGGAAGGGGATAGAAAATAAGACAGAAAACATCATAATGCCACTATATAAATCCATGGTACACCCACACCCAGGGCCGGCTCCAGGCACCAGCATAGGAAGCAGGTGCTTGGGGTGGCCAATGGAAAGGGGCAGCACATCTGGTTCTTCGGCGGTGAGTCCGTCTCGGAAGAAAGGACCGGCCGCCGAATTGCTGCCAAAGAATGAAGCAGCACGGTAGAGCTGCCACCGAAGTGCTGCCGATCGCGGCTTTTTTTTTTTTTCCCCCCTCCCTTCGCCGCTTGGGGTGGCAAAAAAGCTGGAGCCGGCCCTACCCACACCTTGAATACTGCGTGCAGTTCTGGTCGCCCCATCTCAAGAAAAGATATTAGAATTGGAAAAAGTACAAAGAAGGCAACAAAAATGCTTAGGGGTATGAAACAGCTTCCGTATGAGGAGAGATTAAAGAGACGGGGACTTTTCAGCTTGGAAAAGAGAGGACTAAGGGGGGATATGATAGAGGTCTATAAAATCATGACTGGGGTGATGAAAGTAAGTGCTATTTACACCTTCACACAACAAGAACTGAAGGACACCCACTGGAAACAATAGGCTGCAGATTTAACACAAACAAGTACTTCTTTACACCTTTTATATGGGAGGGGTAATCCATCCGACCTCAAGACTAAACCTTCATCGGCTGGGATTATTCTTCCAAGGCAAATGCTGACAGTGACAATGCCTCTAGAGAGGGAATAAGGGTGGCAGCAAACTAGGCAAGTGCTTGTATTTTAATAGATGTAACTAAAGCTCATGTTGCAGGGGGACAAGGGGCCACGGGGTTAACAACAGGCCAGGGAACTTTTCATCACAAGGCTCTTGACTCCATTCCAGTGACTAGCAGTTAGCATCTGGCAGGTGGCCTCTGTGCAACGAGTGGGGGTCTAAGCCCACTTCTCCCTGGACAGGGAGGACCACCACATTTGGCACCCTTGCTGGCAGCCTCAGAGTTGCCAAAGGAGACCAAATCCCCAATCTGGGGGGAGGGTGTCCTTCTATTGGTAGGGGGCAGGGTGTGCATGAAGCTGGCACTGGTGCTGCCCATCAAACCTGCAACATAGAAGGCTCCTGGGTTGTCAGTGACACCTTGCACCAGCACGACAATGCATGCTGGAAGCGGGGGTGATGCGTGCGAGTGAAGCAGCTTCACAACTGGAGAACAGAAGCTAACAGTGCTAGGCTTTCCCCATTAATGCCTTGTCATGTTGGCACTCCCTCCTCCACGGCCACTGTGATCTTAATGGCCTAGTTCCTCCTTCCAGGCTGCCCTTGATACCACTCCTTAGATCAGCATTGTGGGAGAGGTAGTGGCAAGGTGGCAAAGTGCATCTCTAATGCTAAACACCTCATTATATCAGCTGTAGGTCTCGGGGATAGCTGTGACCGTGTACTTCACTGAAGGCCAGCAGCAGATCCTGCTATTTGAGTCCTAGGCATCTTTTTGGTACTGCTACTGAGTGCAAATTGACACAAATGGAGATTTGGAAACCAAACACTTATGTTCATTGGTGACCTAGTTTGTTATTTGAATGCCATGCTCCAGAATTCAAAGTCCACTGTATTAATCCACTAACACAATAGGTTCCTGCAATACCATGATCCCTGGCACTTACCTTCCAGTCTAGATCTTTCATTGCCTCATTAAGCCCCACTAGTATCCCGTTTCCATTCAGAGAAGATGGGAGAGAAGGGAAAGCAGGTGAGCTTCATGGAGGGAATATGAGCTAAGGAAGAAAGATTCACAGCTGAGTCCATTATCATTTAGTCCCATTCTTCTGCAGTCCACAGCAGAAAGCATACTGAAAATCAGGGCTTGTTTGGTGTATAACACACGAATAGTCCAAACTTGTTATTGCTGTAGAGATCAGGGTGGAAAAGCACCATCTAGGCCAGGAGATTGTCATTCCTCAATAGCTGGCTGGCAGGTGAGCCAACACAATCGGTAGTGATAGCCATTCTGCCACCTTCCTTTTTATTTTTTGGAGTCCGGGTGGGGAATCATTGGCTAATGCTCTCTATCATTTCTTCTCTGTTTCCCTTGCTTCTGCTTAAGGCCTGTTCCTTGCTCGGGTATTTCCTGCTCTGTCCCAGCCCACCTCGTGGCTGGAGAGCACAAACACTTCCATACCTCTGGCTAGCCATTTTAGCCTAGGATTATGATGGATGTATCTGTACCCCACAGCCAAAAGGTACTATACTCTACTAATATCTCTCTTAAACCAGCTCTACAGATTTGGGGACAGTGCCACCCAGAGGCACAGCGAGAGAACTACTCACCTCATTTGGGCTGCTCTACAGTCTCAGCCTTCGTTTATTTTTCCCTCTGATCAAGAAGCCCTTCCTCTTAGGCAGGCAGGCAGGCCCTTTGCTTCAGCGGTCTTTCAAAGCAACTGCCCCCTCCTCCAGGACAAGCCAGTCTCAGTAAACATCAGCCCCATGTTATGCAGGCCAATTGCCATGCAAGATGTAACAAGCAACTGTCCCCCAGCGTTCATCCAAAACATTGGAACATAAAAATAACATCTTTAATAGCTTTGTCATTGGCACAGATGGTATTCAAATTCACAACGGTTTTATTAACATACTAGATCAAACACCACCCTTTGCAGCTCTGACGAGGGCCGTTCAGACTGCATGCAGTGTTGAAGCTATGTAACATGACAGGCTGATTCAAGAGTGTGTTCTTTTCAGTTACATTTAGAAGATAAAACCCACGGCTGATTTAACCAAACACACGCACACAGAGAGAAGCCTTTTGCCAGGAAAAGCAGGTATTGCTACTGGTGACTAAGGTCTCCTCATTCTTACAACAGACAAGACCCTGAAGCCGACTGTCAAAATGCGAGTTACAAAACAGATCTGCTGTAAACACTGTCAGTGAAACTATGTGCTGCAAGCCTGGATGAAACAGCTACTGTGATGGAAGAGCTTCCCCCTTCTCACTTTTAGAAAGAGCAGAGGTCAGGGCCAATGAATAAGTGAATTTAAAGATTTGGGAACTATATTACAGCATCTGTGCAGTGGCAATACAACTGATTTCATGTACATCTGGACGTAATGGGGTAATAATACTTCGCATTTCTGCAGCACCTTTCCTCCGAGGGTTTCAAACACATTACAAACAAGCAAGCCTCACAATCCTCCATGTGAGGTAGGTCAGTATTATTATCCCCATTTGACAGATGGGGAAACTGAGGCACAGAGTGGTTAAGTGGCTTGCCTAAGATCACATAGCAAGCCAATGGCAGAGCCAGGAGTCTGAGACACACAGTTCCCTGCTCTAGCCAGTAGAGCACACTGCAACCGGACTTATCGGGTAGTACGTAAATAACTCAACACTTTACGAGGGGAAAAGATTAAAGGCTTAAAAGCCGCCTACAAAGACAGGAGGAGATATGTCACCAGTGGTAAGAGTTAGCAATGCCAGTCTGAAGAGGACAAATACAACCTCTGGTCAGCCAGCACACTCGCACCTTCCAATTTATGTGCCAAAAGCAGCGTGCCATTGACTTGCACTAGCAACTGTGTTCTTTATTCACTCATCTGTTCGTTATTAGAACGGATATATTCTCTTCAGTGTCAATACTGTTAAGTGTTATCGATGTGTGTCTACAAAGTAACTTCTACCTAGGCATACGGTAGCTATTGAGCCACATACCTTCTCACTCGAGATGACTGGGTATTTAGAGATGCCTCTGACAAAATTAAAACTGGCTAACCAGAAGTTAGTTCTCCGTCAGGTAAACCACGCCTCATATTAAAAATATAATCACAGACTGCTGGAGATGCTTCTTGCTTGTTAATAACTCAATTCTAGTGCTTAATCAGTTTATCCAATATAGTTATCCAAGAGTGATTGTTCTTAAAAGTAGCTAAGATACTGAAGTCATTTTCAACCACAAGTTTTCTTGTTAGTGGTGGGTTAAAAAAAAAAAATTCCAGTTTCTACTCTCATACAATAATCGTTATAGGTTCTGAGACCTCTGGTCTATTACCAGGTATTTCCCCTTGCTAGCATGACAAGCTGTCACTACAGAAGGAGGTGAAAGTGCATAGTTAAGTCTCCCTGGTGTCCTGTAGTTTAGAGCATCTTTCCTCTTTCCATTTAGTGCTCTTGCACAGCCAAGGACTCCACTTTGCTTTTAGCGTCACTGGCGTTGGCTGGTTTGTTGGAGTAGTCCCGCTCTCCAAAAATAATGTTTCCAATCCGGACGTTTGTGGATCCAACCTCAATCTGTAGAGAGAAGAGGGAACAAGACAGCCCTCAGACACTGTGGCTGTCCCACAGAGCATTAGCCCCATCAGTAACCCAGCTTGGGGGCTTAACCACTAGGACACACAAGAATGCACAATTTCTCTATTCCCACATGCAATCTCTGCTCTACATTTGGGCTTCGAAGTGCCCTTTTGATAATTTACTCCAGTAGTAAGCCATAGCGCAAGAGATATCCACCAGTGGAACAAGTTAGCAAACAAGCTAGCCGTATTCCCATGCTGCCAGCAGATCCCAGAACAGACCCGAATTTGCTAGCCCTGTGCTTGCCTGCTTTAGAACAAAAGAAGAGAGGAAGGATGGTCCAGTGTTTAGGGTGCTAGCCTGGGACTTGGGAACGTTGGATTCAATTCCTTGCTCTGCCACAGACGCCC
The DNA here is from genome assembly GCF_011386835.1 of Chrysemys picta bellii. Classification (NCBI taxonomy): domain Eukaryota; kingdom Metazoa; phylum Chordata; order Testudines; family Emydidae; genus Chrysemys; species Chrysemys picta. The sequence goes on along the minus strand of NC_088792.1, from coordinate 162,175,794 downwards.
TGGGAGAGCTTGGGCAAGTCACTTAGTCTCTGTGCTCCACTGTACAATGGGGATAATAGCACTGCCTTGCCGCACAAGGGCGTTGTGAGGAGAAATACATTAACGATTGGGAAGAGCTCAGACACCCCAGGGATGGGGTCCATGTAGCTACCTTAGATACACAGGTTGTGTCCTTACTAGAACCAGTGCTCCAAGTCACACTAATGTGGAAGTCACTGGAGCAAGCCTTACTCCGGGAAGGGTCATGACAAATGGGGGAAGCTATCAAACAGAGAGATCAATGATGACCCAGTTCTAGGCTTACAGTTAAGATCAGCTGTGCTCCTCATGAGACTTAGCTTCAGAATCTCCGTGCAGGATGGGCTGCAAGGTCTGGCTGTTTGATCACTATCCCTAGAGGGAGGTAGTATCAGTGGGATGACTGCTACCTTAGATCTGGGGTGGCCAAAGGAAACCAGACTTACTGCATGCTGATAGTCTGTGGACATGCCCATACTCAGCTCAACTTTCTCAATGGGGATATTTAGCTTTTCGCATACCTCCTGTCGCAAGGATATCAACACCTAAGAGAGGAAACAAGGGGCAGATTACACACTGCTCAACAGTTACACCGAATGCTTTTCACAGTGCCCTGGAACAAGCTTTCGGCTCTTCTTTGGAGATTCCCGACATCTGACTGCAGTTCCCATTCTCCCTGTTCTCAAGGACTCGTTCCTGTTTTTAAGTTACCTTGTGAGCTTTTGGAAATTTACAATGCAGTTTATCTATAGGCCACATTAGTGAAAATACACACAAAAGCCTTCACATCCTCTCAAGGGATACAAGTGTCACAGCAGTGTGCCTGGAGCTGGCCTGCTAATTCAGAGCAGCAGTGGGACCTTATGCTACTTGGCCTCAGACACAGGTCCCTCAAAGCAGAAAACAACAAAGGCAAGTTGTGGTTGAAGCTTTGCCTGAAGGCAGATCTGTCTGATTAGGTGATTCAGTGCATTTCCTCAGCAATCTTCACAACGTGGGCTCCTATGAATGTCCTGGATACAGCCTCAGGAGAGGACAGGTGGGATTATGCAAAGGACCAGGCTGTTATAAGTTATACTTCCTTGTAAGTCCCTGAATTGGACAACATTGTCACCTTTGAACCTCCAGGGATAAGGGTGCATCAGCATTTCCAAATCCTGTTGCCAGGGGTTTATACCCTGACTGAAAAGCTTCCCTCCAAGGTGAAACTGTCCTAACCTGCGTTTTAGAACTAGGAATCAGGAACTCCCACATTCTCATCCCAGCGCTGATACCAATGGCCTCTGCAGCTGCGAACAAGTCATTAACCTCTAGGTCACTCAGTTTCTCTTTATGGAATAGGGGACAATACGATTTACCTACCTCAGAGGGGCCTGAGGATATTGTCTTCAAAATGCTCTGCAAACCAAGAATGCTCTAGAAATGCCAAGTATTAAGGAGTGAACACTGGAGCAAATTGAAAACTATTTTCATTTGGAGCCTGTCATATTTTGAACATAAGCTCTTTGGAGCAGGGACCGTCCGTGTCAGGCTAATACAGTGCCTCGCAGATAGGCGCTGATCCCTGACAGAAATCTTTAGACACTACCACAATACAAACACCAATCAACAATTCACTTCCTTCCAATGCCCAGGAAAGGTTTGTAGAACACTTCATTAGTTACCAAACACAAGTGACACTGAGTAAGCGTAGCTACTGCCAGTTACGGATGTTTTCTATATCATAATTAAATGAGAGTTTGTTAGAGAGGTTATCTGCCGCAGAAAAGGGAAACTATTTGTTCTGTTACAAGGTGTGACCTATGCAACCCAGAAGCCTCTTCCTGATCCTGACAAGGCCTGGTCTACACCTAAAACTTGGATCGACTTCGCAAAGTCACTCAGGGGCTTGAAAAAATTCACACTTCTGGAAGGGGTGGATTTACTTCAGTGATGGAAAACCCCCCTCTGTCGCTGCAGCGTTTGCACTACAGCAGCGTAACTGCAGCTGTGTCACCGTAGCACTTGTAGTATAGACGTACTATAAATCTTTGCAGCATAAGGTTGTGATCACATGGTGGGGCAGCCTTTTAAGGGTGCTGGGCTTAGCTGCAACTGTGTCTAATCATGCATCGCCCAGGCAATAGGTCCTCGGCCAGGAATCAGGCATAGCCTGCAGATCACCTGGTCCTCAAATGAAAGGCCAGCAAGCAGCTCAGTTAGAAGAGACCCCTGCAGGGACTTGGGGAGAGCCCCCTTTCAGGTCCTTTCCCCACCAGGTAAGTGGAAGACTCTGCTGGAGACACCTCCTGTATACACCGGGCAGAGGCAGAATCCCTCCAAGGAAGAGGCTCGAGGAGACACCATGCAGCCAAACCTGGGGATCTGTTCTGGTTTTGAAAATTAAACCCATCCCTGAAGAAAGGGACTGAAATTCTGCTGCCGTTGGGAGTTCTGACACCACAGCCGGGGAGCTGGTCGCACTGGCTTACAGTCAGGCTACTGTAAGAACGCATCTCCCAGCAGGCCTTTCTGCAGTCAGCCTTTTCAACTGGAAGAGCTAAGCAACAGTAGCCCTTAACTGGCTGTTCTGTAACTGGATGCTGCACCTCTCTCAGCCTGCTGCTATGTCCCCACTTCCTTGCCTCACTGCGGAAGAGATGGCACAGTCTTGGTCAGTTGGGTTCATGGGAGCTGTATGAATAGCGTGGGGGTGGTGGTCTGTTTAGCGCTGCACACATTTAGCTCTGTCCTCCACAAGCCCTAGACAGGATTACTGTCAGAAGGGCTAAACTGTGGTCCCACGTAATGGGAATCTTGCCACTGATTTCCAGTGAGTCCAAAGACTTGGCCCCAAGTAAGTCTTACCTGGAAGTCAGGATTTGGTCCCTTACTAAGGTCATGTCCAAAGCTGCCAATTGTCATCAGACCCACAAACTCCAGGCTTGGACACTCCTTGATTATATGCTCCACTGTTCCCACTATTTCTCCAGGTGGGAGACCATGCTTACCTGAAAAAGAAGGCATATACCACAATGGTGAAACAGCAACACATGCCAACTCCATATCGAGTTCCCTGCTCAGAGCCAGAGGCTGCCTAGATATGGTTTTCACTTTGTTGTAATTTAGCCCACTAAAAATCTACGGCCTACAGCAGTATCAAACTAGACGCTGGGGCTCTCACAAATGGAGCACAGAATGGTACAGCCACTTGCAGCCCTTCAAGAGCTGTGGAACATCTGGGGTGATCTAGTGGTTTTAGAGCATTGAGAAGTCTCCTATGCATTCTCCTTAGCACTGCCACCTTGGGCACTTGGACCACTTGCTTCACCTGATGAAGGAGCAACACCCAGAAGGTCTGCAATACAAAAAATCTATCGATGTTAAAAGAAAATCAACCTTGAAAGAGATGGTGACAGTGCCTTGCTTACTCTGTTCTCTGCAACACTTCCTCTGTGTTTTCAAATATGAGCCCTTGTCTACACTTAAGTTTTGCTGGTATAACTACACTGGCAAACCCTCCCGGTGTAGACATGCCATTATACCACGAAAAGAGCACCTGCCTTTCAGTATAGCTTACTCTGGGTCAGTGAGTGAAATAAGGCAAACTGGCAAAAGCACTTTTTGCTGCTATAACAGCCTCTATGCCAGGGCTTTTGCCCGTGTAGGTGATTTGTTAAAACAAAACAAAAAACACCCCCCAGCGGACTATAGCTATGCTGGTAAAAACTTAAGTGTCTGTCTCGTCACATACCTGCTTGATTTCTGTTCGGCAAGCTAGGCTGCCCTCCTGTGCCCCCACGTTTCCAATGGCATTTGAAACAAACATTTTGTTTGCTGCACAATTGAGGCCAGGCCAATGTGAGGAACAGCATTAACTGCTCTGGTGATGCCAGCAAAGGACACCCAAGCCATGCTTTTCCTGTTCTCCTGCCGGATTTCCCGCCTCCCCAATTTCTCAGTGATAATGCAGGTTTTTTAACTGAGCTATTCAGACTGGAAAGAGATACTCCATTTTAAAACACTGAAAGCAGGTTTAATTTCAGACCTAGAGTAGCTCTTTAAATACACACATTAGTCTAACCCAGCTATATTGTACCCATCAACAGTGCTAACAGAACATGAATGTCATTAGCTCAAGTGTCCAACCACTTACTATCTTCTCCACTTGTCTTAACTTGCACCATGATTTTTAACCCCTGCGGTGAGCCTTTTTTCTGCCACGAGCTGTTGACTTTGTCTGCCAGTTTCACAGAATCCACCGTTTCCACCATAAACAGATTGGGGACAGCTAGGGAGAAATAAGGCAGATTTGAAGGCACTTCAAAAGCACAAACAGCTGTAGCTGGAACACCGTCTGCCTCCACTGGCAATAGCCTCTTGTTAACTGTCGCCAGGACCTCCCAAGTCCCAATCCCGAATCCAATACATTTGCCTTGGGCAAGTCTTTTCACCTCTGGATCTCAGGTTCCCTATCCATAAAACGAAATGAACAGAACCACCCTCCCTCACAAGGGCTGCGAGGATTAGTCTGTGTTTGTACAGCACAGTGAAAACGTATGGCACTGTAGGAGCTAAATGCAAAATGGCATCCAACTTGATGGTACAAATGTAAGTGGCAGAGATGGAGAGAGAAATTTTGGTTGCAAACCAAATGAAATAGTCAAAAATCTCTGTTAAGGAAAGAAATGGATTGAAAGAGGATTTAACCTACCACAGTGCTTTCTAAAACCTTAAAGCTGCAGTACAGGAAGTGTTTAGCTTAAAGTTCTATTTACACCCCCAGAGCTTACTGTATTTTTCTTGCCTTGCTCTTTGTTACCAAGGTCATTTGTACGAGGAACATGGTGGCTGTTCTTTGGATCATCTGCTCCTGCTGTTTACTCCCCACTTGAAGTCATAAGCCTCTCTCTGGGAAGCAGCAGGGGCAGAGGAACAAACATGCAGACAGGCATCAGTAACAGAGATACAGAAACAGAATGATCTTGTCACCAGGTTTCCACGAGGCTTCAATCATTCTTTAGCGCCATACACCAAAGACAGACTTTAGACTTTGCACAGCACGTTCAGTGTGCTACACTGTGCATTTGCCGTGGAACACACAGACTATGTTAGGCCAATTTAGCAGATGTGGCAGTTCAGCTTGACTACTCGCTACAAATGGCACATACCAAAATATCCCTCCGTTGTGCGACATCATCTCCCCCATTCTTATAAGAGGTCACAGTGACCCAGCACAAAGAGAGTTTGGGCTGTAGAAGAGCTAAGTAAACAACAAAAATTCATTGATCCCTGGATCAATGAAATACTATTCCAAGAATTGCCAGATGGGATTGGACCATAGCCCCATCCCAGTTCAGGATCCTGTCTTCCACAGTAGCCAGTGTCAGCTGCAACAAACCTCCAGTGAGTAGATATGAGTCTCTACTCCCCAGGAAGTTTCCTCCTCACCCCCAACAGAAGTTGGTGCACACCCAAGAGGTTTTACAACCCTTAGAGTTGGGTCTGCAAAAGCCCTAGTGTAGATGCAGTAATACAGGAGTGTGTTTTCTGATCTAGGCCTTGTCTACACTACAGAGTTTTGTCGACAAAACAGTGGAGGCATACACACTGAAATGCTCCTCCCGCCGACGTAACTCCCCTGCTATGCGGACATAATAAAACCACCTCAATAAGAGGGGTAGGGCTTATGTTGGTGTAGTTAGGACAATGCAGTCTTACAGGGGCTGGAGCCATGAAATTGACAAGAAAGCCAGCTCAAAGCTGGGCTGCTGCCGGGTCTCCACTCCAAGCCAGACTGCCACCCAGGCTCCCAGCTTGGGCTGCCAGCTGAGCTCCCCACTCCTCCTGTCTTCCGGGAGCACGGCAGCTGGCCAAACTCCAGATGCGGATCTCCCCACCGGAGGCGAGAAGCCCCGGGTGGCTGGCCCCCCACCCCCACTGCTGGCTGGGAGCTGGAAGGCGACAAGCCCCAGGGGCAGCTGGGTTCCTGGTGTGGAGCTGAGAGCCCTGGAGCTCTCATCCCCCCCCACACTGCCCCTCTTCAGTCAGGACGGTAACGTGGACAGCAGCCACCACAGTAATTACTCCAGTGGCAGTAAGGTCGACTTAACATAGGTCAACTTATCTTTGTAGCGTGGACATAGCCACAGCTTATTTTGCTGGGTAACAGATATATCAGAAGAACCACCCATTGGTACATATGAACCGCATCTACACTAGGAGCGTTTGCTGTATAGCTATACCAGCCAACACTGTCTAGTGTAGCCAAGGCCTCATTTAGGCACTTTTGAAAGTTTTACCTTGAAATCTCAGAATAGTCCCATTATCCATGCACCTGTCTAGTCTTTTTTAGTCCTGCTAGGCTCTTGGTCTTTGATGTCTTGTGGAAATGAGTCCCACAGGCTGAGTTTTATTTTAGTGTATATGAAAATTCATGAACACAAAAGCAGTTCTCTCTTGCAGTCAGAGGCAAATATCAGAGACACCAAGTCATATTCTCCCAACTAAGGGGCTCCCAGCTCTCTGTGCAGCAAAGGTATCACAGAGCTATTTTGAATTGCCTCCAGCCAGCAGTGGACTATGGCAGGGGATAACAGCAAACAAAAGTAAAAGTAAAACATGAAGCCAGGACCATGCTTTCGTGGCCTGTAATCAGCTGCACTAATGGGTTAATCAAGCAAGTTATGACATAGGAAGAATTTGTTGCCCTGGGATACTGATCTTAAAGAAATTAAATTAAGTTTACCAATCAGTTTGTTGACATTATTCCTCTGCAGATGGCCTATAAAATGCCATTTAATCTCTGGACACGAAGACAGAATCTGAGAACAGAGAGAAAGAGTTAATCAGGTTTGAACTGCAATTTTTTCACCAACCAAAAAGCATGTGGGGCTGTTTGTGTCTAGGGGGAAAAAATCGCCAGGCACCTCTTTCTGTAATTTACTGAGGGAAGTTTGGCTCAGACAGTGCTTCTGGTGCAAGTGAGATTGGTTCCTGTGGGGAGGACTAAGGGAATAGAATGTTATGCAAAGTGTGGGCAAAAAACTAACCGTAAAACAATGTGGTTTTTCAAAAGCAAGTCATTATCACTGGTCTTTGCCACAGGAGATACAGGCTGTTCTCAGGTTTTAGAGACCACTATTGCAGGAGTTCTCAAACTGGGGGTCGGGACCCCACAGAGGGTTATGAGGTTATTACATGGGGGGGTCGCAAGCTGTCAGCCTCCACCCCAAACCCCGCTTTGCCTCCAGCATTTATAATGGTGTTAAATATATTTAAAAAGTGTTTTTAATTTATAAGGGGGTGGGGGTCGCACTCAAAGTCTTGCTATATGAAAGGGGTCACCAGTAAAAAAGTTTGAGAGCCACTGCACTATTGGCAATGCAGGGTCCACACCCAAGCCTCACGACTAACTGCGCTCATAGACAGGAGCTTTAAGAGTTCCGATAAACAGGCCTGAAGCTAAGGATGTCCCACCCTCCTTCAGCCTCCACCTTGATTCCTTAAAACATAGACGGAAAGTCTGCCTAATTGTAAAGATACTTTGGGGGTGAAAAGAAGACTATATATAAAAAAAAAAAAAGTAAACTTACTTTGGAGTCTGATGCCTTTTCTAGCAACTCTTGAACCTGAGTGAATTAAAGACATCCTCTCGTTAAAACTATGTCAGGCACTTCTCCATTTTCTGCTGGAAGAGCAGAGGTACTGTGCCACAACCCGCATTCCTGGGACACACCATACAATTGTACCAGCAAATACACAACTATGGACTTTCCATGGAGTGTCTATGGGGATGATGTGAGATGGGGACTGCTCTCTCCTCTGTAGCACCCAGTAATGCTCATGGATGTAATACACTGGCATCACAAGCAGAAGGTGCTACATGGAGTATAACACGGACAAGCACCACTCAGCTGAGAGTCTGGCATTTGGTAGAAGACGACTGAAGTTGAGTAGTGCGCTTTTACTTGTATTGCCACATTGAACAGCATTCAGATACAGGGCACTCTCTCTCACTACTTTACCAAGAACGCACATCTGGATTCCCTTCCCCCCCCCGCCCCACACACACACACAGACACCTGGCCACAAGCTAGCATCCTTGCTGTACAGGAGGTCAGCTAAAAGTGCTGATATCTGGTACAGAAATATCAAAGTTTCACACACTGCTTATAGCTCTCCCTTCTTTACCCTGCTGCCTGGGGTTTAATTGCAAAAAGAGAGCAGGATGTAAGCAAAGGAGCCAGCCACGAAATACCACAGCCCAGAATTATGGCTTACTGGATAAAATACCCAGTTACTTCCCTTCCCGTTATGTCCTGCTGTCTAGAATGGAACTATAGCATTTGTCAAGAAATTAGAAGACAAGAATTCATACAGTGGTGGTTAAACAACCTTAAAATAAAGAAAAATGCTCCAGTCCACAAAAGAAAACCTAACTGTGGATTCAAAGTGGAGTCCGCTTTTACTAGTCACCCAAGGGCTAAAGCTTAAGGGTTCACCACAAAAGAGTGAATGCTTGTCAGGCAGTTTCCTAAAAGGCATGCTGTAGTTCAAGATCAACTTCTTGGGCCAGATGCAGGATTTCAGTGGGTGAAATTCTATGGCCTGTACCATGCAGTATGCCGGACTAAATCCCAACAGTCCCTTCTGGCCTTAAAGCCTATGAAATAATGGGAGAAAGGTGGGGGCACTTACATAGTTTTCTCCAAAACTGCGTTGCCCTTGATTGTAGGCCTCTATAACCATGTCTGCAGGTTTGGTTTTACTCACAGCCACGAGTCGAGGCTGTACAGCAGGGAGACCCTGTCAAAGGAAGCAGTTATGAGAAGTCAGTGGCATGAATTGACTTAGTTGGGGATTAGTCCTGCTTTGAGCAGGGGGTTGGACTAGATGACCTCCTGAAGTCCCTTCCAACCCTGATATTCTATTATTCTTTGATTCTACAACTACCAGAACCAAACCTCAGTTGAGAGGGCTATTCCAGATCTAGTGGAATAAGAGTTATCCTCATGGCAGGCTACTTAAAAGAGCCCCTTCTCTCTCCAAAAGCCTGTATTCTAGACCAGCCTGCTCTGTAGTGCAGGAGGTGCCACAATATGCCACTAAGGGGAAGAACTCAATAACTGTCTTGATGAGGATCTCTTCTGCTTGGGGTCATAACAGCCATGCTGGCGAGATGCTCTAAGGGCTTATCTACACCTGCAAGATATACAGAATAAGGTAGGGTATGAATTTAAAGCACAGTAACTATTCCTGATTAACTCCATGGGGCTGCTTTTATTCCAACTGCTCTTATTCCAACGTGGAATAAACTAATCTGGAAGAAAAGCATTCACAGATGGACTCAGTCAGAAACAGCTCCCCATGTATATGAGGTCCAGTAATCTTAACTGATAATTTGGCCACCTCTACACTGAGAAAAAGGATCATGTTAGAAGATGCGTTAACTTAGTGTTTAATGTAACTTTGCACCTCATGTAGACAAGGACAATGTTTTTTCAAAAATCAGCCTAGGGTTAAATGGTTAACCCTAGGCTGCTCCTAAGGTTAGCTACAACCAGTTAGTGTGTCATTAACCACATCTGTCCTTGTCCACATTAAGTACAAAATCATGTTCAACATGTCAGTTACTATGTTTGTTAACTTCCCAACACAATGTTGTTTCCCCAGTGGTGTGACCTTACAGAAACTTTTGACACACATTTTTTACAGCTAATTCCTTACAAACATTTCTTGACCTCTTCCTGCCCAATGGGGCATGTACTTCAGGAGAGAGAGAAATCCCCAGTATAGAAAAAGTAGGGCCTTCTTTCAAGCTCCACGTTATGCCACTCAAGCAGCCAGAGCTGGACTGAAGATGACAGCTGGGAGAAATGTACTGGGTGCTTAGATTAGTTACGCTACCAGAATCCCTCAGGGAAGGCAAAAAATGCCCTGATTTTTCCTTCCATTAGATACAACACAAAAAATACATGGGCTGGGATAATCCCTCCTGTCGCCCATGCTTTTAGAAGCAGGAGACAGAGAGAGCCGATTAGTAGCCCAGTGCTGGCAGGGGTGGGAGATTTTCAGAAGGTAACGGGGAGCATATCTTGGGGATGGGAGGAGGACAGCAGCCCCTAACGCAACTGGGGCGCTCTGATTAGGTGCATGAGACCCCCATATGCACGACTGGTAGGATTTGGGGGAATGATAAAAGCCAGACCAATCATTTCAACTGAGGGGAAGGGAAGAGAATACCCAGCCAGCTCAGGGAGAGAGACTCTGCAGCCACCTACCGACTCTCTTTCACCCTCCCCACCTTACACACTCCTTCCCCAATAACCCCTCCCTCCCAACTAGCCAGCCAGCCCCAAACACCTCCTAGGCTAGGCCAACCCAATCCACCCATTCACTCCTTAGCACCCACCTCCCACCAGCCTCCCCCCAGAAACTCACCCTACCACACGGAGCCAGCGGGTGGGGAGAGGCCCTGCTCCCAGTGCTGAGGGGGCTTGTTCCCCAGTGTTAGGGGGCCCCAGCAGGTGGGGGTGCTGAGGGGAGGGGGGAGAGGCCCTGCTCCCCAGTTGTGGGGGGACCCCCTGGGGTGGGAGCAGGGGGGACTTGTTCCCCAGTATTAGGGGGGCTGGGGGGACGTGTTCCCCAGTGTTAGGGGGCCCCAGCGGGGGGGAGAGGCCCTGCCCCCCGGTGCTGGGGGGCCCATAGGGCGGGGGGCTGAGGAGCCCGCTGGGGTGAGGCGGCTTGTTCCCCAATGTTAGGGGGCCCCAGCAGGGCGGGGGGCTGGGGGGAGAGGCCCTGCCGCCCCGTGCTGGGGGCCCAGCGAGTAGGGGTGTGCTTCAAGCGGGGCCCCGCCCCTCTCACCTGGGGCCGCCTGGCCACCGCCTGCTGCATCCGCTCCGTTACCGCCCGGAGCGCCCGGCCCAGCCCTTCGCCCGCTGCCATCCCTGCTCTCCACCACATCCCCCGCCGGGCAGCCGCCCCCGGCCCGACTTCCGTCCCCCTCCACTCAGCCAATCGGCGCGCGCCCTCCAACCCATCCGGCCAATCGCTGTGGGAGGTGGGGCCGCGGAAGCGAGGCTGCGCCCTGAAACTGGCCGCGCGCAGCGGCCATTTTGGTAAGGTAGGCCACAGTGAAGGGCTAAGCACCTCCCAGGAGTGGCAGCCTGCTAGGCAGTGCCTATGCACCCTGCAAAGCCGTGCTGGCCCACTCCAGGGGTGCTGTGTGCGTGTCGTGCAGCGGGTGCATTGCATGGACTACAGTCAGCTGTGGGCAGGGCCAAGCGCTTACAAGCACCCACATCAAACAACAACCATTAATGAGCATGATGCAATAGGTGTAATACTAGTATTGGATAACTAATTGCCATTAATTATCCCTGTGATGCCATTAACTATAACAAGAAAGCTAGTATTTGTAGAGAGGCATCATCCATTCCCTTTAAGTACATTGACAATACTAATTAACAAGACACATATTCTGGTCTGCTCAAGATGTTACATTGCTCAGCTAGCCTCTGTTACTTGTGGTTCTTTCTGCCTGGCTTCCCCTTAAGGAGACAATTCTTGTACCATTTAATATATTGCACCGATACTGTTCTTTGTGTTTCTGTCAGTAAAAAAGCAAGGGCAGAGATGAGCGGAGCGGGTTTCCCACCTCTCTAGTGAATGCCCTAACCACTGGACTAAAGAGCATTCTTACTCACTCTGTCTTGCCCCAAGTATACTTAACTATTTATATGCAGTGGAACAGTGACAACAGGAGAGATTGAGATAGGCTGTTTTTCTAAAAGATACGCTCTATTAATTATTTTGGTGAAGTCCTGCAGGTCAGACTAGATCACACTGGTACCTTCTGGCCTTAGAATCTATGAAAGCCCCCCCATCAAACTATCCTACAGTCCAGTGGTTAAGGGGCATGCACCTGAGAGAGTGAAACCCAAATTCAAATCCTTTCTTCATATCAGTCAAAGCAGGGAATTTAACTAGGTTTTCCCACATTCTAAAGAAGCATGTTATAAGGGAGACCTTGTCCACCCACCTAGCATAGGAGTTAGGTGCCTAAGTCTTTTTATAGTTCTTGACCTAAACATCAGCCAAGTCCATATTAAGGGGAAACTGCTGCTATCTTAACGTTGATATGTTGTAAAGAAACACATTTTTTACCTATGTTATTAAAGACACGTTAGAATGTTAGAAGTGAAAACAACCTGATCATCCCTTACTTTCATAACTGATGTACTGTGTTTATTCTTTGCCTTTCACTCAGCTTAAATGCTAGAAATCAGTGAAGTCAATTTCACTTTTGTTTATAATCAATTTCACTTCCAGTTGTTCAGAGGTGCCCTGCTTGGGGCTCATACACAGCAGAAAAATGTTTGTTCAAAAATGACTGGTTCTGGTGTTTGTTTGTTTTTTCATTATACAGATGTTTCCATCAGTCTTAGGGGTTATAAAACTGTCTCTTTACAACATATATATCAGGGGCAAATTAAAGTTCACAGCATCCTTTTAACTAATACAAATGAAACAACACTCCCATCAACCACAACTCCCCGAGGCTTTATGTTGACTAGGAAAATTGGTTGAGTTTAGGGATGTGCTTAGCCAGCACGTTAGCTAAGCCTGGTCTAAACTCAACCACTTTTCCTTGTCAAGACAAAGCCTCAGAGAAAAGCTGGGTAATCAGAATTCACACACAGTCTGGCCTGAAGGGCAACCAAGTTGGACTATGTTGACTCAAAGGAAGGAAGGAATTACAGAGATAGGGGCCACTTGTTGAAAACACTCAGGCCCCGCCTATATACGTACACATTTAGGGACTAGAGCTTCCCTGCCACTTTTGCATTGCATGGTCAAACAGAATGATGTTCTATTTAAGGCAGTGGTCTGGGTTCCAGTCTCAGGTTTGCCACAGACTCACTGTGACAACCATGGGGAAGTCACTTAGGACCAGATTTTCCAAAGGGATCAGCATGTTATGTTGTGCACATTGGGTACTGAACTCTGTTGAAAATCTGGCCAAAGGGGAGCTTTGGGGTGCTGAATGGTTTTGAAAATCTAGCCCTTACTGAGACGGCTAAACGGGAGCCGAGCTGTTGAAAGTTTGATCCCAGATCTGGGCACTGAGTACTTGAAAAGCTGACCCTTAAATGCTCTGTGCCTCAATTCCCCACTGACAAACTGGGGATTTCACAGGGATGTTGACAAGGTGCATTTATTAATTTATTGGGGGGAGGGATAGTTCAGTGGTTTGAGCATTGGCCTGCTAAGCCCAGGGTTGTGAGTTCAATCCTTGAGGGGGCTACTTGGGGATCTGGGGCAAAATCAGAACTTGGTCCTGCTAGTGAAGGCAGGGGGCTGGACTCAATGACCTTTCAAGGTCCCTTCCACTTCTAGGAGATAGGATATCTCCATTAATTATTATTATAATGTCTGTGATGCACTCACCCAGCAGCCATACAAATACCTAGACAGGGCCCAACACTGAAAAATCAAAACCAATACTTTGACATGCAGCTGGAAACATGAATTAGAAACCACACTGTAGGCTCTGGTTTATTTAAGTGGGGCTTGATTCTCTAATGTTTTTATATGACACTCCATAACCCCAAATAGGGTTGCTACCTTTGAAAATTTATCTTTTCAGAGACAATTTGTTTTTGTAATAACTTTATGATGCAACATGATCACACTGTGATGCAGAACAAGTTCAAACAAGGGATGGGAAAACCCATGGAGCACGGGCTTTCATGAAATATTTTATTCTCTTAGTTAAAACCCATTTATTTTTTATGGAAAATTACATGTAAAAATGTGGACATCCAACTAAACGTAGGGTTGAGCTACATAGACTAAGATTCTTGTTTGAAAGATGTTCTTGCCCTGCGATGATCAGGGGAATACATTTCTTTTTTAACTCATGCAGTAATCCAGAGGCAAATAACTCTAACTGCAAAGGTTTAGAGTTCCAGCCTGGGTTATAATAGAACAGAATTTTTAAAAAGCACCACAGATGATAGCATAGGAAAAGAACAAAAAGCAAAAATAACACCTGAGGCTGCATGAGAAATACAGGGTTTATCCATGACTCTAAGAGAGGAAACACCCTACATTTTCCACATATAAACATTTAAACCATGACCTTCTCCTTTATTTCAAAAGGAATGTTGTTTAGACAAATTCCCATTTGTTAACATCTCGACAGTTCTATGGTAACAAGACATTTTCCACATGAATGCTGCCATATTCTAAAGCAGTGATTATCTCAATGTAGATGAAATTCACTCCCGTGGAGTTCAAGACCTAGGTATCATTTAAGGGTTTAAGTGGTACATAAGGGTGAATTTCATCAAAAGACCTGTTAGTAACTGCAGGGCTGCAGAAGAATATGAGAAGGAGGATTATCTTCTGCCTCGTACATCATAACCAGAATTAGCTCATTTCCAACCACACAATCTTTATTGCTGGTGCTGATGTCATGGGCAGAAAGCACGGCTGGATTTTCAGGTTTAGGTAGAGCTTGCAATGCGGTCAATAAGAGAATCTGTCATCTGAGCAAATTTGATCTGGAATAACTGAATCATGAAACCCCCTGATGGCATTGTTATAGTTGCTTTTCCAACTGTCATCACACACCACTTGAGTGAAATACATTTGTTGAATGAAGTCACTTCACTGTCCTACAGGCTCTGCACCACAGAACCACCTGGGAATTACTGAATGATGTCAACAAGTGAGCTCTTGCCTTTTTCTATACACAAGAGAGGAATTTGACAGGGCGCTGGAAAAAGGCCTGCTCTTCACTGGAAAAAGGTTTTGGTTTCTCGCTCCTTTTATCTTCACAGATATATCTAATATAATCCTTCTCTCAAAAGCATGGCAGCATTGTGTAACAGAAAATATTTATCCACTGACTTCATATGGAACCACATGCAACAAGAATTAGTGCTGCTAAACTCACACTAAATCCTCAGAGGCTGATTTCATCTTTATTCCCCAGCAAACACACTCTTAGTGGCTGAAAAATGGTAACTCCGGTCAGAAAGGATGCAAAGAGCACCGTTTTGCAAACTTCTGAGCACAAGGCTGGCCAGGAACGGAGACAGCAGAATCATCGGAGAGGCAGCTGGGCATGTCGAGGTTCTGTGGCAAATGAGACAAGGACACCCATTTGGGCCCACTTTCTTGAGTGCACCCATTTAACAGCCAATTAATATGCATTTTTGAAAATGAGGAATGGGGTAAACAGGAAGCTAAATCTTCCTTTGCCAGGTCCCTCCCTTCAGTCCCTGCTGCATTAAATGAGAACTATAAATACTGGAGAGCTCAGACAGATGTTTTTATTGAGAAGGAGAGCTATGGCAGTAAGCCCTGGCTAGGACCCAGCTATTTTTGTTGGCTCCAATGTTTATGGTTAATTTATTTTTATTTTGCTTTACTTTATTCCTTCAACTCATTTTGTTTGCCCTTTTCTCCCCCTCCTTACCTAATTCTCTAAGAGTCAGAGAGTCATGTTCAAGTTTGGCACTGACCTCTCCTCTCCTGACGCCTCTCCATGCGTAGGATCCACAAAGAGACTTAGGCATTGCAACGTCAAGCACCACAGCACCTAACTTCAGAATGTAGACTATCAAAGGAACGAGTTAGGCAGCTAGGCTCCCTCTAGAATGAATGGGCAGAGCATTGAAGAATGCGATCCACACAAGCCAGCAAGCTAGGCAGGGACTGCCTAAGCCAGCCAGCACACCCCTCTCTCATCTTAACAAGCCATGGACAGGAACCAGCCCAACTCCCAGCTCAGAGGTAGGAAACCCCTGTTCAAATCCAGAAAGAGGAATTGAACCTGGGTCTTCCACATCCCAGGTGAGTGCTGCTGATTACTACTTGTCCTACCTGCAGTGGACATGGAGAACAATTGGTCACTGTCCTCTTAATAACAACCCTTAACGTATCTGAAGTCTTTTCAGGTCCTCCACAGCCTTCTTTTCTCAAGACTAAACATGCTTATTTTTAATCCTTTCCTCCTAGGTCAGGTTTTCTAAACTTTTATAATTTTTGTTGCTTTTCTCTGGACTCTCTCCAATTTGTCCACATCTTTCCTAAAGTGGGCTGCCCAGAACTGGACACAGTACTCCAGCTGGTGCCAAGCAGAACAGGACAATTACCCCCTGTGTCTGACCTACAATACTCCTGTTACGACACCTCAGCGTATTAGCCTTTTTCGCAACTGGTGACTCTTATCCAATTTGTGATCCACTATCAGCCCCTGATCCTTGTCAGCAGTATGATCACACCTAGCCAGTTATTCCCCATTTTGTAAACAGGTGTGTGTGTGGTGGGTCACACAATGATTCGTTGTTCCTTAATGCAGACCAAGTTAGAAAGCAAGCAGCACATTATGCAAGACAAGATCTTGCCTAAATCAGTCACAGCCACCAATTATTGCATGATGGCCTTTTCTTTCATCCAGCCCAGGCGTATAAGTGTTTAACTGTTTTAAATTGCCTAGCTCATGTTTTGCATTCGTGACTCAGAAAAATTACAGCAAATTGAGCTATTTGGTTGCTTGGTTACTCCTTTGTTCTGACAGGAAACTGAAGAGAGAAAAGGTACCTTAGCTTTAATTAATTCAGGGAGGCTGACTCATCCTATTGTACACTATGGGGTTCTTGGGTAATAACAATACCTGGCTCTTACACAGCGCTTTACATGTGCACCCACCACAGTGCTTTACAGAGGACGGTATCACTAGCCCTTTTTACAGATGGGAAACTGAGTTAATGTTATTTCTTACTGTTAAAACATTGAGGACTGGATGGCTTAGAGGTATTCACTATGGGACACTGCCCTTTCAAAGCAACAGAGGGTCCTGTGGCACCTTTGAGACTAACAGAAGTATTGGGAGCATAAGCTTTCGTGGGTAAGAACCTCACTTCTTCAGATGCAAGGGCCCTTTCAACTACACCCAGCCGTTGCCATCAGAGGCTTTTTTGGAAGGAGCCGCAGGACTCCGTCTAGCCTCTTGATGTCCACATCACAAAATTTCTTTTGGCCTCTTTATGGGCAGTCCCAGCAAGGAAGGGCAGGACTGCATGTCCACAGAGCCTGAGCCCCTCCTTGGTGAGGAATGGCTGCTCTAGGGCACAGCCAAAGGTACTGAAAAAAAGTTATTAAATGCACACTTAGTTCACTAAGCCTCCCTGTCTCCAAAGCTTTCCAGGCCCCAATTACTGTCCCATGTATCAGATCTGAGCAAGTGATGAAGCTTCGCAGCGCAAGGACTTAGGGCTGGGGTCATTCACAGCACTGCTGAAACAATACCAATGGCACATTCTAGTTGGAATTGTTAAGGGAGCCTAAAGGAATTTCTATGCAGGAATTGGATACCCCACTGCCCTGGGTCCTGTGACGATCCCAGTCTTTATCACCTCAAATCTAATGGGAAGATAGTCACATGGTACCTTGAACCAAAATATTTGTCTTCTGATGCAAGGCAACTGCCTTCCTCTCTCTTCTGATATTCAGAACAATGACAGTGTTTACACAGCTGCTCTAAAAACACACCATGCTGCCCTGTCAGGTTAAAGGTAAAACAACCATGTTAACGAACAAAATTATTCCCCTCAAACTCTTCCATACCCTAGAAATTTGTCACTGGCATCCAATAATTATACTCAAGTCACTCTGCACATTGGTACAGGCAGCATGCTCACAGCGTGTACATTTCTGCTCTGCACACAGATGCCTGAACTGTCACAGTGAAGCTGAGGGACCAGAGTAGAACTCTTTCCCCTCCCACGCCTTGTCCAGGTACACACTAATATGTTTCCAGCTCATTCATGCTTGAAAAAATATTAAAGCTACAAGTGAAAAACCTTTTATTCAGTCATTATAACAAATAGCAAAATAAAACGGCTTTTTTATTCCAAGACATTACTTCCAATGCTTGCCCAGGTCAGAACTTCCTCTGCCAACGCAGTTATTTTCATGTCTCAATCAGGGATTCTCAAACATCACCATTCACATACCCCTTGTAGTCCCTTCATTAAACAAGTGGTTTTAAACATTCAAATGCTCATTGCAAATTTGCATGCAGGAAAGAAAGAAAAAAAAGAAACCCAGCTGACATCCTGTCACTATTCTCACAAGGAAGAGATGGAATACAGAGTCAAATATAGTAGCAAATTTACTCTGGAAGGTAAAAGAGGTTAAACGTATAAAACAATGGAGAAACTGTGTCAGACGCCAACACTGGATTCAGTCTGTCAGAGAAAGTCATGGCGTCAGCTTTGCTCTAGCTAAATTATGATAAAACCCCCCCAATTATGTTAAGATTTCACTTTATCATCTCACAAGCTGCAGTAACTAAGGGCATGTCTACACTGCAGCAGGCAGCGAGCCTCCCAGCCCGGGTAGACAGACTCACGCTAGCGCAACTAAAAACAACAGTGTGGACAAGCTACAATGTCCACAGTGCTATTTTTAGTGCACTAGCTCAAGCTAAGCTAGCACCAGTCTGCCTAGCTGGGCAGGGCAGCATGCTCGCTGCTGCAGTATAGACACACCCTAAGCTGTAACAGGTGGAATAATTAGGCTGTAAGATTGTGTTTTAAATTAACGTTGTACTAATATTGGCTACTTCTTTTTCTGTGTTTTTCCTCATTCTTTTATAGTGAAATTGTATGGTATAAAAAGTCCTATTTATTCCACATAGTTTTACATGAAAGTCATATAAAAAGGTTCAATACACTTTGGCTTTTTTTTTTTTTTTTTTGCTAGTAAAAAATGTTTGATAAAAACTATGCATTAGTTACTAGATGCAAATCTTTACCATGAGTGTGAAACAATCCTGAATGAGTGAGACCACCCTCAGTATAAACCTCAACCCCACCCCCCAAAAAAGAAAAGTTCTGCTCGTCCCACGCTCTTCCTGTTCTCTATGCAGAATCCTATTCGCAAATGCTAGTTATGTGAGAGCTGGGGTAGTGATTTAATTTTTCTATTGCAGTGTTGTCTAATGTAGTACATCGGTCTGGAATCTGAATTTAAGCTATAAACCTCAGGTTTTCCAGTAAATAAAAAAATATATAGAAAGAGATAAAGGCTTTTCTTATACCGCAAATCGAGTTATCAGTTTTCTCATGCAGTAACTGATGGCAGCTTTCATTTTACATTTTCAAGTACAGGCAAAGTAGTAGTCATTCAAGCTGTGAAAATATTAAAGAAAATGAATACGAAAAATATTGGAAACAGCAAAAATTCATCACGTTTCTATCTGACTGGGGCCGTGTTGTTACAAAAACACCCAGACAGGTTGAGCGCTCTGATGAGTTTAGCACGCTAATACCAACGGCAGCATGTGGCAGGATAAGGAACAACAGATTATAAATGAAATAAGCTGGCCACTGACAACGGTGTTTGAACTCAGGCTGGAGCCACCAAGTATCTGTGTGTAGGTTGCAAAATAAAACAGTGATTAATAAACAGGCTTTCCTGCCAAGTGAGAGGAGATGGCCTGGGGGGAATAGATGTTCTCTCCTGCCATTATGCTAAGCCCTTTATTTCCCCCCAGTTGATTTTGCATATATATCTATAGCTATCTATATATGTGTGTGTGTGTATGTATGTGTGTGTATCTATATATATCTATTTATAGATATATATATACACACACACACACACACCATCATAAAAATCTATGGACTCTTCACAGCTGCATACTTGAAGACTTAAAAACAAATCAAATTGCACCTTAATGGACCACATGTATTACAGCATCATTCGGGGGGGGGGGGGGAGGGAGGGAAGGAGGGAGAAGGAGAAACTGTGCTCTCTGAATTGTCTAAAGACAACGGGGCACCTGTCTCTCCCTGTGACTATACAATACTGTGTTTTGTATGCCCCTGCTAAACGTGAATCAAAATGCCTACATGAGGTTTAAATTAGCCATTCACTTCAACTTGTCTGAACATTCTCTTCCTGATAATGCATGGTTCAGTGGCTGCCATACTGGGCTATTTCAAACGTAGGCCCCAATCCTACAAACACTTATGGAGATGATAAGTCAATGAGACCATTCACTTGAGCACAGTTACTCACCTGCAAAAGTGTTTGCAAGACGGGGGTCTGAGTGATTCATCGTTTTTGTAAGCTACTTTTCCTAAAAGTCAATTTGATGTTTGTGAAAGGTACCATATGTTGGCATCTTGGGAGACTGATGTCCCATTTAGCCAGAGAACAGGAACAGAGTATAGTCACACTGCCCCCACCAGAGCACCTCAACCCTGACCCGGTTGTACCACTTTTACAGATGATTTTCTAGAAAGAGAATTACAGAATTTAGAACCTACTTATCCTCTACAAAATATGGACAATGCAAAAACACTGATCTCAGGACATGGGAAATTAACAAGCTCTGCCACCACATCCGTCCTGCCTTGCTTAAGCTGGAATATGTAGTGTACAGAAATACTAGCACCTTTGTCTCTTTCATAGGGCTCAAAAAAAAAAAAAAAAAGTAATGTAAATCTCCAACAAAAGAAACGACAGCTTCCAGCAGCAAAGAAGGGCATTGCCTCCCCTATCCCAATTGCTATAACTGCTCATGCAGAACACAAATCATCCTGCTGGAAATCTGCCGGATTCTCCCCCTGCTCCAGAATAACCAGGCCTCCAAAAGGGAGGAGTCAAGATACGGTGCAGAGCTGAACCTGGCTCTTGAGAAGTAACCAAAAAATGGCCTGTGAATATCAAAGTATTTGTGTCTAAACTGATTTCTAGACAAAAGGTTGAGAGGGTTAAGTCTGGCTCATCTGCTTCAGCACAGAACAGTGAAAAAATCAAAAGGGGAAACCAACTTCTCAGTTTGTTTCATCTGTTAAAAAATAAACAGAAATTTTGAAAGGTCATTAGGTGTTATAAAATGGTTTCACAAATCCTCAGCGGCAGCGGCCCAATTCTCTCCTCTCATCTCTTCCACCAGTCCCTCTGCAGGCTTGCTCCCCGTGTGGTCCATGAACATGTTGGGAATATCTTTGCCAAAATAGATTTTGCTGTTTGATGCAATAGCTTTGTATTTCATCAGCTGCAAGTACTCAGGAGTTAGTTTTAGCTGCATGAAGAGAAAACAGAACATCAACAGCCATCCAGATTTACTAACAAGCTTTTGTTGTGATCATATAGGGTACCATTTTTCCAGAGCACTAGTGTACCTGGCAGACACCTGAAGACATGAATACCCATCTTTTTCCTATTTAAAGAAACACCAGCAAAAACAATGTTCCCTTCTGGTATTTGCTGTTGGCAGTGATCCCTCTAACTCTACACCCGAGAGTTTTGTCCATTTGACTTCTTCTCCTCCCACTTGCTGCTCCCCAACAGGTTCACGGCTCCACTGGATTGATGAATTCCATGCATAATAGCAGCATGATTCTGATCTGGCCTGTAATCACATTTTCTCATAACAAGCATCCCCTAGAGGCCTGCTCCATTTGTGCAAGAAGTTTGCCAGGTGGCACACAAAGCATTAGTTAAAACTTTCTGGCTGTAGCAGAGCTAGCATCACATAGAAGTGCTGCAGCTCCAGCTTTCTCTAGAGAGGGAGCCTTGGTCCCAGAAGCATTTAACAGAGCGGCCTCCACACACCACAAGCCAGCACATTTAGGCTTCCTCTGGACAGATTCATATTTACAGAACATAAGAACGGCCATACTGGGTCAGACCAAAGGTCCATCTGGACCAGTATCCGGTCTTCCAACAGTGGCCAGTACCAGGTGCCCCAGCGGGAATGAATAGAACAGGTAATCATCAAGTGATCCATCCCGTCGCTCATTCCCAGCTTCTGGAAAACGGGGCTAGGGACACCATTCCTGCCCATCCTGGACAAAGTGCCATTCTAGTCTCATGATTAACAGTCCTCCAGAGCGAATGCCACCAAAATACTAATGTGAACACTGTTCAAAGAGAGCCCACATCAGTCTGGCCTGATTTTCAGTAACTACATTCATTTTGTACATGTAGCAGGGAGTCATCATCACAGCTGGCTTTTTTTTTTTTTTAAACCAACTATAAGCTCTTCGACACATGGACCATCTTCTTGTTCTGTTTGTACCATGCCTAGCACAATGGGACCTGGTCCATGACAAAGTACCAATAAATACCTTGTTAGCTTCTGCTATCTTCATGGCAGTGTAGCATTCGGCGTCAGCTTTTGCCTTCTCCCTAGCAAGGAATGCACCATCTGTAAGGAAAACCACGGCAGCCATTTAAACATAAGAGAGCATGCAGCTGCTGTAACTTGTTAAATGTGCTCCACACTTGGACCCATCTTTGTATTTACAGTAGCATCCACACACTGCCAGGGAATCAACACCACTTCTGAACTATGGGTGGCCCACCTGGACCATGGGGGAAGAAATAGGGTCAGAAGCTACAGTCTCTCCCCACACCTGAAATGTAATGGGATGATTATACACCAATGCTTCCCCTGCAAGAGAGGCAAATGGCTAATCTCTTCACTCTCCTCCAAAATGCAGCCATCTCTTGGGAAAAAGCATGGCAGCTATCTCACTACAGAACAGCAGGCAGCAATCCTACACGCCACATCCGGACAGGACATAAAGAACACCCCACCAAACTGAAACCACAGGGGGAATTTTAGGTAGCGAATGTAATTACCCAAACTGGAATTTGGCCAGGACACTGGGGCTAACATCCCCAATTCTTGTGTAAAGGGCCAGGGGATCTTTAACCCTTAAACTGAGGCCCCTTGATGGGCTCTTAGATGTGGCTTTTTCCAGGATTTCAAGAGCTTGGCAAACAAAGGGTTTGATCCTGCAAGATGCTGAGTGCTCAAGTCTTAGAGAAGCTCCTCCCGTCAGTATCAGGCAGGGATACAAGATGAAACATTTTATAAAGGTCATTTAAAGAAACCAACACTTCCCTACTGCCTATTGCATTCTTCCTTTTCCCTGACTTTTTGTGGTTAACCATATTTAATGAACACTAATGTTACACTGGCACAGTCTGTAAAGCCAGGCTTATCTGTATGGTCCACTATGTTCCCTGGATATTCACGGTCTGTTTTAGGGCACCTGTCATAACTATAAAGGGAAGGGTAGCAGCCCTCCTGTGTACAATACTATAAAATCCCTCCTGGCCAGAGACTCCAAAATCCTTTTACCTGTAAAGGGTTAAGAAGCTCAGGTAACCTGGCTGACACCTGATCCAAAGAACCAATAAGGGGAAAAGATACTTTCAAATCTTGGTGGGGGGAAGGCTTTTGTTCGTGCTCTTTGTTTTGGTGGTTGTTCGCTCTTGGGACTAAGAGGGACCAGACATCAATCCAGGCTCTCCAAATCTTTCTGAACAAGTCTCTCATATTTCAAACTTGTAAGTAAACAGCCAGGCAAGGCATGTTAGTTTTATCTTTGTTTTCTCAACTTGTAAATGTACCTTTTTACTACGGTGTTTACCTCTGTTTGCTGTAACTTTGAACCTAAGGCTAGAGGGGGGTCCTCTGGGCTCTTTAAGTTTGATTACCCTGTAAAGTTATTTTCCATCCTGATTTTACAAAGATGATTTTTATTTTTTTCTTTAATTAAAAGCCTTCTTTTTAAGAACCTGATTGATTTTCCCTGGTTTTTTAGATCCAAGGGGGTTGGATCTTGATCCACCAGGAGTTGGTGGGAGAGAGGAGGGGGGGATGGGTTAATTTTCCTTGTTTTAAGATCCAAGGGGTTTGGATCTGTATTCATCAGGGAATTGGTGAAGAGTCTCTCAAGGCTACCCAGGGAAGGGAATTAGCACATTGGGAGTAGTGGCAGCGGACCAGATCTAAGCTGGTAGTTAAGCTTAAAAGTTTTCATGCAGGCCCCCACATCTGTACCCTAAAGTTCAGAGTGGGGAAGGAGCCTTGACAGCACCCAACTCAGCAAGCAATAACACTCCCCAATCCAAGCTTGTCAGAGTGCACTGGGGTCCTATTCAAGTTGTTTCAAAGCAAACAACTGGATAAACCATTCCTTTATCTCCACCAATAGGGAGAACGTCCACATTTAAAAACAATACCAGCAGCTGGAAGGTTGGGAATCGAGGCTTCGCTCCATTTGGCCAACTAATGAGAACAGCTCTGCCGACTCAGTAAGAGCAGCTGGAAGGGCTGACGCAGGGCAGAAAGTCCCTGCCTGCAGGACGCACGGGCCACTGCCTGGTATGGAACAGGAGCGAAGGCCTGGCACCTGGTGACATGTATTCATAAGAAATAAAAACTATCGTAGTTCTGCTGGGAACTTCTTAATGAGAAGCTGCTGATCTGTAAAACTCTAATTGGCTCCTCAGTGGGCTTCTGCAAAGCTTGACAGGGCCTATAATGAACATAATTGGAAATCGGGCCTTGCAGCTCTGAGCCAGAGAGGCAGAGCCCTTTTCTTGTCCTGGAATTTGCCTGACACAAGGCACTGCATGGGGAAAAAGCCCTCTCAGTTAAGAGCTCAAGCTCCTATAAAGCACTCAGAACCATCGCCTTGGAAAAGAAAAATTATTAGAGAGATAATTTGCAAGGAAATGCTTCTATTCCTGCCCCTAGTCAACACTGGCTCCTAAAGGAAACAAAAGCAACTCCAGATGGGTGTAAATAATGCAGGAATCCATGACAGGAGAAGACAGAATATAGGGCTTGTTTACTGCTGATAATGCTTAAAGAGAAACACTCACTTGTTTAGCCTAGGGAGATTCCCGCCCTTCCTCCCTCCCCTCCCCCCCAAACACCATCACCTCTCCACACACCTACCTTGATCTTTGGATCTCAAAAGCTGCAAGGCAGGTCTCTGCTTATCTCAGAACTGGCCTTTTTTTTTTTTTTTCCTTTTGACTAGACCAAAAATCTAGAGCTACGTTTACTGAAAACTCCTGACAGGTGTCCACATTTTAGAAAAATTCTGAAGAAAGAGGGGCAGATGTAAACTTCCATGGAACAATGTGGGTGCCTGAATGGAATGGCATGGCAGTACCCCACCCTGAGAGGATTTCCTAATGAAGTTCTAGCATATTCCCGCTTCTGGAAGATGTTCTGCCTGGTTCTTAGGTGTGTCCCACACACTGTAGTGGTGGTAACAAATCTCTGTGGGAACAGTGGGAGTCTGCAGTGCTGGCTCCTGCAATACTGTTGACAATCACACTGTCTGCCTCCTGTGCTGCAGCGACAAGTGTCTTGGAGTTTGTTTGGGGCTCTCCAACTGTGGTACATTTGCCAGAGCAAACACGTCCTACTCTCCCAATTGACCTAGTCCCTCCAAGCGCTCCAGTGTGAAATGAAGGAAGAAGCTGAGCATGCAGACAAATAAGTTTTGAAAGTTGCAATGCATTTTGAGGGTCACATGAAAGGTTATCGCATCAACCATACACCAGGGTTCAATATGAAAGGCCTCTATACTTTCACACAGGGGCTCAGTCGTGTTGTGGTTAGACTTTGGCCAACTCACATGCTCGCTCTGTGCCTCAGTTTACTGATAGGAGAAATAGGGATAATACTGCCCCACCTCATAGCAGTATCGTGAGGACTAACTAAAATATCTGTGATGTGCTTTGAAATCTTCCGAGAAGAAGCACAAAGAAATTTGTTTATTGGAAAGGTTGTTGCTCACCTTCAATCTCTGAAATTTTCTTCTCCGTTTCCTTTTCCATCACCTTCTGTCCGTACGTTATTTCGGCCACTTGGGCAATTTTTTCTGCCTCTGCAGCAGTAAAGGAAACATCTCGATGCCCAAAGAGTTATGATCCAAGCTCCTTTCCCACAGGAGCAATACTCCTCTGGCAAACCCAATCCTTATAGGGTAGATCTACACTGCAACTGGAGGTACAACTGCAGTAGGTGTAGACCCATGTGACCTAGCTTTGATCTAGCTAGTTCAGGTCCCAATATCAGCGAAGCCACCAGGGAGCCGGGGTACGTACTTGGGCGGCTAGCCTATGCTGCCATGGCTTCACTGCTATTGATGCCCCAGTTAGCTAGATTAAACCTACCTTAGGTATGTTTACACATGCTGCACATACACCTCAGACTGCAGTGTGGACATACCCATGCAGACATTTTCAGCCCCCAAGAGGTTCAGCGTCACATCAAGGGACGTTTGTAGGCAAAGCAAGCACAGGAAAACCATCTGAGTCCAGAGCTGTGCTGGAGGCTTTACATGAGTAAGAGATGGGTATCAAGCAGAAAGAGAACACTCTGCATTTTCAGTGTCCTTATCTACAAAATACGGAGCTGTTCAAAGAACTCCCGGCAGCAGCCCAAATTAGGGGGAACTCATTTTAAAATAGACAATCACAGGAACCTGTGACTGCACATTTAATCCAAACACAGAATTTTACAGTAGAGAAATTCACAGCGAATCCCTTAGTTCACACATTCAGCGGTGCAGTTATGGCTGTCACTGTGCTTGCTGTTGACAGACTCTGGACAGAACCAGCTCGACTAGAGATGTGCTAGAGCTTCTCTCACCCTCCCTAAACTTCAGTCTCTGCCCCTTCCCACTTCATATAAACAGCCAATGTTCATCTTGTTTATGGTCGCCTTATTTAAAATCTCTTAGAGCCACTACACTGCTGCTCGCACAAGACCCAGCCGTGGCACCTGCGCTGCATGTACTTCCAGAGAGGTGTTTGGGTTAGACACCCACCCACACCTGGAAAGTTTCCCAACCAGCCACATCTATGGGAGATGCATATACAGACCAATCAGGGCCTTCTTCCTCTCCGTCTCTGCTTCCTTCTCCACGACCTTCTGCTTCTGAGCCGCAATCAGCAGCTTTGTCTTCTCGCTCTCCCTAGTGAGCCAGAACAAGCCAGATGTAGAACTGCAGCGACCACACAGGATAAGAATTCTCAGAAGTGCAGCCATCCTCCTTAGGTGACAGCCACGGCTTCCACTCTTGTCTCACTGCTACCCGCACGCATGATACTGGGTAGATTCTCTCTCCGGAGTGCATTTTCAGGAGCAGGTAGTGGACAGAACAATGCATACACGCTCACTCTACCTTCCTAATTGCATAGACAAAGACCCCACTCCATTTTTCTGACCCGATAAATAAAAAGCCCTCCCCTCTCCCACAAGTAAAGGTACTACTTTTGCATGATCACACAGTATGGAATGTGTACTGCTGCCCTCTGCTGGGTGAATCAGAGCTGCTCCAGTGAGCATATCATCCTCCAGTGGAGGGCAGTTTATAGAGCAGGGGTCAGCAACATTCGGCACGCGGCTCGCCAGGGTAAGAACCCTGGCGGGCCGGGCCAGTTTTATTTACCTGCTGACGCGGCAGGTTCGACCGATCGTGGCCCCCACTGGCCGCGGTTCGCCGTCCCGGGCCAATAGGGGCGGCGAGAAGCGGCGCGGGCGAGCGATGTACTGGCCACGGCTTCTCACCGTCCCCATTGGCCCGGGACGGCGAACCGCGGCCAGTGGGGGCCGCGATCGGCCGAACCTGCCGCGTCAGCAGGTAAATAAAACTGGCCCGGCCCGCCAGGGTGCTTACCCTGGCGAGCTGCGTGCCGAACATTGCCGACCCCTGTTATAGAGGATATAAGCACTAATTACTGGGATACATGCATATAAAGTTACTGTTAGTGGAGGTATCAAATTATTAAATTAGGAACATAAAGCAGGAAGTGAAGCTATATAAAAAACCTTAGCCTTCAACATAGCCATAGCTATAAGTTTTCCATGTCTCACTTTGAAATTGCTTTTCCATTTGTAAGTAAATAGCTTTGGGAGGTGTACGTGCAGGATCAAATGCTACTTTTTTTTACTTAGTAAAATGGTTCCGTATCTCTCTCACCCCCACGGTCCTACTGCCTCCTAAGAACGAAGTGAAATTAAAGAACATTCTCTTTTGAAAATACCACCATCATGTTTTCTCCTAAAATTTCAACCATTTCAAAAACAGCTCAAGGAGCAGCAGTCAGGCCTGAAGAACTATCACTCTCCAAAGTACACCACACACCGTGCTGTATTTATAGCGACAGGGATAAAAATGGGCTGATTGTAGAAATAAGGACTCTCCATATTGGGCCCCATCACACACAAGCTATCTGGACTTCTGGGGCTAGGGACACGGGCTTGGGAGAGGATTCGGGGAGAAAGGAAGACCTTTTTTGATTACACCCTCTTTGGTGGCAAAGTGCTCAGAGAACCTGTGTGTTTCTGAATGGTCAGTGCAAGGCAGGCTGCTGGCTTAGAAAATGTTGAAACAACAGGATCATGTCGTCAAGTGTTATTAAAACAAGTTATTTCAAAGCTTTGTGAAGTCTCCAGCCTGTCGTATCAACAATTTCTTCATTGCCATTCAAACAGCAGGATTACGGGTAGAATTTATCCACCCTGCCATTCGTGCACACTCACCAAGAGGCCCTTATATAAAGCCTTGAAGGCACAGTGTCAAGATCAACAGGCCCCCAAAGGAACCACTTTTGCCACCCAAATGCCTGCACACACACAAAATACAGAAAATCTTCCCAACAGCGGAGGCATGCTTGCATGATGCCATTCCCATCACTTGGGCCTCCCGCCCATGGCAATGAAGCATAGAATCATAGAATATCAGGGTTGGAAGGGACCTCAAGAGGTCATCTAGTCCAACCCCCTGCTCAAAGCAGGACCAATTCCCAACTAAATCATCCCAGCCAGGGCTTTGTCAAGCCGGGCCTTAAAAACCTCCAAGGAAGGAGACGCCACCACCTCCCTAGGTAATGCATTCCAGTGTTTCACCACCCTCTTAGTGAAATAGTTTTTCCTAATATCCAACTTGGACCTCCCCCACTGCAACTTGAGACCATTACTCCTTGTTCTGTCATCTGGCACCCCTGAGAACAATCTAGATCCATCCTCTTTGGAACCCCTCTTCAGGTAGTTGAAAGCAGCTATCAAATCCCCCCTCATTCCTCTCTCCTGCAGACTAAATAATTCCAGTTCCCTCAGCCTCTCCTCATAAGTCATGCGCTCCAGACCCCTAATCATTTTTGTTGCCCTCCGCTGGACTCTTTCCAATTTTTCCACATCCTTCTTGTAGTGTGGGGCCCAAAACTGGACACAGTATTCCAGATGAGGCCTCACCAATGTCGAATAAAGGGGAACGATCACGTTCCTCAATCTGCTGGCAATGCCCCTACTTATACAGCCCAAAATGCAGTTAGCCTTCTTGGCAACAAGAGCACACTGTTGACTCATATCCAGCTTCTCGTCCACTGTGACCCCTAGGTCCTTTTCTGCAGAACTGCTACCTAGCCATTCGGTCCCTAGTCTGTAGCAGTGCATGGGATTCTTCCATCCTAAGTGCAGGACTCTGCACTTGTGCTTGTTGAACCTCATCAGGTTTTTTTTGGCCCAATCCTCTAATTTGTCTAGGTCCCTCTGTATCCGATCCCTACCCTCCAGTGTATCTACCACGTCTCCTAGTTTAGTGTCATCTGCAAACTTGCTGAGAATGCAGTCCACACCATCCTCCAGATCATTAATAAAGATATTAAACAAAACCAGCCCCAGGACCGACCCTTGGGGCACTCCGCTTGAAACCGGCTGCCAACTAGACATGGAACCATTGATCACTACCCGTTGAGCCCGACGATCTAGCCAGCTTTCTATCCACCTTATAGTCCATTCATCCAGCCCATACTTCTTTAACTTGGCGGCAAGAATACTGTGGAAGACCGTACCAAAAGCTTTGCTAAAGTCAAGGAATAACAGGTCCACTGCTTTCCCCTCATCCACAGAGCCAGTTATCTCATCATAGAAGGCAATTAGGTTAGTCAGGCACGACTTCCCCTTCGTGAATCCATGCTGACTGTTCCTGATCACTTTCCTCTCCTCTAAATGTTTCATAATTGATTCCTTGAGGACCTGCTCCATGATTTTTCCAGGGACTGAGGTGAGGCTGACTGGCCTGTAGTTCCCCGGATCCTCCTCCTTCCCTTTTTTAAAGATGGGCACTACATTAGCCTTTTTCCAGTCATCCGGGACCTCCCCCGATCGCCATGAGTTTTCAAAAATAATGGCTAATGGCTCTGCAATCTCACCCGCCAACTCCTTTAGCACCCTCGGATGCAGCGCATCCGGCCCCATGGACTTGTGCACGTCCAGTTTTTCTAAATAGTCCCGAACCACTTCTTTCTCCACAGAGGGCTGGTCACCTTCTCCCCATGCTGTACTGCCCAGTGCAGCAATCTGGGAGCTGACCTTGTTCGTGAAGACAGAGGCAAAAAAATCATTGAGTACATTAGCTTTTTCCACATCCTCGGTCACTAGGTTGCCTCCATGAGGCTAAAAGAGCATGCCTGGTAGAGGGCACTGAGATCACAGCATACTATGAAAACATATTAGTCTGGATGACAAATTCACTTTGGTAACACAAAGGTGAGAGTCCCAGGCACTTACATGAGTTCATAATTCCTCCGAATTGTTTCTGGAATGTTTGGCTTCGTAACGCGGACCGCCTGGAAAGACAGCGAATAGAAGGTAGACAAACAGCCAACATGCCGCGAGCAACCAAAATACTGGCAACAAAAGTGTGGGACTTAAAATTGGGCCAAAGGTAATTAGTTGCCTCAAGGAACTCAACATGGAGTGTAGTTGGTAGAGCAGTTTTCCAGAAATGACGTACAGCTCTCCATCCCTGCCCAGCACTGCACACCCAATCTCGTAAGCATTTCTGTACCAGATGTGACTGTCCTCCCCATGACCAGCACCTTGTACAGACCAGGTGGGACCCTGATTACCTGTATAATGAGTCCAGGAGCCATGGTGGTCAGGTCCTGCTGCAAAGCCAGTTTAAGGTTTTCATCAATCTGATCTGATATCAAAAAAGTGAGACATGGTTAAAGAACACACAAGGCATTTGGCTCTCAGATCATCTGTGGAGTTATTCAGGATAGGCTTTGATTTAGCACTTTTGGAAACGAAACACAAGTTGAGGTTAGATACACACAGGCTACACATCCCATAGGGGAAATCAAGAGACACCTGTGTGTGTGTGTGTACTTTTTTTTTCCCTAATAAAATCCCAGTCTTGAGCCAGGTCCTGAAGCCGTTCAGTAAATCAGGTTTGATTTAAATGTTCAGGCTGAACACAAGCAAAACAAGATGGTATCAAAAGCAAGATGCAAGACCAGACAAAACTGGCAGTGAAACCAAAATACCGTAATTGACGTGGGGTGGGGAGGACGAATAGTGGGTGGGTGGTCTGTCATGATGGTGAACTTGCACCAACAATATCTTTAAAAAAAGGGGATTTACAAACTCCTGCAACCTTCCACAGCTCCAGTAATATACCTTTGGGATTTATGGACCCGGGAGGTATTCTCAGAATCCACATTACTGGGAATAAATGGACAATTACTCAGGCAACTGGCAGTATCTCAAGGGATAACTGGGATTGGATCCTTATCCACTGTGCCTACCACTCAGAAGCACAGGGCACATCTGACTGACAAATTCAGAACCAGGGAAGGAATATTACTCCAGGACATCATATCAGCAGGGACCTCAAGGGTCTTGCACCTTTCTCTGAGCACTGAGCCGGTGTCATGTTACAAGATCAGGTGGGTGTACAATGCTTGGCAAGTTTCCTGCAGTGTCCGGAGTCCTCAAGCAACAGGGGATCTGGATCCTTCCTGATCTCTATTTCTGGGTTAGAGGAACTCAGGGATGCCACAAGCCTCCAGTGAGTACTCACAGGAAATGCCCACAAGCATGGTGTGTGTGCAAGTAAATTCTGAGCTATTCTAACCAATGTCCACCAACGTTATCATTCCAAACGGGTCCTGGAGCAGTCCCAGTAATTTAAAACCTGGCCTAGCCAGGCCTTGATCTACCCGGGCTGAATGTGTGCCAGCAAGAGACAGAACGAGAGAAAGGTGAAAGGTCACATTTGCTAGTTTAATAGGCTGGACACATTTTCATCAGCAAATCCACTTGGCTCAGTGGGTAGGAATTAACTTCAGTGTAGCTGGAGAATTTCAAAAGGAAATAAAGAATTCAAAGCCCTGCTGCAATGAAAGCTCCAAGGAAGGTTGTATGTTCCATTGGGGCCTGCTGAGAAATACAACAGGAAAATAAAAAATGAACAGCCCTGAAAGTGATCCAGGCTCACTCCCTCAGTTATTAGCCTTGTCCCTGTTTGGGTGTCTGGAATTCACATTCAAAACACAGTTCAGCCAGGAGTTTAGGAAACAGCTGTTATCAGTTTCCTGCACCTGCCTCCAGATGTGGAGGCAGGGAATCATGACATAGGTCTGTATTCAATGGGCTGCACCCCATTTCTAACTCCTCAGCCAAAAAGCATCCTGCTCAGACAGAAACAATCATGCAGGAGTGCATATAAATTTATACAGACTCTTCCTTCAGTGCAAATCAGTTTACTTTAGTCTCTTTTTAGCTACTGTCGTCAGCAGCTGCTGATGTCATCTGGAGACATCTATGGGTGAAGAATGAATATACTTTCTGAAAATTCCCCTCCTGTTTCTCTATAGAACCAAGTCCCAATGCTATATTTTGTAGCAGTGCACGGTCAAAACAGGGATCTCTCAGTGCCTTAAAAAGTGCAGTTCAGATACAGTAGTTAATGATTAGCTTCCTATCACACAGCCGATAGGAAGAACAGATCATGGAGTCTCAAGGGCGAACATGCAGGGTGTCTGTGCAAATGCCACACAGTGAGATTGGGCTCCAGCTTGAGATAAGTATTGCAAAGACATTCTCACAATTTCAAAAGAAAAATTCATCCTGAGAATAATCAGGTTCTCCTAGTCTCTGCACAATCTAGTTTTAAGATGACCTGCAGTCTAGAATGGAGGGGCATCTGTCCCATCCTGAGAGATTCCCCTATTCTCGAACACCACATGGCATCCCTAGGTAGTATGGTAATAGCTGCTTTAGTAGAACTGAGATATAAACTTACCCTACAGCATTTTGCTTGCCCTGAATGAGTAACATTTCTTGACAGGCGACCAAGCTCTCGTTTATATTTTTTGTGATTGGGCTGGTAAATTTCCCATGACTATTTTGCAAGGGTTAGCTAAACAGAGCATCTGCCTGATGAAGCTTCCACACCTTCGCTAGGACAATCAGCTGCTCTGTTTATGACCAGGATTGGTTCAGTTTAATTATAGTTACACATTCCTTATACTTCTGGAGGTAGTGTAAATACGTGTATGTGTAGGTACGTGTAACTAGAACTAATAAAACTGAACCAACCCTGGTCACGAACAGAACAGCTACTGGAGTGATCTCATCAGAATCCCATCAGTTATGGAGAGGGGCCTAAAGGAGGCTCTGATTGTGTACTACTAGATTTTATGGGGTAGCAGCAGAAAACCTTGCTGAAGCAACAGTAGATGTTGTTAGGTTCGGGTGAATGTGACAATTCATCTGTAAAGGTTAGTGACCCAGGGCAGAGATGGGGCTCACCAAACAGCTCAATGTAGACTTCCTGAAGAGTATGAACACTGCAGAACTGGTTCAGCTCATGGTGAATCTTGTTGAAGATGAGTGCTTTGTCATAGTCTGCTGTGTAGTTCTTCACTATGTCATACACTGGTGAGAAAGAGAGGTTTGCATTAGGAGACTAGCGTGGTGGTGGTCTCGAGTCGGGCTCCACCTGGGATACATGCAATGGGAGCCTGACATCTGTACTAGTCACTGGGGGCAACTCACTGCCAATGCCTGGAGCCTTGCCACTAGCGAATGAACAAAATGGAAAGAAGATCTCTGCACTGCAGAAGCGCACTTTGTTCATTTATTTTGACAGGGAAGGTTTAATTATTGATGCTAATACTTCATAATGTACTAACCAATGTTCTGTCATATGCTTTGTAAACATAATGAAGTCTTAGTAACACCAGACCTTTCTACAACATCTGCTATTAAATCTTTGCTGAGAAGCGGTGAGACAAGGATTATGTGTCTGAACAATACGATATGTGGATTAGTGAATTTGGGCACGTACATAGCAATTTGTGAGACTCTCAGAGCAGGAAGAAGCCCCCAGGCCCAAAGCTGTACATGGATTTACTTTTAATCAATGGGACCTAAAACGGTCTGGTTCTGTCCCACTCACCAGGAATTTCTGTGATCCCACCAGTGTATTCACAAGCAGAGAGGTTTGCCCTGATGTTCTTGGCCAATGTATCCCCTCATTCCACTCTTTTCCAACATACTAGATGGCTGTTGCACGCCACCCCAGAGGTGGCTGCATTTCAGTGGGATTCTATACATCAGTTTGTGACATATTTCGAGTGACAGGTGCTCAGATCACTTAATCTGTGTCTCACATGTCAACCCTCTGATCGTATTCTGTACCCCTTTCTCCCACCCTTTGCCTATTTAGATTGTTAGCGCTTCATGACAGTGCCTAGCACACCACCACTGGGATTTATAGGGGCTACTATGATGTAAATAATAATCATCTGATAGGCATTATAGATATTACAATGAAAGGTACTAGAAAAATGAGTATATCAGTGGTAGTAAGTAATACGAACATGTCAGTGAGAATAAAACACAGAGAAATATATAAAAAAATAGTAAAACTGGTTCTGTGTCTTTTAAGTTTAAACTTAATTTTAAATTTTAAGTGTTTACGCCCAAAGAGCAGAGGGCTTTAAAGGGGACACTGCTGAATTTCTATGGCTCTTCTGGCCTCCAAAATCCATCACTGCACAAGCAGATATGATTTCTCAACCCTATGCTGCATTAGCAGGAACATAAGGAGCTTTCAGAAGGCAAAAGCCATGCTAACGCTCAGATGTGACTGACAGTCCTTCATACTGTAGCCGTGCAGACTCATTGGCAGAGATAACTCACCAGCACCTTGGATCAGGAAATTCACCACCTCGATCCTGTCAAAATAAATCATCACTCCCCCACTGTGAAAGGAAGAGAAAAATCAAAGGAGGATGTAACATTCAAGTGTAACATTCAGAACTAAATAAAGCTGTTCAGGGATACAGCCAGGGTCTGGGGTGGGTGTAAGATGTATGGAGTACTGGCTCTTCTAGAACAAGCCACTGCTTATCCATAATTATTCAGCACTTAAAGGAGACTAGGATGGGGGAGCAGAGAACAGAGCTCCCAGCAACACAACCCTGCATCTGAACCCATTCATAAAAGCAAATTCTTATTTCACAATTTGCTAGAGGCTGATCATGCAACTGCCACATTGGTCCCTCCTGATGTTGTCTGTCATGGAGACAACACCCTCTAGTGGACTGAAAGGG
Organism: Chrysemys picta bellii; assembly: GCF_011386835.1. NCBI lineage: Eukaryota > Metazoa > Chordata > Testudines > Emydidae > Chrysemys > Chrysemys picta. The sequence continues at coordinate 162,140,532 of NC_088792.1, read as the reverse complement.
ACACTTCACAACCTTTGTATCAGTAATTCACAGTGGTGGGCCTGCACTTACAGCAAATCCAAGTGGAAGGTTTCGGGGGAACCCCAAGAACAATGGCCCAGTTTACTCTGGATTTAGCTACGTGTAAGCTAGGAATAATGGGTTCTAGTTTGGGAGGAGCAGGTCTAGTGGTTAGAGTGCACGGGGGTCTCTGGACTCCTGAATCCTTTCCTTAGTTCTTTGACTCTCTTGACACTTCACATGAGTCACTTAAACTCTTTGTGCCTTTATTTTCCCACTGGCAAAATGGGGATAAAACCTGCTTCACAGAGAGCATGTGAGGCTCAGGATTTTAGATCCATGGAGAGATGGTGCTACGTAAAGGATTAGACAGGGAAAGGGCTCTGAAGACAATCGTAATGCAGTCTAACCTCACTTGAAATGTAAGTAGGCCAAGAATCAGGCCATGGAGACCAAGGTCCCCTCTCAAGCCTAGAGACAAGAGCAGTCACACCCATGAGGACATTCATGCCTTGGAGAGGGTAGGGTATTTGCACTGCCACCTTCCCCAGGGCAGCACTGTGGGAAGCCAGAGTCAGTTTCTACCTGACACTCTGCGGAAGCCCCACCAGCTGAGGCTGCAGAGTGGAGGCTCTAAAACAGCACATTCCCTGCCTGCCCTGTCCATGGCCCTGCCCCAGTCAGCACAACACAATTTTCAGGCTTGATGAGCTAATGTAGGCTATCAGTAGAGGGAAGCTGTAGTCACCACAACCTATACCCTGATTGACTTTCTGCTACTGGGAGCCTTACATCCTGGTTTATGCCAACAGAAGTCTTTTTTTTTTTTGCCAGGGATGAATCAAATCAGTAGACTTTAAGAGAACTGTAAAGTTATAGGAAGTTCTCTCTCGTTGTTACTATTAAACAGTCGCATTATTTACGGTATGTTATTCTGAAGTGGTGTAACACTAAGAGCAGAGTGTTATTATTTTCATACTAAGAACAAACTAACACACACCAAACATGCAGCTACAATAAAGCAACAAATGTTAAGGTATGCTGGAGCTTCCTGAAAACATAGGATCCAATTCAGGGGCAGGTCAGGAAGGCATCTGACCAGCCTGCTAACAGGAACAAAGGGCAAAGTACATTCAAGTACTGCAAGCTATGATTCAGCATGGGGAGAAACGAAGAAGAAAAACTGGTGTAACTTGATTGCTGTGCCAGATGATGGTCTGACATCTCACCTGGTACCACAAGGAACATTTTTCACCTCATCTGTCTGCAATGTAGTCTGGAGAGAGAGAGAACAAAGATCCACTTAAGAGCCAGCCTGCTTACAGTACAAGAGTTATGTAGTTCCTTTGTTTTTCAGCAGCTTTCCTGCCATCTTACAGAGTATCATCTCTCAGGTTCCTCATTATATCACCCCTTTGTCCTGGAATAGCCTGGGGAACTGCAAAAGCTAGAACTAAATCTGCTTCTATTGATTCTTCCACCATTTGCTGTCCAGTGCTTGTCAGCTCTAGGGATAAACCTGAAAGCCACTTGTCCAAAGGTTGCTCAACAGAAAGAATGCATCACTGCATAACTCTCTGAGTGCGTTTGCCAGTGATCTAGCCTGCAAGTTTACTGGACAGGTTCCAAGTCCCTACTTCAGAATGTTTATTCCCCTGCTTGAAAGAAAAACTGGTGAAAAGAAAGATGTACAATCCCAAGAGAAAGATAATGGGGAAAAAAACCAGAAAGTTCCGAGCAGGCCTGGGGCAACTCCAGTGATGCAAACCTTGCAGCAGTCTGTTATATCTACCCGAGGTTGGAGTAGGAGGAACTACAAAAAGGGAGAATGTAATGCAAAAGTCTATTTACAGTGCAGGGTCTCTATGTCCCTTTCTGCTCTGGGGGAAAATGGCCCCATGCAGAGGTCCAAAACAAGCCTTATGTACCCACGGGGCTTTAAGTGGTACATAACCCTTGCACTGGTCCTCTGCACATAGGCCATTTTCACCCTTTGTGTAGGTAGAGTCTGACCAACTCCCACCGACTTCAGTGAACACTGCATCAGGCTTATACTGAGCATAAGGGAATTTCCCTCTCCTGCCTAGATTCTCCTTTGGGAGGTTCCTGAAAGTGTCATCATCAGTCTTGTGCTAGCAACATCACAGGCTGTTTCCCTGGAAAAGATTGTGACGTCCCAAATGCAGCATTTTCTGACCAATTTGGTGGGAAAACACTAATGTAAGCAGACAAATGCAAAAATACCTGCACAGATTTGTAGGAGGTTATAAAGGGGAGCATAAGGTGGAAGCCAGGTCCACTGGTGGAAGTCAGCAATGCGCCACCTCTGCAGGAGAAGAAACAAAGAAGAATGGTACACAGTTTATTCCCAAGTATCCGCAGACACTTTGACTATAGGAAGGCACGGAAGCATTAAAGCTTAGATGCACTGAAAAGATAAATAAATTGACAATCTTGTCACTTCCAAACACAGACAAATATCTGCAAATATATGTGTATTTGTCATCTGTGCTTGGACACTTTTCTCCTTTAATTTAAGTCCTTGATACAGTTTGTGTACCCTGAATTCACAACATACTGAAGACATTTTAGATAATGAGCAAATACTAAAACCATACAAGCTCTTCCTGTCTTTTATAAGAAAGGAAAAGTTGTTCTCTGTGGTTGTGGGGGGTTGGTTTTGCTCTGTCACAAGTCACATTCAATTGCCAGTTAGGATATGAAAAGTCACCAGCTAGCGAAGAGTCAGACACACAGCATTATGATTCTGGATTTCAAAACCTTTTCAAAGTTATGATCAAAACATGAGAAAAACACCATAGCAATTAACAAACCCTAATGACACAAATAACCCAAAGCAGCTGGAGAGCCTGCTAGTCTCAGAAAACAAATGGAGACGGACTAAATATATTTTAAGACTAAACAGTTGAAAATCAGTGCCATGGGATTTGGACCTTTCACCTCCAGGTCACCGGTTCAAATCCAGGTCAGGCTGATAGTAATCAAAAGTTGTTACCATCCAACAGCTGTTCAGTAGCCTATGTGGAATGGGTTGGTGGGAGGTCCCTCAATCCAGTCCCCAATGGACCGGTGTCCACATCACAAAAACATGCCAGTACATTTGTCACTAATCGGCCCCCTTGTTGGCAGGTTCAGCAGTGGTGCAAAGGGTTGAATAAGCCATGGAGGCTGAATTACTTTTTGTCACACATAGAGATGGTCCCTTTAGGTCAGGGCACGTCTATTAGCAGAGAAGTTGGCGCTGCCAATGCTGTATCTTATCTGAGGATGAACAGAGGACTTAAGTCCTCATGGCTGTCAGGTCTGCACCTTTCACCAACATCACTCACTCCATAGTCAGTCCCTCTTTCACCTGCCAGCCAGCCAAGACCATAACTTGAACTTCTGTTTCTCTCCTAACACAGCTGATATCATCACAAGCACCTGAAGCAGAGCAGAGAGCTGCAATCCTTATTTCAATATCTGGGTTATGGGGTGTCATCAACTCTTCTGGGGAAAACACAGAAGCTCTAACTCAGACTTTACATCCAGGTGAAGGAGGATGAGTCGCAAGATATTTCGTACTAAAGTGGAATTACTGATAATTTTTAAGACTGCCTCAGTGTCTTCTGTTATCAATCTGGGACCACAAACTACGTCTTTCCCCAACTCCACCCCCCCTTTGACAGAATATTAGCATCTGATGGGGAAGCCATTGGATAGTGGTTTCAAAATACTGTGAACCCAAACAATATTCCAGATGCATGTCTTACCTATAATAAACGCCAATATGTCCTTCTTCAATTTTGTGTACTGCAGAGAAGAGAGTTGCAGCCAGAAAACTAACAGACAGCGCCGCTATCGCACCTAGTTGGGCCATCCCTGAGAGCTCAGCCTGGGGAAAGGGAACGTAGAGCACATGAGATCAGAGACTGAGGCAAACTGAGAAATATTTAACTAAATGTACTTAGCCTAATACTAACACTGGATCTAATAATAACTATCCTTCCAGCAGAGGATCTCAAAGTGCGTCACAAAAATTAAGCCCCTCAGGTATTCCCGGGAGGTAGGTTTTACTCCCATTTTATAAATAGGGAAACTGAGGCAGCGAACTCACATGCCTGTTGTCACAGAGTGAATCTGTAATAGAGCTGGGAACTGAACTCAGAAGTCCTGACTCCAACTCTCCTGCTCTAGCCACTGGACAACATCTCAGCTCTCTCTCTCTTTTTGTTTAGATTTACTAAAATATTACTTTTAAGACATCCCCTACCAGTGCACTTGGGGTATAGTTAAAGGAACCAGAAAGCCAAGAGTCTAGTACAACTTCCACCTCACATTATTAGTGTAGGTATCTGATTCTCCAGTCTCCACAGAGTTTACAGCTGTTTTGCTATAGTAGCAACATGCACAAATGGACTAGAAGATTCTTGGTGCACACAGTTTGTTTGATGTGGGCACATTAACTCCAGGAGTTACACATGCCCCTCAACAGGAGAGGCGGCCTCTTGCCTCAAATTACACAGGCTACCGAATGAAGCAGCGAGTGCAGCTCTGCCACTATCATTGTGACCTGCACCCACAGAATGGTAACTGCACGTTATTTCCCAACAAACCATTCTTTACTATTTGTAAATGTCAGGAAGAGCACACATGGAAGTGCATATGATCTTAAGGAAAGGTTCCTTAGACAGAACCGTAAATCCTTAGATGTCATACAAAAAGCACCACGACTCTTTCCTTTCCTGGGGAAGGCTTTGAGCCATGCTATAGACATGGGGCATAATTCGTAACCACAAACACAAGGACAAAGGTATTGGCCTATTAAGTAGCTCATACCCTCAGGCATTAAAAGGAACCCTAATACCCAATCCAAGCTGCTGTCACCTCCTTCCCTCCCCTTCCATCCGCACCATTCCCTACCTACTCAGTCTTTGGTCTTGGGGTAGATTATAAATTACACTGGGAAAAGGACCTTCCCTTCTCTGCCTTTTCACCTGTGCGGTGCCTGCCTGACAGGGGGCTGTACAATTTCTAAGACTGCCTGAGTGTCTTCTGTTACCAATCTGGGACCACAAACCACTGCCTGCCCCTGGGGATGGAGCAGCCATAAGGGAAACCTCAGACAGCGAACTCCAGGAGGAGCTGTGCTCACATGAGCCTTCCCCCCGTGGGGGCTGAGACCCCGGGGGCAGTGAGCCCTGAGGAGAAAGGGGGCGCCGGTCCCAGCCTTGGGGGCAGCGGCGGGGGGCTGGAGAGAGAGAGTCCAGCCAGATGTGGAGGGGCCCGTAGGAGGGGCGCTGCAAGGGGAGGGGGTCCGTGGGGCCGGAGGGGTCCCCTAAGAATGAGTGGGAGCCGGGCTGGGATGGCGGGTGGCGCTGTGGGGCAGGGGGCCGGGATCCCCAGGGTGGGGGCCGGGGTAGGCCCTGGGGCTGGAGGGGGGCGGGACAGCCCCTCGGGGAGCAAGGGGGGGTTGGCCCGGCGGGACGGGGCGGGGGCCGGAACCTCGCCCGGAGGTGGTGGGAGGGAGGGAGGGTTCCCGCACTCACCGCCTGCTGCAGCAACTTCCGGGTGTCGCCGCGGTGACACTGATACCATCATCACTGCGCGCCGCCCCCGGCCCCGCGAGCCTGCAGTTCCAGCGGCGGCTCCGCCAGGGGGCGCCAGAGACTCACTCCCGCCTACGTGGAGTCAGTGCCTGCCTGCCTGCCAATGCTGGGGAGGGCGCCTGGGTCCTGTTCCTGGCTCCCACACCGACCCACCGTGCAGCCCCGGACTCCTGGGTCCTATTCCTGGGCCTGGTTCCCACACCGACCCTCCGTGCAGCCCCCGGACTCCTGGGTCCTATTCCTGGGCCTGGCTCCCACACCGACCCACCGTGCGGCCCCGGACTCCTGGGTCCTATTACTGGGCCTGGCTCCCACACTGACCCTTCGTGCAGCCCCCGGACTCCTGGGTCCTATTCCTGGGCCTGGCTCCCACACCAACCCACTATGCAGCTCTGGACTCCTGGGTCCTTTTCCTGGCTCCCACACTGACCCACCGTGTAGCCCAGACTCCTGGGCCCTATTCTGTGCTCCCACACCGATTCACTATGTAGCCCCAGACTCCTGTGTCCTTTTCCTGGCTCTGATGCTCACTTGCTGTGTGGCCATCAGTTTGCCATGATCTAGGGTTACCAGACAGCAACTGTGAAAAATCGGGACATGGGTGGGGGGGTGGGGGTGGTAATAGGAGCCTATATAAGAAAAAGACCTCAAAATCGGGACTGTCCCTATAAAATCGGGACATCTGGTCACTCTACCATGGTCCTATGCCAGGGGGTTCAAAATGTCAGGGAGGGAGGGATGGGCAGGAGCAGACTAAAGAGACCTTTGCCCTGCAAAGGGGCTAGCAGCAATGGCGGGGAGTTAGATAGTTGGACAGGGGGCAGTGCCGGAGAAGCCTTTATCCCACAGTGAGGCTGAGACGGATACATTTCTATTCTACCTGCCTTAATTTTCCCTCTGCATGGGAAAGATTTCAGCAAGTTTCTTTGGAAATCAAAAACTCCTGAACTCCACCTGACTGACACTAATCCAATGTCAATCTCAAGCTGCGAAATGGCTGTTAGATCATGTCACAAATTCTTTGCCTCTCTTATTCCTGGTTTGACAAATCTGTAGGTGATTTAAAAAATCTGTTCCCTATTCAGATGCACATTTGGCCAGACTGAGGCGTAATAATAAGAAAAGTGACAGACCATGCAAAAATATATTAAATCTTCAGCATCCATAATTGTTGAAGGGGATTTAAGAAATATAGAAAAGACATATAAAATGTCAATAAAGGAGAATAATTTGATCTTTACACTTGATAGATCTCCCAGGATATATATAACAAACCTGTCAGAAGAATTCAGTACCATTTAGAAATAAGGAATGAAATATCTGCAATATTTGTCAATTCACATTTTACAGCTCTTAAATAAGTGCAAAGGGGCACCTGGGATGAAATATGCCCTGGATTAGATTTTTTAAATGCTTGCGCAGATTTAAGGCCTTGATAAAATGTATTAAATCTTTAAAGGTTTTAATGAATCTAGTATGTGTTTCATAAATCAAGAACTGCTGTCCAGCCGCCTCTTGGTTTAATAAGAGTAAACTAGGAAATTGCTCTGAGCTGAAACAAAATACATATAATATTTAGAAGTAATAGATTTTTAAACGCAGGGTGTTTTTTGGCTCACCAACGGGGTTTTGCTTCATAACGCTCAAGCTATATGGTTACTCTAAATGGGAAACCATCTGTGGCCACGTGTTTAACAGTATCAAGATGTGAACTAGCACAAAGGTAAATATTACTTGTAATAATCCTGGGGGGAAAAAAAGCCAAGAAATCATTATTTTTAGACCCGGGGCCAGGAACATGAGGTGCTGTCTGTGCTGCCGCTCTCTCTGGTTTTTAACAGCAGAGGCTTTTTTATATTAACAAATGGTTTACTACATCCACTTCTCTCTAGTGCTTGAAAACTTTTTTTCCTCTCCTCCTCCACCCATCTTCCCTGGCCTGATGAAGGGGAGCCCATATACAAATATTTTGCAGGTTTTACTGCAAAGTTAATTGAGACATGTTTGAAAGTCTTTGAAATATTCTTGTTAACGCCATTGTCTCCAGCCTGTCTGCAGTAGGAAGACCAGGAAAGTCTCTCCCCTTTTAATAAAGGTGCAATATTTTATTTCATTACCTTCCTCCTGGCCCTTTACAAGCCCTGTCTACAAAAGCATAAAAGGGAATGACTGATAATGGATTAGAACAGGTGGACAAACATCGTGTTAAAAGTGAGCTGGCTCTTTGTCCATTGTCTTCAAGGAAACCAAACATTCTTTGCTCTTTGTGTACAAAAGCTTGTGGTGTTGTTAAGCTCTGCAGGAGACAAATCTGTGGCCCCCATAAAGTGCTGTGTAAAAGTCTGTCTAACCTCATTAACTGTCACAAGTAACAATACTGAGCTGGCAATAAAGGCAATTTCGGGCTTGTTGGTCATTAATCACTGCTTGACAGTTGTGAATAGAGGTGGAAAAACTATGTCCCCATGGCTCCTGCTTTGCAGTTTAAGGTTAGCCCAGTGTGTACCACATTCCTGAGAGATGTGGGGCTTTGGGTTAATAATAACACCAGAGTCACGGGGCAGGAATCTCGCACTATCAAGTGGGCCCTTAACGGGGCTTGTATGTTACCTCTCAGTTGTCATGTTTGTGCTGCAAGGATGTAGCCCAGATATGACTGACATGGTGCCCATCACTGCACCCTGTCCCACGGAATACACTCTACCTTTGCAAGGAAGGGCTGCAGCCAATGGGTGTTCCAGGGGACATAGCATACCTGGTAACAAGGGGGAGCTGGAGGACCCTCTTTTGGGGCTCGGAGGTGAGTGGCACAACTCCCATTGACTTCAGTGTGAGAGCGTCACAATATGTAAGCTATATAACTGGCTGGAGAGTTTTCTGTCTCTTGATGAAGGGAATTGGGACAGGTGATGTAGCTGTTGCGTGACTGCAGGTGCTGACTAGCTAGATCCAATAGAAATGCAGGATCCCAGGGACTGGATGATGTCAGGGACTGTTAATGGGATGAGGAAGGCTTTAGCTCCATTTCACCTGTTTAAATCCAATGATGAGTACTCATCGAGAGTTCTTAGGATCCGACACCAGTTGTTCCATGGCTGGTGTAAAGGTCTCAGCCAAGTTCCCGGTGGAGAAGCATCCCTGTTAAAAAGCAAAGAGGAGACCACCTCCAAAGCTGGTCCTGACTCCCTTGCTGATAGTCCCAGGAGGGAGGGCCGGGATTGCAGGGAGCATGGAGACTGAGCTGCCCTCTCTCATCTACAGGTGGTCTGCACTGAACTGGAAGGGGAGCCTGAGGGAAGTTTGGGTTGTACCTCTTCTGTGCAGAAGAGACTTCAGACTCCAGAAGCCCCTGGTCCCATTATAGGGAACTACTGCTGTGTTCTCTGCTGCACACAGTGGCACGGAGCAAGGCACTACTGATACATGGCCGTCTAGCCCTATGTCTGAATCCTTGACTGTCTCCACTAATGATGATTCCACAGCTTACCTTATCACTGCTTGCTGCATTGCCTCAGGTCGCCTTAGAAGAGTTATGAGGCTTGTTTGCAGCCTTATCCCCCCCTCAGACTGTGATCTCATCATCAACTGAACAGGGCTGGCCCTGGTCAGGATTTGCATGAGAGACCTCAGAAAAGCTTCAGAAAGGGCTGTTAATGTCTGCGTAGATGGTGCTCTCCACTGGTCTGGACTCAACCCATACCCCACCATGATGTGAAGGGGGTGCTGGGCTGATGGGGGAGTCATCCTTAAGACGGGCCATAAAACTCAGGCCTTAATTGTTCATGATCTTTAATGATCCCCTGGCATTTTTATTATTTGTACTATGGCAGCACCTGAAATGAACTAGACACTGTACACCGCTATCGAGAGACCCTGCCTCAATAGCCCTCTAGTGCGAACCCCGCTGCCCTAGCCAAATTCCACATGAGTTCTGTCTCCTTAAATTCTACATCCCTCTATTTCTCCCTGCCCATGCACTGCCCACTGCAGCTACTCCTGCCTGCAGGACCTTTCCCCATGTCTTATGCTACGCTGTTGGGAAGTGTTGCCAGTACCATTACAGACATTGGTTATTTTCGGAGTGGTACTGAGTCGGTGCCCTCAGCACCCTGCGGCGACACACACGCTGGGGCCTGGATGTAAAACCGAACTGTCTGCTGGAGGTCGGACCAATTAATGTACCCTCTCCTCTATTGCTCTGGAGGAGGAGATGGGGCCAGAACACAGCCAGACCGCCAAGGAAAGTGCATTGCTTAGTTCTGGGGAACGGGAACACCTTGAGAGCCCTGGAGACTAATGTCCTCTACCCCTAGATAAGTACAGCAAAGGCAAGGGCAGTGCCCCTTTCTCCCACACTTCTCCACCCGCCACTGTGTGGGCCAGTCAGAACCAACCTCTGAGTGTAAGAAGGGAGTTCAGTCTCCCTGGCCCAGCCATTCCTTGGCCCTTCTGCTGACACTGCCAATATGGCTGGGTATTAACAGCCCCCAGCTCCAGCTCCTGCTTTCTTGCCAGGCCGCTCTTCGGTTCCAACTTGTTTGGGCAAAATTGCTGGGGAAAAGAAACGAGGCATTTCTCTAATAATGATGCCTAATAATTATTTAATAAGTTGTTTGTAAGGCGCCTTGAAGATGAAAAGCACCATGTAAGCACTATTATTATTTACAGACGGCTCCGCTAGCACTTTTACCCTGGAGACGTGATCAACCGGAGTTGAAAGGTGGCTCTTTTCACGTAAGTAGTTTGCTTAGATCTGAACATCTTTTATTGTAATAATAATTACTATTATTATTGCTATTATTATTGTCATGGCTTCCCTAGAGCTCAATCCTGCAACACAGGAGCAGTCTTGCAATGGAACTACTGGCTTCACATGCGTTAGGGATGCAGGATCAGAGCACCAGACTGCAAGCAATTTGGGGCAAAGACCATGTCTAGTCATTCTGGGTGAAATTCACGCGTATGCGGAGGGCTAGCACAGGACTACACATCAGTCAAATCCTAGGATTTAAGAGTGCACTGGCCTTAGGGTGAATTTCAGTGCTGAGGACCCTTTTGGCATTATATACAAAGGCTAAATCCAATAATAACCATGCAGTGCCATAGATGCAAGAAAAGGCAAATTAACACTTAGAAGGATGAGGTACCGCTGGCTACACTGAGCCGGATTTTCAATGGGGAGAGGATTCATGAGAAGATAAATGGTTCATTGTTAAAATGAGGCTAGAGAAAGTAGTCTCTTCTATTCAGGAGGCTGTTCCTGTGATACCAGGCCAAGGGAAACAAAGTCAGTGGAAGTAAGGGGTGCTGGAACTACGGGTACGGGCGGGTGCTGCCACATTCCCTGGCTGGAAGTGGTTCCCATCACATACAGGGTTTATAGTTTGGTTCAATGGTTCTCAGCACCCCCACTATACAAACTGTTCCCGCAGCCCTGGCGGAAGGAGATGGCAGGAAAAGGAGCTTTCTGCAAGGAATGTGTGAACACTCACCGACAGCATTACAGTAACAGCCCATGTCCAGAAATGCAAAAAGGAAATGCACCCCTTCATTATTCCTTCCCAGAGCTGTCACCCGCACAGCTGCAAAAGGCTAAACTTGGTAAGCAGGACAGCCTGGTATTTCAGGGCTTGGAGGTAATTACAAAACAGCTCTGTAACATGTTACAGCCCCCGAGACACAGAGTCGTGAGCAGACCTGCCATTGGAAACAAAGAATGACCATCTCGTTGTGTTTGGGTCAGATGAATGTGTGCATGGCCATCTATTGTGTTATTTCGATTGTATTCATGTGTGTGTAAGGTTTCTGTCACCCGGAGTTCACATGCGTGTGTGTATGACCATTATGTCATGGTCATATGCCTAGTCATGATTTTGGGAAGGAGTGAAGTGAATTGGAAACATTTCCAGATGTCGAGAAATCACTTAGCTGAGTTGAGACTGGCTAAGACAGAGCAACTCTGGAGGGACCTGAGAAAGCTTAGCTGGGCAGGGTGATGACAGATGAAATTCAGAGTTGACAAGAGCAAGGTAATTCACATTGGAAGGAACAGTTTGAACTACTCATTCCCATTACTGGGTTCTAAATTGCCTGTAATCACGTGCACCCTTAACTCTGACCATAAATATACACCAGTACTCACAGATTGTAATTGTATAGATACTGATTTGGCGTGGCAGTTCCCACCAGATGTTCTTAGATCACATATATATGTGTAAGACCATCTCATCACACTTAGGTTATATGTATGTGTATGTCTGCTGCTATTTAAAGCAAGTAACCACACCAACAAAATCCCCCTTCATTGAAGGGCTTGTTTCATAAACTGGATCCAGGAGGCTTGCATGATTTTGCAGCCTGCCTGTAGCTTCAGGAGCTGGCAGAGATAAAAAATACACCTGGTTTAAAAAGCAAAGTTTTGCAACGAAGAATTGCATACGGCTGGGGCTTGCAAACAGCTATGTAAAAATAGTCCTATTCAGTTGTAGAGTAGGTAAAATACTTTCATTTCCCAGATTATATGATAGCTTCTGAGCCTGAGCCGGCATTCCCAGTACAGCCAAAATGCCCACTGAAGCCAATGGGAGCAGTATACATAGAGTCCTCTGCTACATGAAAGCTGGCTAAGGCTTCTGCATTTTGCACCAGCCTGCTTCCTCAACAGAAGCCAAGGACTTTGCAACACAAAGATCAAGTTTATGGGCAGCTGGTACCACTGGGACAACAGAACACTATGCAAAACAGCACAGGCATGAATACAGCAATCAGTGGGTCTTGCTTCACAACACTTTAAATCAGTTCTGCATAACAACATTAACTGGTTTGCTATCTGGGTACATATATGTTCCCCATCACCATGGTATCTGAGTGCCTTGCAGTCATGCATCCGAAGAAGTGGGCTGTAGTCCACAAAAGCTTATGCTCTAATAAATTTGTTAGTCTCTAAGGTGCCACAAGTCCTCCTGTTCTTCTTTTTGCGGATACAGACTAACACGGCTGCTACTCTGAAACCTTGCAGTCATTATTCATCCTTGCAGCAGTTCTATGAAACAGTGCTTTTATCCCAATTGTACAGATGGGAGCCAAGGTACAGAGAGACTAAGTGACTTGGCCAGGATCACACAGGGAATCTGTAGCAGAGCAAGGAACTGACTGCTGGTCTCCTGGGTTGCAGGCCAGTGCCTCAACCTGTAGACCATCATCTTGGCCAAAGATAGCTAGGCAATTGTGTTGACTGGCCCCTGGAGGAGGCAAGCTCTCTTCTGCTGTCCCCTCCAACCGACTGTTAACGGGCCAGTGAAGGATCATTATCCCGCTTGACAATACAGTGCCTCTTAGCTCGGTCCCTGGCAATTTTGTGACACAATTTTGAAAAACAAGGTGGGAGGGAGGGGGAGAAAAAAATACATAACAAATTGAGTCTATTGAACATTATTTGCAGATTATGGTGCAGAATTGTGTTAAAGTATGTCTGAGCTCATTAAATGTCAGCATTAACAATACAGCACTTGGCAATCAAGGCAGTTCTCTGGCTGTTAGTCATTAATCACTCTCTGACACTCCTGAATTGGAAACTAGGAAACTGTTCTCATGTGTTTGATGTACCTATTTTCCTTCCCTGCAATCACGGCATGAAAAGTTTTCTTTGACTTTCTGCCTACCAGAGCCTCAGTCATGGTGATAAGGAGAAAGGGTCCTTATTTCATTTAATAAGTATTTATTGGGAGCTTAGGGCATGTAAAGAACGGGGTTTATATGTAAACTTTTCTAGCCATCATTATAAAATATTTTACAACACAGACAAATTTTACAAACCCAAGAAAACTTTCAAGGGGGCATCACAACTGTGTAGATGTTTTCAACACAAAAGGATTTAAAAAAGAATTAAAATATTTTACATTTCAAGAGCACCTTTTATATCTGTCTATTGCTGCCCCCATTACATGGTATTTGTTTTTAAGTGTATTTATCCTTACAGACTCCTGTGGCAGTGGGATTATCTGCACTTTACAGATGAGGAACTGAGGCACAGGTCACATAGAAAATTGGTAGAAAAGAACTAAGTTAGCACCCAAAGCACCAGGACATCCATCCTACTACTAGAGAAAGACTGAAAGAAGATTGAAAAAAATGGGTTTGTTTAGTCTGGAGAAGAGAAGACTGAGGGGGGATACGATAACAGTTTTCAAGTACATAAAAGGTTGTTACAAGGAGGAGGAAGAAAAATTGTTCTTCTTAACCTCTGAGGATAGGACAAGGAGCAATGGGCTTAAATTGCAGCAAGGGAGGTTTAGGTTGGACATTAGGAAAACTTCCTGTCAGGGTGGTTAAGCACTGGAATAAATTTCCTAGGGAGATTATGGAATCTCCATCATTGGAGATTTTTAAGAGCACCTGTCAGGGATGGTCTAGACAATACTTAGCCCTGCTCTGAGTGCAGGGGACTGGACTAGATGATCTCTAGAGGTCTCTTCCAGTCCTACGATTCTATGATATCACATCCAGTACTACTGAAATGCAGCCATCTCTGAGATGGGAGGATGCTGCCAAAGATGGTCCGGAACAATAGGGTAAATGATATTTTGGCTGGCACATTAAGACAAGTCACCCCGAAAGGTCATTGTGAACTGTGTGGAACAGCGTTCATCTTCCTGGGAAGTTCACTCAGATATTATGGTGTGCACTAATATAAGAACCTGAACAGCAAGATAGCTAGACGTATGAAAGACTGTGTTGACTCCACTGGGATTGGAGGCAGTGGTTGCATGGGCCTATCTACAAAGACAAGTTGCCTTTGTATATAGTCTTATAACACAATAGTCCCCCATAGGCTTATACCTAGAGGACAAGGAGAGGGCATGTTAATAAATGCTGAATTACCATAGAAAACATCCCCTGCTTATTGCAAAGGGATGCAAAAGGATCCGTAACCTGATTGGATCTGATGCATTTTCACATCAAACATTCCTGTTTTCCATAAGCAAAAAAGCTCTCTCCCGGCACCCAGTCTCTCATGGCGTGTTTGCAGTTACAACAGCATTACTGGCTATCCAGCACGGCTAGTGGCCTCTGATGTCAGCCTTCTTGCCACAGGCCATCTCACAAAATGAGCAAGCCTCTGAGCGCAGACCTTGGGCTGTTCCAGACCAGAAGGAAGTCCTCACCGAGAGACGTGCCAAAGCCCCTCAGAGGCAGCCTGTGAGAGTGAGAGCCAGGTGGCAGGGAACGGGCTAGGAGAGCATGGTCCCTGGGAATGGGAATGTGGATGTGGCATGTGATTCTGGAGGAACCTGGATGTGATTTAATTGATGTCTGCTCATTGTCAGACACCCCTGACTTCCTATTTGTTTTTGCCCCTTGCAGCCTGATCTCATTTTGCACTGTTTGCATTCCCCTCACCTCTGACAGCTAGTTCGCAGCTGCCAGAGTGGGGAGGGAAGCTGCTTTCAATGCAATGAGACATACCGTCACTACTGGGGCTGGGATGTCATAGATCCCGGCCTCAAGTCACAGGCTCCTTCAGGAAGGGACGGAGCTCTATTGCTTAACCTCACCTCCCACCTTGAGAAGCACCAGGGGACACCTGGAGCAGCACTGGAGGTGAGCACTGGCAGGTCTATGGAATTGTCCCAGCCCTGGAATTGCAGCATTTGGGGAGCTTGCTGACACTCCCTGTTCTGGTGGAAGCCATCACGGCTCAGCCCAGTAGTTCGAGAGGGAGGGGAAATGCAGAGAGCTCGACCCTTACTATGGGGAACTTGCCCAGAGGCTTTTCCTTCACTTAATCTTCCAGACGCCAACCCAGAGCCAGCTGCCAGGATGACAGGTCATCTTCTCAGTAAATAAAGGAGCAATGTTCCCAGCCCCCGCTCCCGTTTTTAAGAGAAAATGATTAATGGCTCCTAGAAACCACAATTCATCCAGGGGAAGAAAGTAGATTTACCCAGAACATGCATGAGAATTAGTGCTCAGATCAGCTCCTAGGGGCGGGCGAGGGAAAGCTAATGGCAAACAGAACCCATCTGTGCAAAGAGCGAGAGAGAGAAATGCCCTTGCTAAAAATACTTGCTAGAGAAGTTCAGATAAAACAGGCATGGGGGAAACTTCCACAAATCTGGAGCCGCTTTGGGCGAAAGTCTCCTGGCAACAGGCTGCCTAGTGAGATTCCAGTCATCAATCACGCTAGCTATCTAGACTGTTAAGATGGCTGTCATGAGACAAGAAGGATTGTTTTTAAGGCACCGGTTTAGGACTCAGGATTTCTATGTTTAGTTCCCAGCATTGCCACAGACTCCATGTGTCATCTTTGGCAATTCACTTCATCTCTCTGTGCCTCAGTTTCCAATCTGTAAAATGGGGATATCAATCCTTCCTTTGTCTGTCTTGTCTATGTAGACTGTGAGCTCTCTGTTGCAGGGAATGTCTCACTCTGTGTCTGTAGAATGCCTGACACAACGGAGCCCTCATCTCAGTTGGGGCCCCTCACTATCAAGCAAAGGGATGGAGTCAAACCAGTTCCTTTCAGGGGAAAGGAACAGTGGCCTGCAGTTTATTTACAGTGGTGAAAATATCTCACCTTCCACCATAATGGCAGGATGAAAAACTAACACTTAATCTGCTCGCCTTCCTCCAAAGCCTTGCTGTGCTCAGCAAACCTCACCGACACCGCTGTATACAAAGTGCAGCTGTCAGCATGTTTGAAGACTCTTCATTTCAGTGCACTGTATGGAAAATTAAGACGTGGAAAGGGCTTTAACAAGCTCCGAGGCGAGACATGGTATAGTGAGTGACGGGACAATGTAATTTGGACAGAGTAAGAACTGGCCCAAACCTGCAACAGAAACTTGAATCAACCCTTTTTGGAGAAAGTTTGTAGTGCTTGGTGCAAAATTATTTTTAATTTTTGCTGCTGCCTCTGCATTTCTAGGACTACAAAGGGGAATCTCCAGAATGCCATGGGATGTCCACCCGGGCTGGGAACAGAAAATCCTAGGGATCCCACCTGAAAGCTTTTTCTTGAGAGATTTGTTATCTGGAGAGGTTCCAAGACAGTTCCTTTATCCAAAGTTAATGCTTTAACATAAGCTCCCTCCAGTGCTAGCTTGGGTAATATTGATCAACTCCAACTTAGATTCATAGACCTTAAGGTCAGAAGGGACCATTGTGATCATCTAGTGTGACCTCCGGCCCATTTCAGGCCACAGAACCTCACCCACCCACTCCTGAAATAGACCCCTAACCTCTGCTGAGTTACAAAGTCCTCGAGTCATGGTTTAAAGACTTTAAGTTACAGAAAATTCACCATTTACGCTAGTTTAAAAAACTTGTTTGCTTCTACCCCAGTTAGTTAAAGAACAGTCTATGGCATCAGCATACCCCTGCCCTCTACTGGATAGAATCCGAACTGCTTAACTGTGTATCTTTTGCCCGATATTGCTAACAACTAGTAGAGAGTTTTCTGTAGCTCAGGTGGCTTTTGGAGCAGACGGATCTGAGTTCTAAGCCCCAGGCTGCTGGAAAGTTCCAGACCTCCATGGCATGCAGCATAGTGACAACTGTGAAGTTCCTGGGCAAGCTTTGGATGTGTGACACTATGTCACTCTGCTGGAACTGAAATCGTCCCTGGTTCCTCTTGTCCAGGAAGCACTGGCTGTGCTGCAGCAGCACTGTCATTTATGAGCTCTCGTGGATGCTGCTATCTCAGTTTAATGTGTATTGGCCATTGCTTTACCAGGGAAACGACCTTTCCGAGCAAAGGGAGGCTGCCCTGCTTCGGTCATTTCAGCCCAGCAGAGCTTGGAGGATTAGAGAAGCTGGCCGTATCAGTGACAAAAATGAATTTCACTTCTGATCAGATGCGAATAAAGGAATGATTCAGCGCCAGCCGCAATAAGAGCCACCCCGCCCTATCAGTGCTTTGTTATACGACACTGGCATTCATGTTGCCGTCATTCCGATTGACGAGCTCAGTCACATAATCCTCTCTTGTCAGAGGGTTAGGCTGGGGAACTGGAACAGGCAATGGACTGGTTAGTTTGGAAATGCATGGAAAAAAGGTTTTGAGCATGAACCCTGACTTTAATCCAAGCAGCCGTACTCTCTCTCCTGTGCGGCTGTGTAAATGCAGGGCTGGGAGGGAGCTTCCTGGAAAGGAAAGGACGACTGGTGGCATGGATTTAAACCCAGGTCTCTGCTCTTAATCAAGCCCCCAAGTGACACAAAGCGACTTAACACAACTCTGTGCAGCGCGGTCAGGAAAGGAAGTAGTGCTGGTAACTGATGTAGAGATGAAGACCACAGCCAAGGGCGCATGCAGTTCTCCCATCGTGGTGAGTTGCTTTTCGATGCTAAGAAAAACCTCCCAGGATGCTGGTTTATTTCTGGAATTCCAAGAAGGGCGAGGGAAGCCTCGCAGAGGTGCTGAAGCCGAGGTCAGAGATCAGCAGCATCTGTGTGCTATATTTAGAATATGATAATACAGGATGCACACACAGCTACAGTCCGTTGGCTGGGGAGTTACTGGACGATGTGACCCAGGCAGCGGATAGTTGGATTTCCCTAGTTTTTTCCCTGCAAATAAATCATAGCTCCAGAGTCCTTTAAACTCTGCAATATGATCTGTTCCATAAGGAAGGGAATGAAAGGCCATGTCCCTCTGGAAGCCTCCAGAGCAATAAATCTACCATGTACAAACACATACCAGATTTCCAAACGCATTTATTTTATTGTATTGTTTTAACAGAAAAATCAAACAGCAATAAACTTGGCCCTCATTAGATGCCTCTGTGACGATCCAAAACGCTGCTAATGAATCAGTCTAGGACAGAAGAATGTTGCTGGAAGTAAAATGCCCAGTGAGAATCTGACCCAGTGGAAATGCTGCTTGCCGTTGAGTTCTGCATGGAGAAGCCTGGCTGACAAGGCCAGGGGCCTCATTTGCAGTTACTCTGTCCCTGCACTTAGCAGTAAAGTGGCTTTAAATCAACTTTGCACTCCTTGTAATCCATGGCCTTTCAGGGCCTGCCTGCCACTTGGTGTAAGTGAGAGCAGCCTCAGGGCAGCTCGAACTTACACCCTGCTTCTCATGACCTTGGAAAGCAGGAACGGCCATAATGCAATGCATTCTGGCCATGCCCTCTCCTTATCCATGACATGGTACCAACATGTCTTGTACACCGCGGGGCTGGGAACAAGGCTACTGCAGAGCCCTTACACCAGCTGAATGCCAGCCAGGAAGGCCCCAGCACAAGCACTAGTCTCTGGGGAGCCACGTCCACCCACTTAAAGGCCCCTCTGTGCTGCCAGCGTGAGGCACAGAGGCTTTCGCATAACTGAGAACTGGGCCTAAGGAATTCAGAGTTACCCTCTTTCGGCTCCCTTGCTGCTGCCAGGGAAGTGGCAGCTGCAGCAAGAGGAGTAAAAGTTTCAAACCATTCAGTGAAATTCTGCATCACCACTTGCACCGAGGAACACAGGAATGGATGCACCAGGACACATCATTGCTCCTTTGAATCTTGCCTCCATCAGCAGCCAACACCTTCTGCTTCAGTGGAAGGCAAAACTGCCCTACAATGCAGCTGGTTATTCAATGCTCTATGGGGGGCAAAGGGGAGGGGTGGGAATGTCTTCCTGTCCCTGCAATAATTGGTTTACTTATGCCCTGAAGCACAGGGTTTGATTACCTCTGTTTCAGCACATACATATAAATGTAGGGGAAGATTTGATCATCCTTGCTCCCCTGCAAGTAGCTCGCCACTGCCTGGAGTTTATGGCGGAACTGACCACTGTTTAGCAAGAGCTGGTGTCCGCACTCCGGAGCCCATGTGTGATCAACCTTCCAAGTCCTTCCTGGGGCAGGCTCAGGTGGAGGGGTGTGTGTGTGTGTGTGTGTCCCTCTTTCCCACCTCACTCCGCTAGAATCTGAAGCTATGAGACTAAACAGCTGCCCGAGTAAAGTGGTTTGCAAAAGTCTGTCTGAACTCATTAAGCATCAGGCCAACAATACCCAAACTGGCAATCAGGGCAATTTCAAGGTTGTTGGTCATTAATCACTGTGACAATTCTGAAGGGTCCGGTCACTACAAAGAGCTCAGCTGTCTGGGGAAAGTAACTGGAGAGCCCAGGGAAGGGGAATCACATCATGCAAATGGCCTTTGAGAAGGGGATTACTGCGCAGAACACACACTGCTGGACATGCGTGCTGGTGGCCTGAGGCCACCTGGGAGCGGTAGGCTAAATGGGAAGTTGCAGGGATAATGGGTTTTTACTAGAGATGGGATCTCTGCTCTGGTGGAGGTTGGAGCCAGATCCAAATCTCCATCTGTAATAGGCCAAACCACAACCCTGGATCAAAGCAGCCCTGCGAGAGTTTGGGTCAGGATCCACACGGCAATTTGGGCTCATCTCTTACTTGTTCTCCTCACTCTGCTAGGGACTTAGGTAAGTAGGTTTCCACCCCAAGGGCAGCACAAATGCATCTGCTTTGACTTTGGACCTTCTGTGAGCACCTTAAGATGCTCCCGTCATAATAGTTACCAACAATGCGGTAGCAGGGGACAGCCTGTCTCCCTGCAGGGCTATCCCTGCACCCTGGCATAGGGGGCAGTCCCATCTTGCACTGCGTGGGGCTGCTCCTGCTCCCAGAAAGCTCCATCCTAGAAACTCAGGTGACAGGAAGCCTCATGGATCAAATGCTCACCAGGGCTTGGCCCCACTCCCCCTTTGCAGCGGTGCCCTCAGCCCAATCCTCTTTTGGGGTGGTGTCCTGCTGATGTCCGGGCTGTCTTTGTTCTGTGAGTAAACAAGGCCTTCAGTCTGCAGAGCTGTTGAACTTGCACTGCTCGTGGGCACCAAGCCAATTTAAAAATGGTTTCAAACACACACACACCCATCCCCGAATCTTTGATGCTCCTCCCCATCCTGCAGCAAGCAGCAGACACTGCTCCATTTGGTTGGGGAGGCTCAAGGAGAAACACCGATGTGGATGCATCAGCAGTGCTCCACTGGGATCTGCAACGGAGTCACAAGAAGGAGAGAGGGAGGGAGGCTTGGTTCCCCCCCACAGCTTTGAAGCTCTGGGCTGAAGATGTCCTGAGGATGACGAATAGGTCCTGGACTCAGATCAGAGGCAAACAAGGACCAGCGTTCTGCATCTATACACGTATCCGAACAGAGGAAACATTTCTGTGGATGTTTCCACTGGGAAGGGGCCGTGGAAGGTCTCTCCTGCAGGCACGGCAGCTCTGAGAGCTCAGGCTGCTTCAGAGCCAGCTTGGCGGGCGATGCAGAGCCCATACAGGCAGCCACCTATGCTAGAGATCAGTCCTGCTACCCAAGTCACATCAGCAAAGCCTCTGAAGGGAAGAAGGGGACCAGGCAGCCACTCTCCAGTGCCAGCACTGGTAGGAGCAAGCCCCTCAGCTGAGCCATCTGAATGGAATTTAGGGCACTGCAGCATTGCTGACCCCAGACATGCCAAAACTATGCCTCAGGCCTAAAAAGAGTCAGGAGATTAAAAAAAACCCTCATGATTTTTAAGTCAAACAAATAGGTTTTGAGCTCTTCCTGTTTGCTTTCTGGATTTTGAGCTTTAAGATTACTCTTGAGTCACATTTTCAAGCTTTACTCGGCAACTCTGAGGGCTAGAAACTTTTTTTGGTAATGAAAGCGGCGATTCCACATAATCTCATGCTGCCAGGGGCTGGAGCACTACGAGACACCACGTATTGTGAGGCTCACACTGCACTTGCAAGAGCTGGCGGCACTGGTACTGGTTTATGCCATATGCTCTGCTAATATCCTGATTATGGTGCATGAAGCAGGTTTGCCCCCAGGATTAGCACCCGTCTCATTCAGGCATGATCCTGAAAGCTGCTGAGAACCTTCTCTCCCCACCCACGCCGCTGGGAATCGAGGGTGCTCAGCACCCAGACAGGATCTGGCCTTGGTACTTTAATATTTAAAAGCAAAGTACAATTAAATGAGTCGGAGTTAAGAAACAGCAAGAAATAAAGACTCATACGTGCACAGAGACGCACTCCCACTAAAAGAGTCGGAAACAGAAGCAGAAGGGGAGAGAGAAA
Organism: Chrysemys picta bellii; assembly: GCF_011386835.1. NCBI lineage: Eukaryota > Metazoa > Chordata > Testudines > Emydidae > Chrysemys > Chrysemys picta. The sequence goes on along the minus strand of NC_088792.1, from coordinate 162,118,841 downwards.
GGCAGACAGCAAGTCAGATGGATGACAACACAGCCGCACAAGGAGAGAGAGACAGGCGCAGAGCGCGGCTGCGCTCCTGCGGGCTGAGGACGGGGAGCCGGAACCCTTCTCTCGATGAAGTTATTTTGTTTGGCACTGAAGTAAATAAATAAATAAACCCAGCCCTACCTAAAAGGGGAAGGAAAAAATAAACCCAGCCTGTCTCCCAGATTTATGGAGCTGCAGTGGCAGAGTCAGCCAGAGAGACCTAACCAGCGCCTGAGCCGCCCCGGGTTCTGCCTGAGCCCACAGAGAAATTCTTTACTTATTGAATCACATTTATCATCTCTAAATACATATGCAGGCCCGTGTTTCTGAATCCATAAACATCTTTAACTAACGCGGCTCAGCGAGGCCTCTTTCAGCAGTAATTTATATTTAACTTTTTCCATATGCGGGGCCTGTCGCTTTAGTGTCATTTCCGGGAAAACAAGGGGGGCGTTGTGTGCAGGGAGGGGGGCTGCACCATGTTTTGGCCTGTTGGAAGAGGGCCTGCTGCTGGCACGGAGAGAGAAATCCACCCAGCAGAGCCAGTGCTCATTAATCATTCGAACTACTAAACTGCCAGCTCCTTTCAAGATCTTTCAAGAAGTGTTTTCACCCAAAATAGAGTTGAAAACGCACCGGGCCTTACTTTCAGAGTCTCATCAATCTGGCCATTATGCGGCGTGTCAGGCAGCTCTGACAGACAAGCCCGCTCTGTTCGAGGGGCCCTGACTCCCACAACCTGTCATATCAAGGGCCTGATCACATTTGACAGCTTCATTTGTACCTACAGAATAGATAAAAGGGCTGTTCATTGAAACAAAGGGAGGGTCGGGGAAGGTGGGGGGAATAGGATACACCTCTCGAGCTCAGGGGCAGTGCAGGGAGAGGGGCCTGCGTGGAGAGTGATTGGCAGCGGAGTCCGGCTGAGCAGACCAATGCGAGACATGAGGAATGATCTTCGTAAAGGGATAATGGAGCGAGATGGCTTCCTTCTCTGTTCTCTCCAGCAGGGGTGGCTCCCGTTTTAGATACTAATGACAAAAATCAAGGGGCCAGGGAGATAGCAGCTGGCACATCACCTTGCACGGTTGTGCGTGAACAGGAGCTGGCTGGGTCACCATTACAACACGGCTGTGCTAGCCCCAGCTGCACAGGGAATCTGGGGAACCTGGTGGTGAGACAACTGACGCCGCCATGGGGCCTGATTCTCCTCTCGCTCACGCTGGTTTTGCACCAGTAATAAGTCTCTTAGGGGTTGTTCATATTGGGGGGGCCCCACCGGGAGGCCCCAGCCACAGTGTTCTAGGCACTGTACACGTGTGTAACAAAGAGATGGCCCCTGAGCTTAGAGACTTGCAGACTCGCTCCACTGACATCAGCGTTCATACTGCCAATTTAAACTGGTATCAGCAGAGAGTGGGGCTCCCGGCTCCAATTCATTGCTCAGACCAGACCAGTCCTGTGTTTGCTAACCGGGCTAACACCTTCCATAACAGACTGACATGGGAACAAACATGCAGGGGGGCCAGGTGTTTCCCACTCCTGCTGTCCAAGCTCCCCTGTAGTTGCTTCTCCATATCCAGCCCTACCCACTCCACCGAGTGTTTCCATTCGCTGGTTACAGCGTGGCATGACCCTCCATTAATCTGGCTGCATTTTGTTAGCTCATCCCCTGCCTCTCCCTGCTGCCACCATTCACATCTTCACCCAGGTCCATGCCCTGCGCCATTCATCTGACATGTACAATGGTAAATAAAACCTGGCCGATGCAGGGGTGAGCAGGGCAAGGAGGGATACGGAAGGGGAGAGAACGTGAGGGATGAGCTGCTTGGATAGGGAATGGATGAGCACTTATCAAATCTCCATTAAAACAATTCTTCTTGTTGAAGTATTGCCCAACCCAAGCATTCAAAAATCATGAGTCTGCCCCTTCCCCCCTCCTCCCAATCAGGAGATTTAAAAGAATAATGCAGGTTTTCAAGCTTGTCTCTGCAACCACAGGGGCTAGAGATGTCCTTTACCAAAAAAGGAGCTAAGATTCTTGGGAAATAACATAGCTCTCCGAGCCAGAGCTTTAAGAAAAACACCAAACATCACACAAATTGGCAACATGGCACATCTCCTATTTTAAGTATTACCTTCTGCAAAACTCAAAACATATATATGTATTACTGCTTTTCCCTTCTACCAACAGAAGATGGGCCAGTACAAGATATCACCTCACCTATCTTCTCTCTCTCATATTACTCCAATAGAGGGTTAGAGAGGGAGGTGAAAATAAGGCTTATAACAGAAATGTGGATGCAGCCTGAATTACCGAGTCACAACTGATTGCCCCCCAGAATGAATTTGAAAGGACAGCAGGATCTTTTTCTCTCTCTGTGCCACTAACCTTCAGGCATTATGAACGCAGATGAAGACTAGTAGCATTCTGATGCTATGGCATGAGCACACAATACGTTTGTACAGCTGGAAGAAAACATTTCCAATATACAATTCAGTCATCACCTAAAAAAAGGATCTGCAGCCCAAAGGGGGTTGAAGTTCTTTTCAAGTCACTTTCCCAAAGGGCTGCTGGGATAAAAACTTTCCATTCCCACCCCTGTAAGGCCAGGGCTTCACTCTCTAGGGTGGGCCAGAACACTCTTACAGCATTAGATCAGCTTGTGTCTGGGACAAATCAGCAGTTTACTCATGACTCTTTCCACCTGGGGGGGAAGGGAGAGGAGGAAACCTGGATTCTTTTCTTTTCCAGACCAACAGACGTCACTGAAACTGTGCAGATAATTGGAACGAGAAGCTACAAAGGTAACAATCACTTCAGCAAAAACAATTAGTCACTTTTATGAGCACTAGTAAAGACATGGTTCCCATCAGCATGGCTGGCGCTGCACCCAGCAGTCTGATATTTGTAGGCACGATGGACAGCCTATTAGCCCTCTACCTACCACTGACCCATTAATTATTACCTATGCTGGCCTTTCCATTGCATGCATTTCAGCCACTCATAGAACAGGTGCAGTCAGATAGCAGGAAAGCCCTGGCAGTAAATAAATAGCTGGATTCGCCCATTCTCCCTCAACAAACTACCAGCTCCTATAAGAAAGTTTGTTCCCTTCTCTCGTTCCCCCCCCCCGCCCCCAAAAATGAAAACCATAGGCTGTGGGTGCTTTAGGGAAAGAGATAAAGCAAGCAGGAGCAGCAGACTCAGCAGTTGTAGCTCACAAAAGAAGCCAAGTGTTTTGCTCTTAGAAAATAAAAACAAAACAAAAAAACAAGGAAAAGCAAATAAAAGCTATGAAGGCGCCACTTCCTACCTTCCTCCACACTCAGCACTGCCTTCCTAGGTTCCCTCCCCTAGTCCCTCACCAGCAGAACCTACCCAGAAGAGAGCGGCTGGTAGAAAGCAGGCCTTATGTCTACCACCGGGATCCCACCAGGCTTTGCTTCTTTAAAGCTACAGCCTTGCATTCTCACTGGGAATCCCTGGCTCTTGAAGGAGCAGGCGTGAAATCTCTGTAGTGAGTGATTCATAGCTGATAAGGCCAACAGGGACCATCTAGCCTGACCCCTGCAGGCAGCATGTGCAGCGGGTGAGTCGCTGGCCTAGGAACCAGGACACCTCGCTTCCATTCCCGACTCTCCTGCTGCCCTGCTCTGTGTCCTCGGGAAAGTCCCTTCCCCTCTTCAGGCCCATTTACCCTCCCTGCTGTTGTTCATCACCTCCAATGAGACACCAGGCTCCTTGCAGCAGGGACTTACTCACCCTGGCCTGACCTCCTGTGGCTCCAGTCTCTGTTGGGGCTGAGGGGCCCTGCGGTAAGATAAATAATAATGATTAGGCGGTGTGTGCTTTGTAGCTTGTCAGCCAGGCTCTTTGTGCCCACCAGGGGCTCCTGGCATCTCTCCATCCCCCAGGCTGCCTGTGCACCACCTGTCCTGCTACCCCACCAGGAGCTCCCCGTGCCCACATGTGAACCTCATTCCCCAAGCAGGGGCTCTGTGTGCCCCCTCCCATTTCCATCTATGCCACATGGCAGGGACTCTGCAACCCCCATCCGCTCCTCTACTATATGCCAGGGGCTCTGTGTGTCCCCCATATCCCCTTTCCCTCCATACCAGGGTCCCCCATTCTCCCTACCCCCACCAAGGGGTCTGTGTGCCCCCATTTCCCCCTTCTCCTTTTCTGGGGTTCCTCATTCTCCTCCCCCACTTCCATTATTGTTTCTTTTCTTTCTTTCTGGGAGATAAGTCATTCAGGGTGTCAGCATGTTAAACTCTATTGGGAGAATGGGCATTACTGAGATGGGGCTGTTGTTTACTCTTTAGGTGTTAATGGCACCAGCAGCCGGGCCTTTGACCTATACGCAATTATAGACCTGCTTGAAGCTGCTGACTGCTAACCAGATGCCAAGGGCTCTGCGTGTCTTCCATTTCCTCCTTCCAGTTCTCCGATTTTCACCAAAATCAAAACCACTGATGCCTCGAACATTCTCTGAAATTTTGGATTCGATTGGGTGCGGCATTCAAACGTTATTGCATTACATCCCAATATCCAAACAGAGACATGCCATCAAATTGAGTGTAGGACCTTGCTTTGCTTGGCTGATAATGCTCAGTCTGGCTGTCAGCGGGTGCAACGTCAGTAGAGTTCTGTCTTGGGCCCCACCACCAGAGCCTCTAACAGCCTGTGACACAATGGTGTCTTTGAGGTTAGTGCATCTTTGCAGAGGCCAGATCTGCCAGGTTTATGTAGCCTGCAAGCCCTGGTTTAGCTTCTGCGATCCCATGCTCTAAGGTGGTATGAAGTCATGGCGAAGCTTCTCTGGGTAGTTTTCATAATTGCCATGTTAGAAAATATTATGGTCTGTGGAAATCTGTTTGTTATTGTGAATCAAGCTAAAGAACTATACAGTACTTTGTAAACCAAGCTGTCAGCTGAATGTCTCCCCCAGAGATCTCCAGTGAGTATTTAGCTGAGACATTTGTATATATGGAATTACATCTCCAGTTATTTGTCATGATAGTAAACAGAGGGAAAACTATTAACCATGCATCACAATAATGAACAATATCACTTACAAACGTTGCCGTGTAAAGCTGAATGAAAGCTAACAAGGCCACATTCTGCAGAGAAACAGGGCAGGTAATGCTATCTCCATGGCCTCTTAGCTTAACCCCGGGGTTCTCAAACTGGGGGGTCGCAAGGTTATTACTTGGGGGGTTGTGAGCTGTCAGCCTCCACCCCAAACCCTGCTTCACCGCCAGCATTTATAATAGTGTTAAATATAAAAAAGTTTTTTTAATTTACATGGGGGGGGGGGGTCTCATTCAGAGGCTTGCTGTGTGAAAGGGGTCACCACTACAAAAGTTTGAGAACCACTGGCTAACACAATGGCATTTTCCAGACTGTCACCAGCTGAATGACTGCATCAAAGGACAGATATCTGTTGTAGGGACTGCCATACCAGGTCAGACCAGTGGCCTGTCTAGTGCAGTCTCCTATCTCCAGGAGGGGACAGTCCCTGATGTTTCAAAGGAAGGTGCAAGTAACCGCAGAGAGGACAATTATGGATTAACCTGCGGGCTGTTTCTCAGTAACCCTGAGATTGATTTATATCCTAACAAAAGCATATTTATAACAATGCTGTTTTTTCCACATGTAATGTGACTGTGTCTGCAACCTCTAAAGGAACAATGGGCCAGACTCCCCATTGGTGTAAATCAGGATCGCTCTACTGAAGTCAGTGGGCTAGATTCCTAGTTGGTGTAAATCTACAAGGCAGTGTGGCCTAGTGGTACAGCGCCAGACAGGGTTATGTTCTCCTCTCTGCTACTGGCCTGATCGGTGACACTGGCCAAATCACTTCATGGCCTCAGTTTCCCTTTCTGTGCACTGTGGATAATGATGCTGACTTCCTTTGTAAAGCACTGTGAGATCACCTGATGCTAAGTGCTATTATTATCATTATCAAGTCAATGGGCCTAATCCCCAGCTGGTGTCAATTGGTGCAATTCGATTGACTTCAGTGCAGCTATGCTGATTTACACATGCTAAGAATCTGTCGAATAAATCTATTTTAATCAAGGAAATGACAGTAGCCGTTCCCCAGTAAGCCTTGGTGAAATCTTTCTTACACGCTCCGTGTTTTCCTCGTCTTCATGGCTCCTTCACTGCCGCCTTCTGGACTCTGTCCCTTCTGGTTTTTTTGTTGCTCTTCCCTGGCTTACTCTTTGCAGTTCCTTCTCCATCCACATGCTGGGTCTGCAGCTGGAATGGGCTGCGCCCAAACCCTTGGGCATTGAATAATTCACTGACTGCTTTCCAGTTCTCCTCTGTGCCCGCACTTAGCACATGCAGCTTCACTCAGCCCCAGCCCTGCCTACAGTCTCCCCATGTTTGCTCTGCACGGATCCAGGCCTGCAGGGGTTTGTGCATATTTGAACCCTATTTTACTCCAAATTACAGACTCAAGTAGGACACAGGCATGTGTCCCACCCCACCCCCAGACCTTTGAACCCCTAAACACCTAGGAACATAGCAAATCCTTTACCAGACCAGATGAATGATCCATTTAGTCCAGAATCCTGTCTCTGACAGTGGTTGGTGCTTTGGTTGAAGATGAGCCCAGCTAGCCATATCAGCAATGCAGTGGGCTCGGGTGAGGATTTCCTCTAGTCTCCTGTAGCCCTGAAGCATGAGATGCAATTGCCTTGATCTTAGCACATGTATTATTGGCCACAGAATTATCTAACCTTTTATAACATCCACTGTGGGTGTGGCACTGTCAGGAATACGCTCCCAGCTCAGTCCCCTCTCCCCATGGCACGCACAGCTCCCATTAAGGGTAATGAGAGTTACACACCCCCTTGCCGGAGGAACGGAATTCTCTGTCCTTTAAGCAAGTCCCAATTTACATGGTGGCAGTTACAACCCCCTCTCCCTATTTGTCTGTTGCAGCCAGGGCTCCCTTGAGTGTTGCCACTTTACCCGCTTTGCTCCCTGTAACAAGGGGTCCTGGGAGCCCAACTCCTTCTGGTACCTCCCTGCTTTTCATGAACTGCTCCAGTGCAGCTCGGCAAAGGACACAGGCTCACTACAGCAGCTATGCCGTGCTGACCTTCCGGGTACTTGCACAGAACACTGCCACTTTGCACCACTGCAGACAAGGGGTCTTATTTCCCTCTTGGGCCACCTACAGGACATCCCTCCTGTCTGTGTTATCTCCAGGGTGCTTCGTTTTGTTACATGTGGAGCTTCTTCGCATCAGCTCCAGGCCACCAGGTTGAATATGGGCCTGTGAGTCTAGCAACCAAAAAGTCAGCACAATGGGCAGATGTTTGCTGGCCTATAAAGACACCATGATGCCTAGCACTAGTGTCCTCTCTGCTGGCAGCATCAGTAGAGGGCTGAATGGGCCCTGGAGACTGATCTCCTTCTGCCCCCTAGAAATAGCCCTTCTAGGTCAGCACTGGGAGTACCCTGGCATGGGGCTGGCCTTGTCCACTCTGTCCCACTTCTGGGGATAAATGCAGGACTTTTAGTCTCCAGGGCTGCTGCTTCCATCAGGACTAATATGGGGGGGGGGGAGGGAGAAAAGCTTCTTTCTGTGGCTAAGAGAACTCCTAGTCTTCCCCTGTTCGCCTCTGCCCAGCATGCTCGTGTGACCTTTGCTTGGCATGTGTGTGTCGGACGCTCTTGAGGGGCACATAACTTTGTGGCCCACTCTGTCCTTTGAAATGCTGTGTGCGTTTGTGGGCAGACATCGCTGCCTCACCTGAAAAACACCAGGAATCCATGTGCAGAAGGGAGAAAAAAAAATACGCCTTCCGCTTTCATTCACATATTTATTAGGTGGGCAGATCATTCTGCGGTCAGCTTGACTTCAGCCTTTACCAATGGGGATATTTATAAGGAGCCCAGCATGCAGGAACTGCTCTGCATGTGCATCCAAGTCACTCCTTTTCCAGCACAAGGTATAATGTTGCCTTTGTTCGCTTCGGGTCGGAGGCAGAGTCAAAGCAAAAGCGCACCATGCCTTTCATTTGATCCTCCTCCCCCCACCCCGGCAACAAAATCTTGCATGTTTTCTGTTTAAATAGCACACAGTTGTGAAGTGTCCTGGCTCTTTCCACACACACGCTGTGGCCTCAGCAACTGCTGCAATAAATCAATAGGAAAATAGAGGCTGCCAGTTAGACTAAACAAGTGCATTTGCAAGGATTGCTAACCCTCATTAATCACTCTGACAGTCCTAAAAACACATTTCCCCTTTAATGACTGTATTTGGATAATCAGTGCTTTTTCCTCCTCAGTCAGAGTTTGAGTAACGGACAGCTGGTGTTATTATAGCCATTCATGGGAGAGAGCTGGGAGCAGGGTCAACTGAGAGTCAACCACTGGAGGTCTCCTGCAATTCAGGGCGAGCTGGAAAATTTGTTGTTATGCAATAATGAGGCGAGCTGCTTGCTGCCAATACAGATCCAAACATGCATTTACCAATGTCCTAACACCCACCTGTGTTATCTGAGCAACATTCTCCCCCCTTTCCCCTCCAACAAAACCCACTGCCATCTGGGGTTGAAAGGCTCATTTTTGGTTCACTGTGTTGCCTTTAGGTGGTTTTTGCTTTCAGAATAAGTTTGAAACCAGGCACATTTTTCTGTGTAAATGATGTCACACATTAATGCACACACATTATGAAAATGGTAATTCAAACCCATGCAACTCTAAATTAAGCCATACGTTATCCGATGCACTCAGCCATATATTTTGCAGAAAGACAGGATGAAATCAAATCAAACTGAAACTGTGGAGTGCAGATTGTTAGAATAATTAATAAAGTGCATCCCAGAGCTCTTATTAGAAGATGAATTCTGCAGTAACCAGGGTGTACATTAGATGGGGAGTTGGCAACACAATCGTTTCCTAGCAGAGAAAGTCACAGCATGTTGACTGGCATCAGAGGAGACTTTGCAGTGTTTACACAGTCTGGGCCAGTACTGCAGTCTTTAGGAAACAACTGCCATAGGGAATTTTCCTGCATGAAGACCAAGGAATTTAGCAAGTTGCAACCCTGGTGTATGGACGTTTTGGAACTGTGCCCCAGTGGTTGAACTGCATGGGGAGTCCAAACTCGGGAAGGATCTCTTCAAGTCAGCTACATTTTCAAGTGGGGGCTTAATGTCCCCCAAAGGGCAGATCTCCAAGGGAACCAGGAAAAATGGCAACTTCATTGTAGAGGGCTAATCCATCTGGCCCCACTCTCTCCGTCCCATTAACCTGGGAAATTATTCCTAAAGGAATGGACTGCTCTGGCAGGGAGCTAAAACAGCTCTGCTTGTTCTTTCTACAGGACGGATCTTTCAAACCTCCCAGCCGCCAGCCCTGATGCACCCCCATTGATCTCAGTAAGACAACTCACCTGTTTAGAGTTAGTTAGGTGCTGGCTTGCATCCCTTTCTGAATCGGGACCCCGTTCAGTTCTGCCTTTCCCTTGTCCTGCTGTGAACTCTCCTGCTAGTTGTGCTAGTCATGGAGATCATTTGGGCTTTGCTCCTTCTAGGTCCTCTCATTGCCCCACTCCCTCCTGCCATGATGAGATGCTGCTACAAATGGGATGGTGCCTTCACTTGCAGCCTCTGGCGATAATTAAAGCACCTTATTACTGTGGGGAGAGTCAATTGAATAAAACGCCTGTGGTAACAGCTTGTGATGGCTCCAGCCCTGGATTATGAAGCCCCTTTGTGCAAGCCCCCATCTGTGGGATACCCCAGCGGCTCGACACAGAAAGGGTGTAGCAAGATCATGGGATCTTCAACTTTTGCTGGCTCCTGGCAGAGGAGAATCTGGAGCAGGAGGGAGAGGCACATGGTCAGACACCACTACCGTGTGCCATGCCCGAGATGATGGTGCAAATGTTCAGACAAAGCACTTTGTTCCTCCTTCGCGCCCTTTCCCGCTCAGCCCCCCCCTCCCACATCTCGCAGATATTCACAGCTTCCTTAGTATTTAACCATATATCACATGCCATTGCTGGGGCATCAGGGCATGATGATAAGACGGCATTGACAAATCATTGGCAACATGGCTCACCCTGCACAGCCCCAGAAGCTCCTCCCACTGGATCCAGGGAAAACCTCCATAGTCGGACCAAGCTCAGGCGACCGCTCTGCTGAAAAGATGAGCCCTGCATCATGGTCAGCAAACAGAGGCCTTAATCCTGCAAATGCCTTACCCCCAAAGGAGCAGCTCTGGTGTATAAAGGTCAGCATATGCAGGATCGGGGCTGTAGGCTCTTACACCCACACACACACACACACACACACAGCTGCACAGATGGGGACGTGCTGCTGCACTACTCTCAAGAAGGCAACTTTGTTTGTCCAGCTGCAGGCCATGCCTAGCACAAAGCACTGGTCTCCTTCCAGCCATCAGCGTAGTCTCTCTCCAGTGCCTTACAGGCACACCATGGAATTTACTAATCTGAAATCAAAACTCGGATAAACCATTCGCCCTTCCCCGTAGTTCCCATCCGCTTCCCCGACTGCAGCAAGAGATGACAAAAAACAATTAGGAAAAGTGGCCACGCTGTAAATCTCAGCACCTGGGCCACATCACTGAAAACTGACCCAGGCTGGAATGCCGCCCACCCTCATGACGCACCTTCTCTCTGCCCAGCCATCCGGGCAATGACAGTCTCCTCTTTAAGGGTCCCCTTTATTTCCAGTGACTTGTGACCTCCTCTGTGCCATCAGCTGGGGAAGGCAAGGAAGCAGAACCAGCAGGCAGTTTATTCACCTGTAGTCAGGGCTCAAGTTGAGGGAAGGTGGGTGTAAGTGAAAAAGTGAGCAGAAGAAAAGGGAAGAGAAGCCACCCTCCCGTTAAAACTGTTACCATCCTGGCCCTGTGAAAAGCAGCTGCAGCGGGAAATCCTTTGGGGAAAGGACTGTGGTGAATGGGGCAGGCTGGAAAGACCCACTCTGTCCTGCAGCCTTGGTGCCTACACCTAATCCCCATTGATGGTAACAGCATACACATTGCACAGGACTGCAGAACCAAGTGCCGACTTGGGGTCATTGTTCCCTGATCAATTCTACCTGCAGCACTGGTGGTTGGCAAGTTACAGCTTCCTCTCACCTGGGCAGTTCCCCAGCTCCTTAGCCAAAGCCTTAGCAAGACAATGTAGCTCAAAAGATGTGAGGGAACTGGGCCAGTTTTACAGATGGGGAGCCCCTGAATTCTCGTAAGCACATTTAAAACTTCCTGCAGTAAGGAAGGGATCTTCCAAGCCCCAAAGGTACCATGATGTCCCTGAACAGCCTTGGGGTGGTGGTGTTCCCCAGAGTGAGGCCATGGGAAACTGCCCAGAGTCTCTTATGGCCAGGGATCTTATGGCCAGGGATCGGGGAGCAGGGGGAACGAAAGCTTGGCCACACCCCAGCGTATCTCAAGTGCTTCTGTGTGCTCTCTCACTCACATGCTGCCTGCCCACAGCACAATTTGGATGAATAGTGGAATTTAAAAAAAAAAAAATTGTGTTTGGCGAGCAGCCTGTTTAAGCATGTTCTCTTCAGCTGGAGGAACACCCAGAAATTTAAATACAGGGCACAAGACACATATTACAGAGAGTAATTAACTAAAATTAATTCCATGATTCACCCCTATGCAACAGGATTAAAGCTCTCAGAGGGAGTGCATTGCAGGTGAGAGACACACATTAGGTGCAGCAAGAGAGTATTTCTATGGAGATCCCACTACTGCTAAAACCTGAAGAGATCAGCTAAGAAACAGGCCTCTCTCTCTGGAAGGGCAGAACATCCCCCCACCACAGGAAGAGGGGGCAGCGGTAGGTACTGCCTTCCCATCCCAGCCAACTAGCCAGGGCAAGGTGGTTCACCTTGTCCCTTTCCTTCCCAAACAACCCAGGTTTCCATTTCGCAAACTGCTCCGACTTGGCGGCGGCAAGCTCAGTGCGCTGTGGAGACAGACGCTGTTGGGGGCTTGTAATCTTTTCTGCCAAGCGGGATGGGAATGGGAAGGATACGGATTTCAGACTCATTTATCAAACCTATTCTCATTCCCTCTGCCTGCACAGTGAAAAATCGCTCTCTGCAGCACCCACATTTACCTTAGGGGAGACACTGAGCTAGGTATAGGAACAGATATGGGAACCCGTTTAAGTTGCTTTTCCATCCAGATATAAATTCCTTCTCATCCTTCCAGAGATGATCTGGAATTGAATAGCTAGAGAAACTCTGAGGGGCTTTGGATCTTTGTACAGCTGCTCCTGGTTCTTAAAAGCATTCCCACCCCTTCTCTCTATAACCATGCCTGGTATGACATGAGCAAAACCTCCACACAAGCATATATATTAATAATAATGAACCAAGGTACCAGCCATCCCTTTCTGCACGGTTAGCTCCATACTGTCCAGTGGTGACCGTTATAATTGGGCCAGGAATGGTAACAATGGGATCCTTAACACCCTAATGCTCTAGGAATTGTTCTGGAAAAGTTCAATGGCCTGTGTTGGATCACAACGATCCCTTCTGGCCTGGGACTCCATGACTCGATAATTCGATTCAGTTATCTAGTCCCTACCCAATTTAGGACTAAGCACTCTCACCCCTGACCTCCCCCAGCCCAACATCTGCAAAGTGGGGATAATTTTCTAACTTGGAGTGCTGCTGAGATGATCAAAAAAATTTGTAAAATGCTGTCTAGGGCCATAGAACTTGTACTCAGGAGCTGCTAGGTGCCGCTATAATACCCAGTGCCTGGCGTTACTCAGATGAGCAAACAGGCAGTGCCAGCAGGATTCATCTGCTGCACTTGCTCTTTTCCAGGTGCATCATTGCGGTGCAGGTAGAATAGGTGTAAGTAGGGCAAGGGGTAGAGAAATAAAATTCGCTACTGGGCTTCTCTCTGCCACTAGGTGGTGCTGTAACCCTTCAAGCCTTCACCAACTCTTTCCCCCCCCATCCTCAAAAAACCTTTCACCAGCTGCTTCTGCAGCTCTTATTCCTCTTCAGTTACAATCTCTTGCCCTTCATTTTGCATATTGCCTGTATAAAAACTGCACCCAACACCATTTCATTTGTTACAGGGAACAAAAGCTGCAGCACTCAGGAGTGACATTCACAATAACATTATGGGCTTTCCCCTTCTTCCCCCAAATCATTTGTGGCCACAGTTAGTGGCTCACTTTTCATGGAAAACCTTCTGGCTGCTGCAAAGGAAGTGCCTGGCTAATGGAGGCGATTTGTATAAAGACAAGAGGGTGGGGGAAATGGGCGAGAAAATGCAAGAGAGAACACACCACAGGGTGAATATAACCAAGTATTCATTTATTAACAAAATAAGACTTACCAAGATGGAGCTCTATTCACCCAAAATGATCCGCAGCCTTCCCTGCTGCGTTAGATTGGGGATGGGAGGGGGGCAGGCTCTGCACCCCATTCATGGTTCATTCCTGTAGGTCAAGAAAAGCTGGGGTTTGGGGATGGGGGTTTTTGGTATGTAGACTGGGCCTGTAGAAATCAGATCAAGATGGATTTGGCCCTGGGCGCTGGATTAAATGACCCAGTTTGTACCAGGCTGGGCGGCTCTCTCCTAGCTATTTCTGCGGCTGTGAAGGGTCTCTTCTCCCCTGCCCCCATCAGCGAGTCACGGACACCAAATTCATAATCCACATCTTTTAATTTTGATCAGGTGCCCTGTGATGGATCAGCGAGCGAAAGCAAGTCATCTGCAGTGGCACAGCCATTACACCTATCCCAGGACATCAGTGGACTCCTTCAGTATTATCAGGGGAGTCCAGAGACCAGGCTGACTGGTAGACTAGTTCTAGGTCTGTACAGGAGCCCACTGGTGCTGGAAGGCAAGGCAGATTTTCCAACCACGGGAGAGCAGGAGACAGGATACCAGACTAGATGGAGGACCACTGGTCTGAATCAGTATGGCACTTCCTATGTCCTTTTCCAAACTATAGAAAGAAGCAGGGAGCGTCCACCCACTGTCCCGATCAGTAGGTCTCCGTGGCTTTTGCAGACAGTGCCACATTTTGGGATGAAGAGAGCTCTGGGGTAGCACTGCCATAGACGTTCTCCCAGCTGCCCTTCCTCCCTCCCCACCGCCGTTGCCCCTTCCCCAAAATACATTACAAAAAAAAAATTACATCTCTGTTAACTGTACAAACAAAGAGAAACGGAATTTCAAAATGATAAAACGAGGGAGGGGAAATGTATTTGTTAAAAGAGGCCATGCAAGGACTTCCTGGGTAGGGGACACAATAAAATAGAATTTCAAAAGAAGAAAGAAAAGGGAAAATAAAAGAAAAAGAAAAGCCCCACACCTGCAAAGGAAAGGATTTTTTTTTTTTTAGACACAGACTTTTTGCCTACCATTGATTCATTGGTATATTAATGCACTTAATATTCCCAGCTTTAAGCTAACATACAGTAAATAAATACACAGTCCAAGGAAGGGAAGGAGAGCGGGGGAGGGCAAGGAGACGGGGTGCTTTAGTTACTGATATCCAAGCGCGGAAGCTGAAGTTAGTCTTTGGCCATACAGCGCATATGGAGAGTAGTAGGGTCCAGCTGCTGGCAAGGAGGGCACTGGCAGAGCACCGGCTGTGGGCAAGTGGCTCTTGCCATAAGGGTGGTACCTGTTTAGTCCCAAAGTGTGTGGGCTCCTCAAAGACAGGGATCCCGGTAAAGTGTTGGGGCTCCCTGGGGCGGTGGGTGGGAGGTGGAGGTGGCAGGATGCCGCAGAGCCAAGACCAGAGGTAGGGTAGCCAGCCAAGAGTTTCTCCGCCCCGGGCAGAGCCGTGTGGGTCCTTAGGTGGGTGAGCAATTCCTCCGAGGTGGCAAACCTCTTGTCGCAGGGTCCACTGGCAGACACCCAGTTGCATATGTGGGGCAAGGGGTCGTTCTGGAGCATGAAGCCGTAGGTGTAGAGGGGGTGGCTGGGCAGGCTCGGGGTGGCGCTGGAGGATAGGGTGGTGTGGACGGAGTGCAGGGGGTGCGTGGGATACACCAGGGGGTATCCGCTTTTCAGGCTGCCGGGGTCGTGCACGCAGCTGGAGCAGTTGCTGGTGCCCAGGTGCGAGGCGCTGTGGTAGCTCAAGCAATAGGGGTCTCTGCATAATCCCTGCATGAAGGAGGGCGGGGAGGCCCCGGTCAGTGGGCTAGAGCTGGGCGGCTTGCCGGGCAAGCCCAAGGTCCCCGGCAGCTGGCTGCTCACCAGGCCGGCTTTAGTAGGATCCAGGCCGGGCACGAACTGGGACGGGTAGCCGGCGTAAGCCCCAACGATGGACCCGTGGTAGCCGATGCTGGAAGGGGGCAGGGGGAAGACAGAGTGGCCCGGCTTGTAGGGGGACACCGGGGCCACGTGGCCGGCGGGCGCCAGGGCCGGAGGCTCCGATTTGCGCCCCGAGGCGGCCTCGCCATGCGCCCCGGTGTCTGCGCTCCCTGCGCCCCCGCCGGCCCGGCTCAAGCCGCTGCCCCCGGGCCCCGGCGCCGCTTCAGGGCTGGGCTTGGCCGCCGCCTCGGGTTCTTTCTTGTCCTCCTGGCCCTTGCAGTCTCCGTGCTGCGGGGAGCTGCCCCGGGAGCCGCCCGGGGAGGAGGCGGCGGCCGCATGCGGCGGGAAGGGCGGGCAGGTGGCGCTGGGCACCCGGAACCCTGCCTTGTCCGCGCCGGGGCCCGCGCCCGCCGAGCCGCCCTCCTTGCGGGGGTCCCCACCGCCTTTGGAGTAGGGCTTGAAGCTGGACTTGTCCTCGGTCGGGGAATCGCCGCCGCCGCCGCCCAGCTGCTTGAGGGCGGAGGAGGAGGAGCGGGCACCCGGCTCCTTGTCCGCGCCGGGCAGCCCGTTGGCGGTCACCGCGTTGAGCTTGGAGGAAGGCGGCGGGTCCGGCTTGCCGATCTGGGAGCAGGTCTGTGCCAGGAGCGCCAGCGGGCTCTTCTTAGCGTCCAGCTGCGGGGAGAGAGGTCAGAGCGCGGATGAGCCGGGGTGCAGTGATGCTGCTCCGGTGAGTCGGGGCTCGGACCCTGGGGCTCACTCCGAGCCGCGCGCACAGCCCCCCAAAGCCGGGGGAATCTAGGGGGCCCCGCAGCTCCGAAGCGCAAGGCTGGGGACAGAGAAGGGCTCAGCCCCGGGCGCTCTCAGACCCCCACAGCCCCGCGGAGACACTGGCGGTAACAGCCCCACTGGCACCCTGCAGCTGGGTACAGACGGGGTGGGAAGCGAAGCCCTTTCTCACCCCCCCTTCGGGTGATCTCGGGGTTCTCAGACCCTGCTGGTCCCCAGCAGGAGGAGCCCCAGCCCCGTCTCTCTCCTTTGGACCCTCGCCAAGGGAAGGCTCGCCCCAGGCTCGCCCTGCTACTCTACCCCCCGGCAGGGTAAAGAGGATTTGCTCCTTCCACCCGCCCCGCTCCGGAACTTCGCTTGGAAACCTGGCAGCTAAATCAAAGAGAGGGACCCCGGTGCCGTGTGAGTCGCCCGGACTCCTTAGGCTCTCCCAGAGAGGCGCAGGGCGGGGCGACCCACCCCAGCGTGCCCCCAGGAGGGCGCAGGAGCCCGGAGCTTCCTAGCGCCGAGAGAGGGAGAGAAACAAGGGAAGCGAAGGGGCATGGTGCCATCCCCTGCTGCGGGGTGTGCGCGCAAAGGCGCACCGCACTTCGGGGAGGCACTGTGCGCCCTGCCCCAGGGTAGCGCTCCTGCCAGCTCGCACCGAGGGACCGGGGAAGGGACGAGGAGCGGCTCCGATTAGCAGAGCAGACCGGGGCGATCCTGGGCAAGGTGGATCGGGGACCGGTCCGGGTGCGATCCCTGCCCGGGGCAGGAGGATAAAGGCGCGGCTCCCGGGCAGCGCGCTGCGCCCTCCCGGGTAGGCAGAATGGCTGGGGGCCCCGGCCGGGACTGACCTCGATGGGGCTGACGGGCGTGGAGGAGAGAGGCTGCAGGTATTCCGGGTGCAGGAGGTGGCCGGTGTGGGCGCTGAGCATCTTCAGGACCCTGATGGGGAGCCGGTTCGCCTGGCGCAGGGGGTCCGCTGGGGGCAGGTGAGAGAGCGCCGGACAGGCTGCTGCTGCTGCTGGGGACTGTGCGCTCTCCCCTCCGCTGCTCTGCGATGTCCTTGGGTTAGATCCAGCGGGCGAACCGCTCATTTGGAGGAGGCTGCAGGGGGAGAGAGCCGGGCGGGGTGGGGTAGGGTAAGGGGGGAGGGGAAAGGGAGGGAGGCGAGCTCCGGGGGCTGCGGGGCGAGCTCCGCAGCGCTGCCGAGCTGAGCAGGGCGGTGGCGGCAGTAGCAGCACCGGCCCCGGTAAGACAAAAACCTTCCCCTTCCCCTATCAACACGTCAAATAGCCCAGATCAGCAGCCACACTTCAAAGGGACCAACCCTCCCCACCAATCCGGGACCTGCCAGGGACCCCGGGGCGGGATCAGACGCCGTGGGGGGAGCTTAGCTTGGTAGGAGGGGAGATGCTTAAAGGGCCCTGGGCGGCCCTCCTCTCCCTGGCTCTAACAATGCCAGATCCCAGGCTGAACCAGACCTATTTCCACCCATAGAAGGGACGAGACACGCCCCCCTTTAAAAGCACATCCCATCCCAGCCAAGCAAGATCATGACAGCGCTAAAAGGAAAAGTGGAGGGGGGAGCACTGCTTTTTGGCTTAGAGAGGCCCCGGTCTCATGCCTGAGACAGGTGGTGAAATAAAATCCACCGAAAAGGTATAGAGCAGGTGACTGCAACAGGGCATACCCCAGACAATGTCTAGTTTTAAGAGTGTGCGCCCTGAGTTAGTAACCAGAGCAGTGACAGTCACCTCGATGGGCTGCTAGGCTGTTCTCTGGAATGTTGTGAGGTTTCTCACTCCAAGCCAAGCTTTATTTATTTATGTACAGTTTCCAATTTTGTTTGCCAGGTTAACTCCCCAATTGCAAATGGGTGCAGTAATTAGGTTTATTGGATTTAGTGTAGTGTTGTGCAATTTTGTATGGGAGTTTACGTTTTATAATGTGTAAAATAAAGTATGCAATTGCTGCATTTAAAGTATACTTCATAATAATAATACTTGGTGGTTATATAGCATTTTGTTTTCAGAGTGTTGACAAACATTCACTAATTAATTACATTTATGTAATCATTAAATGTGAAATCATCAGGGTGTGTGCACTGAATGCATAGCCCAGTGAACCAGGGCAAAGTAAGTCTCTCATCCTCCCAACACTTAAAGTTTTTAGTAAATTTGTATTACTTTGAGTACTCCAGTTGAAATCAAGAAAACTAGTGGGAGCAGTAAAATTAAGCACGTTAGTTTGCAGGACTGGGGCCTTTCTCAATCCTGCAAAGATTTATGCAGGTGCTTACTTTTAAATAGTCCAGACTTCTCACCTACATAAAGTTATGCACATATGTAAGGTTTTTTAGGATTGGCATTTAAGCTACACACCTGTATGAGAGTTTGTAGGATTTGAGTGAGGTCTGTGTTGAGAGGCCTGCCTTGGCCAATAGAACAAAAATGTGATTTCTTTAGAATTAACTGGAAGTCACATTCCAATTATCTATCTAATTATTTTTGGCAGCCATTATTTGTTTAGGCAATGAAACAATCACCAAACCCACTAAAGGCTGTGTGTTCTCTGCACAGACAAGTCATGTGCTGAAAAGCCAAGGAACAACTACTCAGTACAATGGTTTTCAACCTTTTTCAATATGTGGACTCCTAAAAAATTTCAAATGAAGGTGTGGGCCCCTGTGGAAACCTTAGACAGTCTGCAGCCCCTCAGTGGTCTGTGGATCACAGGTTGAAAACCACTCACTTAGTACATTTTGGGTGATGTCATTGCTGCAGTATTAAAAACAAAGTTTATCTGGAACAAATTACCTATTGAAAAACCAGTAACCCTGCCTCTCTGGTTGGCATAGTATATCACTACCATATTTATAACTCTGAATGTTTGACATTTTCATGTTTTCTTTCATGTACTTCTAGCTGAAGGCATATAATTTGCCAATAGTACATTGCATGGCAATTGTTTGCTGCATAGTTGTGGAGAATGGAAATGAACAACCTTTCAGCAGTGTGTTTCTTAACTGTGTATACACTTTATTGGCCAGGGGAATTCACTGTTGGGAACCAGAGTTCTGCAGTACAGTTACAATTTTACATTTGCAGAGCGTTTTTCGAATTCCAGCTACCTGGAGGGAAAAAAAAGAGAGAGAGAGAGTGCAAGAGAGAGACGTATAATTAATCATATTAGGTCCTGGCAGATGCTTTATGTTACAACAATGTTGCTATTATTAAGTTCATACGGCCACCCATTATAAAGTCTGTGTGCTCAGTGTTCTGGGAAAAAAAGCTTTGCTGGATTTCCCCCAGTGGAGTGAAGGCATCTCTGTGTTACATGCCTCACTTCAAGGACCACTTTCCCAACCACAATCAATCACTCTGTTTGTCAGACCTGTCAATTCCGCCTCATTGTGAGACTTTTTTTCCGAAGCTGACCGCAAGATTGATTCAATCCGAACAACAAAAAATGCAAAAGGAGAGGTCTGCCTTTCAAAGGAGCCATTCAAGTAAGAAGGAAATAAAAAACCTTTCCGCCAAGTAATTCAAGTTGTATGCCAACAACAACACCACGTTTACACCCACGTCCCACCTTATTTTATTTTAGTTTGTTATGTGGGCTGGAATTCAGCAGCCATTACAATGGGCACTTGCAAGAACGTCTCTCCAAACAAACAAACAAATAAAGTTAGGGAGCAGATGGTATCTTGAGGACTGTATATGTTGGAACCCAGAAATATTATAGGGATTAGTTTGTCCCTGTTTCAACTCTGCTTGGATGCTGATGCAGCCTGCTGAAGTCAATGGAGTTATGCCATTGTAAAATTAGAGTAAATGAAGTGGTGAATCAGCCCCACAGAATGAAATACACAAGGTTTTCCCTTATTTTTTTTTTTTAAATCCCAACCAGTCAAGTTAGTAGAGAAAATAAATTCTCCCCTTCCCAAAGTGAGGGTTTATTATATAGACTGCATTTGAGTCTCTAATGGTAATTAAGGTGCGGCATTCTGATGCTTGAATTGTACTGACAGTTTTCAGGCTCAAGCAGGGGCTATTTTTCTTTCTAAATGTTCTAAGCCAGAGAACAAGTGCAGAGCAAGGGGAGCATTAGCAGGAACAGCGTGTGGCAGTTATCAGTACATTGGAAACAAAATTGTCAGATCAAACTTGTATCTGCGGGAATAAAACGTCATCAAAAGATCATCACAGATAATGATGAGTCCTGTTTAACATTCTAATATTATGGGGACTTATTATCTCTGATTATACTCTTGGTTTTTAAATCTGTCTGGGTGCTATTTTCCCTAAGCAGAACATTAACAGGGGGTGGGGGGTGAGATGGGAGATAAGATCTTATTTCATATTCATTTCAGCTCTCTAAAAAGTCACCTTGTGCCACAAAAAAATGCCTTTCAAGAAATATATATTTTATATTTTTAAAGTGGAAACAAGAACACTTGCTAAGAAAAAGGAAAAAAAGAATCACACACAGCATTAAATTAAGAGAAACAATGTTTTGAATAAAGAACAGGAGTACTTGTGGCACCTTAGAGACTAACAAAATTAATAAATTTGTTAGTCTCTAAGGTGCCACAAGTACTCCTGTTCTTTTTGCAGATACAGACTAACACGGCTGCTACTCTGAAACCAATGTTTTGAATAACAGTGAAAAAAACAAACAAAAAAGGCTTTCTTGGGAACTTAGGGCAAGATTTTCAAAAGGGATTTTGATAATGATTTTTGGGTGCCATGATTTTGGTTGCCCAAACTGAGGTGCCTTTAAAGGGGCCTGAATCTGGCCACCCAAAAATGGAGTCACCTAGAAAATGTAGGCCGTAAATATTTAGGTGTTTGTAATAGTTTAAATAAAGTTTCTCACCCAGGAAATCTGCTCCAACAGATATTGTTCTATGATGAATTGTTTTAGCTCAGGCCTCAGTTCTGAGAACACTTAATCTATAGTGCTTAACTTTATGGACTTGAGTGGTTCCATTTATGTCCTTTAGCGGAACCACTCATGTCCATAAAGTTAAGAATGTGCATAAGTATTTGCAGGACCAGGGCTTTAATGTATATTAGCCAAAGTATTCCCCTCTGTGTTGTTTGATCTCTTCTTTGCAAATCCACAACAACACACACATTCTAATAGCAACAACATGTAATAATATCTCCCTGTGTGCAGCTATTTATATATTTACAAACTGCAAAGTATGTATATCAAACAGGGAATTTTGTTTTCCTCTTGTGTTTAAGATCTTTCAGCAACTTGTAATTACCCTTTGGCAAGGCTTCCTTGTTAAACACATAGATTAGGGCGTCCATCATTCCTTGTACTTGTTTCCGGCCTCGTCCCAGCAGTTTAAGACACTACAAAAAAAACCCACACACACAAAAAACCCCAACATGCTTTCTAAAGGAAAGAAAAACATAATACATCGGGGGGAGGGGAGCAAAAATCAAAAAATGCAGACTGGGAAGTGAGTGATGTACGGGGACTACCGGAAAAACTCCCTGAATACCAGACCTGTCTGCAGAGTTACTAACACAGGAAGCACGTCATTTATGATGGATAGGACAGTAATCCTGACTTCCAGAAATTACTGTTTGAGGTGGTCACTGGCCCCTGCTCTGTAGCGGTAATAAATAACTGAATTGACAGTTTCTTACTGTCTTAACAATATTCACTTACCTACCTGCTTTTGTAGCCAATAAGGTTGCATAGCTTCTGTCAACAGATTGCAGAGTTTTCAAACTGGATGTTTTCGTTCTGTATGTCCGCCCTGTCGTTCAACAAGGAACCCCTGACTTTTACAGCATATTCCTGTGTTGCTGATTTGCAGAATGTTGCCCTGAGCTTCAAGACTTGCATCTACTGCAGTTTGGATTTGTGCTAGCTAATGATGTAAGCATTTTTCTCTGAAACCCATGGGTGGAGTTGTGTAAAGTTAACAAGTTAGCTAAATAAAAAATCCCAGATTTGGAACCAGGGGAAGAGGTATTTGAATGTTAGGGCTTGTCCACATAGGAAGTTATAGTGGTATAAAGGGTAGCGTGTATTTAAACATCTATAGTTATACTGGTGTAACTCCCCATGGAGATACTCTTATTCCAGTATGAGTGTCTTTTTCCAATTTAATGTGTCGCTTTGGAAGCTGCTTAAGCTAAACTGGAAAAATCCACTCTCATTGCTGAATAAGAGTCCACAGGGGAGTTATACTGCTCAGTTTACATTCACACCCTAAACTTATATCAGGAGACCCTCTCATGGAGCCAGTCCCCTAGTGGTTAGAAGAACGGCCAAAAGAGGAGAACTGTATTTGCCCAGGGGACTGCAAAGAAAGGAGAGGGTAAAGAGTATAGCGCACACCCAGGAAGATACATTGTAGTTGTCACAAAGGCCCTGATTCAGGAAAGCGTTCTTTATCCAGGGAAACACCTGCTTAGCTCTGAGTACATTGTTCAATGGAACTTAGCCCATTTCAATTTAAGCACATGCCTAAGAGGCTTTCCTGACTCAGGAAGGACTTCAGCATGCGAGAGTTCTCCTACTGACTTCAATGGGCTTTGGCTCATGCCCTAAATGTCATCCTAATCAGGGGCTAAAGTACTAGAAATATGGGGAAATGGAACTTGTAGCTTTAGGGCTAAGGCAGCCATACTGGGGCTTTGTGCGTGTCATCTATTTTCACTCCCTCATGGGAACAGAGGCTACTTATAGAGAAGGCCCAGAAGAGAAAGTGGGAAATGCTGCACCCCCATATTCCACCTTTTTGTTTTGAAGACGAAATAGTCCAATCGTGGAGGAGATCGGAGACGCGGCGGCCCATGCCCTAGTTGCACTGGCAGCACGCCTGGATGAAAGGAGAGGCTCGGGGACATTGCCAAGAAAATGGGTGAACCTCCATTCTCCCTGCTAGAAATGCTGGCTTGCACTGGAGTAAATCAGGAGTAGTGGCCCCGTGGTCCATGGACTGATGCTAGTGTAAGTAAGATCTGCGTCAGGCCCAATGGAGAAGAAAGCAAGCAAAGGAGGGAATACCAGTATCTTCACTTGAATGCGTGTTGCAGGATAAGATCTAGACTAGGAGGAGGAGAAGGCGGCAGTGTGTGTATATGTGGGGGCAGGGACAGTGGAGGCAAGAAGTGATCCATTGCGGCTTTCTGACATAACAGAGTGAAGAAAAGGTTTGTTATGCACCTGCTATTTTATAGGTAAATCTATTAGCCCCCCGTAAACGAGATGATGGGAGCCTGTACTCAAACTGTAACAGTCCCTTTCAGCTGACTCCGTGCAAGAAAATTTGTACCAGTCAGCAATTTCTCCCCACAGTTTTCAAAGTCCCACCTTACTGCTAGCATTACACAATCTAAAGGCCTCCTTTGTAACTGCAGAACAAGTGCCTAGAAATTATCTTATTTATTACAGGAGACATGTTTTAAAACAACTGACAAAATTGCAAGATGTAAAACGACAAGCAAGTGCTTTCTTTTTTTTCTTCTTTTTTTAAAACCGTATAGACTTCTGGCAATGATAAAAATAGGGTTTTCTTTTTTAAAGTTGGAATTGATCTTTATTTCTAAAGCAATCATGTAGCAGGAAAAACAGCAAGACACTTAGATATTAACTGATACACACTTGAATCATGGTTACTTTTTGAATAGCCTGGTAGCTTGCTTCCCTCAGAGTGATTAATGTTAAAGAACTGTGTGAACATTAAAAAAAAAAAAAAAAAGGTAAGTGCCCATTCCCCCACCCCCTCCATTCCCTTGATGTGTGACTAACAGCTGTTTTACTTTGTGACAAATCAGTGGGGTCTTCCTGTTGTTGATATAATGAAGTTGTTTCCTGGTGTGAAGTTCTACAGGATAAATTGCACAAGGGGAGGAGAACTTCACACACTTATCAAAGTGCTGGGGGACACCACTCCTCTGTTCTGCAGGGATGGCCAGCAGATCAAAATACACTCTGAATGGCTGACATGGGGTCACAGTGATATTAGTTAATACTACTTTTTCCCACTTATTTTAAAGGGCTTTTTATGAGCAAAATGATGTTCTTCATTGAAAAATGGTTTGTGTTATGTTGGATGACCGTAATTCAGATTTGTTTCCACCAGATGATCCAATTGTATTATTACTTATATGTATTTAGGTGCGGTCCATATGTTAGTCATGTCACCACCCTGTGACTCAGTTTCCCCCTCTATAAAATAGGTATAATGACGCTGACATCCTTTGTAAAGTGTGTTGAGCTGGCCTGATGAAAGTGCTCTCTAAGAGCTTGGCATTATTATTTATTGAAAAGGCAGTCCCTGCCCAAAAGAGTTTACAGTTTTACATCTTAGTCTCACAGGGCTTGAATTGAGTAGGATTTAAAGGTGTGGTGTTAGCAGGTGGTAGCCAATGCATTATAAACTCTAGTAGAGACAGGGCAAATTGTCTCTCTCCCCACTCAACCCAACCACCTTCACATGTTGTAAACGCTACACTGCCTTGTGTGTTCAGCAGTTTAAGAACACATCACTTTCTCACTGTAAAATTCGAGTGAAGAAAAGGCACAGGTAATTTTTACTGCAATGTGGCGAGGGGAGGTCAAACCCAGGTAAGGGGTATCGTGCTGATCTCACCTTTTCTGGGCAGTGACAACATAACCTCCATGTGACCACTTTTCCTGGACTTCACAACAAACCCCAAACTCTGTATATTTCATATAGGCCTTATACAACTCCAATGAAGTCAATGGAAAGTCTCCTATTGACATCCGTGGGAGCCGGATCCGGCTGTACGGGCCCGTGCAGGACTTTAGCTCGAATACATTTCTAGCAATGTTCGGAGAAACCTTTCAGAACATGCACCAAGGAAGTGTGAAAAAACAAAACAAAAACACCCCTCGCCTGATCAGTGGTAATTTGTAAATCTCTTTAATTCATGGGAAGGCCAGGGATTTCAAGAGGGTGCTAATGGTAGGCTGCTGGGCTTTTTAGAACGGAAACAAGTTGGCAGGGGTGGAGAGGATGGGGGGAGGGAAGGAACATGAGGGATTTCCACTGAGGATCTCAGAGTTCAGATTTCAAAGCTCAATCAAGTGAGCTAAAGAGCTGAAAGGTTAACAGGCTGTGTGAACAGGCAGGAACACTGGGCCCCTTCCCTTCTACTGCTAAGCTGGAGGTCTGATCTGCACTAGAAAACTAGATCAACCCAGCTACATTGCTCATGAGTGTGAAAAATCCACACCCTGAGTGGCATAGTTAAGCCAACCTAAATCCCCATGTAGACAGTGCTAGGTGGACAGAAGAATTCTTCCATTGACCTTGCTACCGCCTCTGGGGGAGGTGGATGACCTACACCAACGGGAAAACCCCTCCCAGTGGCGTAGGTAGTGTCTACACAGAAGCACTCCAGTGGCCCAGCTGCAGTACTCCAGCTGTACCATTGTAAATGTAGATAAGCCCTGAGTATTGAACACGTTAGAAGACAACAGCAATTGCCATCCTTGGGCCAGGTCTATGCTATAAAATTATGTCGACCTACATTACATCAGCAAACAGTCACTGCAGTTATTTCATGGTTTGTGCATCTAGGCACTCCGCTCCCGCAGTGCGTGTCCTCACCAGGAGCGCTTGTACTGGTGCTGCAGAGGTCCGGGTAGGGCAGTCCTGGAGGCCAGTAACAGCTGACGTAAATAACGCAGCGTCCACACTGACACTGCGTTGACCTAACTACATCGACCCTGACTCTACACCGCTCGGGGAGGTGGTGTTATTCATAGAATCATAGACTTTAAGGTCAGACGGGATCATTATAATCGTCTAGTCTGATCTGCACAACGCAGGCCACAGAATCTCACCCACCCACTCCTGTAACCAACCCCTAACCTATATCTGAGCCATTGAAGCCCTCAAATCATGGTTTATTATGTTGGCGGGAGCAAAATGTAAGTGTAGACACTCCACAGCTAGGGTGATGTCAGCTGCCTTGCGTCAACTTAACCATGGACTGTAGACCGGGCTCAGTTGAAATTGTCAGACAGGCGGCGTGGAGTAGGTGGGGGCAAGAGGAAGTGCCCCTGGGCTTGTGCTCCACAAGGAGTGACAAAGGAGGAGAAGCTCAGAGTGCCATCTTAGCCTCTCAGCTAGAAAGCCTGCTGCTGCCTGAGTATTTACAGCTTTCCATATACCTGATACATCCACAAAATGGTTTCAACTCATTTGGTTTCCAGAGTTAATGGAACCATGCAGTACAAGCCCCCAGCCACACACACACACACACACACACAAAATACAGTGCACAGACACACACACACACACACACACACAAAATACAGTGCACAGAGCTGAGCTAATACTGATTTTTGTTTTGCTGGCAGTTACAAAAAATAAAAAAAGTCACCAAAATAAAATTGTCCGGAGTCAGCCTGAAATCAAAATGTGCTGTTGGACACAAAGGAGGCATCACCATTGCAGTTTTGTGAATGGCACCTAAGTCCACTTGGGAATCTAGCCCAATTAATCAAAAAGGTTTGGGTTTTTTTCAAAAATATGGAAATGAACCATTTTGACGTTTCTGATTACCCCTTTCTTCCCCCCAACCAACACAATTTGCTGAAATCTGAACAAATGCATGAACTGTTTTGATCAACGCTAATCAGCAATTTTTGGCAAAAAAAAGTTTCCAATGAAAAATTTCACCGAGCACTAATTGTGCAGCATTGAGCCCTTAGAAGTTTAATTGAATGTCTCACTTTTTGGCTCAAATTCATTTCCAAATGGCCTGTGCTGGTGGTTCTCCACATTCCTCGTCTAATGAAAGAGCTCTCCTCACATGGATCATTTCCCCTCCCAACCCATTGTGCTTAGGAACATTGGATCCCACCAGTCCCATCTAGCCCAGTATCCTGTCTCTCACAGTGGCCAGCACCAGCCGCTTCAGAGGATGGTGCTAAGAACCCCTGTAATGGACAATTATGGAATAACTTGCCTCAAAAATAAGTTTCTTCCTAACCCCCAGCAGTTAGGGACCAGTTATGTTTGAAGCATGAGGTTTTATATCCCTTATATATTCTCCCCATTCACCCACACATCTAACCTAATTGTGGATACGTTTGTTATTTGTGTATGTCCGATCTTTTTTGGAATCCCAATGAGCTCTCAATCTCAATGACATTTAGTGGCCGTGAGTTCCACAGGCCAATTATGCATTACGTAACGAAAATGTTTTCTGTTTGATTTTCAAATCCTTCATTCTGAGGGCCAGCAGATAGTAGTAGTTTGAGGACCCTGGCCTATACCAACTAAAAATGTAACCGCTTGGTTAGAAATCCTCCGTTTTCATAATGTGGACAATCTCTGATAATCCCAGGCATGAAACTGCAATAATTTTAACATCCAAGTCTCAGTGTCATGCACAAACTACAGCACTGAGCGGATGGCATGCTTTGGAAGGTGTGTGGTTATTCTTTTACTGTTCATACCATTGGAATGAGTAAAAAATTGTTTCAGTTTAGTTACAGTTTTACTGTTGCTCTTGAAAAACAAGGAGTGATCCTGTTCTCCCAATTAGGGCAAAACTCTCAGGCTACAGCCACGAGGCAGCCTGCTGAGTTGTATCTCACAGTTTAAACTAATTATGGCCCCGATCATGCACTCAGCTCCACATGAGTGCCTGGGGTCCTTGTCTTGTCTGTGTGGAGTTCAGTGTCTGATGGGGGGTGTAAGTCAGAGGATGGTAGAATATTCCTCCTCAAACCACATCTGCTCTAGAACTGCTCTCTGATCAGAGGTGGAATTCGTCAGCTGGAAAGCCTGAGTAGTAAATCTTGTGACATCTTGGATGCCTATTTAGGAAAATGTTGACATTTTAGATCACTCACTGAAATGCAAGCAGGGCTCAAGCTTGCAAGGCACACCGGCCCTGATCCAGCGAGGGACGTGTAGTCCTATTGAAGTCAGTGGGAGTTGACTTCAGGTCCTCAGCACCTCTTGGTAATTAGTCCAAAAGGCCTAGTGCAAAGCCCACTGAAGTGAATGGAAAAGATTCCTGTTGTCTGCAACGGATGCTGGATCTGGTCCAAAGTTTGTAACGATACTTTAACAAAGTACAGTGAAAAGAAATGAAAACAGTTGACTGAAGCTGAATGAAATGCTTTTGGGGCTCTCTGATTCAGTGAGTTCCTCTAGTCTTCAAATGCAAAGAGGCAGTTACCTCTGGTTTTCTTTTTTTTTCCTTGCCAGGACTAGTTAATTGAACTATGCAAATTAATTTATACAATATCAATACCAGAGCCTTAAACCATTTGGCATAGCTCATCTGGCATGTTCGTTACATAAAATGTTTGGAGCAGTGCTAATAAAAATGAAAAAGGCTGTAAATCAAGTTTAATTTATTCATTTTCTGTATGGTAGGAAAGCATGCCAAAATCAGATTATTTATGAGCCCTTCATAACAATAGGCATTTTTATTGGTTGCCAATGACAAAAGAGGCTCTCAGTTGTTTTTTTGAATGCCTTTTCAGAAACATTTGTTTTTTTGGACTCTGTGATCTCAAAGAAAAATATTTAATCATTGATACAGTAAAAATAATTTATATTTAGATACTGAAAAACACATCAGACTTTAAAGCATAAATATACATAGCTAATCCTACCCCAAAGACTCAGGCATATATTGTACTGTAGGTTAGATAAAAGAGCAGTGATTTATATCAAGTTTCTTAAATTTCCCAATAAGAGTATAATCTCCCTTAAGTGTCACATAAAGTATCTGGTTTTTTTAGACCACATTCAGTATTTTATGAAAATGTACACATAGACACATTACACATGAACACACAAAGTATACATGCACTATACTCCTACACTTTTCTCATTTACAGATACAGTATTACTTTCTTTGTCTTTACCTATCTCTAGCTAATTCACAATATTTATTTTTCAGCAGAGTAACCAAATCCCAACAAATACTATACACCAGATAAAAAAGATTAAAGTAACTGATACATAACAAATCAGCTATAAAACAACTGCATATTGGCTCCTGCTCTCCCCTCCCCCTCTTCTCACATCCTTTAAACCATCTTTTGTTCATGATCTAATACAGATGGAACCACAAGCTTAGCCATGTTTAGTGGGCGACTGGGTTTGTGTCAAATATTTAATACATCAGTGAAGGACGAGAAAGACTCAAGCATCTGGCTCAATTTGGTGGGCGGGGTATGTGTGGAGGGAAGAGTCAGATTACTGAGCTCTAGAAGTTCTTGGCTAATTGCATTTTACACAATATTTCTATGGGACATTTTTAAAGTCCCTCCGTGGGCTGAGTTGAAGTATTCAGAGTGATCTCACAAATGTTGCCAACTCTCGTGAGTCTCATGATATTTGGCATTTTTTTAAAACTCCAGCTCAGGAATCATGATCTGCAAAATTCGAGTTATGCAAGGCTTTCCTTGCATAAGTCGGAAACGTATACTTGTACATTGCACAAAAATTTCCGCAACTCGAAAATCCTATATCTGGCTTTTTCCGTAAGTGTGAATTTGCGTAAATTGGGTCTTGCATAACCAGGGGAGAGTCTGTACTACATGGGAATCTCGGCTTGCATTGTTGTTTAAAAAGAGTAAGTATCTAGCCCTCATGGTTGTGAAGAAAAGCTCGAACATGTGACCCCCTAAAGGCTCAAAGACAGGAAGACGAATAAAAAGTACACTTTCATGAGTTTTTTAAGCCAATCTCATGATTTTTGAATGTTTGGGATTGGCAATACTGGCTAGTATACACTTTTCAGGTACCTACTGTGTCCTACTGCATGAACTCTGGTTCTAAACATTAATATGGCCCCTCATGCTAAAGGATACAAACTTCTTTCAGAACAGAGCCAGGCCTCTGATTTGGCTGCAGGGCTCTGGTGTGCTCTTGGATTAAATATCTCCAGACCCACAGTGAAATTGTCTGACGGGCATAAGGAAAACACATATTTACATACTGTGCCACTGTTACTCAGCTTGAGAAGAGTCTTCAATGGGACTACTCTGGCTGCATAAGGATAGCAAAACTGGGCTCATCATAAACCCAAACCGGCAATCCCTACCCAGGCAAAGCACCATCGCTGTCAGTCAGAGGTGTGATTTATTCCCACCCCTGACCAACAGCCGTGCCCTCAAAAGCCCCAATGTAGGCTCAATAATGGCACACGCATGAATCCATTTGTTGGTATAGCTTACTCTATTTGGGGAACTGGTATAAACTAACTATACTGGGAAAAAAGTTCTTTCAGATGCATCTCAACCAGGGGGGTTTGCTGCTGGCATCTTCCAGTACAGATAAGACCTACCTGTACTGAAGGAAAACATTGCCCCATCATATCAAAGGAAGAATTAAGTGACCACCAAATAGTATAAAACTGAATCCTCTTTTAAAAACAAAATCAAAGAGCTGTTGGAGACAGCAAATAACAAGACACAAGGGCCTGACTGTTGGGTGGTGTAAGCTCCCTGGTCGCTAGTGGAAGTGGCGGGTGCTTCGGCCCTTTACTTTTAAACCAAAAGTGACAACCAATACTCAGAGCTTGTACATAGCTCATGGGTAAAACTTCCGATTGGCCTCTTGTCCCCCTATCCGAACTCTCATGTGTATTATTTTAGTTGCAACCAAGTGGCAGCTGCCACTCCTGCTTGTGTCAAAATAAACTCACCATCCCTGGGTTTACAGCACAGCACTGCTTCTGAACATGTCATGCCACTCCCTGTCCACACATCCGTCTTGCTCTCTTAGCAGCAGGAAAGAGACACTGGGGCTTTAAAAAGCCCTCTTGGAAGCTGACAAAAGGCTATTGCTGAGTTACACAGAGAATGTGTTACTTTGCTAGAGGGCACTGGATAATGCAGGGAGAGACACACCCTCTGCAAGAAAAGGGGCTTTTTCTCAATATGGCCAATCCTGAGAACCCCCGAATAATTAGCATACAGGATCTGTCAGTCATTGAGAGCTTTCAGTAAAAGGGGCCTCTTGTCAACTTCTCTGCCTTTGATGTGACTGGGATGGAGGTGCTCAATTAAAAGCCTATCAGTCTGTAAGTAAATCAACGCCTATCAGGCTTGTCACATCAAACAAACGATTATTACACTAACCCGCCCACCCCATTAATCTGGCTGTTCCCTCTTGACAGCTCAGGGTCAGGGCAATGTAAATCATGCACTGGATTGCAGCCACCTGGATCAGGATTAAAGCAGCCATACAACATGTGCTGCTGCACCCAATTATTTTCCACCACCGTCAGGGCACAGGGAGAAGAGCATGCTGCATTGCCAGGCAGCTGGGAGAGCAGGCAAAATAAGTCCAGGGAGGGGAAGGAGGAGAAAGCATCAGTATAGCAAGCAGCTACTCTTTTCAAGGTCTTTATAATCGATGCCTAAGAGTCGCATTCTAGGTGTTTCTTTTTCATGCCCGTCTGGTCCTCAGTGGGAGTGTCAGTTGTGTAGGATCGGGTACTTGACTCACTGGCCTAGCTCTGCTGAAGGCAATGGAGCTCTGGCAGCTGAGGATCAAGCCTTACTGTTTATATTCAGCACAACTTAATGTGAGCAGAGGGGTTTGGAAACTTACATTTCAGTGAAAAACGGCAATGACATTTTGTGAACATTTCTGCAGATTTTAGTTTTTGGAGGGGAACATTTTTGTAATTTCCTTCTTCCCCTCCGC
Source organism: Chrysemys picta bellii (assembly GCF_011386835.1). NCBI lineage: Eukaryota > Metazoa > Chordata > Testudines > Emydidae > Chrysemys > Chrysemys picta. The sequence continues at coordinate 162,087,045 of NC_088792.1, read as the reverse complement.
CCATTTCCCAACCAGCAACACAGGCTTCCACAATGAGCCAGGAATTCCTCAGGTCTACGCCCAGTGTTGCCCTGACATGCTGTGTCCCCTTTGGCAAGACACATGCTAACCTCTTTGCCTTGATTTCCCCATTTGTAAAATGGGGATAATAATCATTTCTTACCTACCCCACAGGGCTGCTTGGAGGATTAATGATATAATGCTTGTCGAGAGATCTGAATGTTTAAAGCATGATAAAGTGCTGAGTATTATTAACAACACAGGGCCCTATGCTGCTTGCCTTCGTCCCAGGAACAATGCTAAAAAGGAAGTGAGAGCCATGCAGTGATCAGGAGCTGGCAGCTTAAAATTGATAAGATGTCCTATTTAATGAGAATTGACTTTCTTAACAAGGACAATGTTACATTTGCCCTAAAGCAACCCAAAGTGAATGGTATCAAGAGCTCTGCAGTGCAGAGGGCAGGGTGAGCTTTGTCTTGTTTGAGGAGTGACGGGGAGAGATGAGGGAATAGGGCTCTGTCTAGGTTATAAATTGCACTGTTTTCACTAATGGTGGTTTTTTATTGATTATGTGCTTGTCTACACTAGAAAGTTAATTCGGATTAAGGTGGAGTGTGAATTTAAGGTGCAATAGCTATTCCAGAGTAACTCTATGGCCTTGGCTACACTGGCGCTGTAGAGTGCTGCAACTTGCTGCGCTCAGGGGTGTGAAAACACCCCCGCCCCCCGAGCACAGCGAGTGCAGCGCTGTAAAGCGCCAGTGTAATCAGAGCCTGCAGCGCTGCACGCTCTTCCCCTCGGAGAGGTGGAGTACATACAGCTCTGCGAGAGAGCTCTCGCAGCGCTGGTGGCACGACTACACTCGCGCTTCACAGCGCTGCCACAGCAGTGCTGTGAATTCCCGAGTGTAGCCAAGGCATATGTGTGGAATCTCTCATTCTGGATTAAGAGTGCTTTGATCTGGTTTAGTTTAATCCACTTTCACATAACTATTCTGGAATAATTCCATGTGTAGAGAAGCCCTTGGTTAAACTAGTGAAGCTGTCTGTGTGGGCCGTGCTGAAATTAGTTTAAACCTAAAATACTCCAGATTTAAGTGTACCTACAGATTTAGCTAAAATCAATAACAAAACATGCCATTAGTGAAACTGGTGTAATTTGTAATCTAGACAAGACATCGGTATGTGATTCAGGAATGGAATAAAGAAAAGGATTCCGGCGTTCCTCAGTCTGGCCAGGAAACAGCAACTGCCCAAACTCAGCTCTCCCTTCCACTGGTGCAAATTCAGAGTAAGCCCACTGAGCTTAATGGAGTCCGAATCCGTGATGCCAGGGCAAATGGGTGTGAAATGCTACCAGATCAGAACGTTGGTGTTTAACACCCCATTTGCACTGGTGCAAATGAGTGTGCACAGTACAGCAGATCTTCTGGAGTCACGCTGGTGGAAGTGACACAGAATATGGCCCAGACCTGCATCATTCCGCTTCTGATACGGAGAAATGAAATCTTGATATTTCCCCAGCCATCAGCATTCCCCTTCAGACCACCTGTCCCACTTCATCCATGCCTGTCACTTTCCTACGGCTATCACTCCGCTCTGCCACACCATCAAGCAACACCCTCCGAGCAGATAAGCTGCCAGCCCTCTGCAAAGGCCTCTGTAGGCTCTGTTTGGATTATGGATATGAGTAATATTGTGTATATGTCCCACTCCAGACACTGCATTGTGTGTCATAAGTGCATAAAACTTTGTTCTATGTTGTCTGGCAAAGCAGATAAAACAACCTACCCTAGAACGATGAGAATAGTGGTCTCAAATCATGATACCGGTTGCTGGGTAAAGTATGGCAAGCGATAAGAGCTTTTAAAGTTCCAAAGATGTATTTTCATGCTGATTAGAACCTATATAAACTTCCCAGTAGAGGTAAGGTGCAGTCTGTGAATAAAAGCTTGTTTGGCAGGTGACCGACATTCCAGCCAAGGAATAACCAAAGCACCTGGGAGATGCCTCTGTTTGCTTTGGAGGTGGAGGTTATCAAATGGATTGATTTATATTTTCCTGTAGCAAAGCGTTCTGTCCTATTCAGGTGTGTGGGTATTTACAGGTATTTGTTGTTTACTCTGGTTTATTACTGTCCCTCTCAAGTTCTTCCAGCACTTACGCAGTTTTAAAAACCCAATCACAGAGCAACAGCAACATTTGAAAAGGGATTCCTGTGAAATGCCTTTTGAGAGTCAGGAGCCTGGGCACTCCCAGAACCATCTGATACCCCCAGCTCTCTGAGCACAAGGGAATTATTATTAATTATTGCTATTTATTATAGCTATTGTGGTAGTGTCTAGCAGCTCCACTTATTAACCAGCACCCCATTGTGCTAGGTGTGTACACACAGAACAAAAAGACAGTCCCTACCCCAAAGAGATTACAATCAAGAGACAGATGGAGATAGACGCGGGAGCACAAGGAAATAGTGAGGCCTTGGCTACACTTGCAGATGTACAGCGTTGTGAGTTAAACCTGACTTCGTGCAGCTGAGTAGGGAAAGCGCTGCAGTCTGTCCACACTGACAGCTGCCCAGCGCACTGTCGTGGCCACATTTGCGGCAATTGCAGCGCTATTGGGAGCGGTGCATTATGGACAGCTATCCCACAGAGCACCTCTTCCCATTCTGGCGCCGTGGGTTGTGGGAAGGGGGCGTAGGTGCGGAGCATTCTGGGTCCTGTCCCAATGCCCATCGCTTTGCATCCCAGAAATCCCTTTGTTTCTGTTCACCTTTGGCGCCATCTTTCAACGGTTTCTGTGCAGCGCGATCTGTCTGCAGGAAATGGAGCCCGAACTGCTGAGGTGTATGCTGACTTATCTCGCCAGCACGTCACGTTTGGCTGTCGAACTATTCCTTAAGATCCAAAGTGACAATAAGAGTGAGGAGTCCGACGATGCTATCGAGCCGTGTAACGCGTACGACACGAAATTGCTTGTGGCATTCACGGACATGCTCAGCACCATGGAACGCCGCTTTTGGGCTCGGGAAACAAGCACCGAGTGGTGGGATCACATCGTCATGGAAGTCTGAGATGACGAGCAGTGGCTGCAGAACTTTCGGATGAGAAAAGCCACTTTCATGGGACTGTGTGAGGAGCTCGCCTCCACCCTGCGGTACAAGGACACGAGATTGAGAGCTGCAGTGGAGAAGCAGGTGGCTATTGCTATCTGGAAGCTGGCAACTCCAGACAGCTATCGGTTGGTCGCAAACCAGTTTGGAGTGGGAAAGTCGACCATTGGAATCATGTTGATGTAAGTTTGCAAGGCCATTAATCGCATCCTACTCAGAAGAACCGTGACTCTAGGTAACGTGCAGGAAATAGTGGATGGCTTTGCACAAATGGGGTTCCCTAACTGTGGAGGGGCGATAGATGGGATGCACATTCCTATTCTGGCACCACCCCACCTAGGATCCGAGTACGTTAATTGGAAGGGGTATTTCTCTATGGTTCTCCAGGCGCTTGTGGATCACCGTGGGCGTTTCATTGACATTAACACAGGCTGGCCTGGAAAGGTGCATGATGCATGCATCTTTCGGAACACTTGGCTGTTCAGGAAGATGCAGGCCGGGACTTTTTTCCCAGAGTGGAAGATCACGGTAGGGGAAGTTGAAATGCCCATTGTGATCCTTGGAGATCCCGCTTACCCGTTAATGCCATGGCTCATGAAACCCTACACAGGGAGCCTTGACAGCAGCAAGGAACGGTTCAACTACAGGCTGAGCCGGTGCTGAATGACTGTGGAGTGTGCCTTTGGCCGTTTAAAGGGCCGCTGGCGATCTCTGTATGGGAAGCTGGACTTGGCCGAAAACAGCATCCCCGCGGTTATATCCATGTGCTGTGCCCTCCATAATATTTGTGAAGGGAATGGTGAAAGCTTCACTCAGGCATGGACCTCCGAGGTTCAACACCTGGAGGCTGAATTTGCACAGCCAGAGAGCAGGGCTATTACAAGGGCCCAGCGCGGGGCTGCAAGGATTAGGGATGCCTTGAGGGAGCAATTTGAGGCTGAAAACCAGCAGTGATATCTGGTGCCCTGCATGGGAGTGAAGTGCAGTAGTTCCAATCTTTAGGAATCAGTGTCTGCTAAGCAGACAAGCAGACTTGCAGTGCCTGTTTATTTCCTGGGCTAAGGAGTCTTTTACTTTATGCAATAATAAAGAATGTTTTCAAAGCCAAAAAATCCATTTATTGAAAAGAAAAAAAAATTATTTATTGAAAAGAAACAAGGGGGTGGAGTGGGGAACGGTACAATCACAGATTCGCATATGTCCTGTCTGGTGTGCTGTGCAGTGAGTGCTGCACTTCAGGATAGCTATACTGCATGGTGATGGGGGTTGAGTGCAGAGGGTAAGGGTCGTGGTTTTCAGGGCTGGGTGGTGAAGATACTGGTGTTGGAGGCAGCTGGTGGCGTGAAGAGCCGGGAAGTTGGGGAAAGTGGGTTGGAGGTAACAGTGGGGCACAAGGGAAAGAGTTTTGGGACAAGGGCTGGGGGGGGGTGGCGTTTGCGTTTGCGGTACTGCTCCTCTTTCTGCATGGCTACGAGCTCCTGGATAGTGTCTGCTTGGCACTCCAGGATGCTTATGAGCCGATCCGTGCTTTGCCGCCGGTGTGCTGCATTTTCCTGGCGGATCCTGCTTTCTCTCTCCCTCCAGTTCTGTGCTTTCTCATTCTTTTTAATAGATTGCCGCATCACTTCTTGCAGCATGTCTTCTTTGGTTTTTCGCGGTCTCTTCCTGAGTCTTTGCAGTCTCTGAGCAGGCGATAAGAGGGATGGCTGAGGTCTCAAGGTTGATGCTGCTGTATAGGCAAAATGCAACATTTAACAGAGGCAGCATTGTTTATACCAGACAGAGTAATGATTTCCCCCGCATTTAAGGAGTAGAAAACACACAGGGTCTACACACTAGCATAATTTTCCCATCCGAAACAGAGCACACATATCCCACGGGAGCCTCAAAATGGTGAGTAAGGGGGACTGATTGTTTCAGGGCTGCACTGTCCTCTGGATTTCTGTGCCTTGGGGAGAGCCAACAGCTGCAGGGGGCACCTACACTGAACACTGTCCCGACATTTTCCACAGGAGTTCGTCCTGGACGATATCTCACTGCTGAGGATGACCTGGGAAGCAAGGGAGGGTCTTCTACTGCAATGCGGATTCCGCCCTGGCCCATATGCAGCTTGCCTGTGTGCAGCAATGGTCTCCCCGCCCCTTGCGGCACAGTGGCGCGGACACGTTAGCCTGGCTGGGACGAGGACCATGGTGGCTCTCCCGATAAACCTGCGCAAGCGCATTGCACACGTTCTGGATGAGACATTCGAGGAGATTACCGAGGCTGATTACCGTGATGTGATAAACCACATCAATGCACTATTCCGCATCTAGGCATGCATGCCTAACCCTCCTCTCCCAAAGAGCCAGCACCAAAAAAATTCCTTCCCGAAAAAAAAACCTGTTTACTGGGAACCTGCTCTTCTGTTTGTCCTCCACCAAGTACCGGCCGCTGCGACTGGCTACCTTCCTCCTGGATCGAGAAGAGCTCCTGGCTGCATGGCTCTAGGGATTCCGGGGTGTCTCCATCCGGCCCACCATCATCACTCCCGTTTTCCTCCTCCTCCTCCCCCCTCCACACCGGCTCTGAAGTGTCCATGGTGGTGCTCGGAGTGGAGGTGGGGTTAACCCCAAGTATCGCATCCAGCTCTTTGTAGAATCAGCAGGACGCAGGGGGAGCACCCGAGCGGCCGTTTGCGTCGCGGGCTTTGCGGTAGGCACTCCGCAGCTCCTTGACTTTAATCCTGCACTGCAGGGCGTCCCGGTCATGGCCTCTTCCCATCATGTCCTTTGATACCTTCCCGAAGGTATCGTAATTCCTACGGCTGGAGCGCAGCTGGGACTGGACAGCTTCCTCCCCCCAAACACTGATGAGGTCCAGCAACTCACCATTGCTCCATGCTGGGGCTCGCTTGGCACATGGAGGCATGGTCACCTGGAAAGATTTGCTGATAGCACTCCATGCCACGCCGGGCTGAGCAAACAGGAAGGGGATTTTTAAAATTCCCGGGGAATGTAAAGGGTGGGTCACATGGTTGGTTACCTGAGGCCGGGGCAGTAGAGTTTGAACTGATGACCAAAGTGGCTAGAACAGGCATTGTGGGATACTGCCGAATAATTCTGGAGGCCATTCACACCGCATTGGGCGGCCACACTGGCGCCGCGGCGCTGCAGCGGCAGCGCAATACTCGCTATTCCTCTTGCGGAGGTGGAGTACATGCAGCACTGCAACCATGGAGATACAGCGCTGCAAATGCCTTGCCAGTATGGACGGGGAGTGAGTTACAATGCTGGGGGCGGCTTTACAGTGCTGTAACTCGCAAGTGTAGCCAAGGCCTGAGACAATAATTAACTAATGCCTTCAATAAACATCAAGGGTATAATTGAAATCAGTCCCAGGGCAAGTCTCGATAGCATAAATTCCTTCCAAAATCTCCACCCCAGAACCCCAGTAATCCTATTCAGCCCCACCCAACCAGGAAAAGCCTGGGAGAAAAGACTGGATTTGTAGGATTGTCAACAGAGCTCAGCACACACCAGAAGTGCTGAGCATTGCTGGAAAACGGGCCACTTATTTAAGTGCCTAAATGGGAACTGAGCTCTTCTGAAATCCAGCCCCAAGTGTGGGTTGCTGAGCACTGGTGAAAATGTTGGCCAAAGGGTCCAAATCACCACTGACTTGCACCTTGTGTTGTCATGCAAGGGAGTGCAAAGACCTACCAAATCTGAATGGTACAGCATTTTACGCCCAATTTACACTGTGTAAATGATGACGCAAGGGGCAAAGCGAAAGTGATTTAGGTTCACATGAGGCCCTGAAGGTCACCACGCGCACATTCTGGTGGCCCAAGGTAAGAAGCAAAGTATCGAAGCAAAGGAACCTCAAACCCTGACAACCAGTTGTGTGGATATTTACCCCAGCGCTCAGAGATTTTGAAATGCTACCTCTGATTTCATGCCCATTCTGCACAGATGGAAATACCTATGTAGGGAGTGGGACAATGGAAAATCTGGCCCGTATCCTTTATCTACCGTGTATGAGTTTCAATAAGGTTTATTGGTATCTGTAATTTAATATGACATATTTCTAGCACCAATTACTCTGAGATCATCGCGTTCATAAAATGTGACAGGAATCTTTTAAGTGCAAGCGTAAGTTCTCAGTTAATATAATAACTGAGATGGAAAATGGAATAGCATTACATTTAATATTATACATAATGCTCCTTCATTTCCTCCACTTGCTTCTGGCATCGCTGGGTTTCCCTCCTTCCCCATTTACAAACCTCTCAGCCCCAATTGTTACGATGGATGCCTGCTTTCTGGCTAGAGCAGGTTGGACGTGGGTTCCCTTCAGAAAGTGTGAAGACTGCTCCCAATTCATCCTGGAGGAATGCTCTGGGTATGCTCCTTCATCTGCAGCAGCAGCATCCCCCTCCTGGGACCTGGGAAGTGAAATGAGCCCAGCTGTGAGGCAGAGCTGTGTGACTGTATTATCCCCATTTTACTAAAGGAGAAACTGAGGCACAAGCAGGGCAAGTGATTTGCCCAAAGTGACACAGTGAGTCAGAACCAGATCTGGGAATGAACGCAGGAATCCTGCCTCCCTGGCTCTAACCACTCAATCACATAGCTTCCTGGAAGCCTGGAACGTGAATCACCAGGCAACCAGGAGGCGTTCTCCTTTACACTGATAATCTCATCCTAAGCTGATCAGTAGCAGATGGGGTGGCCTTACAGGTCGGTTTTCTGGTGGAAGAGAAATCAGTGATATGGAATCTGGGAATTTCCGTAAGAACATAAGAACGGTCATACTGGGTCTGACCCAGGGTCCATTAGCCCAGTATCCTCACAGTGGCCAGATGCTTCAGAGGAAATAAACAGCACAGGGCAATTATTCAGTGATCCATCCCCTGACATCCACTTCCAGCATCTGGCAGTTGGAGATTTAGGGACACCCAGAGCATGGGGTTGCATCCCTGACCATCTTGGCTAAAAGCCATTGATGGACTTATCCTCCATGAATTTATCTAATTCTTTTTTGAACCATCTTATACTTTTGGCCTTCATAGCATCCCCTGGCAACGAGTTCCACAGGCTGACTGTGCATTGTGTGAAGTAGTATTTCCTTGTGTTTGTTTTAAACCTGCTGCCTATTAATTTAGTTGGTTGACCCCCTAGTTCTTATGTTATGTGAAGTGATAAATAACACTTCCTTACTCACTTTCTCCATACCATTAGTGATTTTATAAATCTCTATCATATCCCCCTTAGCCATCCCTTTTCTAAGCTGAACAATCTCAGTCTTTTTAATGTCTCCTCTTATGGAAGCTGTTCCATATCTTGTATTTTTGTTGCCTTTCTCTGTGCTTTTTCTAATTCTAATATATCTTTTTTGAGATGGGATGACCAGAACTGCACGCAGTATTCAAGGTGTGGGCGTACCATGGATTTATATAGTGGCATTATGATATTTTCTGTTTTGCTATCTATCCCTTTCTTAAAGATTCCTAACATTCTGCTTGCTTTTTCAACTGCCGCTGCACACTGAGTGGATGTTTTCAGATAACTATCCACAATGACTCCAAGATCTCTTTCTTGAGTGCTAACAACTAATTTAGATCCCATCATTTTGTATGTACAGTTGTGATTGTTTTCCAGTGTGCATTACTTTGCACTTATCAACACTGAATTTCATCTGCCATGTTGTTGCCCAGTTACCCAGTTTTGTGAGATCCCTTTGTAATGCTTTGCAGTCAGCTTTGGACTTAAATACTTTGAGTGGTTTTGTATTGTCTGAAAATTTTGTAACCTTACTGTTCACCCCCTTTTCCAGATCATATAGGAATATGTTGAACAGCACAGATGCGAGGACAGATCTTTGGGGGACCCCACTATTTACTTCTCTCCATTGTGAAAACTGATGATTTAGTCCTATCCTTTATTTCCTATCTTTTAACCAGGTCCTGATCCATGAGACGCCCTTCCTCTTATCCCATGACTGCCTACTTTGCTCAAGAGTGTTTGGTGGGGGTCCTTATCAAAGGCTTTCTGAAAGCCCAAGGACAATATATCCACTGAATCACCATTGTCCACTTACTTGTTGACATCCTCACAGAATTCTAATAGATTGGTGAGGCATGATTTCCCTCTTACAAAAGCTGTGTTGACTCTTCCCCAACTTATCATGTTTATCTGTGTGTCTGATAATTCTGTTCTTTCTTAGTGTAACTTGTTTATTTACACTATATACACCAGTCCTGGAACAGATGTGGTCACAAATGACACCCAAGCAATCCCCTCTCTCAGGAATCTCAGGCAAAACACCAATGCCTGGCACCCAGGAAGCAACTCTGCCCCAGGAACTTAACAGTTGGAGAATTAAGGCAGAGAGCAAACTCTCCTGCTCTTTGCAATGGCACCTTCCAATTGATGCTGTAAAAACAAAACTAAAACTGTTCCTTGTCAGGTCCACCCATTATGTAGGAGCCATGGCCGTAGACTTATAGGAAAGATCAGGACCCTGTGTAGGAGGACTCAGTGATAAGTTGCTGCCTGCTTCTGGGCAGGGTGGGACCGGACAGTGGGAGGCCTCCCCAGAGGTAAGGATTGGATTATGAGGGATCCCCAAACAGGCTGCTCCCCAAACAACCTCTCGTCTTGCAGGTGCTGAAGGCTGCCTGTGAGGCAAAGGCAGATGAAGGGTTCGTTCAAATCACGCAGCCTAATTTACCCTTCTTCTCAAAACTCTGCCTCGAGAGAAGGACGGAATATAATTGCCAGGCAAGCAAAGGCTACTTGACCTCACAAGCCTGTCCCCTGTAAGTGTCTTGCTCTTGCTGTTCCCTTTAGCCCCTGCTCTCTCAGCATGTCTGGTAAAGCGGTTCTCAGTGTAATTAGTGAAAGAGCCAAAGGTCAAACCCGCAACACATATGACGGCTCTGAAACAGCAGGTGGAAAACTGAAACTGACCTACTTTTGTGGGAAAATAGCCCATTGGCAGTGCTGCCCAACACTATTCACAGGCTCAGAGTCAAACCCTGACCTGCCATGGCTTCAGATACATGTCCATTCCACCATCACTATTGAAGTCCTCGGTACATCGAAAGGGCAGGGCCAGAGCCTAGTACTCACTGCAGCAGCTGCTCTTGACAAAGCATGAAGTATTTGACTTCTACCCACCCAAATTTTTCTACAGTGATTTGAATTTTTGGGTTCCCAATTTGAGACACCTTAAAGAGGCTTGATTTTCAGAGGGTCAGGGCTCAGCACTGTCTGCAAATCAGTCCCCTTTAAGCTGCTTCATTTTGGGTGCTCCAAACCACCAGACACCTTGTTACACAAATGTTAGCGTTGATCTCCAGGGGATAAGAAAATACCCTCAGTGGGATGGAGTTAGTATTCCAGCATCTTTACATCACGGTGGGGTCCTGAGGACATCTCCTCTAGGACTGTGGAAGAGCCAAAGAGACCATCCCTGCCAGGACTGGGCACAGGATCTTGGAGATTAGACGCTGGTGCATGAATGCCCATGGAAAAGCTCATAGCCTTGTATCTTACTATGGAGTCTTCCTGCCCTGATTTAAGCAGCTGCCAGTAGCTTAATCGATCTCTCCCAGCTCTAACTTCTGTGAGTCTGTGTTATCACCTTTGTGTGCAAGCCGTTGTTTAAGTCCCATCTCCGCCAGTGCCGGATTGCGTCAGGACTCTGGTCTCAAATCCAGGCCCGCTGGACTTTTGGAAAGCAGGCTTAGCCTCTGTGCCACACCAAGACATTAGATTACCAGGGAATTCACAGACGTGGGTGGTCCAGCTTCCGGGGTTCCGTGACCCGCTTCCTGATTGGCCACATGGTCTTGGCCTTCATTGGCTGGTGACTATACATAAAACTTCCTGCTTCTCTTCTGCCCTTGTCTGAGCAACAAGCTATTGCCTACCAGTTGCTCTGTGGACCCCTTGACCCTGCCAGCTGCCCTGCTGTACCTTCCCCTTGGATTGGATCTCCTGGCGATCAGACCCCTTGCATGAACTCTGACCACTGAGCCCGACTGCCCTGCAACCGCCAGACTCCCAAAGTAGTCCCTACAGTCCGCGTCTAGTCTAGTTCAAAGTGTTCCTCTGGTTGTTATAAAAGAAATGTCGTTAGCGAGATTGTAATTGGGGGCTAATGTTGCTAGGAACTAAAGCAGCTCTTTATCAGAGAGTAGCCAAGCCTGACAGCATTGTAACTCTGTTCTTCTTAAAGAGATGAGCTTGCACTAAACCAAGCAGCACATTAGAAGTAACTAGACAAAATGGCAGGGTTTTGAAAGGCCAGCAAAAGCAATAATACAGCCTCTAACAGAGAGAGCGCTCAGCTTACCTCTGGCTTTTGGAAGCCGTACAATGTTTTTGCAGTGCTGCCAGAACAGTTCTTTACTGAACTTGGAAAGTCTCGCATGCAGGTTTCAACACCTCCGTCTCGCACCACATAATGCAAAAGCTAATTCTACTTTCAGGCTGATGTCAACATCCCCCTTTACTGCCCCAGCGAAATGTGAAGACGATGTTAATTTGCATTTGTTGTGTGCAAGTAACACATTCCAGATAATCGTGGTAAGTCCTCCAAGGTATAGAGGAGAATTTCCTGGCTAATGTGCTGGATGGAAAAAGCCGCCGGGATCCAGGCATTGTGTGTTTTCATAACGCCACCTGGAATAGGCGCAGCTTAGAAATACATACTGCAGTGCTGCAAATACAATGGCATACCAGTAGCAGCAGCAACAGTGAAGAGGCTGCTGTGCTCCATATTAAACCTTAGGGTTGAGGCAGTACTAATGGGGACAATGGAGTGGCGCAGATCCTCTGATCAGTGAGCAAATTTGATGGGCTGGATCTATACATGGCTTTGCATCCCACAATGGCCAAAGGCCCCTCCCCCACCTTCATGCACCCTACTTTGAATTCTGGCATGGAATGGGATTCAGTCACAGCCCAACACACAAGCTGCAGTTGGCCAGAAGAGGAATCCCTATGGGGAGAGGGCTGGATTTTGAAACTTTGAGACACACCTATTCTTAAGAGCCAATAACTTTATGGGAAAACTGGCCTTTAGCCACCAGCTATAACCATTGTGAACGGAAAGTGCTTTGAACCATTACTATAGGGTACAGGAGTGTTTCTTTAAATAAGTGAAGGGAGAGATCCCCCCTCCCTCATTAAATAATTTTCTTGTGCCCTGGATCCACCAGCAGAAATGCCCTGCTCACTCATTTGGCTGTGATGCAATATTATTTCTTTATTAGTATCACCCTGACAGGCCCAGCTAGAGACCCTGTGACAGGACAGTGTGGTGTTTTGCAGGGTGTATATGTGATGTGATGTGGGGTTGGGTGGGGTGACAACCAACCCAGTTGGGGCCTCATTGTGCTATGTGTTGTATGTACATGGAGCAAGGGGCAGTTCCTGCTCTGATACATTATTAATTATTATGCAGATGAGGAAGGTTGTGAGTTCAATCCTTGAGGGGGCCATTTAGGGATCTGAGGCAAAAATCTCTCTGGGGATTGGTCCTGCTTTGAGCAGGGGGTTGGACTAGATGACCTCCTGAGGCCCCTTCCAACCCTGATATTCTATGAACGTCTATGAACTGAGGCACAGAATAATTAAGTAACTGTCCAAGGGTCATACGGGAAATCTGTGGTAGAGCCAGGAACTGAAATGCAGATTTTCCGATTCCCAGTCCAATCCTTTAACTAGAAGATCATCCTTTCTCTGTTACACCAATATAGCTATATGAATCCATGATAGCAATATAAATGCAACACATCAAATAAGGCTTAAAATGTTCCATTAGGTGGTTAGAACATGTGTGTCTATAGAAATAGAAGCTATAGATCCTATGGAGATGGGCAGGATTAGATTAGCTAGTTTGCTTTCTGGTGACATGTGTATGCGCTCGGTGTCTGGAATATCTCCTGGTGCCCAAAGGAATCAGAGTTTAAGAAACAAAGATTCAAAAGCTTCTGGAAGAAGTACAGTTGTATCAATAAACTTCTAATACTCAGTTACAGCATGCAGCCTCTTCTCCATAACACAAATAGCTCATCACTAACAAGCCATTACTGCAGAAGTGAAACAATTATTACTGTAAGCAACATGCTGAAAATATAGACACTTAAGATGGGGATAATAATGACCATTTGTCTATGAATTGGAAAAATGTGCTAGTTTTTTGTTTGTATGCAATGAACACAGAAACTTGGCTTATACTCTGGAGTAGATTAACCAGTTTGAACTCAGAACTGTCCAAATGCAATAGACTCCTCTATCAGGGTATATGGGCTGTTGGAATGGATTTTCCATCTTTACTCCTGTATTGTACACTCCTTGTAATGACAATGATCTTGCATTTCTGTAGAGTCTTTCATCCTGAAGGGTCTCGAAGAGCTTTTCAAACATCACAGTCTGATAGACCAAGTCTACACAGGATCACCTTGCAATGCAGCTATGTGTGGGATGGAATGAGGCAGCTGTTTGATGGCTCACAGGGGTTTAGGATAGTAAATGAAGGAGAATACCTTATTCAGCTGAAACTTCTGAGCTAAGATAAGCAGAGAGAAAGAAAGTTGGTCAAGACATGGGGCTGGCAGCCTTGTTCTTCACAAACTTTAATGACCACAAGTGTCCAAATCCTTTGTTTTACATTCCATCCAAAAGACGTTGCTTCCAGCAGCACAGTATCCGCCAAACTTGCTGGGTGTCTGTGTCCATCCATTTCAGTTAAAACTGTGTTCAGGGATCCTGCAGTGGCATGTGAAGGCAATGAATTCATTTCCATTTACGATCTGTTATGATGATACCCCTGAAGGATAAAAGTCTATACATAATAATCTCTCTCTTCAGCTTTGTTAACAACTTCAATTAACAGAGAGCTGTGTAATGCTTCATCAGCCATTTGGATTACAGATGAAATTAAGCCATCATATTTATGAACTACTCAGTGAGTTCTAGGAGAACTCCACATATTTTAGATTTAATAACTTGCCCTCTCATTTTATTTATAATGTTAATAATGATTTGGTGGCTGCTGTGGGGGGAGAACATAAATGACAAAGAGACCAATTCACAAAGGGACAGTAACCGGAGTTATGCTTTATGGGAGCAGTGTACTGTCAATACATGGCTACATTCTTCCTCAGTTCATTTTGTATTCTCTTTTATGTTTGATTGACTAGCTCTGCGAACCAGGCGACTTCTGCCTTATAATTGCTTTCCACTCAGCACTTTGAAAACCTGTAAGTGTCTCATGTTAATAATTAAACCTGGTAAAGTGGATCTGTTATGTCTACAAACTAGTGGGTCTGTGAGTGGACCTAGCTTAGCAGCAGAATTCCACCAGGCCAAGATTTTCAAAAGAGGCTAGTGATTTTGGGTGCCCAGCATGAGACGCCTTAAATAGCCTGATTTTCAAAGTGTGGGTGCTCAGGCCTATCTCTAGAGAAATGAGAGTCTGGAAAAATATGCTGTATCGTAACATAATTGATCCCACTTCACTAAGCGATTTCTGCCAGGTGTTCATTTTGTGCTACTTGACTTGGGGTTTTGTCTCATGCCCATTATTATTTATTATTTGTATACTAGTAGAACCTAAAGGCCTCAACTGAGATCAGCCCCATCATACTAGGTGCTGTACAAAGACACAGTAGGAGACAGACCCTGCTCCAAAGAGCAGACAGTTTACGTAGCCATTCTACAGATAGGAAGCTACTGCAGAGGAGATGAAGTGACATGCTCAAAGTCACCCAGCCAGTCTGTGCCAGAGTCAAGAACTGAACCAGGGTCTCCAAAGTCCTACTGCGATGCCTTATTCACAAGACCTCCCTTTCTGTCAAGGATTTGGGCTTCTGCAATCAAAGGGACTAATCTTGCCCCGTTAAATTCAACAGGAGTTTCACCCTTGACTTTCTGAGCTGGATTCTGTTTTGCACCTCACTGCCAGTGCAAAACCTCTCTAAAGCTGGCAGGGCAGCCCCTGGGGTGGGATGGGGAATCACCCCTGACCAGCAGCGTCTATTGCACCCACCCTCCCTTCCTGTAGAGGCATGGCTGGGGAAAAGAGGGGATGCTCAGGGCTCCTTTGCACCCTGCAATCCCATTGCAAGTTAGAATGGCCACTCCCAGTAGAGAACGAGCCTGATTCACAGGTGACCTAGGATTAGTGGAGTGTAAAGGTAACTTGGAACTACCTGATGCTCCTAGGCCACAGCTGAGACTCTGGGTGTCAGTTTTTACATATTTGGGAGAGGTTGTGATGATAGGGACCATAAGAACAATGGAAGCAGGGCTCGGGCCATAAGAACAACGGTCCAAATGGAAGTGGTACCTCTGAGTACCACGGCTGAACTGGTCCTAAGTCACTATCTTGGAGCAAACTTCTTGGGGACATAAAACTATTGTTCCCTATGTGCAAAATTATTAGCAGTATTACGGTAATGCCTAGAGCAATGGCTCTCAATCTTTCCAGACTACTGTACCCCTTTCAAGAGTCTGATAGGTCTTGTGTACCCCCAAATTTCACCTCACTTTAAAACGTACAAAATCGGATATAAAAATACAAATGTGTCCCAGCTCACTATTACTGAACAATTGCTGACTTTCTCATGTTTACCATACAATTATAAAATAAATCAATTGGAATATAAATATTGTACTTACATTTCAGTGCATTAGTATACAGAGCAGTGTAAACAAATCATTGTCTATGAAATTTTAGTTTGCACTGACTTCACTAGTGCTTTTTATGTTGCCTGTTGTAAAATTAGGCAAATATCTAGAGGAGTTGACATACCCCCGGAAGACCTCGGAGTACCCCAGGGTTGAGAACCACTGGCCTAAGGATCCCAGATGAGATTTGAGCTCCATCGTGCTGGGTGCTGTACAGACACATAGCAAGAGATAGGCCCTTCCCCCCAAAACAGCA
The DNA here is from genome assembly GCF_011386835.1 of Chrysemys picta bellii. NCBI lineage: Eukaryota > Metazoa > Chordata > Testudines > Emydidae > Chrysemys > Chrysemys picta. The sequence continues at coordinate 162,070,989 of NC_088792.1, read as the reverse complement.
GTCTAAATAGAGAACACGAACAAAGGTGGGGGAGGGGAAACTGAGGCCCAGAGAGGGGATGTGACTTGCCCAAGGTCAAACAGCAGATTGGTGGCAAAGCTGGAATAGAACCCAGCTCTCCTGACTAGTGCCCTATTTGCTGCCTTTCATTAATGATGAATTACTTTTTATTTATTTATTTATTTGGGTTCATTTCCAGCCTGCAAATATGCCATTGCAAACACATTGCATTGCTCCCTGTCTCTGCTGTACTAATGCTGGAGCACAGAGAGCCTCAGCAAGGTTAATTAATTTGAGCGAAGGCTGAAGCCTAAAAGACGGGGAGCAACACACAGAGATGATGGCTGGCAAAAATCATTAGAAGCATCTTTCAACAATCTATATACTGTTATCGATCCTGTTATAGATCATGTTCCTTTCCCCCTTTTTTTTTTGCAGGATATTCTGGATCGATATGGCAAGTGCATTGAGACTGCAGCAACACATTTAAAACCTTATAAAAGGTTATTTAGTTGCTAACAGTGCAGCAGTTTCTGCAAAGCCTGCCAAAAGGTTACAGCTTTTTGGGCATCATAAATTACAGACGACAGGGGAAAAAAGTAAGTGCGGTTTTCTTTATTGTCTCAATGATGGATGGGCTCCTGAACAAGACACAAAATACATCATATCACCTTTAATGGGTCCACATTTCTGTAGCCATAACTCACAATTTTAAAATAGAAAATGGTGAAATATGGCGTTGTATATTCCACTCCTGACATATTTATGAGTCCTTCCCTTCTTATAAATACAGTGATTGCTATTTCAAAGCACCATGTCAGGTATGAACAGAGCGCAAACAGCTGGTGCGGTTGAAAAATTATAGCCAGAGTTGGACGTTTTCAAAAACTCTCTCTAGCAGCAGTAAATTTACAATGTTTGCACTAACTGTTATTAAAACCAAATCCATAGCTTGGCAACAGGAATCCATTGCTGTGTAACAGCTGGAGTGACAGCGCTGCATGACAGCTGGGGAGAGCTGGAAGGCTGGTGCTACACCCGTGTGAAAACCCATTTCAAGGGGATCAACCTTCTCCATCCCAGCCTGTGCTGTCCACAGCAGTCTGTGTGCTGTGAGTTGGACTGTTGGGAGAATGACAGCAGCCTAGTTTATCTTCTGCCTGGCTCCATGTTTTAATCTTTTCTTTTCAAAAGCCTTTCCTCTGACGGCTGAGACTCGCCTCATCCCAAACTCGTGGGCGTGTCTGATTCGGCCTTCATGCAAATACAGCCTGATTAGCTCCCAATCCTGCAAGCTGGGGCCCAGCACCCTGAGACAGCAGTGAAGTCACTTTCAACAGGTTTGGGATCTAACAGCTCCATTTTCCGAAACACCACTGAGCTTGGTTACCTAAAGCGAGGGACTGCAGTTAGGGCAATGTATATCCTGCAGCTGGAGGTGCGCTTCCCGGCCCACTTAGACAGACGTGTAGGTCTGTGTGAGCTAAAAATAGCAGCATTGTTGTGGCTTGGCCTATCTTCCTGAATACGCACTCAGGGCGCTGGGGCGTGTTTCCACTTGCAGGGCTAGTCCGAGCCCTGACCTGTGCTACCCCACCTCCCCAGCTATTTTTAGCGCAGTAGCTCAAGCAGAGCTAGCCCGTTTCTGTCTACCCGCACTGGGAAGCGCACTCCCAGCTGCAGCATAGACGTAACCCTTAGAGACTTCTACTGACTCTCCTCAGCCACCCAAACTTGAGGCATCCAGTTACAGGCTAAGTATCAGAGGGGTATAGACCGGTTGCCCTTTATGGGGAGTTAGTGCCCAGTCTGCCCCTGGAGGGCAGGTTAGTAAATGAGCACCTGGACTTAATAAAGGTCCCCCAAGCTCAGTTAGAGGGGAGCCCCCAAGGGAGACATGAAGCTCCTGTTCAGAGCAGCTCCCAGGAGAAGCTGCTGCTGAAGTGTCTAGAGTGAGAGTTATCTGGGGACCCCACCAGACTGGTGCTGCAGAAGGGGGGAACCTCCTAGATGCAGGACTGCAGTCAGCAGGCAGGAGGGCCTGGTCTCAGCCAGGGATGCCCCTGACACTAGCTGGAAGCCCAACCTGGCAAGGATCAGCCACTATTCATGGAGAAGAGCGGCAGTGGACAGACCTCCCTGGACTCCTGACTCCAGAGGCAGGAAGCCTAACACCAGGGGCAGAGACTGGAACTGAGAGATCCCCCGGTGAAGAGCCTGGCTGGAGGCGAGAACTGGACGCAGGTGGGGGACAGATGGATTAAGAATGCCTTGGTCTCCAGCTGAGATGTTGGGGTGAAAGCTTTGTTTGTGTCCTGCGTCGGCTTTTCTGTTAATAAATGAGGCTCTCCGAAAGCGGGTTTAGCATCTAACTGTCTGGAGCAATTAATACCCGAAGAGGGAAAAATTGAGTACGTGCTCACCCACAATACCACGCCCACCTGCAAGGGGGTGCACTGGGTCAGCCAGGAATGAAGACACCCCCCACCAAATCAGGGGCTGCTAATGAGAAGGCTGGACAGACGTGGAGCTCCTGCGTGGCTATTTTGTGCACACAATAGTGTCACTGAATGGATTTCCTGTTTCCGTTATCAGCACAGCTCCTATAAAGCCAAAAGGCCAGATCTACAACTGGAGTGAACTGGCATTTCTGAAAAAAGAACAGCTGTACTTGTGGCACCTTAGAGACTAACAAATAAGGTGCCACAAGTACTCCTGTTCTTTTTGCGAATACAGACTAACACGGCTGCTACTCTGAAACCTGGCATTTCTGAGAATCATTTTCTGAATATTTTCCTAAGGGCAAGGTCTGGAATAATCTCAGAAAGGAAGTGGTGAAAGCCCCATGGCTAGATTCATTTAAAAATGGACTGGTCAAAGCACTGGAGAACGGGGAGGAAGGATGGTCCAGTGCTTAGGGCATTAGCCTAGGAGACTCATGTTCAATTCCCTGCTCTGCCATAGACTTCCTGGGTGACTTTGGGCAAGTCACTTAGTCTCTTTGGGCCTCAGTTCTCTACCTGTACAATGGGGATGACAAAGCAGTGCTCAGAGTCTTTAAATACATTAAAGTCTGTGAAGTGCTCAGATGCTATGGTAATGGGGATCTGGATAGAGTACAGTGTCGGGACCGATCGGGGGCTGGCCAGAGAGGGTGAGCAAGATGTCTAACTATCTCTAACATCTCTAATGGTGACTCCCATGCTCTATCCTCAATACTCCCAGCCGAAGGTCCAGTTCTGGCCTCTCTCTAATTCATCCTTCAATCCATAATGGCAGTTTAATGCTACATTAAAACACATTTAAAACTCTTGCCATTTCTGTGTCATTATTTCCACTCACTCTGCAAGAGTGTTTTACTAGTAAATACCTCAGGATGGAATTAATCCTGCCAAGAGCCCTTCTGAACATCAAAGCTCCGGAGAGTACGCAGAATTCTCCTTCCTCATTTACACACACAAAAGGCCTCTAATTAGCTTTTTGTTTAGTCCGATTATGAATGGGAGTTTTGACCTTTCAAAGTGATTAGCTTTTTAAACAAACTAATTTGCATAATGTCAATTTCTAAACTATATATACCAGCCAAGGCTGTGGTTTTAAAGAATAGGAGCTGACAGTGAGGGTCTCAGATCCATATTTAGGTACCGAAACTACGCCCTGATCCTGCAAACACCCGCATGCTAAATTTCATGCATCCACATGGGGTCCCATTAGTCACTGGGACTCCTTGTGTGCAAAGTGAACCATGGGCGTCAGTGTTTGCAGTGCTGGGGACTTTCCAAATTGCTCAGGCCCAGATTTTCAAATGTTCAGAACTGGAAATTGGGGCCAGATTTTCAAAAGAGTTTAGCATCCAGCATGCATCTGCTGTACTGAGCCCTTGAATATCTGGTCCTAGTGGCCACATGTTCAAAAACACTCCACACCCAGAAGCTTCCATGGAGGCCAACTTTAGGTCCTTAATTTTGAAAATCTTTGCCCACTGTTTTCAAAGATGGGTGCAGATGTAGGCAGCTAGGTTTGAAAATTTTGACTAGGGTAGCTGACACAGGTCAGTCTAGTAAGGGTATATGTATTTTTGCACACGGATTAAATATGTTTTCTAGATAATTTACATTCTCTTGTATAGGCTTTGCTTGGGACATTATAATCCCGTTTAATTTTGGCTTTAACTCTGTCCCATAATGATCTCATTAGCAGTGAATTTTTCAATGCTTACTTTTGCTTCTTTTCCGTTTCAGTGACTTTAAATTTCTTATGCTTTTGGCTTTGATTTCAAATGACCCAGCATTGATTCCTCTAAAATAAGAGACTGACAGTAACTAATGGCCCTGTTTCCTGCTGCCAATGCTGTAACAGCAAACATGTCACCCCGATCTGCAATCTTCCCGAAAAGCTGGCTTGATGCAGTGCTGCCATGATGAGATGTTCCTGCCAATGCAACTTGTATATCCAGGGCAGAAGGATGAAGTGGTTTTAGCTTTGACTGGTGCCCATGACAGTGATGGGCTGAATGAAATATCAGCCAATCACTCCATACGTATATCTACCTGCATTTCCTTCTCGTTCCCTTTAGATGGACAATGACTAGTATCTAATTAGGCCCGTGCCAACCCTGCAAGACATGGTTCATACAGGTGTCGGGGAGCAGAGCCCTGCACAGCTTGGAATCAAATCAAAGCATCCTCTGCTGGCTCCCTTGCCAGTCCAAATCTGGTGAGTTTGAACCTCCACAGCTTGTCCCTCCCTATGTCTGCCTCACAGAGCATCCTTCCTGTCTCCCACACAATCCCCAGGATTGGCCCTCCTATCGGCATCTGTGATAGGGCTTGCTGGGGGCAGGGAATGGCTGTTGCTGGTTTCCTCACTGGGGGAAAGTCATCCCTGTACAGAAGGCTAATGTGCCACTTAAGTCCTACTTAAACCTTATGGAGGATATCCTGGCTCCTTTGAAATCAACAGAGCCAGGATTAGACCCTCTGAGTGTAAAGGCGCCAGAGGCCTTGTGTTGGTACTGCGTACAGGGTTGTATTTTACATTGTATTTACAACCTCCTTAGGGCATGTTTGCCAAACATTTGCAAGGGCTTAGGTCAATGAATGCATCAGACCCTGAACTCAAGACTTATTCAAACTTTTTTGCTGTTTAATATGACTCTTTCCCCAGAGCCTATATCAGATGTAGGCATGTATGTGTCGTATAACACAATAGGGACTGCTTTCATCATCCATAGATCACTCCTCGCCTAAGTCACCATCCCAGACAGATTTGGTTTCCGTTTACAGGGACTTTGATCCTTCCTATGTGATTTGCTTTGTTTACTTTTTCACATGAATTCACGCTGGCGAAAAGTGGTGGGTTGGTTCAAGCTTGTCCTGGAAGCACACGCAGTGGCCTTGTTTATACTAGGGTAACAAGACTGGATTCCCTACTGCAGACGAGGGGTTTTAAGCACCATGTTGTGGAGACCTGATATGAGCAGGGTTAGATGACGTGGGGTGAGATTTTCAAAAGAGCTTAAGAGATTTAGGAGCACAGGCCATATGGACCATCAGTGGGACTATATAATGCTATATCTCAGGGAAAGACACTTGGACCTGTGCTCCTAAATCACCTACATGCTTTTGAAAATCCCACCCTTGGAGGTGCAGATGCCAGTGGCTGCCCGGACCCCTGTCTACAGTGGAGTTCCCACCATTGCTACTGCTAGTGGAGCTGAATTGGTGGTGGCAACAGCAGGACATTTTAGACCAGAACTCTGGTGGCAGATGGCTGATCGCATTGGGCTTCCCTTCACTAGAAAATTATTGTCATGTTAATATGACCTTGAGGAGTAGAGCTAACACGATGTTTAGCGTGACCTGGCCTTGCCTACACTGGCTGCAAGGTTGTGCTGGTTAACATGACTCCTCTGGGTCGTCCTCTAACATGACCTAATTTTCTAGTGAAGAGGAGCCCGTTGATTCAGGTCTCTGCAGCAAAGCTGGGTGAATAACTAAATGTCTGGGTCAGTGGTCGTTCCGAATCTGAAAATTATCAGAATTTTTAGTGAATTGAAAAAGTCCATTTCAGGTCTGCTCCAGAGGAGGATTTGAATCTAGGTCTCTCCCATCCCTGGTGAGTGTTATAACCTAAGGTTATGTGGGGACCAGTGGCAGCAGCACCACCTCTTCCTCCAGCCGGTTTGTTAATGGTCAAAACAATCTGTGTCCAATTTGTGAGTAGTTTTGGGTCGACTGACACTGCATTTTTCTTTGAATAAACTATATGTCCAAAAAATGTCGCCTCGCTCTCCTCTGCAGTTCACTCAGTCCGGCCCCTGGATTTTAGCAAAAACCCTCTTAGTGCAAGCCTGACCCCAGGATGTTAAAGGAAGAGCTGGAAATTTCCCCCCCATCTCTTAGAACTGGAAGGGACCTTAAAAGGTCATTGAGTCCAGCCCCCTGCCTTCACTAGCAGTACCAAGTACTGATTTTGCCTAGATTCCTAAGTGGCCCCCTCAAGGATTGAACTCATAACCCGTGGTTTAGCAGGCCAATGCTCAAACCACTGAGCTATCCCTCTCCCCCTTTAATGAGTTGAAAGAGAACAATAGAAACTCTTCGTGGTAGCTAGATTCAAAACTATCACTGATCTGCATTCCTTTATCTGTGCAAAGCCCTCGAGAGATGCATTTTATTACCTGGGATTATTAAACAAACAGTTATAGATAACGAAATGTTAGCATCTTCACATTTGTTTTTAAACTTGGAATCACCGTAATGGAGACCTGCTCTTTTCTAAGCTGGCTTTATCAATGCACAGATGCTACATTGTTCTAAACCCTTTTGCCTCTGCATAGTTTATCAGAGCCAGGGGTTTTATGTCTATCTCTGGTTATTATTAGTCAGTCGTGCTGGTAGATTTCATGTCTCTTTGGAAGAGGAATAATAGAAGATAAATTGTTGCTTTGGGTAGGTCCTCTTGGAAAATGGCTCTCATGATTCAACAGCTCTTTGGTTCAGGGCTTTGGAACGGGGAGAACCATTGCATTTTAATTTTATTTCAGTAACAGTTCCCCTCATCCCAAGCCACCTAAGAGACAGAGAGGTGACCTGAACACATGGCTGGGAGCAAGTCTAATCCTGGCATTAAAACACACTCCCTTATATGGCCAGGACAGAGCAAAATCACTTAACCTCTCTGCCTCAGTTTCCCTGTTATATGGGGACGATACTGCTCAACACCCCTGCTCGCTGGGGTGGTGTGCGGATTAGTGAGTGCATTACAAAGAGCTTTGAAGATAGTGCTATTTAGCATTTGCATCACGCTTCCTATTAGATCAGAGCTGAGTAAGTAGCTGAAAGAGAGTAAAGGGCACGTTGGACCTAGGAAGAAAGGGCCCTAGTTAATGCGCATCCTGGGCTTAACTCCAGTGTGGTGTCTTCATAAGAGTGGGTGTTCAGCCAGCAGGATATTAAAACATGTATCCTACTAGGAATTGTACAGACCATATTTAGCTCCAGATATAGTTGATCCAGCTTTATTCCCCCCAGCCCTATCTGCTGGATTTATATGATCCAAATCCAAACCAGGCAGATTTGATTGAACTCAGGGAACTCAGCTGAAAAGTTGGTTCCCGGCAAAGGGTGCTGGCCAGCCTCTCATTAGAGTGCCCCCTACTGGATAATTGTGGTTTGACGGTGACATGGAAGAAGGCACTCAGCTGTCGTCCTGGCCAGGGCATAGAATATTACTTGCTCTGGTGATTTGCTGTTCTGTAGGGACGTTTGGGGAATATAGAGGATGTTGAAGTTGTGGTGGGGTATGTGTGGGGAGGGAGACGTAAACCAAGAATTCGGAGGTAAGAAAAGACTCCTGCTGTTTGTGTGTGTTGGTTACACATTCATAATCCTCCATTGTCAGGGAGATGGACTAGATCAGAGGTTCTCACCTCGTGCCCCCCCATTTCCATTCTGGGGATCACCCTGGAGCCCCCCCCCCTCCGATTTAGCAATACAAGAAGGGCCATGTGGCTGTGACCCCTTGATACCTGTTTACGACCCCTTGGCTAGGAGCTCCTGGATTAGATAACCCAACGCGCACACACATCCTATACTGACTTTCTGAGCACAAAGTGAGACCCTGCTGAACCCCTGTGTGTAATGCTTTCTTTCCTGCACACGTGCGAGGACCTCTGAGTTGCCTGCTCTGTTTTATAGCGTTGCTGTTTCCTGGCCTGGCTTTATTACATCTGTTCTTTGGGGTATGGTGTTATAAATTGGGTAGGTGATGATATGTAATCACTAACCGAAAAGCCAATACATTTTCACTGCAACAGCAGTAAGACAAATAAAGGAGAGGAGGGAGGGCCTGGTGAGGCTCCGACAAAGGGGTGTAGTTTTTTAAATGCAATTGCAAATTGAAAACAATGTTATCCTCATGTAGCTGGTTTCATCGCACAGTCATGGCTGCTGCTTTCTTTCTGGGAGAACAACCCAGTGCTTTGGGGAGGGATTGAGTTTCCTGTTGAAAATTTTAGACCTCCCTTTGATTCTCTTTTGGAACTCAGGTTACATCTTCTGCCTCTCTGCTCTGAGGCTGGCCTGGGAACATGAAAGTCACTGGGTACAGCCAGGGAACATAGACATGCTTAAGAGGGGCTCCTTTTCCTTTGTTTGGGAAAACCCAAGTTGCCAACTGCTTCTCTCATCTGATGAACAGAGTATCAGGAATGGGGTGACTGTCCCAATGAAAGCAAAGGCCTCCAGCAAACAGTGATATCAGAATGGTAGAATAAGTCATCAGGGACTTCTCTACACTAGAGATCTAGTCTGGTTGTATAGAACCTGTTTAAGCACAAGCATGGTGTTGTATCCACACTAGCCAGGCTGAATCTGTTTAGGATCCATTGCAGGTTTCTCCTTGTCCACACTAGAGCTGTCCTAAACCTTTGCCATTGAAATGGCCTCTTGGGACCTATCCTTCAATTCCTAGTGTAGCTCCTAGAAGCAGTGCACTCTGGGAGATTTCACTAAGCCATTTGTGCAGCACCATGGGACAGTAGCAGGAGGACTGATTGTAGCACACTTCTGAAGCATTTGAGGCATTTCTATGGGTTTGTTCTCAGGTGCTACCCCTGGCCACACAGCTACTTGCTAGTATGCCAGCTCGAGCAGAGCTAGCATGTGTCTGTCTACCTGCGCAGGGAAGGATGCTCCCAGCTGCAGTGTAAACATACCCCATTGACACGACAATTTACATCAGCTGAGGATCTGATCCCTGTGCCTTATAAATGTGCTAGGAGGTTAAAATGGTTCTATGTGGTTTGGTCAGTTTCTCAAGTGCAGCTCGGGCCTTGCTCCATTATTTGTTGTGGGATAAGGAGCAGGGCCGGCTCTGGCTTTTTTTGCCGCCCTAGGCAAAAAAGCCTCCCGCCACCTCCGGCCCCCCAGCGGGGAGTGCAGCAAGGGAGGGCGCCGAGCCCAGCTGGGGCCCCGCTCTCCCCGGCCGGCTGGAGCGCCGGGGGAGGGCGGCGAGCCCGGCCACGGCCCCGCTCTCCCCGGCCGGCCAGAGCGCCGCCCCCCTCCAGGTGCCGCCCCAAGCACATGCTTGGTAGGCTGGTGCCTGGAGCCGGCCCTGATAAGGAGAAGCAGTGGGGATGGGTTGCTGTGTCAGGATGAGTTGGAGTGGCTTCCAGGACCATTGCTAACAGTGGTGATAATGGCACTGTAAATACAGATGGTGCAGATGGAATGGGAGATAAATGGATGGGGGTTAACCAGCTGCAACTTAAGATGTGCCTGTGTGCTGCTGTGCCAGTTTATCACGATGAGTGTCATAGCAAAAATCAATCCTCTGTGTTCTTTTGGGAATTACAACTATCATTTTGGTGTGATTTATTTGCTGTATAACGTGGACAGGGCTATTTGTTCATCATTTTGAAAGTTCACCTAAAATTGCTTTGAGTTCCTGGTTTTCAGGAATGACATGCTCAATTGTTATCTCCTCCCATGTGAAATATGGATAATGGGTACCCGCTGGACAGCACAACTCTCCTCCATGCTTTCTAGACTTGCGTTGTCCAGGAATTTCATTGCATCACAGCCCCACAGGAAAAGCCTCATGGTAGCTACAGGTCCTCCTGGGTGAAGATGGAGCCTTACATGTCCTCCTGGGAAGCCACAAGAAGGTGTCTTGAGAGTTCACAATGACATTGGCTAGATACTCCTCTCACACCAGGTTATGTGGACTTCAGTGGAATTACTCTTGATTTACACCAGCGTGAGATCAGCTTCCTGCCTCTGCATCTTTCCCTTCTCAGGTACAACAGGACGTTCAGGTTGGCAGATTGTGGTGCTCTGCTCTTGGGGGATTATGTGCTACCAGCAGGCTCACAGGCTGGTGGGATGAGTCTCTGCTATCTACATCATGGCCCAGAAACCTTGCTACTTGCGATACTCATGGCAAGGCATACAGGAGACTCCTGCTCCAGTGGAGGAGGAATGCATGAGGCCGGAGAGAGAGAGGAAGTGACTTGCTCAAGGTCACACAGGGAGTCTAGGGCAAGAATAGAACCCAGATCTCTTGAGTTGTCCCAGTCTGGTGCCTTGACCATTAGATAATCCTTCCCCATATTGGGGAATCTCTGACTGCAGGTGTTGTACAAACTTTTCCTATTATAAACTGTCCCCTAGCCAGTGGCACTGGGGAGGATGGGTTCCCACAGTGCCTCCTGCAGGAAGGCTCCCTGCATTGCAGCTCTTACCATCACCTCCAAAGTTAAACCTTACACTGGCATAAAGCAAAGCAAAGCAAAACAAAACAACCCAACGCGGCGCATTTATGAGATCCTATACACAATGTCTCAAACAACCCTTCCCATGCACTGGCTGGTACAAAATCCCCTCTGTTATTTAAATTACATGGATGACTGGGGAAAGTTTGAACATAAGTGATGGAGTCGGCAGCTCTTGATTGAAGTTTTTCTCACTAGTGCTATTTAAATTGGCATCATTGACCTTCAAAGGGGGGCAGGCACTAATGCAGGTGTTAGCCTTCATGCCACTCACTCAGGCCTGTCATTAATACTTAAGCCCTTAACAGGTGTTTTCTGCTGTACTAGAGGAGGCCTGACACCTCGGTGTGTCCATTTTCCCCCTTGAAAGAGGCATTTTGTTGCTGGCAAACAGCCACACCGCGTGCTGATTTGTTCCTGCTCAGTGCTGGGTAAAAATTCACATATGTTCCCAGTTTCAGGGCAAGGTCCCCTGAAGCCTCCTCTGATAATTTTGAGGGATGGAGGTAAAGATTGGAGGTGAGATGTAAAAGGTCCTGGGGGTGTTTATTTTTTTCCGGATGAGCCGCGTTAGCGGCTCTTTTCGCTGCAGCCGAGCTACAACATAATCACGCGTTTGGCTCTCTGCTGAGCGAAAGGCACATCAAGGTGTAGAAAGTGGGTTAGCTCAGCGGGATGCTAAAAGTGAGCATCTGCACCAGATTAGCTCGAGTTCCACTCCGCACAGCAGCTTATCCCTCCCCATTACTTTCCTGGAGCTTGTGCAACCGGGAGGGCATAATGCCGAGGACAAGCAACAGAGGGGGAAATGGCCGGTGAGGGAACCACACCTGAAATAGCTAGAGATGGGCCTGAGCCAAAAGCTGGGTGCAAAAACCTTGGAACATTGCTGCCAGGACAGCTTGAAATGGTGCATCCAAATTTTACTCCATCACAAACCTTTACTGAGCATGTGGGGAGTAGATTATGATGCAAGAGGTTTGGGAGCATTTGCTTCTGGGGTCTGGCTTAGGGTGTCACTCCCTCTGGGAAATGGGAGAGGACATGGCTTGCTATGGACTGGCTGGATCCTCTCCAGTGTAGGGTGACCAGATGTCCGGAGTTTATAGGGACAGTCCTGATTTTTGGGTCTTTTTCTTATATAGGCTCCTATTATCCCCCACCCCCGTCCCGATTTTTCACACTTGCTGTCTGGTCACCCTACTCCAGTGTGGCAGCCAGGGGAAGAGATCCTGTTGTTCTCAGCGCTCTCCGTCACCCACAGGTGGGGATTTGATTGTTATCGTCAGCCGAGAATAGAAAAGAGAATGTTTGTTCAGACATTAAATGCTTCCTGTGACTTTGCGCCGCCTGCCAAGCCTGTTTAACCCGCCGTCCTGCTTGTGTGGGGAGGCCAGGAAATTTCCTATGATCAAAGCATGAGGAAACCAGTCTGCTCCCCTTATTCACACCAGCTACTCACAGGGGAGAATAGCCCTGTGTGTACATAGATCCCCAGGCCACTCCTCCTTGTGTATACACCTCCCCCGTTTAATTCTCTGGTACATCTCCCAAACGCATTCCCTCTGCATACCTGTGCTCCCTCATATACACAAAGGGACTTAGGAACTAGGATACTAGTCCAGTATCAGCTCCAACATTGGCCAGTGCTGGCTGCCTCGGAGGAAGGTGCAATAAACCCTGCAGTAGGTGGCTGTGGAACAATCTGCCCAGGGGACACTTCCTCCTAACCCCAAATAATGAGAGGTTGCCCTGTGCCCTGTAGCTTGAGGGTGGCCAGGTTCTACCAAGAAGTCAGGACCTCAGTTTTACATCTCCTCTGAAGATGCTGCTATGATATCCTCTTCCTAAGCCTTCAATAAGCAACCGGTGAAATCTGAGCCCTTTGGCTAAGATCAGGTGTGGAGTCAGTAGAATCCCCGGCACATTGTATAGTTGGAGATGGACTTTACCCTGCCTTGGAAGGGGGAATGGACGTGAAGATCTCAGTGGCCCAGTGGCCAGTACCTTGGTCTTACATCGCAGTCAATATGTCCTTCAGTGACTAATGAGTGAGACCTTCGACCTTGGGCTACGATCAAAGGTAGTATCAATATAAAATGCATCATCTCAAGTAAGGGGAACAGCCTCTGCTCTGCCTCTGCTCATCTAGTGGAGAGATGGACTGGAAGAGCTCATAGGTCTTCTACATCTCTATTATTGTTGACTGATATAATGTCTTCAGGCAGGAGCGGCGCCAGGGTTTTTGGCGCCCTAGGCGGGGGTCCTTCTGCACTCCCGGTTGTCGTCGGCAATTCTGCGGCGGGTGGGGGTCCTTCTGTGCTCCCGGTCTTCGGGGCACTTCGGCGGCGGGTCCCAGAGCGAGTGAAGGACCTGCCGCAGAATTGCCGCCGAAGACCTGGAGCGCGGAAGGACCGCCTCGCTGCTGAATTGCCGCCAAGGGTGGCAAAATGCCGCCCCCCCCAATCCTGGTGCCCTAGGCGACCGCCTAGGTGGCCTAAATGGAAGCGTTGGCCCTGTCTTCAGGTTGTTCCCTCAACCACCTGTGCACACTGCAGTTAGAGTCAGAATCCGATGTCCCTGTGCAAGTGAAATCACACCAAAAGAGGAAGAAGGATCATGAAAGTGTGTGGTCTGCTTCTCCAGAGTCTAAGGCAGGAAGGATGTTATCTGAAGGGCACAGGCAGCCAAAGGATAACATACACCTCTACCCCGATATAATGCAACCCGATATAACACGAATTTGGATATAACGCGGTAAAGCAGTGCTCCTGGGGGGCGGGGTTGCGCACTCCGGTGGATCAAAGCAAGTTCAATATAACGCGGTTTCACCTATAATGCGGTAAGATTTTTTGGCTCCCGAGGACAGCGTTATATCGAGGTAGAGGTGTAGTTTAGAAAAATCCCATGTATTCCCACAAGTCCTCAGTGAAAGAGCCTGCTCTAGTGGATGGCTCCCTGGACTAGGATGCAGGAAAGCTGGGTTCAATTCCTTGGCCAAGTTACTTAATTTGCCCTGTGCCCCGGTTTCCCATCCATGAAATGGGGATAATAGCACTTGCTACCTCATAGGACTGCTGGGAGGATAAAATTCTATTAATGACTATGAGACACTTGGATACTATGGTCATGAGGGCTATAGAAGTCCTTAGGTGAATACAACAGAGCTGAGCTCTGATATCTTGTGTGCCTCTGACTTTATGTCCTTTATAGAAGAGAAATAAATGTTACTTTACATAGTATTCCCCCACCTTTCTCTTTGATGTGAAATAATATTAAATGCTGTTCATTTTGAAGTGAATAGCACTGTATATAATTGCAAGGTATTATTATGATGGGAATGATTGTTCCCGGGTAACACAATGTAAAATTGTTAGCTCAAGAAGAGATTTTAAAATTTTTTTTTGGCATGTCTTTTATCTAAATGACCGAGCTGTGCTCCAGAACTCCTACTGTATATTTGTTGTGCGGGGGTTGCCAGGTTGTGTTTCTTTATCAATAGAGAGATCAAACTGCTTTGTAAGAAAGGAAGATTTATGTTTGATACTTGGGGTTACAGAAGAAGTGGGCCTGATTTGCTCAGCTCTAAGGCTGGAATTCATTAGCTCAAGGTGTGCTGTTGATTAACTAATTCATCTAAGCCGCCAGGTCTTAGAGCCTACAAAGCATCACATGACCTCATCCTCATCTACTTCTTCCTAGGTACTTATCCAGCACACTTCACTGAAGTGTTTGAGACACTCATAAACAATAGCATGGCTGGATCTGTCCTCACAGCTACACTGTGAAAGGAAGAGGCGTCATTATTCCTGTTTTAGAGAGGAAAAACTGAGGTGCATAGAAGGTAAGGCCAGATTTTTTAGTAAAGCTCAGCTCCCACTTGGAGGAAATGCAAGCTGTCACTTTACCTGTGGTAGGGAGGGAGAGGTTCCTGATCCTGCTTGCAGGCTAGGGGCCTGTGTAGCAAAGGGTGCATTCGGAGTCAATCTGGAAAGAGTCAGCCTCAAGCAAAGTGAGGTGAGCTGGGCCTCGCTGCGCTAAGCAGCTGCCTGCTTTCTCTCGCTCAGGTTTTGGGATCTTGTGTGTTATCGTTCTGAAGGCGAAGAAGTAAAGTCGAGTGGCGTTGCAACCTTCCAGCAAGAGGAGCTGTGTTTTTATCTAACCCCTCTGTGTGTGTATGCCTTGAACATAACAACCTAGCCATGGATTTTGGTGCCTAGGTGTCGTTAACAGAGCGCAGCACACCGGGTGCAGAGCTCTGTTGGAATCCTCGCCCCCAAATGTAGGTGCTGGGCACTGGGATATCTGTCCACAGGCCGTTTGCCCAAGGTCTGGGGTTAAAGTAGGGGGCAGGTAGAGATAGCACAGCTCCTCAGGATGGAGCGCCTCACTTGGGAAACCTGCATTCCCCATTAAAGCAGTGGTGAGCTCCCTTCTTGTTCTGCATTAGCAGCATCCCATACTGCTCTCTCTGTTTCAATCCCCTTGGGCCCCTTCACAAGCTCCACAGGGAGTCTGTCAGATGCAGGAACTGAACCCACAGTCCAGTGCCTTACCTGCAAGATGATGAAATCCGTCTTTGCGCTCCTTCTCTCTGTACCCCCTCCACCTATCACTGCTCCGCCCAGTCCTCTTGCCTTACTCCTGTTCTTGGCTTCCACCATCACAGCAGGACCACGCCGTTTCCCTGACCCCACCTGCCGAGTGCCTCTGTATCCACCGCAGACTCTCTTCGTAAAGCTCACCTCCTTGGGAAATCCCTCCTCCTGTTGTCTCCTCCTCAGAGACTTCCCCGGCTGAATCGTGCTGGGCCTGCCCCGACTACGAGCCTGCCTACCTGAGGGAGATTTGCACCAGCGCGTAGCTTGCTTTGGTAGGTTCCTGGTGTAAGTCCCATGAGCGCGGGCCCTGTTTCACACCACCACCATGGTGTGTTGGTATTAGGAGCATGCCCCAGCAGTGCTCATTTCTCAGACATGCCATGGCACATGGGGCCGGGCCGTGAAGCACAATGTGAATTTACAGTCCCACACATGTGTTTGATTCCCAGTAATAACCTGTTACCTAGAACCCTGCAGGGCTGACCTCGGGGAGGGGTTTTTGCTGGCATGTTCCCTTTTGTTCCAGGGGTTCCATGCCCTGGCATTGTGATTTCCTTCCCATGCACACCAGGCAGGTGATAGTAGGAGGAGGAATCTCCTGGCAGAGGAGTGGTTGCGTGGGCCTGGGCTGGCCTCAGCTGGCTTGTGTTGTGTCCCTTCCTTTCCCCCCAGTTTGGTTTGCCTGATACCAGCCCCGAGGGCTATAAAAGGTTAATTGTGCAAAGTGCTTAAGTAGGTTTTGATTAAATGTTTATTTGTTAGACTCTGAACAGAAACCATATTTGATTACCCACGGGGCTGGCGCGTCTGTGTGTTTTGTTCCCTGAATAATGGGGGTGGAGGGGAATAATCTGCACTTGCTGATGAGCTTAACGCTGAGGGGGGCTGGCTGGCATATCTGCTGTCCGGGCATGCTCTTCTCTGGGGTGTGTGGGTGGCTATCAGCTCCCTAGATAAGAGCAGGGGTCACCTTGCTGGGAATATTCCCTCATAGCACCAAAGGGATTGGGGGTGCAGCAGCATCCTCTGGCTTAAAGTGGTTCCCATCATAGAGTTTACAGTTTGGTTCAATGGCTCTCAGCCCCCCTACTATACACATTGTTCCAGCCCCCCTGCACAGCATACCCCAGTACTGCACCGACAGTACCCAGCATTGCTACAACAGCAACACACGTGCTCAAGAGCTGTGTCATTCAGGGAGCACTAATGGAAGGTGCCTTGGCTCTCACGTCTCAAAGCTAGCTGCAGTCTGCACTCTCCCAGGGCCAGCAACTCTCTGTATCTCTGTGCTCAGCACCCTCTGCCGGGCGAGGCAGGCAGGCAGCTCTTTCAGAGGTACACATGCACTGTCAGGAGATCATCGCTAAAGAACAGCAAATTGAGACAAACCAGGGGACGCAGGCAGAACTCCCTCAGTTCCTAGGAATCATATGGAATAATCTGCCAGGTAAACGCATTAGGCCCAAATAATATAAATGAGTTTGATGGACAGCTGGGCATATTTACGAAGTGGAGGGAACTGAAGGACACAGGAAGAAATCGACGGGGGTGGGGCTGAGATGCACTTAAAAGGGACAAGTCTCCATGCCCTCACGCCTTCTGTTTCCTTTCACTTTAATTTATGCAGAAGGGCTTGACAGTCAGAAAGAAGTCTCTAAAAATAATGTGTGTGTGTTTTTTAAAATAGCATTTAGTCTTAATTAGATGCTTCCATTTTTCAGCTGGGTGAGTTCTTCAAAGCAAATTCAGCTTTTGTGTCCTATTTATACGGTAATTGCAGCCTTTTTTTATTGGTCACTATAAATACTGGTTAATCAATACGCAGAAGAGCTTTCTTCTCACCATTATCAACAGGCACGAGAGTGGTTAGAGGCAGGACTCCTAGCTTCTTTTCCTGCACTCACCATCCTATCAGGCACAGAGCTTGCCATGGATGATGGATGTATTTGTGACCCTCAAGCATGGTTTCTGCAACTAGTGTGGAGGAATGGAGCTGCACTCCCTTGCACAAAATGCAACTGCATCACCCTGGGGCTCTCTTCTCTGCATTGGTTCTCCACTGAGTACATTGGCCAGCCAAATGCCTCTGTCCTGATATTCAAAGCCCTCCCTGACAGATTGCCTCTCTCTCCATTGCTGTGAACTGCTATGACAAGGACATTCGACTGGAGCAATGAAACTGTTGGCCTGTCAGGGACGGGTCCTGAATGCACATAGCAGAATGTTTACAGGAACCGGGCCTAGGCCATGGGACTTGCTCATACCTTGGCAGCACTCTTCCTTTTGAAAAGGCTCCAGGTCCCGCAGCAAACTTAGCTAAAACTGCAGCCTCGCTGGGTAGGATTTGGAATCATCTCTGCATTTGTGTTTGCACTATATTCCCCTCACTCCAATCCCATGTACACACGTACAGACACTCCCTCTCTCTCCCCCTCTTGTGTGCACTGCAAACCCTTGGGTTATAACAGGCAGAAGTTGGCAGCCCAGATGTGTCTGCTATGACCAACATGTGCTGTGATTTTTTTTTTTTGTTATATATGCAGTACATATAATACACCCCTCCAGCGTGATTGCTAAGCGGAGTCCAATTAAAAAGTTTCATTTCCTTATGCTGAGTGGTGGAATGTCAGACATCTTGCCTGTCCAGGGTAAAATGCAATGCTAAGCAGTGCAGGCGCCTGCTCTCGCTACTTCTGCAAACCCAACCAAGCCCTGGCTGTTTGCTTTCGGCCTGCATTAGCATTTAGATTTCCTTTTGCACATGGAGGGACTCTCTCGCTTCCCCAGACACAAAACCCAGCCATGCAGTTGGAGGTCACCTTCGCTCTCCTGCCTGGTGAACAGATTCCTGTGGGGCTTGCTCCTCTTGCAACCCACCCTTCCCTTTGCCTGCATGGCTCTCAGGCCAGTGTGAAGAAAGACTACATCCCAAAAACAGACGCACCAGGGGCGAATTCTGCTCCCAGTGTAGTGAATGGCAAAACTGCCACTGACTTCAGCGAGACAGGAGTTGGGCCTAAGAGTCCCTTGGTGTGTGTAACACTTTTCAGGGTTGCCCCAGGTGTACAGTGTGCTACCAGCTGCTCACAGGAGGAGGGAGCCCTCTCTGTGCCCACCAATGAAAACTCTCCCCAGTCATCAGCTGTTGGTAACACAGGTCCTGTGCTCTGGGCTCTGTGAGCCACACTCTTTTCTCCTGCAGGCTTGCAGTTTACACACGCCACTTTGTTACCCCCGAGTGCCCTGTCCTTGGCCTTCTGGACACCCCAATGGCCACTGATCTGCTGCCTTCCTGGAAGCAGGGCCCCCCAGTTTACTGGTTTCACCTCAGTTCTACACTCTCCTTAGCACAAGGCACTTGGTCATTAGTAAAACCAAACTGAAGTTTATTTAACAAACCTTCAGTTAAAGATTCAAATAAAAGCAAGTGTAAGTATTTGAGACTAAAAGGTTTCAGGTAAGAGTCAAAAGAACACCATAAAATGCATTCTGTAGCCTGTACTTATTAACAGGTGACTTTCCTGTCTAACAAGGTATTTCGCACCCAGCGATCCCAGTCCTTGCAGTACTTGTCCTGTCCTGAGAGCTGGGATGCACGTCTCATGAGACACCCCCACTAACCAATTCTCTCCTCTGTAATGGAGAGCCACTTGTGCCATTTCTTCTGCTCTTCTACAGTTACAGGCTACTGGCTCTTAGCCCAGGGAGCCCCATCTTCAGAGAACTCTCCTGGGGTTCATTTGTCTTTGTAAATGCTCCAGTCTCCACCTGGTCCAGACAATAAACAAAATGCTATCTCCATTAATATCCATTGTTCTTAATATTGATTGAGTTAGCCCCGAGACCAGCCTTGCCTCAGCTGACAAGTCTCAATTCACCATTTTTGCCTGGGTACGCCTGGGCATGTCTTTGTCACAGCATGCAGCCCTGGGTCCACATCAGAAATCTTGAAGTCCACAGCTCTCCACGTCTGAAGTCAGCTGGAGCTGCATTGCTTAGCACCCCTCAGGATTTAGCCCCATGGCTGGAGCTTTGAGGTTGTTTCAAGTGTGGTTACCCAAAATGATTAGGTGCATCTCAGAAGCCTCCTATTTTGTGTTCGATTGTTTCCCATGAAGGGCAAAAGGAGGACATCTCCTCCCTCCAAGTCTTTGTCCATTATTTTAGAACCAGACTCAAACCGAGCATTTCTTAATGGTTCTGAGGTGTTCGGGGACAACATTATTCCCCCTGTGAGCTTCCAGCTAAGGACTGGAATTGCCAAAAATGCAGTGAGAGAGCCTGCTCTTAAGGTGTTTCCAGACTGGATTTATTTCTGGACCAGAGCAGAATTCAAGCTGTCAGAAATCTCACGAGAAAATCTGCTCCTGCCAGATGTCTGGCCTGGCTTTGCAAACTTGGCCAGAATGGAACAATCTGAGGAGTTTTAGAAATGCAACTGCCCATGCTCCATCGCTGCCAGGCATTAGATTGGGGTGTAATTTTTTGGGTGAAATTTTTGGTGATTTCATGTCAATTTCAGCTAATTGTTTTTGTGGGAAAAAACCTAAAAGAAAAAAAATCTGAAAAAGTCAAAATGTGTTGTTTTGATATTTTTGAAACAAAATGTTTTGATCTTTTGTGTCACAATGCTATTTCATTTAGACAGTTCCCAGATAAAAAGTTTAAAAATGCCTGAAATAGAAACAAAATTTTCATTCAACATGAAATGGATTTTTTTTAACTTTTCAATTTACCAAAAATTCCGAAAAAAAAAAACCCCAACAGTTTTGGGGTTGACCAAAATGATTTTTTTTTTTATTTTTCAGAACGGCCAGTCATCTGAACAATATATTATTCAGAAAGCACTAAAAGGGATGGATCTGAATGAAATCCCCAGATGCAAACACCCTGCATTTTGGGGTGCTTGAAACATAGCATTGAAGTCTGTGACTTATGCCCATTTCTTTTTGCTGCTGAAGTGATATCAATGAGATACCCCCTAAGGTGCAAAACTCCCCTCGCTGCATTTCATTACAAGTCTGAAACTCGGTGCAAGCTCTTTGCTGGGGTCCATGACCATCCTGGGCCACGTTGTGAATAAAACTGTGCCTGCTTTATGATTCCATGTTGAAAACAGGCTGAAATGCGGCCATTTAATCAGTTTTGACTGGAGTTTGTGGATCCCTGTTGCTATGAAAAGCCCTGTTCACCAGGCATTGGGGCAGCAGATTTCCAGCACACCTGCATTTGAAGGAATGGACCATGTGGATCACCTGTCTGCAACAGGGCCCTCTGATACTAGAACAGCAAAGACTTTTGTTGCACTTCCTTAGGCTGTAAATTCTTTGGGGCTGGGACAGTCTCGTACTATGTGTTTATACAGCGCCTAGCCCTGATCTCAGATGGAGCCCCTAAGCATTACTGTATTATACATAAAAACAACAAGCTGCCCCGACTCTAATCCATCAAGGGTTTATTAACTCTGGCTAAGTGGAGAATTAACAGCAAGCCCAGCCACCCATGTGCCCCATTCTGCAAACCTTGGATTTAAACTCCTGTGCAGCTTGGTCTCTGTTTGCTTTGGGTGTGGTGAGTGGCAGCCCAAACGCTGGGGTTTGTGCATCGTTGTCAGGAAGCCACTGGCAGAGTGGCAGCCCCTTTGTCCGGCTTAAACAGGTTCTGAGGAAGAAAAGGGGCTGTTTGCATATGTTTGTTCCCCTTGTTAAATAGAGCCTGCTTCACTTATATGAATCTGGGAAGTGATGGGGCGGAAGGGACAGTTGGTATTAAGCAATCTGATAGGGAGGGGTGGGAAGAGGGGAGGTGTGGTGGTTTGTTGCATTATTTCATTTTCCAGCATTTGCCGTCTGCTTTTTTGTGCTCCTGATTTCTACAAGGGCCTGTCCTGGCTTCCATTTTTGATGGTGCAGTTTTGCATCCACAGTAGACTCGCAGGCAGAAACAGGAAAGTCAGTGGGGGCTGCACATTGTTCAGCACCTTTGGGGAAAAAAATCAGGCCACTTTCTATTTAGATGGTCAGACGTGGATTTAGGAGCCAAAATTTAAGGACCCCGGTTGGAAAATGTTGGCCCTAGCTACTTGATTTGTAGGCATGGGTTTCCTGGCTCTTATGGGTTTCAGTTCCAGTCTGATTTCTAGACGACAGAGGTTTGGTGAAGCATGTGTACTTCTGTATCCTCCTCCAAACTGTACGGAGATTCTTTCATTCCACTGCACCCTGACAAGTGGACTTAGCCTCCTGCAGACAGCATGCTTTAGAATTCATGCAGCTTCATCTCATGATAGTTACGTTCAGGAAGACCATTGCAGTAGATTTCTTTACCATTGGGAAGTTCAAACCCATCCAACATTAATCACTTTACTTCAAAGCCTGGAGCTTGGCCTTGGATACATGGTGCTCCCAAGGAGGCAGGAAGAACGTTCAGTCCCCGTAAGAAAAGAACTCCTCTAGTGTAGTGCCTATCAAGTTTCTAACAAGCCTGATGCTTCTGACTTCCAACTGGCACAGTCTGCTTGAGCAGTGGGTGCCAAGCGCCGGGGCAGGAAAGGGAAAGGTGGGATGCTGCATTTCTGCTGAAAACCGACATGACGTGAAGAATTTGTAATGGTACCTTTTGGGGGTCAGAGGCCTGATTCACCGCTAAGTTCCTCCAGTTCTGTGCTGGCATAGCACTGGGCTAGTGCTATGGAGACTCAGGCCCATGGTTCACACTGATGTGATGACAATCCCGCTGGCTTGGAACTCCTTGGACACCAGAGGGAAGCTTCCTTGCTACGATTGCTTCCTCAAAACAGCCGGGGACGGAAACGTCGGAGCCAGACGCAAGCCAAGCACCGTGAGAGCCGAAGGCAGGGTAAATTTGCTCAACATTAATAACGCTTCTCCTATGGCTGTTAGAGTGGAAGTGAGCTCTCTCTCGTTGTCCGGTTCCATTACGGAGGAAGTGAGTTAACTTTAGTATGGGGGCTTATGAAGGCACCAGTTGACATCATCAGAGTTATCCTACTGAATGGCTGTAGATGCTCTGTAGCTCCCTTGTGCCTCCAGCTCTTAGTCTCAGCAGCAGTGGGAGATACAGCATGATGTATTTGACACTAGTCTGCTGCCCAGGGTGTTTTAATGAGTTAATTTTAGATGTGGGTCCCATGTTTTAATCTCAGCAGTAAAGAGGAAGGGCTGTATGTATACCTAGTGGGGAGGGGTGGGGACTGAAAAGGGAATTGTTATAATGCTGGGTTCAAGCTGTGATTCTAGCCCTGAGCATACAGCCAAGTCTCTAGCTCCCTTTGGAAAGCCTCTGTACTTTCCCTAGTGAAGAAGGAAAGAAAAGAAAGGGGAGCCACCTTTTTATGCTGCAGACAGGGTGCCAGAGCAGTATAAACGGAGAAGGTGCTGGGCAGCATGTGCAGTGGTGGCTGTTTGAAGCCCCTGCATCCCTTGTGGTGCAAAAGAGCGACAGCGTGCTGTGTTCCTCGGAGAGTCACACAGCTGCGCTGTCAGCCGGCCCAGGCCCCCAGTCCTGTTTGCTGTTTCCAACTCTGCCAGCTCCCCCCTTTTGTCTTGCTCTTGGATGTGCACCTCGGTGTCACGACGCATTGCCAGCATTTAAATTGGGCTGGTGCTATATATTTTTTTATAGCTGTTTATGCCAGGTGTGCGCTGCAGCATCGGGGGGAGGGAGGGCCTTAATTGCGAGGAGGAAGAAATGTGCTTGGTGGTTTCACATTACAGAGTTGAGTGTAAACCTCAAATAAATCAAATAGAAACAGCTGACAGTGAGCAGAGCCTGGTGTGGGGAGAACGCCAGGCAATTACCGCTCCTTCCAAAGCAGGCGGCCGGATCGGCCTGGGGACGGTACCACAAGGCCTGAGCCCCAGTGAGCCAAGGAAAGCCAGCTCCTCTCCCACGCAGGCCTGTGTGGCTTAGGAATAGATTGTCCAGAAGCAGGTTTAAACCTTGCCCTTGATCGAACTGCTTCCTAACCCAATTTGGCTGGAACAGGAACAGGATGAACAGGAACAAGCTGTATTAGAACTCTGTTTAAAAATGTGCTCTAGCTCAGCAAGGGAGTGACCCTAGAAATCCAGTAGTGCCCATCTTGTGTCTCTTGCCTTAGTCGCTGCCCCGAAGAGCTTTCAATCTATGTATGTCTTTTTGGTCTGTTTGTACCTAGTCCGTGACTGAGGCTCCTAGAAGCTATCGCAATACAGATAATAAATAATCTATCTATGATAAATTACACTAGAAAATGGAACCAGGGGATGTAGGAAGGGAAGGAGAGCAGCAGGTGAGGGTGAGGATCCTAGGATAAAAATGACCTGTCCCATCCTCAGCTGCCATCTGAGCTGTGTGAGAATATGCTGCCTCGCTCTCGGGGATCCTGAGATGATGCTCAAGATAGCGCCCAGGATGGTAGGAATGGTTCTTGGTGGACAATTTAGTTTGTGTTTTCAGACTCTTTCCCTGTGTTTGTGAGATGTTTATGACATGCGCTGATTTGTTTGTTAATGGAGATTATTTGCTGAATTAATTTTGGAGAAGGGGAAATAATTCTTGCTCATTGTGAGTCTTTGAAATTTGAATTGCTTGGTTAGTTTGGATTGGACTGAGGTCACATGGTATTGTTTTTTGTTCCCTGATTGGATAAAATGCAAAGCTGAGAAACAGGGGTGTCAGTTACTTGAATGTTTCCAGCTCTGCTGGTCACTTACTTTCTGGTTACCAAGTGGTTTGCTGAGGGCAAAATGACACTGGGTTTTCTTGTGAGATTCCTTGGATATGAACCTTGCTGCATTGTTTGAACCAGGGCTAGAGTATCCTGGGCTTCCCTTGATGATCAAACACCCAGCCCCTAAAAAGCCCTTCTAATCACTGCCCATGTGTCTTCATGGCCACTTGTGCGTATCATTGCCCAGCCAGGGGATTGTTCGCCTTCCAGGAAAGCTGCAAAAAAGGAGCAGGACACTAACACATTCATAACGGTCACACACTTCCTGGTTGCCCACGAGGTGGTCACGCACACCAGAAGGCTGTCTGGGCACTAGGGAGGCAGGAAAAATAATTTCTCTATTCCCCATAAACAGTGGCCCATTTAGGAACCTGTCGTCCCTGGCAGGAAGAGAGTGTGAAGTAAAGAGGAGCCTTCCCAAGGCGTGAGGGCAAGTGAGCAACAGAGTTTAGTGGCGGGGAGGGGAATCCTCTAACTTTCAGACAAGGTATCCCAATGACCTGATGTTTCTCCAGCCCAAACGGCACCCACAATCTCCGCCCATCCCTAACAGATGCATCCTGGCTTTATGGCCCTTCGCTCCCCAAACATTGACTATGGTGATCCAGTGGCACTTCAAAAGGGCAGGAGAACCTGGGCATAGAGGGCGGTGGGTGCCCCCTGGTGTTGCATTGGTGCGTGGGGTTGCACCACGGTCTCCTGCATTGGGTTGTCAAGGAATCACAGGAGGAGACAGTCCGGGCCAGCGTGAGTTTCCATATGTGCTGTCGACTTTTAAACTGCCCCCTCCCTTCCACCCAGCCCCTGCCGCTGCTGCCCTTCTGGTTTTCATTATCCCTCCTCCGAGCTGAACATGAACAGCCTAATTTGGAATAACAGCCGAGTGAGTGTGAAGGGGAAGAATCCTGCACTCTCTCTTTTCCTGAGCTAATCCTCTGACAAATTCTACACAGCCCTTTCTGTAGTCTTGTTCCAGGGCCGCCCCCCTTCCCCCTCCCAATTGAAATGGAAATATTCCCATGTCCTCTCCCTTAAAGGAGAAGCCTCGCTCTGTTTACAAAGCCTACCAGGAGGGTTTTTTTATGATTTTGTTTTAATGGCCGGCTGAATAGCTCCAGGAAACATTGCTGCCCATAAACTCTTTTCATTCAGAGCTTACTGGCTGACATTGTCATGAAACAAACATATTCCTGATGCTTATCAGAGGCCCACATCAAAGCTGCTCAGGTCATAAATCTCCCAGTGACTGTAACATGGAGTCCAAACCAAAGCAGCTTTCTGCGCTAATGGGTGTCCCTTCATAAAGACTGGTGGGAAGGGAGAAATCCCAGAGCCTACTGCATGTGTCTGACAGATGAACAGGGCCGGGGCTGGGGCTAAAGATTTATCCCTGGGAGGGTCTGAGGCAGGATGATGTTGGGTTGAAGTGCTCGATTCTTCTTCTCAGGCTTCAGTAAGTGCACACACCACCAGGGGATTGAAAGGTGGCCCCCGATCATGGGATTTGCAAAAAACCTGTGAAGTATTTTCTTGCTTTGTTGCAAATTCTCTCACTGGTTTGTGCAAAGCCAAAAGACATCATTGAAATATGGCAGCAAAAAATAACTTTTTTTTTGCATAAGACAAGTGAACATTTATTATTTGTTCTAGGGCAGAACTGTATGATTTATCTTATCAGCCTAGGAACACAGGAACTGCCAGCATGGATCAGACTGATCTAGCCTTGTCTCCTGTCTCTGGCTGGTACCAGCTGCTGCAGAGGAAGGTGCAAGAAACTCCAGGGCCGCAATTTAACAGGTGTCCCAAATCAGCAAGGGTTCATAAATGTTAAGGTCAGGAGAGTCCTGTGATCATCGAGTCTGACTTCCTGCACAACACAGGCAGAGACTGTGATTCCAGCCTCTAGCCCGATAACAGAGGTAGCCAGAAAATGGAATTTCCATTATGTGAAAATTTTCAAATGTGCAAAAAAAAAAAAAAAAAAAAAAAAAATTAAAAAAAAAATCACAAATTGGGACCAAAAAAATCAGATATTCCTAATTTTCCATGAGAAAGAAATTCTGAGAGATTTGGAGAACCAAAATGGAAATTTTCAACTTACTGGCTGGATGCCTGGCAGGTAGTCCAGGGAGCCGGCCAACTCAGAGGTGGGTCACCTGCAGGGTCATGTGAGGAGCCAGGGAGCCAGATGCCTGGGGAGCCATGGAGCTGGGCAGCCCGCCCGCCTGTCTGCCAGAGACGCAGCCTGGAGAGCCAGCCAGCTAGGCAGTCCACCAGCCAGGGTGTAGGGGAGCCAGGGATCCTGGGAGCTGGGGAAGCTGGCAGGGAACCAGGCAGGGCCAGCTAGCCTGCCTGCCTGCTTTCCATCAAAAGTTTTGACAAAATTGATATGTTCCCACGGAATGTTTCAATTCGGTTGAGTCAGCATTTTCCAACAGAAAACTGCTCTGTCGGGAAATTTTCAACCAGCTCTGCCTAATGACTTCTGGTTGATCCACAGCTCAGCGTTTTGAAAGACATACAGCCTTTATTTAAATCCATCACGCCCGTAGGTAAGGTGTCCCAATGGTTAATTATCCTCACTGGTGAATGCTTTGACTTCAGTGGGAGTTAAGCATGCTTTGGTGGATCAGGGCCCTAGCATACAATTACAGAATTGCTCCAACACAAAGTTTCTACCTAGCCCTTGTCAGTTATGCCCTGCATTGGTTTATGCCCCAGAGCAGGAGGGTGTATATTCATTAGACATTTTTTCATTCCCTCTCATTTAAATGTGGATTGTTCTCATTGTCCAATATAAATAATAGAAATGTAGGGCTGGAAGGGACTTCAAGAGGTCAACTAGTTCATTCCCCCACTAAGCAGACAGAGTAGGAATTAAAAAAAAACCCAGACATTAATCCTCAGTTTATTCTTGTTCTATGAGAAAAGGTAAATCGATTTACCTTCTCTAGGGTTACCATACGTCCGGTTTTTCCCGGACATGTCCGGCTTTTCGGCAATCAAACCCCCGTCCAGGGGGAATTGCGAAAAAGCTGAACATGTCCGGGAAAATGCCGGCCGGGCACTTCCCCTCCCGCGGCTGCTCTGCTCCTCCCCTGACTCTTCGGCTCTGTTTAAGAGCCGAGCTGCCCGAGCGCTATGGGCTTCAGGCAACCCCCTTGCCTCCGGACCCCAGCCGCCGGCCTGACACTTCCCCTCCCGGGCTCCGGCGGCGCAGGGTCCGGAGGCATGGGGGCTGCCCGAAGCCAGTAGCGCTCGGGCAGCTCGGCTCTTAAACAGAGCCGAAGAGTCAGGGGAGGAGCAGAGCCTCCGGCCGCGGCGGCTCTGCTCCTCCCCGACTCTTCGGCTCTGTTTACGAGCCGAGCGCTAGGGGCTTCGGGCAGCCCCCATGCCTCTGGACCCTGTGCCGCCGGAGCCTGGGAGGGGAAGTGCCCGGCTGGGGGCTGGGGTCCGGAGGCACAGGGGCTGCCCGAAGCCCAAGCGCTATCGGCTTCACGGTTTGCCGGGCAGCCTCCAGACCCTGCGCTCCTGGCTGGGCGCTTCCCCTCCCAGGCTCCAGCTGCGCTGGGGAAGTGCTGGCCGGGAGCGCAGGTTCTGGGGGCTGCCCGGCAAACCGTGAAGCCGGTAGCGCTCGGGCAGCCCTTTTCGCGTGACTGGGAGTGGGAGGGAAGAGGGGGCGGAGTTAGGGCGTGGTTGGGGCGGGGAATGGGCGGAGTTGGGGCGGAGCTGGGGTGGGAAATGGGCGGGGCCAGAGCCCCATGGAGGGTCCTCTTTTTTTATTTGTCAAATATGATAACCCTACCTTCTCTAGCCTGTTTATTATTTTTATACCTCTGTCATGTCCCTTCTCTAGAAGTCCCAAACTTTTCACTCTGTCCTATACACAGAAGGACTCAAACAAGGTTCAGCCATGCCTGGCAAGCTGGTTAATTTCAGACATCTCTCTTTTAGGGTAGGGGGACCAGAACTGACCGCAGTATTCCAGAATTACATAATGCCCTTCTTACCGCCTCAGTATTATTGTCTCTCCCATTCTCTTTACATCCTAACATTTTGTTTGGGGTATTAATGTCATTGTGGAACCTAAACCCAGCTGAGGTTGGGGCCTCATTGTGCTAGGCCCAGTACAAACACATACTAAGAAATAGTCCCTGCTCCAAAGAGCTTACCTTCTAAATAGACAAGGACAGGCAAAGAGTGGTAGGGGAAACAATGTGACGAGCGGGGAAGTGACTTGCCCAAGATAACACAATGGGTTGGTGGCAGAAGCAAGTAGAGACCACAGGCCTGAGTTCTAATCTAGTCCCTTGCTCACTAGATCATGCTGCCTTCCCAAGCACTCTCTAGTGGAAGTGGTTGAAATTTGCAAAGGCTCTTATTTGGGGAGGAAGAGAAAAAGAAGGAAAGAGACACACACAATAGAAGCTAATCCCCTTGTTCACTGGCCTACTGGCAGGTGCTCCAACACCACACAGTATGGGAAGCCGAACAGACACGAACAGAACGCCAAACTTTGCAAAGCAGAACACAGAGCATGCCGCACACTGAGTACAGGACCCGTGCAGTCCTCCGAAAAGATGAGGCTGTTTGGGGGATGTTTCGACTTTAGAGTATGTGTGGCGTGTTTTCTTTCTATGAAACACGGCGATGAAGTTGAAATCTCGACGAACAAGGTTTAAAATGCAGAAGCACGCGGTGAGCCAGACACTAATGTGACATCTCTCTCTAACTCTCACCATCCCCTCCCCTCCGTGGCTTTGATGTTAACTTCTTACACGCTCTGAGATGACTGGAGGATTTGATCAGTAAATCATGCATGCTAATGGAGAGAGGCTGTGGAAATGCAAGAAGCTCCTCATTTCCCATGAAATATGAAGGGATACAGATATGCCATGTGCCTGGGATCCTGGGCTTAGAGCAAATATTGCTCCTTTTAGGGCTTTTCTCTTGCAGGCTTAAGCACAGGCTGAACTTGGCTGTGGCCAAACGGGGTCCTAGCATGATTTGACTCACCACTGTGGGCGGGTTATTCCTAGCTAAGGGATTACTAGGTAGGAATTGAGGCTAGAGTTTGCTCATGCTCTTATTTACTCTTAGCGTATAGTCATGGCTCCGTTCACACCATCCTTCCGCACCAGGTTAGATCCCCATTTGGCTACCAAGTGAGTTTCCATGATGTACAGGCAGTTTCAAAACTCGGTTGTTGCGCCCGCCTAAGACAGGGCCTTAATTATTTATAGCTGTCGTATCCTTTTTTCTGAAGTCACTTGGGATGAGGTGACAGGTGACGACTTTTTGTGGCAGATGTTTACGAGGCAGGCGAAGAGCGTGCCGTTCAGAGAAGAAGAAAAGAAAAGCCTCTTCAGCAGCAGAAAAGTGACAAAGCTACACAGGAGCTGCCTCATTTAATAACTGAGGAAAGAAAAAATACCGGGTCTCTGGAATAAGAAGACTAGTCCTCCTAAATGGATGGATACTCTGAGGAGTAAATGCATTCATTTAGAATTGATTATTTAACATGTTTATTATGGTAGCACGTAGGGGCCAGCCAAGAACAGGGCCCCATTGTACTTTGTAAGAGTTAGAGACGGTCCCTGCCCTGAAGCGTTTACAGTCTCAATAATTATTGTTTGCATCGCTAAAATGGGAACACATACAATTTAACCTGCACCAGAAGGCACCCTTATTAGACCAACTCCTGTCTTGCAAGAGACAACTTAGGTGAGGTAATATCTTGTATATCTCACCAACAGAAGTTGGTCCAATAAAAGCTTTTGGGGTGCACAGAACTCATCTTCAGATCCCTGTGTACTTCAGAAGCTTGTCTCTTTCACCAACAGAAGTTGGTCCAATAAAATATATTACCTCACCTACCTTGTCTCTCTCCTATCCTGAGACCAAACACAGCTACAACACTGCAAACAAACTCTTATCTTGAGAGACTGCGGTAAGGAATTCTCAATCCCACTGGGCTTGATCCTGATCTGGGTTACACCAGTGTTGACTCCACTAAAGTTATTCTAGTGTTATATCAGCGTAAGTGAGACAGGGTTCTGACTCATTCAGTGCAATTCTGATCCACTTTTATCACCTCCATTAAGCAGTCAAAGTGGGATTTCCAAAGCAGCCCTAAAGGAGTCTCATTGAATTGGATTTGGGCACCAAACTCCCTGAGGCTACTTTGAAAACCCCAGCCCCGATCTTTGCCCTTCTTTGAGTCGTCTTTGAAGACAGGCCAGAGCTCAGTATGGCATTTGAATAAGGGCCCCTAAGTGTGGATCCTTCTTCTAAAGCTCTGGGATCCATGCATGTTTCCTTTGATCCCAATCTGCGTGAGATGTTTTACCACTTGGAGGATAGCTCTGAGGTTCAGATTTGAATGCGCCCCAAAACTCTCAGCAAAAAATCACTTGAAAAGTGATGCCTTTCACCCAGTGTCCCATCAAACCTGTGTGATGATGCATGTTTCACAGACCCATAAATCAACCCCAGGATCATTGGGAACTGGATTTGAGCTCCGGAGCAAATCTCTGCCCAGTCACAGTCTGGGCTTTGAGTTTGTAACAGAACTTCAAACCAGCTGAGTTTCAGGATTCATGGCAAGTATTTACACAACCCTAATCCAATCCCTTGGGTCTGTCTAGGTTGGAGCTCATGTAAGAATAATTAATTTTCTGGGCTTTCCTGTTCCACCCTATCCAGCATTCCCAGATGAAGGATAAACCTTCAATGCTGCTGGTCTATATTCTTCAATTAAATGCCAGTGATAAGCTGCCTCTTGCTCCATGACTGGGTGTGTTGTTTTCCCAGCTGACTGGGATGATATAAGGTCACCTTTGTTGACTGGCAGGAGATGTTTCATTCATTGTACATTGAGGCTGATTTATGACTGTTTGAGGTGGGGTGAAATCTGTCCCATGAGACATTTATTTTCTTTGAAAGGCGTGGGAATGGGTCATGCTGCACCCAGAGCTTGTGTTCCGGTCTGCACCATCAGGGCAAGGTGGCCCGGGCTCCTGGCAAAGGGCTCCTGCTCGCTGTAAAACTTTCCCTTCCTAGAATACAGGACAACTCCCTCGGCTGCTAGGTGCTGCCTAAATTGTTCAGTTTTCTCAAACCCTCCATCAATCAGGGGGCAAAGCAGATGGAGAAAACTCAGCCCTCAAATTATGCAGTTGGAACAGTTTGATCCCTGCACTTGTTCCCTGGCTTTGTAATATTTGTGGGTGGCTGTAGAATATTCTCTGCTTTAAAAAATATGGGCCCGAGATCTATGCTGGTTTTCACCAGTGGAGTGTCCAGCCCCACGATGTATGTTAGTAAGCAAATACTTGGTAGGATTCTATCAAGCATGCACTGTATAATATGTTGGCTTAGTGCATGTGACCATGTCTCCTGTTATGGGCTGGCCCCAGCGGCTATAACAGCCTCTTACTTTCCCACATCTAAAACAGTTGTTTCTTTAGTTCAAGTGGCAGGAAGCTTGTGTTTTTGGGTGATGAAGGATTCAATCCCCACTGACAGCCAAGCTGTCCGTATTTACAGGGCCGGGATTTGTTACAACTGCCTTTGCTTGCGCCTGTTGTACTGACGTTAGCCTTTGACACAATACAATATTGGGATGAAAAGGAAAACTGCGTGTTATCAAAGCAACGGATGCTGCACATTTTCCCAGGGTACAGCGTTAAACAAGGATATTTGCAACTATTCGATAATTGCACAAGTATTAATAAAATTTGCAGCTCTGATACTGAGAATGAAAAGGTGCAGAGGTGGGGCTCATCCTCTCACTTTGCAGCATCAGCTGATTATCTGGGGGGGATCATGACATCATTCTTCCTCTGTGTGCTGTGGTGTGGTACTGCGGGTGAGGTGCATTATGGGAAGGAGGCCCCTGTTCTTCTGTAACCTCCAGTACTGGAGTAGGGACCCTGGATTGGAACTGTTCTGGTATGACAAGGAGCAGGACACTGGACTAGGTTTACTATTGGTTCAATCTGTTGGGGATGAGATTACCGCTAGTCGTTTGGTGGCTTCACTTGGAGTTACAGAAGCACAGCTCTCTTCTCAGGATTTGGCGCTTGGAGATTCAAAAAGTCTCTCACTGGCCAGCCCAAGATTGTTCCCTACTGTACATTCTACAGCATTTTAAAAGTCCTGATTACTGGAGATTCCACCATTTCTCTTGGGAGACCCTTCCCTGAATTCCTAGATTTTAAATGTAGAAGGGATTATGATAGTCATCTAGGTTAACTTGCATAACACAGGGCAAGCAATCTCACCCACATATTCCCAGTAGCTTGTGGCTGAACTAGAGAGTATCTTTTAGGGAGGCTCCTTCCACAATCTGATGGACCATCTCCACAACAGCAATGCACTCCACTTGAGTTCCTGCTCTGAAGGAGTTGTTTTATGACTGGCCAGCCAAAGTGAACACCTCACTGCCTACATATGCATATGAGCAATTTCCTGGGATGCTTTGGACGTGCTCATTAGGAGGGGTGTGTTTCAGCAGTGAACTCCTCAATACCTTCTGGGTCTGGCTTCTGTCAGTTCAAGGTATGACACATACACAAAGGTATCTTTTTATAGGTAGGAAATTATGGGTGCCAGGACTTCAAAGGTTTTTGCAATGAGAGCTTTCCCTTTGATAAATGACAGCATTGTTAATGGTGATTTATTACAGGGGCTATTTCAACAAACAGAAATAACCAGTTCCTTTTCATTTGGCTTAGTGGTTTTTTTGCTCTGGGCTACTCATCCGCACAAGGTGGCTGGTAACAGCTGTTTAACTGCTGGTAAGACATCTCATTTATTAACTTGTCATCATGTGTCATAAAGTTTAGCAAAATGCGAGATGATTGTATATTTAAGCTGGGTAATTACCCTGTTATAAAAACCACCTTATTTATTTATGTATTCTTTCGTGGTTTGTGCTTACCTTTGCTCTACTTACTGACATTCTCTGCTCTGTAATTATCTCCAGGCTAACCTGGCCCCCCTTCCACTCTACGCTCCTAGAGAGACATGAAAGCTGATGTCAGCCAGCTGTCACTGACTGATCGCTCTTGTAGAATCAAACACTTGCACAGTTAGGCAGCTGCCAGGAGATTGGTTTTTGGGGCTCTTGGACTTTTCTTCATAGACAGGAGCGAGGTGAGGAGATGGGTTTTCCCACTCCCTCCTCACTTGTGTTTGAGGGATTGGCAAGCTTGGGTGGTCCTGAGACATAGCGCTCCTACACCGTGAGATCTGTGGACATCTGGGCTGGAGAAGTGGAGAAGAATTATGTGCCTCCGAGCAAACCCAAATTCACAACCACTGTAGCTCCACCTTGCTTCGTCAGTCTGGCCAAGACTTCAGTCTCCTTTCCATCTTAAGTACAATTATGGCTCCCAGTACAGTGCTACCTATGAACCTCATAGTGTTTAATGCACTTATTCTCACAACATGTCTATGAGGTAGAGGAGTGTTATTATAGATGCAGAACTGAGGCACAAACAGACTGAGACTAGATTTTTCAAAAGTGATTTAGGGACTTAGAAGCCTAAATCCCATCAACTGTAAATGAGAATATGGCTCCTAAGTCCCTAAATCACTTTTGAAAATGAGATTTCGGCTCTAGATCAGCAGTTGCAATGCTGAGCGTAGCCACTCCTACGTACTTTAAAAATCTGGGCCTAAATGACTTGCCCAAGGTCACCCAGGGAGTCTGTGTCAGAAAAGGGAGTTGAAATCAGGTCTCCCGAGTTCCAGACTAACACCCTAGCCACTAGGCCATCCTCTGAGTTGCTAAAAACAATGGGTGAAGCTCCCCAGGAGATGAAAAGGAGGAATAGGTGCCTGCAGGCTCACAAGAAACAGGAGAGGGGAGGGTTGAGATGAAGGGAAAAGACACACCAAAAAAAGGCATTTTGCAGACTGGGCTGATGGTTGTGGCACAGGAGCCTTCTCCCAACATCACATAGTCTGAAGTAAACCTCACTGACTGGGTCTTCTTTGTATGGTCAGTTTGGGACCAGGTCAGGTTACCAGAGGGAACATGGGCTGGGAACCAGGACCCTGTTTATTCTATTCCCAGTTCTGACACTGACTCCCAGGGAAGGCTGGGAGCAAGTCACTTCACCCCTCTCTGCCTCAACGTTCCAGTCTGTAGCATAGGGGTAAAATGAGCACTGTAGGATTCAGGGGTGGGGAAGACTCATGTGCTGAGTGTGTCCATTTCCCTGCCAAGGCAGGATCTAGCACCCCAGGAAAGGAGATGTCCAATAACTAGAAGATAGGATTTGCCAGACAGGAACAGATCAATGATCCAACTACTCCAGTGTCCTGTATCCAACTAGGGTCAGTACCAGCTGCTTCAGGAGAAGGTGCCATAAGCCCTGCAGCCTGCAGTTATGGGATAACCTGTCCCTAGGGAATAGCTGTTCCTAACCACTCATAGCTAGAGGTGCCCTAAAGTAGGGGGGTTTATAGCCTTTGCAAAACACTTGTTTGTTTTATTTTTTCAATATTCACTGTTATGACTCCAGATATTACAGTTGTGTTTTGAATCCTGCTAAGCTCTTGGCTTCAGTTATATCTTGTGGCAATGAGTTCCACAGGCAAATGACTTGATATTACATTCAGTCTTAGCCAGATAGTCAAGGGGTAACAATATAATGACCCACCTAAACTGACTCACCTGTTCTCAGGCTCGACTAAGTAATGCCTGTAAAGCACTTTAGTATCTAGCACCTGTCATCTGAAGATCTCAAAGTAGGTGTAGCATTAACAGGCCTTCCAAGCAAACTCTGGAGCAGCAAGTAGATGGTTATGTGTTATAACAAACATGTAATGATAAAGATAATTGGAGCTGTTGCCTCTGAGGGTATGTCTATGGAGCAGCAGGGATGGTGTTTCCCAGCATGGTTGGACAGTCATGCACTAGATCTGCTCCATCTACAGTATTAAAATAGCATTGTGGCCATGGCAGCTCAGGCTACTTGCCTGAGTACAAACCTGCCTGACCTCCATGGTATGTATTCGGGCAGCGAGCCCCAGATTCAGTCCGCGTTGCTGAGGCCACACTGCTGTTGTTAGACACGCTAGCTCTGCTCCAGCTAGCACCTATGTGGACTGATGCTGGGAAGCACCCTCGCAGCCACTGTGTAGACATACCCTCAGGCTAGTCCTCTGTGTGTGTGTGTGGGGGGGGGGGGGGGGAGGGGGTCAAAGCTGAAATATCCAAAGCTGCCTCAAGGATTTGGATGCTTAATTCCCATTCAGTCACCTAGGTGCCTTTGGAAATCTCTCCCTAAATATCTATATTGGAAGTCTTCCTTGAAAGCAAATGTTTCCCAAACCCTGAGTCCGCCTCCCTCCTCCCCCTGGCAGATTCCAAGGTCAGTCACGATTACAACAGCAACAAATAATGTAAAAATCCCACCACTCCACACATTTCTCACTGGCATTGCCGTGAATGTTGATAAGGGAATTTCTTCCATAAATCCATCTCAGATGCAGCAAGAGGTTTTATTTAGTAATTACCAAGCCAGTACTGCACAGTAATTACAGACGAGGTAAAGATTCAATTTATATATCATGCCAACACACTGTAGTTGAGTTACTTTGTTTTGGTTTTTTTGCAAGGACACTAACAGCCGGAGTGTGAGTCGATGATACTTTGACATAGAGGGGAGAGGACTTATGTTTATGGGCTCATTCTGTCTTGGCTTTGATCCATTCCCAGGGTGAGGCAAGAATTGGACAGTTCTTTGATGGAGAGAAAATCCCAATTCTTTTAGCACTGGGGTTAGGTGCATGGTTAACAGACAGTGTACAGGGCCAAACACAAGGTCTATGCCTCACATTAAATGCCTGTGTTGTGGGATTAAGTGACACTCGAACAATACATATGCCTTTTCCTGGGTGCTTTCCATCCACTGGCGAACATCTACTCACATGAGTTGCCCCATTAAAGGCAATGACATGAGTAAATGCTTACCCACATGAGTAAGGGCTCCACAGTATGGCCTGGGGAAATAGAAGTCTAAAGAGCATAGGATGCATTTGACTTATTACAAGAGGTGAGCAAGGGGAAGCGGATAATCTGAAGCCCAGGATGCAATTGTTTTGCTCTGGGAGCTCAGGGAACAGTGGCTGTGATAAAAAGCACAGTCCAGCGATGAATCTCACCATTTTCATTTATTAAAATAGCATTTTTATTACAAAGAGATGTTAAAAGTGAAAATAGACAAAATACATTTTACGTCCCCCATCGATTTTTCCAAGATATTTACAACGGCAAAGATATTGATCTTTCCAAAGTGCCGGATATGCTCACTCGTTACATATGATGCTGGCAGTTAGAAGGCATTTGTGGCAAATAAAACAACAAACTTACCATATAAACTGATCTGAAAGGATTGGGAATTTAGTGGCAAAGACATTTCAGATACTTTGTTAGAGCTATTACCATGGTTCTTGACCAGGTTGCTATATTTCCATGTGTCTGTTGTGATGAGCGACACGGCAATGTGAAGCAGATAATGTGTTAGTGAATAAAGTTTAGAGATGGTCCACAGTCCATGACTACCTGCCTCTGGATGCTGCAATATTCTTAGTATTTCATTTGAATTACAGTAGCACTCAGATGCTCCAACTGAGATTGGGGCCTTATCAGGCATGCGCTGTACAAATACAAACTTACAGAGAGGATGCACCACTTAAGTCCCAACTAGATAAGTTCATGGAGGATCGGTCCATCAATAGCTATTAGCCAGGATGGGCAGGGATGGTGTCCCTAACCTCTGTCTGCCAGAAGCTGGGAATGAGCGAGAAGGGATGGATCACTTGATGGTTACCTGTTCTGTTCATTCCCTCTGGGGCACCTGGCATTGGCCACTGTCGGAAGACAGGACACTGGGCTAGATGGCCCTTTGGTCTGACCCTGTATGGCCATTCTTATGTTTTTAAGCTGTTCATCCTGTGCAGAGGGGTTCACACAAACACTGGGCATCATCTATTATTATTTATGGGTTTGAGTCTCGTTTGCCATTCTGGTAGCATAAAAGGACCTTAATGGGATTGTAAATGTCAATGAGAATAAGGTCTATCAATATATATAGGGTGGTAGACCCTAAAGGCCAACCAACATGGGCTCCAGTGTGCTAGGTGCTGTACAAACATATTCTAAATAATAGTCCCTTTCCCCAAGGAGCTTACAATCTAAAAGACAAGACATAGCAGGTGGCTGAGATGGGCAAGCAGGTCAGAGACGGGGTAATGAAAATAAATGGACGTGTACAGTTTACCCAGTCAGGAGTTGTAATCACAGCTTGCAGGAATTGCAACCTATACAGCCAGTACTGGGTGGCAGTTAAGTCCCATAGGGCTTTAGTGGGTGTAAGCGATGCAAAGATCTTGTTCTAAGCTCTTTTGCACAGGGGTGAATTGCACCCAGGGAGAGAAGGAGGTAACAGGACAGAGTACAATCCAATCTGGGACCTGTTTACTGGCTTGTCTTCATTCCAAAGTTAACTCAAGTTTTAGCTTGAGGGTTCCCCTAATTTGAGTCCTGTCCATACACAAAAACCCTTGCCTCAAGTGGGATGGTGCTTTCCACTCGTTGGCTGGTTTGTCAGGGGCTATAGCTCAAGTAAGCACAACTTGTCAGTTGCTAACACTGCCACTCTATAGGGTGAATGCTGGCTAGTGCCACTTGAGTGCTGCTAGTCCTCCAGTGCTTTCCCATAATTCCCCCCTGTGCCCAGAAAGGACAGAAAAGTTCTCTCACCACTCACTGGGAAAGAATTCATAGCTGGGCTCAGCTGGCTGTAGTGCTAAGACTCACGGGATGCGCCCCCAGACGTCCTAGCACCACGCAGGGGTGAGTGCCGTGGCTGTGTGGACACGGCAGCCCGAGGGCTGTGGCGCAACGTAACTGCTCTCCCTCGAGCTAGGCTAACTCGAGCGGAGTGACTGGCGCATAGAGAACTCACGTTAAAGCTGCAGTAAGGACGCGCCCTAAGAATGACCAGCAGGAACTTTGCTCCAGTGCCCCAGTAATACATATTAGAGGCAGCGCGAAGAGGGAGAACGTTTTTATAGTGGGGTACCGACGCCCCGTATGGGATGGAAGCTGGCCATTCTGTTACTATTATCACTTCAAGCCAAGGGGTGCGGCTGCCCCCCCCCCCCCAGCGCCCAAGTTCCAGCACCCTGGCATATTCTGCAGCCTGGCAGAGCCACAGCTGAGGCGATGACTGATTCTTCACTCACTGCCCACTCTGGCAGCAGAGAACAATGGGCGCGCCGAAAGCTCAGGGTATCACTTAGCCAGACAGGGGGAGGCACAAGGTATGGAAAGGTGTTAGCTTGTCATGCGGCTTTGAGACAGGAAAGATTAGCAGGCATTGTCTCACCTGTCCATGGCCTCCCCAAGCCTCACGCTCTCGGACAGGGTGGAGGTGTGAGAAAGATTCTTTAACCCTCAATCCCACCCCGGGAGGAATGTTGTTAGAGTCAGTGAGATGATGTTTTACCTGGGATTTAACACGCTAGGGTTTGTTATGGCTGGAAGTGAGTGTGGTTGCTTAAATCTGGTTGCAGAGGGAGCTGCTGGAACTCAGAGCGTGTCATGCACCCAGGCTGGTAAATTTTCTGTGTGACAGGAGGCTCCTTTCTCCCTTTCTCCACCCCCCAGGTCCATCCCCACAGGCTGTGTTGGAGTCCAGAGATGCCGTTGGCTGCTCTGAGATTAAGCACCTTGCATTGTTTTCGGTCTCAGACTGGATCCCGATGGAAAGCCCAAGGGAAGACACACACTGACGTCAGTGGGCATTGGATCCAGCCCTGGGTTCTCAACAGACTCTCCCATTATCCTGCTCAGTCGTGTCTGAAGACGAAGGAAGTTGAGGTGCCTGCCCCAAGGAACTTGAGGATACTGGCTCAGAGCTCTCTTGACATGGGCTGTCTCTTATGAGCCAGAAGGACTGTTTGTATTAACAACAGGCCAAATCCTGAGGTATGCCCATGCCTTGAATACTGCGAGCAGTTCTGATCACCCCATCTCAAAAATATATTTGGAAAATATACAGAAAAGGACAATAAAAATGATTAGTGGTGTGGACCAGCATCCCTGTGAGGAGAGATGAAAAAGACTGGAATTTTTCAGCTTGGAAAAGAGACGACTGACAGGGGATATGATAGAGGTCTATGAAATCGTGACTGGTGTGGAGACAGTGAATAAGGAAGTGTTATTTACCCCTTCACATAAGAACTAGGGGTCCCTCAATGAAATTAATAGCAGGAGGTTTAAAAAAACACAAAAGGAACAAAACAAATGTCTTCATGCAACGTACAGTCAATCTGGGGAACTTGTTGTCAGGGGATGTTGTGAAGGTCAAAATTATAAATTCAAAAAAGAACTGGATAAGTTCATGGAGGATAGGTCCATCACTGGCTATTAGCCAGGATGGTCAGGGATGGAACCCCATGTTCTGGGTGTCCCTAGCCTCTGACTGCCAGAAGCCTGGGAGTGGACAATAGGGGATGGATCACTTAACGGTCACCTGTTTTGTTCATTCCCTCTGAAGCACCTGGCATTGGCTATTGTTGGATGACAGGATACGGGGCTAGATGGACCTTTGGTCCGACCCAGTATGGCCGTTCTCATGAGGATCTTATTAACTTCTTGTTCTGGGAAACTTCCACTCCAACTATTTTGCAGTCAGTCGGGGTCTGACATAATGTTACTGTTAGGGTGTGGAAGCTTGTTCATTGCTTGAATATCCTTTAAAAAAGAACAGGAGTACTTGTGGCACCTTAGAGACTAACCAATTTATTAGAGCATAAGCTTTCGTGGACTACAGCCCACTTCTTCGGCTGTAGTCCACGAAAGCTTATGCTCTAATAAATTTGTTAGTCTCTAAGGTGCCACAAGTACTCCTGTTCTTCTTTTTGCGGATACAGACTAACACGGCTGCTACTCTGAAACCTGAATATCCTTTCTCTCTCTCTCCCCCCCTCCCTCCCCACTCCCACTTTTAACCCTTTCTCAGCTGTCTTTCTTCAGGAAAAGTCCATGTCTTCCCTCTATCCAGAATGTGCCATGGGCACTGTTCAGAGATCAGCCCTGCCCCACCTATTTAGTCTGTAGGCAGGCTGGCAGGTACACAATGGGCCAAAAGCAGCTATGATATAGATGGTTTAAGCTACATATCAGGCTCCACTGAGTCCAAAACAGGTGTGAGCATCAACCTGGTGTGACCCACCCCCACTGGCCATTGGGCAGTTGTGTATTTTCAAGGGGAATCTGCTATTTAGCTGGGGCACCAGAAACAGAGGTTTTGTACAAAACAGAAAGAGGGGGATTACAATGCCATACGGGCCCTATTCTGGGTTCCTGTCACTCACTGCTCCCCCTGAAGTCAGTGGGAAATTTGCTTGAGCTGAGGACTGGATAAGAACCTCAGAGTCTGACTGAGGGAATTTACAACTAGCATCCTGCATTTCTAACCAGCATATTCTGACAGGGCCCTGAATCTAGTTCCCCATGCTGGTGGTGAAATATGCAGTGGCTAAGTCAGTCTTCCATAGCTTCTAAAACAAGATTAGATTTGCAAACACTTGACCCCAATTTTGCATGTGCAGAGCAGAACTTTCCCTTTAAACTCCAGTTCCAGGAAAGAGCTGGAGACAGTGTGGTTTTGTTTAAAGTTTCTGGAGATCCTTTTTGCTGGCATGTCACTTCTGATTACATCAGTCAAGTCACATTACCCAGCTGATGGGGTCTAATAAGAAGTGGCAGATGTGACTGGGACCGGGCGGGCTCAAAGAAGGATACTGCAGTCTCAGAGGAGTGTGGTTTTTTTTTTTTAAAGCTTTTTTTTGTAGGATGAGTTTTAAAGGTAAAGTGTCAGGCATCGACAGTACATGGACGTGAGTACTGCAGTAACTGCAGAGACATGCAAACCGCCACCCTTCATACGTTCAGAAGCAATTACCATGGACTTTGCAGTCAGGCTTAGAGTGAGTCAACCTGTGGGAATAACCACATGTTTGGCTTGTTCTGTCCTCTAGCTTAAAGCTTCACCCAAGCACAGCCAGCCATGTGCTGTATTATTTAGCAACCCCGTTTCCATGGCTCTGCTTTACATGGTGTAAAAGTCCATTAACAGAATGAAGAACCAATAGGGGTGGTACATAGTTAAAGAGATTTTCTTTTCCCCTGAAAGGACAAGGAGTAAGAAAGACAAACTTGCCCTTTTAGGGAAACCCATAGTTAGCAGCTGGTTTGTTGCAAGCCTTGGAGATACAAAACTCAAGTGGTTCTGGCTGGACAGCTCGTCACATGACCTATTTCATTATCTCCCATTGAACTGGTTTCCTTTGCATTGGTGCATATGAGGAATAACTCCACTGGTGTCAGTGAGAGGAGAATCAGGGCCGTTGATGGAAAACTGATCAGAAGAATCATGAGGTGGGGCCAAGAATGGAAACGCACTTCTAGCCCAGCCAGTTGAGTGAAGTTCAGGCAAGATCGTCAGCTGGTGGAAACCATCGCAGCTCCCTCGACTCCAATGAAGCTACATCCGTTTGCAGTGGCTAAGCTCCACAATAGATCTGGCCCCAATGGTCCCCAGAGCTGAAGAAGTAAGGACCTAACTCTGCTGGAGGGACTGTGGCTGTGTGTGTGTGGGTGTGTGGGTGTTTCAGTCACAGCTGCCTGATGGAAATGGACTGGCCACAGTGATTGAATGTGAATGTTGCAGTGGGGAGGGGAGTGCACATGATGATATTAATAATCATACTTTAATCCTCATACAGCATTTTTCAACTTCAAAGTGCGCCCAGCCCCTGCAATCCCACCTGTCTGGTACAGTAGGTACATTGTTGTTATTATTTGGGAAACCAAGGCCCAGTGCTACAGATGATGTCAATGTCAGATCAGGGTTTAGAACCTAAGTGGAGTTCCTGGGTCCCAAACCTATGTGCAGACCTCTGAGACTGTCATCAGCTCCATCATGTATTCTGTTTGAAATGGAGGAACATGGGGATTGCCAGGCTGTCTAGTATCCTGGCTCCATCAGTGGCCAGTACCAGCTATTTCAGAGGAAGGTGCAGGGAACCCTGAAGTAGCAGCTGTGGGATAACTTACCCCTTGGGGAAATTTTTGCCTCACTCCCATTAATTAGAGGTGGGTGCATGCCCTGCAGCAGGGGGAGGAGTTTATAGCCCTTCTAAAACATTCAGAGTTATAAAAGTAAGCACTAAAAAACCCAGATACCCCTGGATAAACATCTGGTCCTTTGGCAAATCCTGCTGAGCTCTTGGATGCAGTGGTACCTCGTGGTGCGATGTGTAAAAAAGTATTTCCTTTTATCAGATTTAAATTTTACAGACCCGACTTTAAACTCTTTCCATTGTAGTGAAACAGCTAAGAGAGCCACTTATGTAATAACAGGAAGCACTCTTTGCCTGTTACAAAATGAACTGCACTCAGATAAATAATGCTCAGAATCTGAGCAGATGCAGAACCAAACTCCATGCAAGAGTAGACGCAATGATGGGTGAGCCTCAAAAAAATCTTGAGGCTCACTTTGGAAAAGTACCCAAATTCTCATCCAAACGAATCTAAGTTTTCTCTGGGTTGGAAGCACAGCCAGGTGCAAACGTGCTTTTCGGTACCACCTGCCTTTCTTGCCACCATCTGGGATTTGGGTTCAAATTCAGGAAACTCAGAGACAAGCGGGTGACAATTTTCCAAAACGACTAATGATTTTGGGCCCCCAGCTTGAGACTCCTTAAAGGGACCTGAATTGTAGGAAGTGCTGAGCACCTGCCCTCTGAGAATCAGGCCTCGCTACAGTGTCTGAAGTCAGCCCCCAAAATCACTGATCACTTGTGGAAATCTTGGCCTTGGGAATTCAAATAAAGAAACAACAGCAAGCAATAAATCAATCCATCAAATAGCTGGCTGAAGTTGTTTTCAA
The DNA here is from genome assembly GCF_011386835.1 of Chrysemys picta bellii. Lineage (NCBI taxonomy): Eukaryota > Metazoa > Chordata > Testudines > Emydidae > Chrysemys > Chrysemys picta. The sequence goes on along the minus strand of NC_088792.1, from coordinate 162,027,897 downwards.
GACATAAAAGGTTGGTGTATAGGCTGATCACTGGGTTAGCTGTGCCTCAAAACTGTCACATGGAGGCTTTCTAAAGGTGTTTGTAATTCATTCCTCTCCCTCCACTCCCGCCCCTGCAAGTGACCTTGCCGGACTCTCCTGAAGAAAGAACCCACCCAACAAAGCCTTCGAAGGGGAGCAGTGTTTAGAAAGGGAAGCAACCGGTTCAGGGAGGAAAGTAACATCTCCGAGTGATGCCCCCTCTCTCCTGGGCTCCTGACAAGAGTGTGATTAGCAACTCGCAGGCGAGTTGGGGAGCCCCTCCCCACTCCTCTTCACACACGTCTAGAAAGCAGAGGAGGCAGGGGAAGGAGAGAGAACGGTGCACATGACAGCCGAAGAAAGGGGGTGCGACGGCAAACACTGTGATCACTCACCAGAGCAGCCTGTCAGCTTCCCTTATTGAGTTGTACTTGAAGGGCTGAATAGGAAACAGACTGGGATGCTTTTGAAGTGGTGTTTCTTTGTTGTGATGCCGTTGCTGTGAAAGCCGACGGAAATCTGGCAGGGTAATAATTGCTGCTGGTGCTGTGTTTTCTACACACACACAAAAGGAGCACTGGCGGGGGCAGGTTAGAAACAGGGGCAGGCCAAAATGGTCTAGAAAAGAATTAGAATCAGTGTAAAGTTTTCATCCTGAATTTCAACTAGCTGAAGTTTGGGAACATTCCATTAATTGTCCCTAAAGTGATGTGTCCTTTTCCTCAGTTTGTTATTGCATCTATGCCTCTCTCCCTCCCTCTATCTGTCTGCCTAACTATTGCATGCAATGTTCTGTTCTGGTTCTTATATTGCACCCACCACTGTGGTACCTGAGCACTGATCTGGATTGGAAGTGGCACTGCCTGTTCCCACGAGGAAGGTTGCTTCGGCAAGATTGCCCACGCAAGCTGGCATACCCACGCTGTCGTGTTGGTCAATAAAAGTCTCCAACAAGCATTTTATTTTCTGGGTGCTTATGCAGGGTATCCTTTCTGGGGCTCACCAATCAGAAGTTATCCAGGGCAGAGAGAAAGGGGTGGAAACTGAATTGGTTAGACCTGTCTGAACATGGGGAAAGCCTATTTCACACATGACAACATAGCTCAGTTCTGGCTATCTGGCAGAAGGTTCCTTATATTAGCTTGCAGGCATGGAGGAAGAAATTAGGGCCCCGTCTACATTAGGGAAATGGCCAGTCACTGACAACAGTTTTCAGCAAAAGCCTCCCCTCAAATGGTGCTGAAAACTATGTTTCTGTTACTGTAGATGGAACCAAATCATTTGCATTGCTGTGGAGCCCCGGGCCAATTCCATTCTCTGCAGTGGCATTGAAATTGCTTTGACCCATATACTAAACCAGCTTCATCACCAGTCAAAGGGCCCCCCAGAGGGGACCTGTTTCTTACAGCCATTGTTGGCAATGAGTCATTTTTCTTAGTGTCTTTGAGGCCTGCGAGGGGCATCCTGCAGGGACACTGAAGTCCCCTTCCTTCTGCCTTAGTACAAAACCCAAGACCAGGAGTTAATGAGAAATTAGTTTGTTTACCCTAGTGTATATGAAAACCTGCCAGCTGCTTTGCAGGTCCATCTTAAGGCCAATGAGATCATAACCCCTTACGGACCCAGTCAGGAGCTCCAGAGCTTGGTGCCCCAAGAACATTCCCTCTTTCCAGCTCAAGAACTTTTGAGGCCTTCCACAGACATCAGAAATGGGTAAGGAGCAGTACTTTTGTGAGGCTGTGCCTTTGAACTGTCAGTGTGCAACAACCTGGTCTCTTGCACCTTGTGGCATGCCACAGCTCACTCTGGAAACTGGCTGTTATGGTGGTGTCTTCTTCCTGATTCCAAAATTCTCCAAGGCCTTCCCCCCATCTGTTTTCTGAAGCACACAATGAGTTGCATCTTGTGGGTTGCTCGCACAGCCAGAGAAGCAAAGGCTGCCCTTCTGGCCTAGAAGTTGTACCCAATTAATCCATCCAACAGCAGCCTTTATTTTCAATCAGTATCAAGCTACATGACCTTCAAGGTCTGTGGTTATTGACATTTTGCGCCAACTGAGTCAATATTAACTTCTTAGGCCAATGGATAATAAACAGAAAATAATAAGCAATGTACAGTTAATATTGATTTATGATTATTTGGGTCCTTTGCATGACTTTCTCACGCAGGCAGGGATTACACACTTGTTAATGCCAGGAGAAGCAAATAGGGGAAAAGATTTGTTCCAAGGTTACAAATACCTTGCAAAGAAGGTGGGTGATGAGCCACAGTTCTACTTGCCAGTGCTACATGATGATAACACAAGAGTGCTCCAACAGCAACCAGTGGATCTCAAAACACACTACATATATTAATTAATTAAGCTGCACAACTAGGGTGGTATTTAGAACGGTCTGAAAAACAGGGTAAACAACAATCCCTTTTTTACAATTTTTGTTTTGTTTTTCTTATTGACACTTTCGACCAACTTTATAGCAGACAACCCCCGACCCCACCCCCCACAAAACAGGACTCCTGGCTTGTGTGACTTGCTTTTTTGGTCCGACTCCTCTAACTGCTGGGCATGGCAATCTGTGGTTTCCTCTTCATAGGGATTCCATAAACACATCACTGATAAAAACTAGTTTTTAAGAAAGGGACGTGGCCCTTTAAATTAGTTTGATTCAAACCCCAGTGGGGTGGCCCATGATTCTGCAGCTAATGGGCACTGGAGCAGCAGCTGAGGCCCAATGAGAAGGAAATCCTGAACTTCACTTGGCTTCACTCACCAGCCTTTAGCCAAGAGGAACTTTCTCTTTCGTGCCTCCATTCTAGTCCGCACACTGCTTGGCACAGGACTGAGCTGCTGAGCGGCTTCTTGGTGGTGGGTTTCCCCCCCCCCTTCCTCCAGCCCCAATGTGAGGATGTTTACAAAGCTCTGAATCAATTTGAAGCCCAGAGATTTTTCAGCCAGGGAAGCATTGCGCTGATAGGGTCAAAAGGCCTGTCGCCAATATGGATCATAGAATCTGACATATTAATTCAAGCTGTCAGAACCAATATGTGTAAAAGCATTCACGGAGGCGCAGGCATCGCTTCCGAAAAAAGGAGGCTAACGTTTCACAGATTGCGGTGGAACAAACCGGAGAGCGTGCAACCAGCCAGTGCCCTCCACTTACCTGGCAGAGGAAGAGAGAGATGCACCAGGGTTTCTTTTCGCTAACGCTAATTTGATGAATGGGATGTAATCACGCACACACACGCGCATGCATAGATATAAATTCAAGGAAACTTTACATTGCTTTGCAAAAACATGAGCATTCCTTTTCCCTGAGTTCCAGAGCTCCCTTGCTGGCACAGAGGCAGATCTGAGAAGCTGCAGGAAGTACATTTGTTATTGGGAACCCTTTGATATTTAGCATGTGAAATGTCTGCATGCTGGAGAAGTTCAGGCATCTGGCAGGAAATTACCATGAATCCTGTTTCTCTTAACAGTCGCACACACATGCCTTTCTCTCTCTCCCCCCTCTCCTCCCCTCTCCTCATTCTCTCTCTGACGTTCCCCTTTTTGCTCCCCCACATCCCCTCCTCCCTCACTTGAGCCTTGAACCAAAGCCATGGGAAAGACTCCCACTGACTTCCGTGGGCGTTGAATCAGGCCCATAGTCAGTAATAGAAAGCTCCCCTTACTTGGTCTCCCTTTAACAAGGAAAGAAAAGATTAATTTAAACTCCAGAGGGATCAAATTCCCAAAACAGGGTGTGCGGGGAATTCACATGCAACCTCTTCATGTAAGTGTACATTGGCACAGGGACAGGGAAAAGCTGTGTGCGCGAATGGGCCCACGGTTACCCTGATTGCAGGAGCAAACGAATGATTTTGTGGGTGCAAAAAGTGCAGTGAAAAGTTAGGGCCGCCCAGAGGATTCAGCAATTGGAGCAAAGCAATTTTGGGGGCCCCTTCCATAAAAAAAAAGTTGCAATACTATAGAATACTATATTCTCGGGGGGGCCCGGGGCAAATTGCCCCCCCCCCCTCTGGGCGGCCCTGTGAAAAGTTGGTCTTGGGTAGGTGACTGGCTTGTGCTCACACCACTAAGCATTGCAAGTGACTAGGACTTGGTTTTTCTCCTTTTCTTTTGCCAATACTTTCAAGCCCCATGGCCCCACTTTGTATAACTTTCCTAAGAGCAGCCTTTGTCTCCCAGCCTCTTGATTTACTTCTCTGCTTCTCTTTGCCAAACTTCTTGGATCTGATGAAAGCTGAAGATTAATGTACCTGGAAAGCCTTCTTTTTAGCTTTCTGCAGCCAGGTATGGCCTAGCAGGGCTTTGCAGATGTCTGCCATACTGCCTTGCTTATCATTTTACCAATCCCTCCCTGCTGTGCTTTTTAAATTTATTGTTAAAGATCCACTTAATCAGCAACGCTTCATATGACTGACTGTGTTGACAGTTAAAAGGAAAACAGCCGCCAAAAAGAGAGAGAGCCCCATACAAGAAGCTTTCTGTCTGGGAGGCCATGGTTGGGATTTTAATTGGAAAGCATGTTATAGTCTTTAGAATGCAGCAGTCTGGGTCCTGAGGTGAGGAAACTGTTACACGATTCAATTAGACTTTGTATATTTCATATTAACTTGGGGAAAAAAAGAAGCAACAATCCACAGCCCTTAACTCAACAGGAGGAGATGGAAAAAGGAATCAAAGTGTCTAGGAAAACCCAAGCCTCGCTGTGAATTTTTTCCCTTGTAGTGTTGTCAGCAATCCATTCCATGATTGCTGAATCCAGGCCAGGAGTGAATACACCCCGTGTGGTGAACTGCAGAGCTGGTTGGGAAATATTTTTCAGAAAAAAGTTTGTGAAATCTTTTAGAGCCATACAAATCCTTCATTTGTTTGTTTTTGTTTTTTTTTTTTTTAGAATGACCAGACTGTCAGTTGATGTGTGAGTTCACTCACTAACAGATTTCACTATCTGGTCAAGTTCAGCTTTTGTTTTATCTGCCAGTGCTAATGAGATGTTACATGATGCATGGCATTTTTGATGGATCAGTGTGTTCGATCCTTAATGCATCTCAGCCTCTGAAACACCTCATCAAATTATTTAAGAATATCTTTTGCATCCTGTTCAGTAGACAAGTTACATACCCAGCTGATCAACTGCATTTGCAGATTGCTCTTCAATCCAAATACACCTCTACCCCGATATAACGCGACCCGATATAACACGAATTCAGATATAACGCGGTAAAGCAGTGCTCTGGGGGAGGAAGGGGGAGCTGTGCGCTCTGGTGGATCAAAGCAAGTTCAATATAACGAGGTTTTCACCTATAACATGGTAAGATTTTTTGGCTCCCGAGGACAGCATTATATCGAGGTAGAGGTGTACATGTCAGGCTTCCAGTTCTACTCTTTCAGTGGTACCTGTTCTTATGTGAGGCTTTGCCAGTTGGGCTTATTTTGTGGCCACTCTATGTAGCAAAGCACTTATTATTCTTCCTCTGCTTCTGCGACCAGGAGGAGAATAAAATAAAAGAAACTTGTGGCAGGAACAACCCACATGCTGCCAGAGCCGAAAGGAGCCAGTTCCAAGTTTCAAATTCTGTTCTAAACACGGAATCCCTGATTTTTGAGTGGCATCTGACTTTGGTGAAATGAGTTCTCCCCTTTACGTGGGGTGGGTAAAGAAAAGTTAACATAGGCTGCAAAATAAAGATTTGCCCCAGGAGTTCCAGCAGCTCCACCTGTGTGAAGGGTCTCAAAGCCAAGACCAGGCCCTGTATAATTTACCTTGAAGCACACATGTAAATTATTAGTTCTTCTATATCCGGTGTCGATATATAAATCATACCTGTTCATTTGCACAGCTACAGCATGCTAAGTTTTGGGGAGACTGTATCTCCCCATGTCACATAAATGCTGCCTGAATGGTGAGTGCAAAAGGAATGCAACAGGCTCCTTATGTTTCACCATGACCCTTTCCCTCTGCACCTGCACGAAAGTGCTAATATACTAGGGAAGGTGAGTCAACCAGTTAAGAGATAATGAGAACTACATAGAATATTTATTCACACTAGGGAGGGGAAGAGGGTTTCAAATATTTTTTGGTTTAATTTTTCTTTTTTAGCATTTTCTTTAAAACAGCTGTGAAACTAACTATTTGGGGTAGGAAGAAACTTTTCCTGGAGCAGGTTATTCCATCATTGCTATTGCAGAATTTCTTGCGCCTTCCTCTGGAGCAACTAGTGTTGGCCACTGTTGAAGGAGACTGGGCTAGTCTGATCTAGTATAGCAATTCCTTTGCCTTTCTTTTATTTCCCAACATTGATTTATTTCAGAACCAATGTGTTCTCACCAACTTCATCAGTGTAAATTCCCATCTCTTGTTATTTCAGTGCCAGTCCGTGTGTGAATGGTCTTATTTCATGGCAAGTCTGTGTGTAGTCCTGTCCTAACTCAAGCAATATCAAATTAGGACACTTTTATTCTGAAATAAGACCAGACTCTGGAGACACTGGAACATCCATTGCCCCATTTTTTTTTTAATTTAACAAAAAATTGAAGTATTTAAGCACAAAAAACAGGCACTTTCATCTCAAAGGATCCCAAAGATGAATTAGCATTTTATCTAATCTAGCTCTGTATTTCTAATGCTCTTAACACTGTGGTATTGAGGTGATTCTTGACTCTTATTTATACACAGGTCCCTTCACCCTACTGTGGCATTGTAGAGGGGCCTTGAAGTGGGTGTCAATGTATTTATGCCTGTGACGGTTGGATCACAGAACCCCCCTTGGGAGCTGCCACCTGATGTGCCAAGACCACTTCTACCCCTGCCTTCCCTCTGCCAGCTCAGGGCCCCAGCACCCTGTCTTGCTGAGCCAGACACTCCCGTCTGCTCCAATACAGACCCAGGGTCTGAATTACTTGCCCCAAAGCTGCAGGTTTACCTGAAATCAGCTCACAGAAGTGTTCTTGTCTTTAACACCCAGATGCCCAACTCCCAATGGGGTCTAAACCCAAATAAATCCATTTTACCCTGTATAAAGCTTATACAGGGTAAACTCATAAATTGTTCACCCTCTATAACACAGATAGAGAGATATGCACGGCTTCTTTGCTCCCCAGGTATTAATACATACTCTGGGTCAATTAATAAGTAAAAGTGATTTTATTAAATACAGAAAGTAGGATTTAAGTGGTTCCAAGTAATAACAGACAGAACAAAGTAAGTCAACAAACAAAATTAAATCAAATGCACAAATCTATGTCTAATCAACCTGAATACAGATAAGATCCTCACCAGTTCCAGAATGTTCCCTTTTACAGACTAATCTCCTTTTAGCCTGGGTCCAGCAATCACTCACACCCCTTGCACACTGTCCTTTGTTCCAGTTTCTTTCAAGTATCCTGGGGGGTGGAGAGGCTCTCTCTTTAGCCAGCTGAAGACCAAAATGGAGGGGTCTTCCAGGGGGTTAAATAGACTTTCTCTTGTGGGTGGAGACCCCCTCCTCACTCCTATGCAAAGTCCAGCTCCAAGATGGAGTTTAGGAGTCATCTGGGCAAGTCACATGTCCATGCATGACTCACAATTTTTACAGGTAGCATCTATTGTTTACATGCTACCTTGAACATCCTCAAGTAGACTTCTTAGGTGGATTGGAGCATTCCAAGATCCATTGTCCTTTAAGTGTTTCTTGATTAGGTACTTAATTTCAACATTCCTTTCTCCAGGAACTGACCAAATGTTATTTAGAAATCAAGGTTATTTAGAAATCAAGCCAGTACACAGCCAACATTCATAACATTCATAACGTCGAATACAAAAATGATACATGCATGCAAATAGGATTAATACATTCAGTAGATCATAACCTTTACGGAGATATGTTACATGGCATATGTAGCATAAAACACATTCTAAACGTATTTCCATAAAGCCTTATGTATGGGAGGCACAGTCACAATGCCCCTTTATATTACCAGAGCAGTATAAAGGGGCGTTAGCATAAATGAGAATCAGGCTCAAGTTGCCTAGCTTTCGACATTCCGGTGAGATAGGGTAAGTCTCATTATTGTACTCATTTTAAAGAGAGGGAACCAGCGGTAGAGAGAGATGAAGTGACTTGCCCAACGTCAAACAAAGAGTTAGTGGCGGAGTCTAGAACAGAACCCCCCGGAATCCTGACTCCCATTTCCTTGATCTAATCTCTAGATAGCACCACCTCAGGGTGTTCTCACGGTATTTATTACTTGGCCAGAGCCAGTAAGCGCTTGAGATTTCAAGAGAGAGCTTGTTTTCTTGAGCTTTTCAAGCCTGGTTTCTAGACAGGAGGCTCAGCATAGCTTGGCTGGAGTTCTGAGGAGAGCCATACCCATCAGCAGACTCTAATGCGACCACACCACAAACACTGAAGCATGAGCTTTAAACTGGATTTTCATGTTGATTCCTGTTAAAAACAGACTTGCTTTTGATTTTTCATTTTAATCAGGCTGCTGTCAATCAGCCTCATTCCATGCCACTTACGGTAAACATGCGCCTTGCCAAAAAAATTATCACTGTATTAAATGGTTTTATTACAGTAAACTGCAGATTGTACAGTGTAAACACAGGTGTTACAACACAGCTCACTTTTTAACTATGTCCAGACCAGCAGAGACAATACAGAACGCAGGCACTCTGAGCAAGGATGGGAACTGCCTCTTATTTCAGTTAAAGGAACATGACCATTAATCCACATGGGCCACATTGTTGTTTCTCTGGTTACTGGGAACTCCTTAAAGCAATGCAGTGGGATTTGATAGTGAGATGCAGAGACAGAGGCTTTGTAACACTGCACATGATCCACATAGAATTCACTACTCTCCAAAGTCCCATCCCAGAATGCACTGGGTTCAGAATAAAGCCTGGAATAGATTATCTAGTGGGGATCTCTTCTTTGGTTGTTTCAAAGTTCTGGTTGGAACATATTTTGATTGCAAGCTCTTTGGGGCATGGGCAGTCTCTCACTTGGGTGCAGACTTTCAAAAGTACTCAGTACCCTTTAGAGCCAGCCAAAAAAAGAAATTTCTGCCCTGGGGAAAATTCTGAGATTTCCAGATTTCTTTTCGTTCCAAACTGGAGTGAAATCAAATAATTTCAAAATTTCCAGTGAAATGAATTTTCAAAAAAAAAAATTGTTTTGGGTTAATTTGTTTCATTCCAATCTTGACCTCTAAAAAAATTAATCTTATAATGAATTTTGATATGAAAAGTCATTCTGAAATGAAAAATCGAAACGTTCCAGTCGGATAAAGTCAATGCTGTGACCTGACTGAAATGCTCTTTTCAAAACAGAATTTCATCAAAATCAACATGTTCCTGTGGAAAGCTTTGATTTCAGTGAAACACCATTTATCAAAAGAAAAATGCTCCATGGGAAATTTTTCAGCCAGCTGCAGTGGCAGGTTTAGCAGTGGTCCATGTGCAATTGCACCTCCAGATAGGGTGACCAGATAGCAACTGTGAAAAAATGGAACGAGGGGTGGAGAGTAATAGGCGCCTATATAAGAAAAAGTCCCCAAAAACAGGACTGTCCCTTTAAAAACAGGACAGCTGGTCACCCTAAAGAAATCAGGCAGGGATTAACCAATGTGCACTGGATACACTTGCACAGGGCCCCCATCTCAGGTTTGGCCCCGCTGGCCCTCTGGTCAACCTGTGCTGGGCTCAGGTCTGGCTGGGGTTCTGAGGCAGCAGGAAGTGACCTATGGGCCTGGGAGGTTAATGTGGAGTGACCTCTGTATTTCTCAGGTGAGATGCACTTTAGTCCCTTATACGCACAGGGCCTGATCAAACTCAGGCGACATTGCAAAAGCTGAACAATGGGATATCTCTGAACTGACAAATTGTTTTTGCCTGATAGGTCCAAAGGGGCCTCAAGTTGGTTGTGTGTGAAATAGAGGGCTCTGGGCATCTCCTGTGGCCTTCATTCTCTTTCTTTGAGAGTCCCTTAAAACCACGGGTGAAATCCTGGCCCTGCTGAAGTCAATTGGGCCAGGATCTCACCCTATTTAAATTTAGGCATAGAGGATTTCTGCCTCACTTGGGATTTTAGGGCAATGATAGAAAGCGCACGTGCAAGCAGGACCGGCAGGATCTGAGCTCTGTAGCATGTTTTATTCAATAGGAGAGTGCACGGCGAGAGGATTTTTTTCTGAAACACATGATGCCGAGGTTGGGATAGTCCTTTTCCCCTCACGGTCTTGTATCTCGTATGTTGCTTCCCATTCCTTGTGCAACGTGACTGACCTTTTTGGGTGCTATTGGTGTGAGCTGGTTAGCTTGTCTGTAGCAATGCTAGGAAAACAGCTGCTGCTGTGCAGCATTTGGGCTTGTCATAAGCAGAACCTAACTGCAACCTGCACCCTGTGCCGGGGCAGGGAGCTCGCTCACTGCAGCCTTTTGGCTTCATCTGTAGCAAATGCAGCTAGAGGACTTTTCCCTTAAGAAAAAGGCTCCTGTATGTTGCGTTACTCGAGGAAGATGGCTTGGTGACCCTAGATGTATGCTTTGAAACACCAGGTCTTCCTGGAGCCTGAGGTTCAACTCCCAACAAAGCTAACTCTCTGAGGACTCCATCCAAGTTAATAGAGACTCCCACTGGATCAAGCATCCCTCCATGATATGTTTATTGAGAAATGAGGCTGTTTTTATTGTGTGTGAGACCATAAAAATCTTGCCCCTGCCTGTTCTGCATGGACATTAAGGGTATGTGTACACTGCATGGTAAACCAGGTCTGTGGGACTGGGGCTTGTGGATTCAATGGTTCTAAGCCTGCACTTGGATGGCCACACTGTATTGTGAGCCTGGGCTTACAGTTGCTGGACCCAGGTCTCACAGCTGTGCTAATGTGTCCATATTGCCTTGCACAGACCTTCTGATTCAGATCTGCAGCTTGAGTTGTGTCCACACTGAAAAACAACAGGGCTCAGACCCGAGTCACAGCAAGACTCAGGCTCTGACTCGCCTTTCCTAGCAGGGTCCTAGGACCAGGGTTCTGTGAGCTTGCTGACCTGAGTCAGGCTCATTTGTATGTGGATGGAAGGTAGGGTGACCTGATAGCAAGTGTGAAAAATCAGGACCAGGGGTGGGGGGTAATAGGCATCTATAAAAGACAAAACCACAAATATTGGGACTATCCCTAGAAAAATGGGACATGTGGTCACCCTAATGGAAGGAGGGCTTGGTCTCAAACCAGAGTCAGAGTGTGGACTTGGTGTGCAATGTAGACACACCCCAAAGATCCCACTGATCTTTTCATAAGCGTAGTTTATCCCAAAGTCCTGGGCCAAATTGTCCTTTCCTCTCACTTGCGCCTGCTAGGTGCGATCTCTCACCCCGCAGGTGGCTGCATTTCAAGAGTGCTTTAAAGGTGTAATAGGATGTACAATATTATCATATTCCATAAGCTTTTAAGCTTGTGGGTGTGTGGGTAAGTTTCAGGTAAAGCGACATGTAAAAGACAAAAGGAAAGTGCTTTGGCTGCAACACAGAGACTTCAGAGAGGCCGGAAGGAATCTCATCCATCTGCTAGAAATTTGAACAGAAATAGGCCCACCTTTCAAAATAAATCTTCACTTTTAACTCTGCAGATAAAAATATCTGTGGGAAGGACAGTCCTTAATCTCTGCCTTCTCCTCAGTTTGACTAAAATGCTTTTGAGTGGAGGCCTCTTTTTTCTTCCCCTTCCCTTTGCTTTTACAGGTTTCATTCTGGCTTTGATTCCAGTGAGTTTACTGACAGATTACTTCATTTTAACTCTATGGCTTTTCTGTCTTGTGGGAGGCATATTTCTAAGTATCATATTTATCAAAAGGGCTGTGCAAAAACAAGGACCAGAATTACTCGTTTGATGGTTTCCCCAATAACTACAAGCACAATACATATTGTGAGAAAGAAAACTCAACTGGGGACCTTTTATGTTAAAGTTTCGAACTAGGGTTTAGACATTGTCACTCTGAAATCTCTACCAGTTTGGCTAGTTTTTCTCTCTCCCCCTCCTGATGCAGAAATAGCACATCTGGTCTCACTTGCAAGTCTGGTCTTCAAGTTCCCAGGGGCGACATATTCTTCTTCCCCCCTCCCATAACTTTAAATCAGAGAAGCATTTCAATAAATCAGAGTGAGCACTTATTTATTGGACATAGTTTTGGGGCTCTTAAAGCACGGAAAATAAATTTAATGGAGCGTTTGGAGCATTTCTCCAATCTTTTGAGGGATTACTTGGGGAATTTGTCAACGGAGCCAAGCACAGCAGCTTGATCCAGAGAGATGGGAAAGAAATTATGGGCGATACTCTACAAAGGCCCAGGTGTACCCTAAATCACATAAAAAAAGATTAATGTCAAAGGCTTGCTTGCCAGCAGACTTGATTGGCAGTGCTGCAGTTTATTTAATAAACCATCATTTTAGCCAGAGGGTGACTTTAATCTGAATTACATTTTCTTGTTTTGTCATACACCATGCCAAGCGATTTATTGAATACTCTAGCATACTTCTTAACCTCAAACACTAAGAGAAAAATGGAAAGTCTTGAGAGCCCCTGAAAAACCTTGAGACAGCAAAACCTGCTTTGTGAACAAAGCAAAGGCTCCATTCCTAAGGCAGAATGTTCTCTGGGCTTCCATGGAAGGAGTGGGAGTGGGAAGTCACTAATGCACGTAGGTTGCAAAATTAAGATCTGGGTTTTGATTGCCCCAGGGTTCTTGGGCTGTGTGCACTTGGGGAATTGACCTGCTAGGAAAACAGGGTCCTTTTGCAAATTCGGATCAAGATCTGATTTCAAAACATCTCTGTCTACCAATAGTTAGGGTGAGTGCAAATCTTTGTGTTTGGTTTGGGACCTAGGCATGGTATAAATGCACAGACAGACAGAGCGACAGACCAAAAAGCCATCTGTAAGGCTAGGGTTCCCTGAACAGAAGGGAAAATGCCTCTGTGGATCACGTACATTTGATTTAGCTCTGAGTCTGAAGCTCTTGATGGAAATGTTGTGTGTCCCTCACCAGGGGAGGCTGGTGTTCACCAGAGGAAATGGAAACACCTCACGCCTGTGCCAGAAAGGGGGAGGATTTGGGCCAGCTCTTGAGTTGAATAGAGGTCTCTGGGGTCCTGAGCAGCTAGCCACTCACTCTGTCTGTGTGCCAGCCCCGATCACCACAAGGGAACAAGGTTTGCTTGAGACCTGTGTGCATCTGGGCAGTAGGAATAGAGAGCAAATGGTGGCTTCTCTCAGGCAGGGACCTAGCTGATCTCTCCTGCTGCCCGTTGCGGAGAAGAAATGCTGTATTTGATAAGGACCCCGACAGGACTGGATTGAGAGTCTTGCTGTGCATGGCTGAGCTTAACCCTTGGGCATGGTATTGCATTGCAATCTCCAGTGTAATGTACACCAGGGGAAGGGTTGCAGGTGGGATCTCCCCATCCTTTAACCATGGGGCCGTCGATGACTGGCTTTCCCAGTGCAGCAGAGAACCTGTGAAAGGCACAAGCTCCTGCCACCTCTCGCAGGGTGAGAATATTAATACTATTTTATGTCTCCTGTGCCATGGGGCCATCGGATACCTCATAAAATATAACTGAAACCATAGCAATTAAAAGAAAAATCCTAGGCAGCCTGGCCCAATAAACTCCTCACCATCGAGCTGAAAGAGTTAAAACAGGAACAGAGCTCCCATCATACAGTGAGGTGGCAAAATTTTCAGATGATACAAAATTACTAAAGATAGTTAAGACCCAAGCAGACTGCGAGGAGCTACAAAAGGATCCCTCAAAACTGGGTGACTGGACAACAAAATGGCAGATGAAATTCAATGTTGATAAATGCAAAGTAATGCACATTGGAAAACATAATCCCAACTATACATATAAAATGATGGGGTCTAAATTAGCTGTTACCACTCAAGAAAGAGATCTTGGAGTCATTGTGGATAGTTCTCTGAAAACATCCACTCAATGTTCAGCGGCAGTCAAAAAAGCAAACAGAATGCTGGGAATAATTAAGAAAGAGATAGATAATAGGACAGAAAATATCATGTTGCCTCTATATAAATCCATGGTATGCCCACATCTTGAATACTGTGTGCAGATGTGGTTGCCCCATCTCAAAAAAAGATATACTGGAATTGGAAAAGGTTCAGAAAAGGGCAACAAAAATGATTAGGGGTATGGAACGGCTTCCATATGAGGAGAGATTAATAAGACTGGGACTTTTCAGCTTGGAAAAGAGATGAATTAGGGGAGATATGATTGAGGTCTATAAAATCATGACTGGTGTAGAGAAAGTAAATAAGGAAGTGTTGTTTACTACTTCTCATAACACAAGAACTAGGGGTCACCAAATGAAAGTAATAGGCAGCAGGTTTAAAACAAATAAAAGGAAGTTCTTCTTCACACAACACACAGTCAACCTGTGGAACTCCTTGCCAGACGATGTTGTGAAGGCCAAGACCATAACAGGATTAAAAAAAGAACTAGATAAGTTCATGGAGGATAGGTCCATCAATGGCTATTAGCCAGGATGGGCAGGAATGGTGTCCCTAGCCTCTGTTTGCCAGAAGCTGGGAATGAGCAACAGGGGATGGATCACTTGATGATTGCCTATTCTGTTCATTCCCCCTGGGACACCTGGCACTGGACACTGTCGGAAGACAGGCTACTGGGCTAGATGGACCTTTGGTCTGACCCAGTAGGGCCATTCTCAGGGCTGGCTCTAGGTTTTTTGCGACCCCAAGCAAAAAAAATAATTAAAAAAAAACCCTCCAAGAGTGCAATTGCTGAAGCTGGAATGCCGCCCCTGAAATTGTGCCGCCCCAAGCACATGCTTGGTTTGCTGGTGCCTAGAGCTGGTCCTGGCCGTTCTTATGTTCTTATACAATAAACCAATTCTCCCCTCCCCCCACCCCAGCAGGATACACGGGAGGGCTGGCTGGCCAGTCGGGGTACCTATCAGTTTTAACTCTGGTGGAAGCCCATTGATTTCAGTGGCGTTAGAGCTCCACTTTCACCAGGGCTAGGGCTGGCTCTGATAATACTGAGAATCCTATACAAGAACACTCCGTAAACGAATGGGACAAAGGTTGCCAACTCTCCAGGATTGTCTTGGAGTCTCCAGGAATCGAATATTAATCTTTAATTAAAGATTATGTCATGTGATGAAACCTCCAGGAAAATGTCCAGCCAAAATTGGCAACCCTAGAGTGGGACCAGCACCTCGGTGTGAATCAGCAGATCTCTACTGACTTCAATGGAGCGATGCTGATTTACGCTGTCTGAGGATCTGGCCGGTGGTGTCTTGTTCTTCAGCTGCCTGGATTTGTTCCTGAACACGTCCATATGCACATATTACCATCTCCCCAGTACACACATGCAGCCGCAAACTTGTCAACTCCAAGATTTTGTCTGTATGAGCTAGTTAACACCTCCTTAAAGGCTCCCTAAACCTTTGCCCCAGAGCACCAACATTTGTGCTCTCCCAGAGGGGTAAAGCACAGCTGTGTGGGGAGTGCCCGAAGGTCGCGCCTTCACTAGGAAAAAAGGTGGCTTTGCATCCCGTGAGCTCACACATGGTGATTAATATGCGGTAAAGTCCCCAGGTGGATGCGGCAGTTGTACTTTTCATATATGTTAGCAGGGGCAGGCTCCTCTCCCGTGTTTATCTCGACCCGTTAACAAGTGAAAAATACAAACAGCCTTGTCCACAGGAAGCTCTTACTACGAGTTAGTAATAAATAATAATATTTGTACTGCAGTAGCATCTAGGAGCCTTCGTCACAGACCAGGCCCCCTGCACAAACACAGAGCAAAAGGACAGTGTTTGCCCTAAAGAGCTTACAATCTAAACTAGCAAATATCTGGTAAAAAAAACCCTCACCTTTTCCCCCTAGGTCTTTATTAACCATGTTCACTAATTTGAGTTTATTTATAATCAATTAACTCATGATTAAAAAAAACCCACCTGTCTAGTTTAAACATAACCAAAGAGACATCCACACCAACCACCCCGTACCATAAGGCTATGCACACCTATCATCCAGCCATACCTACTATAGTCACATAGCAACCACACCAGCCACACACCTATGCACCAAAAGATTGTTTCACCATTAGCCAAAGGCCTGATGACCCACAGACCTGTTTTTTACTAACGTGTTTGTGCAAACAGACAAAGAACTCCTGGCTAATAATAATTTCCATTCCAAGATTATGATTGAGTTTTTCCCCTGTTCTTCTTGATATTTCTGCCAAAGCAAGAAAAATCCTCACTGAAGTCTAGCAGGAAATCCAATAAAAATTCTTCAAAAGATGGGCCTGACATTGAAAAATAGCAAAATTATAAAAGTAGGCTCAGAAAAGAAAGGAGAGAGTTATTATATCTGGCACCAAGTAAGGGCCCAAAGCTCCTTCTCCAAATGAGCCATCACAGATTGAAAGTGTTTAGCTTCCCGTTGATTAAATATGGTGAGGGACCTGAGGCGTGCCAAGCCTTGGGGATCGAAAGTTTGTTTTCAGTCAGAATGTGTTTTCAGTCAATGGAAAAAATGGTCGGCCTGTGCCGGGCTATGTAACTGAGAAGCCCCAGGTTTGGAGTGAGTAATGACTGTGATGCAGAAAAGCAGGAGGGTTGTTAATCATTCGACCCCAGACCCTGTAATTCAGCTCAGCAACTCTTATGACTTTGGAAGCTTTTTCCCCTCCTCCCTCAAACCTTTTTCTTCTTTCTTTCTTTCTTATTCCCGCCCCCCCCCCCCCCAGGGAAGAAATGGATGGCAGCTTCTGCTCTTCTCCTATTTTCAAAGGAAATGATAACCTCTCCCAAAAGGGGAAGCAATGTGACCTAGTAGACAGAGCATTGGATTAGGCATCAGGAGACATGGCTCAGCTGGTGGGGGACCTTAAGCAAATCACTTCTCCACTCTGTACCTCAGTTTCCCCATACATAAGATGGGGATAATGATACCAACCTCCTTTGTAAGCACTTTGAGCTCTACTGATGAAAAGCACTATCTAAGAGTTTGGTATTCTTAATGAAATGCAATTAGTCATGATAGCCTTATTATTTGTACTACAGTAATACCTAGAAGCAACAAAGGAGATCAGCGCTTCATTGTGCTAGGTGCTGAACTTAGACATAGTGAGAGACATTCCCTGCCCCACAAAGCTTACAGTAAAAATAGACAAGGGAGACAAAGGGTAGGAGAAAGGAAGTATCACTTCCCCCTTTTTTACAGGTGGGGAACTGAGGTACAGAGATACGAAGTGACTTGACCAAGGACACCCAGGAAGTCTGTGGTAGAGTCCAGGAATTAAACTAATTTTCTTAGACCCAGTCTAGTGCCTCAGCCACAAGGTCATCCTTCCTTTCTTTTATTTACACCAAACTTTTCATCTCAAAGTACTTTACAAACTACATGCATGTACATCACTGAAATGCAGCCAGTTCTGCAGGGAAGATCATCAACCTGTCTGTGCAATGTACTGGCACAACATGTCATGCATCACATCCCCCTCAAGTGACTGATGCGTATAAAGGATAGCAACCGACTACTGCTGCCAGCTAATGGAGTTACCCCTTTTGCTTAAATAGTAGAGGTTGGTGCTGCAGCCTTGAAGGCCCTGGGGTTTAAACGCCAGGTATGTGAATCAGTATTCCTGCTCACCACATGCTACAGAGCACTAGGGTTTGAGGAAGAGGGAACTGAGGCCAAAAGACACTGCAACAAACCCCTGCTCCTACAGAAAATGCGTGGGAAACGGATTGTCCATACGATGCATATAAAAAACAAGACTTTTAAAAAATATGCCTGATGCTGGGCTTCTCTTTGGGAGGAGGGCAACAAGCTGTTGCTGGCTCATAGGGTAGATTCAGAGCCAAGACTTAATGCTCATTACGACATGTTGCCTCCGTATTTTGTGGCCCCATGTTCCTGTGGGTGTGAGTTAAGCCATGAGCTTCTGCTGCGGAGTATTCCCCTCCCTGATAAAATATGGGGATGTAAAGAGTCTCAGCCTTGGTGAGAGCAACGTGGAGCCCCGGGGATCATAGGTGGGCTCATGTATGGAGTGGTGCGTGGAAAAGGAGCGTTTCGCCAGTCCCAGTCCTTCCCCAGGTTTCCCATATAACCAGGCTTGCAAGCAGTAAGGGAACATCAATACAGCTGGTGACGGGGCCTGCTGGGAAAGACAGAAGCTCTTGCACTGAGGTGGCCTCCTGAATGACTGTCGGGCTTGTTAACCAGCCAGTGCCCTCCTTTCAAAGGGGAGAGTCCAAGGGAAGGTCAGAATTCCTAATACAGCTGGTAGGAGCCGCTGGGGGATTTCAGCAAAGACAAGCCAGGAAGGGTCAAAAGGTGACTGGGGAGTCTGGTGGCTGGGGGAGGAAAGGGGCTGAACTGCACAGGGTGGGCAATGCATTTATGACCTCTAATTATACCTGATAAATGAATTGGATGGTCATACAAAAATGGCCTCTTTTACAGGTTTGAGCATAGGACGGGGAGCCCCCAGAAATGATGAGACCGGCTTAAAAGTCATGAGATGTTTAAAAATAATTAATGTTGGAGGCTCTTTTTATTGACACTTTCCATTTTTTGAGCTTTTAAGGTTCATGTTTTCAGGCTCTTCACCACAACCATGAGGGCTAGAAATTTATGTGAGTATCTCAGTCTTTTTAGTAATCACCTGACTCCAGGAGCTGGAGCACCAAATATCACAAAACTTGCAATAAGATCCTGAGGGCTGGCAACACTGTGAAATCACAGAGCTATAAGACCAAGCAGTGTTGAAGTGATTGCTTCCGTTCCCACGTCTGTGTCTATGTGCTGTTTGATCTTAGTGGGTTCTATTACATCTGTAAACACCTTTGCATAATGAGGACTAGAGGACGAACCAGGGATGCTTATGTCACATGATAGGAAAGGTGAATTTTGCTCCCAAAAGTTCAGTAGAGGGGATATTTGCAATTTGTCACACATCATCACATCTCTGCTACCCATAGACAGCCTCCCTAGGGTTGGGCATCATTGAAAGTATGTGGGTTAAGGATGACTGAGGGATACATATTGGTGCAGCAGGATTGGTAATGGGATATGGAGTCAACCATTTCTAAGTCACTAGCTTGAATAGTTGGGTTCCTGGCTATGGGGAGAGTCCTCCAATAGCCAAGTTTGTTGATCATCTCGGTACTGTGGGCATCCACACAGCAGTGACCAAGTTCCCAAAGTCCCGTCCCAGCATGCACATGTAAAACCAGGCTGGGACCATCTTGGTATGTGCAGGCAGTGGGTTGGGGGCAGTTGCTCCGAAGACCTGGTTAGAAACATGCAGATCTTGTCTCTGGTACATTGCAGAAACCAACCCAGGTTGCTGGTCGCAAGCGAAGGTTCTTAGCATCTGTCAGCTCTTCAGTGTGAAATAAATTAGTGGGAGTCAGTCCAGTTCTTAGTGGGCCTGTGTCCTCATCCAGAACCACGATGGTGGCTGGCATGGACTGGCAGTGTCATCAGAGAGGCTGAGGACTGACTGATGCATGGAACTCCTTTCCTGGCTCACCTCTAGGGTGAGTCCTTCTAAGGGGATAGTCAACACACTGTGGCAGTGGGAGCTTGCACCATTGGTTCCTGGCTCTGTCTTGCTGAGCTGACTTCAGCCTTCCGCCCTCAGACCAACCTCTTTGATGAGATCTGTCACAATCAGTCTGCAGCAAATGAGTATTGCGAACGGTGAGTACCAGAAGCAGCAGAAGCAGGGAACAGAGCTGCTTCTAACACAGCTGCTGAAGGTTCAGGGGGAGGCTGGTTGCAGGCTGGGGCCCGAGTCTCTTATGGACATGGAAACAGGTTTGAAAGGAGATGGACTTTGTGAGCTGCTGGCTCCAATGCAGGGTGTGTGAATAGACAACCAAGTGGAAACCCAGACATCATGCTCTGGAAGCATGAGAGACCTCCTATAAAAACAGCAGGAAGGTTCCTGTATCAGCAAAGATCAGAGATGTACCCAGGAGCTGCCAGGTCACACAGAGTTCATTGGGAGACCTCTGCTGTCCATCACTTGCTGACTGACCTGGTCAGCCTGTCACATGCCCTGATCAATTGGATAGAACTTGTTATACTGCCCTTCAGAAAGTTCTTTTGTCTTTTCCTCTCATCTTGCACAGGGTATATGCTTGCAAACAGACAGTGGGGTTAACTATTGGCTAAGCATTGAGTGGACAGCATGTCTAGGAGTTAGAGTAGCGGGGGTACTGGCCTCAGGATTCCTGGGTTCTATTCCTGACTAACACTGATTTGCTGTGTAATCTTGGGCAAGTCACAAAACCTCTTTGTGCCTCAGCTTATCCCTCTGTGAAATGGAGATATTATTACTAAGTGTACCAAGAGTTTGAAAGCCTCTTTGAACCATTCAGACCTCTTAAATCTTCAGTATTAGGCTGGAAACCTCATGGAAAGAGACTTTTGTCTATCCATTTGTATAAGTCATAAACAGATCTCCTCTCTCCAATCCATGAGTTCACCATCGGCAACCATTGTAATAGCTAGACTCCTCTGATGAGATTTCAGGATTCAAATACAGACTGGAAACAGGAGGTGCAAAGGCAGCACAACAATGAAGACAAAACTCACTGGCACAGTTCAGGATCTTACAAGTGCTGGTTCTGCATTTGGTCCTTCCTTAGTTTTGGGGATCGGAGGACAGGTCTCTGCCAGGCACTGAGAAAAAGATCTGCAGGAAGGGAGCACTGCATATGTGTTTATCATGGCCCAGCCAGAGGAAAGTGCATCCCTGGCTAGGAAGGGCCCACTGTGCCTCTTGACCCATAAACACTTCTCACATTGAGAGTCACTGACTCAGTTGTAACAATCATCAGGGATAAGAGGGATAAAAATATGATTTCTGGCCTTTCCATTCCTGCCTGCTTTTCTGGTTCTGTTAGTTCTTTCCACTGCAATAATCCTGCTCTGGTGTCCAGCTGGAAATTCCCAGTGTTATTAATTATTATTATTTGTATTTAATGAACCAGGTCCCTACTGTGCTAGGCGCTGTACAAATACAGAACAAAGAGATAGTCCCTGCCCCAAGGAGCTTACAAATCTAAGATTGAGACTAGAGACAAGAGCTGGCTACAGACTGACGGGGGAGTACAAGAAAACAATGGGACGATGTTGGTCAGCACAATAGGCACTGGTATCAGTGCACTAGTGGCTTATCCATTGTCAAGATTTTCGCAGGCCTCCTGGCTGTAGATGGTGGTGATCCTGGTTGGAGAGGAGCAGAGATGCGGCCTCAAGTCTAGTGGGGTGGGGAGGGGTTTGAGTTGGACAAGGAGCAGTGGGAAGGTCATTCACTCAGTTAGGCATGGAGGGATATTTCTCCCTTGTGCGTATCCCAGACATGGCTAGGTGCCTCGGAACTCACAAGATGCTTCAGCTAACTCCCAGATCGTACTTAATAGTCCCTGGGTCAGAACCTCAGCTGGTGTAAACTGGTGTACATTGACTTCAATGGAGCGATGTTAATTTAGTCTGGCTAAAAAGCTGGACCCCTTGTGGAAATGGGTTGGTCAGTTCCTTCTTTGTGCCAGCATTATGCAGGCAGCCATCCCTATAGATACACAGCTGGTCTCCAAAGCCAAAGAGAGGTGACCCCGCGCTGGTTCAACAGTTGGGAGGTAGGAGGACACAGAAGTGTGTGTAGGAATGTGTATGTTTGAGGTTCCCTTATCACTAGTCCAGAGTCTCTGCTCCTACATGTGGCTGGTATGGTTTCAACCTGTGCAGATGCAGTAAGAGAGCAAGCGGGGAGAGCAAGAAAACGTCTAGGGGGACAGGATTCAGGAAAAGTTTTTAGAATTAGGAGGAAAAAATAGGTGGGGAGGGAAAACCTTATAATGTGTCTACTCCTTGCATGGGAACGGGGAATAGATTTACTAAGGGCCTGATTCTTAGTTACACTAAGGCCCCTTTAAATTTCTTTATACTGCCGGAGTGGTATAAAGTGGGTATAAATAGAATTGGAGTAGGTGTTGTGCAAAGGAGGACACACACACACATTAAGGCCCTTTTACAGTGCCAAAATGGTGCAAAAGGGTCTTGGTGTCTGTGGGAATCCAGGCCTCAATCTTTTGTTCTTGTCTCCAGGTTTAAGAGTAAGTTTCTATAGCTGGGTTCCAGGGGGTTGCATTTGTTTTAGGGTATAGAGAACATTTTACATTTCATTTAGTAGAGAGATTAACTGTGGTGAAATTCCAATAGGAGTAATTACATTCTACCTCCCTACATTCCACCTAGAGTTTCATTTGCATATGGGAGTCTTCTTCACTTCCTGTCCTAAACTATTGTGTTGTGTTGCTGTAGACTGCTAAGTAACTGCCACTTTCCACCCTGTGTGTGTGTGTGTGTGGTGGGAAAAGCGGGAAATGATACATGTACCTATTGGACCAGATCCTCAGATAGTGTAAATCAGTGCAGCTCTGTTGTACTAAATGGGGTTTTGCTGATTTACACCTGCATAGGGTTACCATTCGTCCGGATTTACCCGGACATGTCCTCCTTTTTGTGCTAAAAATAGCATCCGGGCGGAATTTGTAAAGCACTCACAATGTCCGGGATTTCCCCCTCCCCCGGCACAGCAGAGCGAGCGGCTGGGAGGGCTGCAGGAAAGTCCCGGGCTGGACTCCGGAGCAGCTGGAGAGGAGCTCCGCCCTGCATTCTGAGCAAGTGTCTCAGCACAAAGTGCAGCCCTCCCCTTTTGCAACTGGGAGCGGTTTCTGCCATGCAGCGTAGCAAAACGGGAGCGAGAGCACTTTGTGCTGATACAAGGGCAGCTCTCCCCTGCAACCCGGTCCGGACCAGGGACCGGGTTTTGTTGTGCAGGGCCAGGGACCGGGTTTTGTTGTGCTGGGGAGCTTAGCCACGTGTCCGGCTCGCACAGAGCCCAACACCCTGTTCTGAGCAGCAGGGTAAGGGGGGGCAGGAGAAGGGGCAGGGAGGTTCTGGAGGGGGCAGTCAAGAAACGGGGGGGGGCTTTTTGGGGGGAGTGGAGAAAGTTTTGGGCAGTCAGGGTACAGGTAGGGGGTAGGGTCCTGGTGGGCAGTTGGGGGGGGTCTTAGGAGGGGGCAGTTAGGGGACAAGGAACAGGGAGTCTTAGGTAGGGGGTGGGGTTCTGGAGGGCAGTTAGGAGCAGGGGTCCCAGGAGGGGGCAGTCAGGGGACAAGGAGCGGGGGGGATAGGGGGCTGGGAGTTCTGGGGGGGAGCTGTCAGGGGGCAGGGGTGGGGAGAGGGATCGGAGCAGTCAGGGGACAGGGAGCAGAGGGGTTTAGATGGGTTGGGAGTTCTGGGGGGGGCTGTCAGGGGGCAGGAGTGCGGAGGGGGATCGGAGCAGTCAGGGGACAGGGAGCAGAGGGGTTTAGATGGGTTGGGAGTTCTGGGGGTGGGGCTGTCAGGGGGTGGGGAGTGGTTGGATGGGGCGTGGGAGTCCCAGGGGTCTGTCTGGGGGTGGGGGTGTGGATAAAGGTTGGGGCAGTCAGGGGACAAGAGGCAGGGAGGCTTAGATAGTCCTGGGGGGCAGTTAGGGGCAGGGGTCCCAGGAGGGGGCAGTCAGGGGACAAGGAACGGGGGGAGGGTTGGGAGGTCAGGGGGGGGGAAGTGGGAGGGGCAGGGGCGGGGCTAGGGCGGGGCTCCTCCCGTCCTCTTTTTTGCTCGCTGAAATATGGTAACCCTACACCTGCAGAGGATTTGGCTCACAATTTGTAAAATGACTTAGGATCTTGTGGAATGAGCACTACTATACAAATCCAAAGCACTATTATTAATAATGCACTATATTATCTGCAGCATGTGACTTCTAAGCCATATGGGGAGTTGCATCAAAATTTTGTTTAGAGAAAAATCTGCAAGGTGTGTAATTAAACAGCTGGAGCTAGCAAAATTCATGCGATTCTTGCCACATTTTGAAATGAACAAGATAGGAGTCAGTAAACCAGCAAGCGAATGTCTGCTCGTTACCCAGTAACAAGCAAGGAAGCAGGATAACCATGCAATCACACTTCACTGTGGAGCAAAAATGAGACACAAAACAATTTGCTGCATATAGGCTTGTGAAGCTTCTTGGTGTGCTCCTACCATAGTGACTTTAACTAGTGAAACCTTGGAGCCATGGGCTGTGTGCCCTCATTTCTGTTCATTTCTTTCTAGCCAGTCTGACCAACCTTCGTCTATAGGTTTCTGCCTTAAGGTTGCATCTCCCTCTGTCTCCACTGTAAAAACAGTACTATGGTCATTGAAACATCATGTCCAATTTCTCCCTTGATTAAACCCATATTTTGCTTGGCTATAAGTCAAGTGTAAGAGGACTGCACTCAAATGAACTAATCTCCACTTATTTGCCAGTAGGTAATTTGACAGACAATTTGGCAGGCATCCATTCTAGAATTAAGAAAACCTGTGCAATAAAGATGTAGAAAAGCAATCCTGAAAAGCCATAATGAGACATCTAATTTCATTCAATAGCGACTTGTTCCACGTTAGTTCTGCCACTCAAGACTGCTGTGTCTGCCAATGGGGTGGCCAGACATCCAGAGAGGGTAATTGAGCCTTTGTTTGCAGCACAGTGGTGGGTGTATTAAAATAATATAGGATAGGCTAGAACGGCGTTGGGATGTCAGGGTCCAAACCACGCCTCCTCTCAAGTGTCTACTTCTTTATGTTTTGCAAACTCATCCCTTGTAATGTCTTAGCACCACATAATGTTTTGTTTGCTAGCGGGGTGATTAGGTGCAGGCAGAAGCTACACCTAAGAATGATTCTTCCAGAGACACTCAGGTAAAGGGAAAGAGAGAACAGACGTTACCAGTTACTAGCAGTTGAACTTATCAAGAATCACGTCATAAGTGCCAAGCAGCATTTCATTCGAGAGTTCACAGCTCACATGGAACTAGCAGGGTCATCAGCTATGGGCGACGCCTAATGCCACAGGCCCCACTACAGTATAATTCACTGTCTCCTTGAGCGCTAATAAGTACAAACACTTCTACGTTTAGCCCTGAGAACCTATCCACAAGAAACAACGCTACATGAAGGGCTTTGGGATTTGCCACCCACGACAGCGTGAAAGCCAGGAGTATCTAGAAGGATACTGAGGAGCTACTAACTGTGATCCCACTTCCAAAGTGCCTTCAGTGTGGAACTTTCAGGAGAATTTACTATTACACTCAGCCTACCCTGCTTTATCGCCTCAGTGGACGGCAGTACTGACGAGCTTCTTTCCTCTAGAGCACGGCACTAATACTGCTCTCTATGCTGCTGAGCTTCCTATTTATACTCTCACACCCACTGCCCAATTAACCCTTGGTTAAGAGACTCACCTGCAGCAGCTTTATCTTCTCACCACTGCTCTGGAGCTTAGTTCGAACCCTGTCCTAATTGCATGTTGCTACAGCATGGATGATATTGCACAGGGGCAGGTCTTTTCCTATTCACCTTCCTTCTGCTGGAGGCCATGTCTCCCTCTCAGCCCCCAGTAAACACCAGTCCATTGAGTGGGAAGGACGGTGGCCTCTGTATTCTGCATCCTTCCTGGGGCCCCCTCCTCACCTGTTTTCACCATTCTAGGGCCTTCCTCATCACCACCGTTACCTATCCTCAAATGCCTCATGTCCTAGCCAGCTGGGGGAAAACTGGATGAGATGCTGTTGAGGCTCCATTAATTGGTCATAGGTGAATGGTGAGACGTAAGACCCACCCACCCATGGTCCCTGTCTGCACAGTCCCATGGGAGCTGACCATGCGGCCTCTGTACCCCAGAAAAAGAGACCAGGACAGGGAGTTGTATCCAAGGCCTCTGCAATCCCCATGCTGAAGAGAGCTAACCACTAGACAACCAGACTTTAAGGCATATTTTAGGGCTTGATTACCCATTAAAATATTAATCCACTTTAAATGTCACACCCTCCCTTAATCCAGATTTATTTTCAAATGGGTTAATAAATTCAGAATAAGGCACTCTTATTCCGGAATAAAAGCATCCACTACAGAGTCAATCGGGAATACTAATCAGGAATAGCTATTCTGGAATAACTCCCCATGTAAACAAGTTCTTGTTTCTTTGCTCTTTGCCCCCTTTCTTCCCCACCAGTAGCAGATTCCAAACTGCATTGTTGCTTTGAGCTGTGAATACTGGACATTCAGTTTGACGTTTACAAACGTGTTGGCCAATTCTCATGATTTCATTGAGAGTCTCACAATATTTAATATTTTACTTCCCCTCCCCCTGCCCGTTCCTGGAGAAAAGTAATTATGGGAGAATCTTAGGTTTCATTTAAAAAAAAAGACAGTAGGATTCCAGCCCTCGTGGCTGAAGAGAAATGCCTCAAAATGTGACTCAAGTGCACCCTAAAGTCTCAGAAATAGGAAAGGAAATAAAAAAGGCCCCCAAAATGTTTTTTTTTATATAAAAAGCATGATTTTTAAGCCAATCTCATGACTTTTTTGGGGTCCTGACTAATGCCTTCTGAATACTTGGAGTTGGCAATTCTGAGAAATTACCCTTCTCTCTCCTAGTCCTTGCCCTCTGGCTCCTGTCTGGTGGTTTTCACTCCCTATTCTTTGGCTGGATCAGTTCAAGGAAATATAACCCGAGTCTGTCGGTGACTCTGCCAGCATCTCTGCTCATTTCCACAGCTGATTGTGTCCCCCTTCCATAGGGCTCTTGAGCAGTGAATTTGATCCTGGTGAAGCTGCTGCTTTGCAGCCCTGGAGAGGCAAGTCCTCTGTTTCTATTCAGAACAGATACTGCATGTGCATTGTCAAGAAACACTTCGCCGCCTCCTCATATGGCTCTGCCAGTGGGCACTAGGCCTCCACAGGGGTGGTGGTGGGTAGTTCAGTCTCCACAACCCTTTGGGTGTGTCCACACTGCATTTTGGAGACAGCCTCCCATGCCAGGTTGACAGATGTGGGCTTGTGGGGCTCATGCTAGCCCAGGGAAGAGGGTGGGCTTCAGAGCCCAAGCTGCAGCCCGAGCAGCAACTTCAAAGCGCTGCCTGCACAGGCATGTTTAGGGCTCTAGTGTGAGCCTGGCAAGCCTGAGTCTGTCGGCCTGGGCTGGGAGGCTCGTGCCCACTCAGTCCAAAATGCTGCATAGGCTTCCTATTGAGTCCTTGGCCTCCAGCCTAGAGGCTGCCAGCTGGACAGATCCCAGGTTGGACTCTGAACCAAAGGAAGGAAAGCGTGTAGCCCATTATCAATCCCCTGAGCCTTCCTATCCTCATCCATTGGCTCTCTGTTTGGGGCAAGCCACCCCGTAAACCACCTCATTCCACTTCTCTCAGGCACACAAGTCAGAGCAAGGCGTGTGGGCGGCAGGAGCAGGATTATTGGCGTTGTATTACGACAGCGCCTAGAGGCCCTATTGCACCATTTGCTATACAGCTACATAGTGAGAAACAGTGTCCCCCCTAAGGCAGCGGTTCTCAACCAGGGGTACATATACCTCTGGGGTACGCAGAGGTCTTGCAGAGGGTACTCAACTCATCTAGATCAGTGTTTCTCAACCTGGGGGTTGTGGGATGGGTTTAGGGGGGTCGCAAGTGCCTGGGAGGTGGCAAGCAGGGCAATTTCCCAACGTTCCCATGCCACAGGGGGCCCCCACGAAGCTAAGTTACACGCATCAGCCCTGGGCAGCGGGGCTTGGTCTTCTGCTCCACCAACCGGGCTCCAGCTTCAGACAAGGCTCACAAATGAAAAACAGGCTCAAGTATCACCCTGAAATGTAAATACGATATTCATAGTCCAATCGATTTATTTTATAATGATATGGTAAAAAGAAGAAAGCAAGCAGTTTCTCAGTAGCAGTTCATTGCGACACTTTTGTATTTTTATGTCCGATTTTGTAGGCAAGTAGTTGTTAAGTGAGGTGAAACTTGGGGTACGCAAAACAAATCAGACTCCTGAAAGGGGTACAGTAGTCTGGAAAGGTTGGGAACCACTGTCCTAAGGAACATACACTCTACATTGGCAAGACATGTGGTAGGAGGGGAAGTGACTTGCTAAAGGTCTCCCAATAAATCAGTGGCAGAGCCAAGAATAAACGTAGGTGTCTTTTTTCAGAGGCACATGCCCTACCCACTGCACCATACAGGTTCTTTAGACAGACCCCCGTTCTTCACCACAGTGATCTTTTGGCCATGGTCAGAGTGGGATCCCCGTTGAACAGCAGGCTGCAGCTCCATTCCTTATAATGCCATTGTGTATTGCTGGTATTAATCATGCCGTTAGGTAAGCATTATGGCACTTTTATGGCAGCTTTGAAGCTAATCTGTCACTAATGCCTTCTGGATTATCATGATTTCTTACAGTTGTGATTCATTAACTCAGATGCCTAATAGAATTAGTATTAAACATCTTCCATAGATTTCTGCCTCAACATGCTGAGTTTTGAAAGCCTTTTCCATATTTCATTGTGTTGTATAAACGGCACGTCAGGCACATTGTGTGGTCTCCCAGAGAACCCAGTGCAGTATGAATTGCAGTGTCAGCAGGAAACAGAGAGAGATGTTCAGGTCTCCTTCGGTGTCAGGAAACACTAGAACTTAGCCATCGAAAAGCTGGGTGCCCGACTGAGGCGTGGAAGGCACGGTGGGATCTGTGACAGGCCAAGGGGAGTTTGCAGTGAAGAGCAGGGGGGAGAGTAGCAGTATGTGTATATGGGTGCGTGTGCATGCAGAAGAGAATGGGCTGTGTGTATGTGCAGGGGAGAGGCAAAGAGGGGTGTGTGTGAGTGCACAGCAGGGGCACAGTGGTGTGTGTAAGGACTAAGGTGGGTAAGGATTCCAGGAGGGGCACACTTCACTGACACAATCACTCTCCCGGAACTCTATTTATTTGGTAACTTGCTAATGACTTCTCTGGTTTAGTTAAGTGATGGATGTGCTTTGACATAAATACGAAATAGAACCCTGGTTACTACCTGGCCCTAGTGGAATCTCCTTGACCATCATGATGCTATTCCTACTAGCCTCACCATTATTCCTAATAATCAATATTAATTTTCACTGCATTCTCCATGGTTTAGATTTATTTTCTTGTTTAGAATAAGATCCCAATCTTAACAGCTTATTTGTAGCATTACCACCACCACCATCATTACTATTTGTATTACCATGGATTCTTACATAAAAACATCTTATGTAGATAACCGTGTCTCCCTCAAAAGCAGCTTGTTTTGCTCACAGACTTTTCTCTGACTATTTCATCCTCACTTTGTAGGTAACAACGTTTTACAGTTTATGAAGAACTTAGCAACCCCCAATCAAGATCAGGGGCCCATTGGACTAGAAGCTGGGCATACACAGAATATAATACTCAATTATTCATTTATTTTTTTGCTTGTACATTTTAAAAAAGAGATGGACTCCAAACAAACACCCTGAATCCAGGTGAAACACGCTTGCAAAGTGTATGTTTAATGCATCCCACTCTATTAACTGCTCCATGTAGCGGATAATAGCCTGCTACTACTGCTAGCTAATGGAGTTACTGCTTTAGCTCAAGTGGTACGGCAGTGAAGCGCCTGAGTGACTCCCAGATGGTGGGAGTTTTCACATAAACACCCCTGGCCTTTCGGAAAGTCGTGAACTTTGTGGGTGGGGGCCATTTCTAGTGTCTTCAGAGACATGTGAGAAGATGCTGCATCTCTAGTGAAGGGAACAGACTCCGTTTGTGTGTACTTGGGGGCGGAGGGGGGGAGGGCACAGTGAGTCAAGAAGAGGCTCACAGGAGCAGAGCTGAGTAAAGCTAAGCTGCTTTGCTCCAAAAAGGTTCATGGAATGTTTCCTTCAGACTTTGTGCATCTAGGGCTCCTAGCTAGAGTTTTGCTTTGAGTTTCTGGTTCAACCAACCTTCATGTCTTAAAGCCTTGGTCTTAATCTTCAAGGCCAACAACAGATCAAGACCTGGCTACATGATAAGTCACTTCTCAATCTGCAAGCCATGGGGCCAAAGCTTTATTTTACCATATTTCTAACCAAATTCAAACTAGTATGCACCCGTGCTTTTTGCAAGAGATTCCAGTTTGATTTCCGGACCAGACACTGTGAAGCGCCTGAACTTTTGGGTGCTCATCTGAATCCGACTTCCAAACCTTTTTGAAGTCCACTCACCCTGACCCCAGAAGCCCCACGAAGAAGCCGTCAGCCAGAAAAACAGAGAGGGGGAACTTCAAAGTGGTAATTCAGAGCAGCTGTGTAAATTGACAAATACATGTGAGGAAGCTGGTGAGGGACAGACATGTTTATCTATGCATTTATCTGTTTAAACCAGTTACAATCAGTCCAGGGGTCTCTCAGAAGCCCCTTGTAATGAAATTGGCACCAAACCTGGCTTTTCTCCTTGGCATGTGATGGAGGGGCTTGAGAGAGCAGTACTGCATCCTGGCCAGTATTAATAAAATTCCTCTTGTGGAAAGAAACACTGTTTTAGAAAGACTCCTATGGAAAAAAGGTCAGCTTTGGGGCAAGTGTTTGACTGATAGCCTGTGAGCCGGGAAATGGAGAAAGGTCACTGAGAGGCTGTGAAAGGTGGTTTGTCAGGGTGCCAGAGTCAAAGTGTGGGTGTGGCTGAAGCCTACGTCTTACCCCTCATTCATTACAATCAATCACACCTTGCACTGACAGTTGAACAATTTGTAACCCCCCCACTTCCCCCATTCAAGTGCTTAACCTGAGTCAGTGCTCCAGGGCCGACCCTGTGTTCTGCATTCACCACTCCCACAGAAGATGGATGGGCTGTTCTAACTTTCCAGCGAGTGGGGGGTTTGAAGTCATCACAGGTAGAACCACAGTTCAAAAGCAGGGGAGTGGATTTCTCCCAGCAGGGACACAGGAGATGTTGTCCAGTGGGGTGGAGCTCCTCTCTTTGTGAGAAGTGGGGAATCGAGGTTGTGACCCATCGAGGTTGATCAGTTTAGGGTTTTTTCATCTTGCACCCTTGTGTTTCAGGGCTGATTCCCTTTGTAACTCAGCTGGAACTGAGTTGTCCCAGGGCTCAGGGTAGAACCAGAAAAAAAACACTGAGCGTTGCATGGCTTGGAATGATGCTCATAAATGGTCCACTGGCTCTGCTGCAGGGAGGGGAGAGGAACCAAACTAGGGCCCATACTCTTTCTCTCTCACACACACACACGATGAGATTAGACCTGGAAGAACATTTTCCATCAAAGTGTTTTTTTCTCCCCAACTGTAAACGGATTCTCAATTAAACAGAAATTTTTGTGAAAATAATTTCCTTTTTCACAGCAAAAAAGAAAACTTGTTTCTGGTAACTGAAAATTTCAATTTTTTTAAATAGTTTTCAGTTGCCAAAAACAGAGAGGGTAAAGCTTGATTTGGTTTCTGAATTTTTGATGAAAATCTAAAAAATGTCAAAGTTTTTTGTGTGTGTGATGGAAATGATCTCCCCCCCACACACATTTTCCTCAATAGTTTTCACAGGAATAAAAAATAATTCCCTGACCAGCTCTTGGTGAGATACTACAGTGATGTGCAGCAGTCTGAGATCCACGGGAGAAAGAGAAAGGACAAACTTTCGCTTTGGGGTTTAAGATTCTGCAGCCCTCCTTGCAGAGTGTAATTAGCAGTGCGGACTGGGTGAACCAGGAATTGCAGAGGCTGTCAGGGGATTTTGACTAGATGGGCAAAATTTTTCATTCAAAATGTTTTTCTAATTGGAAGTGGCCTTTTCCAAAAATAAAAAAAAATATGGATTTTTAAATTTTTTTTTCCAGTTTTTCCAATTAAAAAAATTTCACTTTCCAATTTTTGTTTTCTCAGTTTTCATTTCCCACTGCTAAAAAAACAACGCAGAAACAAACATAAAAACCCCAACAACAAACCAAACAAAAACCCTGCAAAAAATTACCATTTTCAGTTTTGAAAAAATGAATTTTATTGAGTTTTGAGGGTTTTTTCCCTTCAGTCAAACATGGGGAAATACTGACTTTGATGTGAAAAACGTTGAGAAAAGGAATATTTTAAAAATTTCCAATGACTCCTATGTCTCATTTCCCAACCAGTTCTAATTCAGACTCTGCAGAGCTTTGGGGAAAGAAGCAAAGGGTCAGGGCTCCAGCATTCATTGCAAGTGGCCCCTTTATGCAGTATAATGTGGTTCATGTGACTTAGTTCTGGTTAGAAATTATCTAAACCACATTGCAAGCTCAGCTTTTTGGACCAGGGACTCTCTTTTAATTACATGTGTACACAATGCATAGCACAACGGGATCTCTGTCTGCGAGTAGGGCCGGTAGACATCATCACAATCCAAATAATTATTATAATAATGGCCAAAACACACAGATAATTTGGTTTTCAGGACAGCAATGGAAGCATAGAGGACACATTGGATCATGTTTACAGAGATGATAAACTCTTTGGACCAGATTAAAAAAAATATTTAGATGTCTAATGAGAGTTAGAACAATCTTTTTGTTATATATGTTTATAGCACTTGTCACAACAGAGCCCGGATCCAATGCTTAATTTTTAATGAAAGAGGTGGTGAGGCTCAAGCAACTTTTTTTTTTACTTTCACAACTGACGCAGCAAGGCCAGAGGTGCCGGGGCTCTGAACTGCCAGGCCCAGAGGTGCTGGAGCTTAGCCCCAGCAAGCCCTGGCACAAATTAAGCACTGCCCTGAACTTCTAAGCGCAACAACCACCAACAATAAAACAGAAGAACTCTAGAACCAGCTCAAAACAAAAGGAATAGAAGAAAACAGTCTTGTTTAATTGTGCCCTGTTACCATAGCTCCTGAAACAGGTGGTGATCAGACAGGTGGTTAATAATAAATAATAATAATATATGGAGATATACCTATCTCCTAGAACTGACCCCAAAAGGTCATCGAGCCCAGCCCCCTGCCTTCACTAGCAGGACCAAGTACTGATTTTGCCCCAGATCCCTAAGTGGCCCCCTCAAGGATTGACTCACAACCCTGTGTTTAGCAGGCCAATGCTCAAACCATTGAGCTATCCCTCCCTGTGTTTTTCTGACAAACATTTTAATCAGAATTTCTAAATTCAAAATTAATTTCTGAGTAGCTCCTAAGCAGATCAGAAAATAGTGGGAAACTTTTTAGCATTGTTTTTTAACCCTTGAGAGCTGGGGTGATTATGGTCAAAATTGCAACTAACAATTACACTGAAAAATGGCAATCCGGAAGATTTGGACTAGTTCCATTGTTCCTGATGGAAATGCTTAGTGTCCTTTAGCTACAACTGGGCTAACAGAGCAGAGAGGAAGTTGCATACAGAGAACATGAGTCTCTGGCTTCCATTCCCAGCCCTTCCACATACTGGCCAGGTGTGACTTTGGGCAAGTCACATCGCTTCTCTGTGTCTTGGTTGCCCCAAACAGTGGGAATAATGATAACACAAGGATGCTGATGTCCAGTAAATTAATTGTGCCTTAAGACACTTTGAGAGCCTTAGGCAAAAGATGGGAAAGTTGGTCACAGGGCTGTTGTCCCCCATCCTGGCTGCCGTAAGGGCTTGGTACCATGGTATCTGAATGCCTTCCACGTAAGAGACTGGAATAAGCCAACACCCTAGTGGATTTTACAGAGCGTGTGTCTCATCTCTCTTTTCAGGCCACGGAAAGCTCTGCTTGGGATAGGGATGCATCAGTCGTGTTGTATTTTGTGGCGGTACAAGAAGAAAGGCAAGAACTAGCATCTGTGGGCCCAACCAGCGAGGGTATTAAGGCTGCCCAAAGCTGTTTACAGCAGCCTTTGTTTTAGGGAGCAAGAGAGAGGTAGTCATGGGACAGCAGTCAGCATAAAAACAAGAGAGGAAAGGAAACTTTAATTAGGGCAACTTGAAGGCAGACTTTAACCAACAGTCAGCGGGAGACCTGGTTTGATCTCCTTGTGGGTTAGGCTGTTTGATTAATCGCGGTCCTGTCGAGAAGGATGGACACCTGCCTGTCACATGCTTTGATTCCCAACGAGGGCTTTGATCTCACTTGGCTGTGTGGGAGTGGTATTATAGAAATGTGTGTTCCCAGGTTGCTTTTATGCCCGTAGGGGGTCTATGGAAAAGAGAAGGAGGTGGGGGAAGGCTCCCAGAGTCACAGCCAGACCCTCAGATCAGATGTGCCGAGGAGACGCTGGGGCTGATGGGGGTTCATTCAGAGGGGAAAGTTCATTCACAATCTGGGGGAGGTGCAGCTGGCAATGAGGGTTTTTTTATTTTTTCCTTGTGAGGAAATAACCAGGAGTGAAATAGAAAAAAACCCTTTGTGCAAACTGGTGTTGTACTGCCTGTAGCTAGTTCTCTGGGTAGGGTAACCAAGGACAAGAGTATCTGGGGAGGGGAAAGGGAGCTGTGAGGAGGGGAGGCCTGCCCTTTTGGGCTGGAATTGTTCCAGCTTTAATCTTTTTAAAGGAAAAGGGAACAGAGACCCCAGTCCCGAATGGCACGTATGATGGGAAGGAAAGGGACTTGATATTCTGCCTACAGCAGTTTGGAAAGGTGCATGGAAATCAATCAAACTTATTTAAATGATATTTCCCCTTCCTACCCCGCTCTCTCCTTGGATACTTTCAGACAGAGCCTTTATCTGCCTTTCATCAACCTGCTGCAGCCTGCCTGAGTGCTCCAGGGGCCATTTGGAACCAGGGCAGTGAGGAGAGGCTGAGGAATACAATTGGGGGAGCTGAGAAGAGTGCGTGTCCATGATCACCCCCTGCTCTCCCCCACACCTGCTCCTCTCCTTCTGACTGGATGCTATCTATTTAGATTGCGAGCTAGTTGGGGGCAAGAAGCTGTCTTTTATGTCTGTAAAGCACAATGCAGAGAGTCCCACTGAACCCCACCCGAGTGGTGCCCCAGGAGGGGAAGAGGTGCATGTTTCCTCTTGCTGCCAACCCAGTCTCTGGCCACGAGCAGCTATTAAGGGCCTGTGAGTCCCACAGGACCAGCACTTCCAGCAAGCAGGCAGTCCCAGGACCCAGAAATGGCTCAGTGCAGCTGCCCAGCCCGGTACTCCGGAAATGGAAGCTGCCCTCAGTGAACCATGACTGAATGAAGACAGAACTTCAAGAGAGGTAGAGGGCCCAGCAGAGGAACCGTTACCACTGAGGTTCCTAGTGTAGAACAGCAGCTGGAATTTTAACCACTGTTTCATCCAACTCTGCTCTGAGCAGGTCTAGATGACACCGGAGCCCATCTGTGGCTGTCGTATGATGAACAGAACTGAAGAAACAGGGCCAGATTTCAGAAGAGACCTAGTTTGGGGTGGCACCAGGGGGTTCATGAATGCAAGCTGGGACCAGGAGGCTTGCACATGGACTCCAGAGCCCTGGCATGTAACACTGGCCTCTCAGCATGCTTAATAAAGATCTCTTTCCTGCAACTCTGCATGCGAGCTGTATCCCATAGTGCTAATCTTACGGTAGTGTAAGGAGTTGGACTCGCCCCTGTGGCACCTCCTGCTGGTCGTCCTCGGGAATTAGCTCTTTGACCCAGCCAGGAGCGCCCTCTGCAGGCCGGTGATCTGCCTTACCTCACTCTGGCCCCCGTGTCCCTCCCGAACCCGGTGCCCCTTCACGGGGTTTCTGCCCCCCTTGCAAAACCCCTCAGTCTCAGGGTCTCCCCCTCCCGCGGGAACCCCCACCTACTATCCCCACTTCGCCTCAGTCTTGGCTACTGCCAGTCATCACTTAGCCCCTGTTCACTGGGGCAGACTGCAGTGTATCAGCCACCCATCACAGGCAAAGGGGTTTGGGCCTGCTGCCTCTGCCTACCCGTGGGCTGCCCCTTTGCAACCCCAGTACCCAGTTGGCCTTACCCTAGGCCTGCAGTCTGGGGGGGTTTCCAGGCCGGAGCTCCTCAGATCCTCTTGCCTTCCCCCAGCCCTGCTCTACTTTAGGTGCCCAGGTACGCTCCCTAGCAGCCAGGCCCTTCTCCCTCTAAAGGCAGAGAGAGAGTGTTTGCTTGAGTTCCAGGCTCAAGCCTTTATAGGGCCAGCTGGGTCCTGATTGGGGCGTGGGGCCAGCTGAGCCTGCTTCCCACTCAGCCTGGGCTGTTCCCCTGCCACAGCCTTCTCGAAGGGCTGTTTTAAGCCCTTCTGGGCAGGAGCGGGTGACCACTCCGCTACAGGTAGCCTGGATGTGTAACAATGTCCCACCATCGGGGCACAGAGCACCACACTGAGTGGGTGTGGGTTACATACACCTCTGGCTGGGGAACCTTGTCCCGAGATCCTCCCTACTCAAATTCCCTTACGGGACATGACCAGTTACAGTGTGCCCCTGGGGGGCGTGAACCTGGGACCTCTGGATCTTAAAGCATAAGCCTCTACTGCAGCCTCATTGACCTCTATCAGTGGCCCAGCTATCAGCAGATGGGGAAAGACCGCTGCATGGAGCTGGTGCAGGTTACATCTACATTGGTGCTGGCCCCAGTGGAGCTGCACCAGGTGTGGATGGGGCTAATAGAAGCACTAGTGTAGGAATGGCCACTGAGCACAACACTTCCATTGCCCCTCTCTCACTCCACACACTCCTGCCATGTTCAGAGATAGGCCAAAGCTGGGCTCCGAACTGATATTCTTGGAGAAGAGGGTCAGGTTCAAATCCCTGGATCCAAACTCCCCCCCTGTGGTTTTGGTTCTGACTCCGGTCCCAGAGTAGGGGGGGCCTGTTTGTCCTCTGAGATTCCAGCATAACCTGATGAGAATGGCCACTCCTGCCTTGAGGTTTTGGCCTAAGATGGTGGGAAACTGGTGAGAAACTGAATCCTAGGGAAACTGAATCCTAACCTGCTCCAAGCTCAAATCTGGTAGAGATTTGGTTCGGAGCAGGATCTGGATTAGAGCCAGGCAAGGTCCCATCCTTCAAAGATCCTGTTTGGCATCGGCGACTGGTACCCTGCCTACCCTTCAGACAAGAACCTCTTCCCTTCCTGTCTCTTCTTCTCTTGCTGACTTTTGGTGGTTCCTTCAGCTTGCACCACTGCTCCTATCCCTCAGACACTTGCCTCTGGTCACTCGCGGGGAGCACCCGAAACACGTGGTACGTTGATTGGTGCTGGGTTTGGTCCCAAGGTTATTCTCAGCCTTGACATTTGTGCCAACAGGCAGAACATGTCATGTTTATTTGTTAGAACAGGAGGGGGGCCATAAGTGACATGAAAGAAAATCCGGGCGTCTCCTGTTTCAGTTTGACCTTGAAACCATAATTGGGAGGTTAGGCCCCCTGAGAGAATGACCTGCACTTGGGAGCTAGAAAAAAAACTTGGCACATCTAGAATGCAAATTAATACCTCTGGAGGCGGCAACTAGAGGAGAATGTCTATGCCTGAGGATGCCTCAAAGGCTTCTGCAGAATAGCTAAAAGAACAGCAAACTGAAATCTAATATTTAGTATGTGCTATTGCCCACTACTGTACAACTCAAAAAGCAGAGACATGGACACAGTGCTAGAGGCACAAATTGGGGGTGGCTGGCATCAGAGATCTTGGTGAAGAAGCCTCCGCTCAGCTTCACAAGCTACAATCTCTTTTGCAAACCCGAGTGTCCAGCCCAAGAGAGATGAGGCTGCTCTAGCATTTGCAGCAATTATTGATAGGACTAGAAGTAGGGGGATAACTCTCCAGATTGAATTTGCTGGCAAAAAAGCGGGAGTCAGGACTCCAGGGGGCTATTCCTGGTTCTTCTGCTGACTCGGGGTGGGATATTGGGCAAACTGTTATTATTTTATTAGGATGGATTCTCAAGCAAAAATGTCAGTTATGCACCCAACATGCATCTATGCCTTTGAAAAGAGCCCCCAGTCAGGGACCAGGGCCTCAATGTATAAGGTGCTCTACAAACATGTAATGAAACAACAGTTAACCGCTTCATGCCTCAGTTTCCCCATCTGTAACACAGGGATAATTATACTTGTCCTCCCTTTGTTGCAGCACCATATAATCTACAGATGAAATTTGTAGTGTTACTATTTTTATGGCTTTTCGTATTGCCTTTGGATGGGAGCAGGGAGTGTTTTCATGACGTACTGCAGCTTGTCTGTCACAAGCAGCAAATGTTCTTGATTTTTGGGGAAAAAAAAGTCTAATTAGGTCAGAGACAAGAAAGGGAAAGCCCTCTGCAATGTATGAATATAACAAAAACAAATTTTAAAAAGTTCCGGACAAGCCCAGTAAGTCGATAATGTGGTGTCCTGTTTCTTCATTTCTTCAGCAAGGAAGCAGTGTGTTGGATTTAAAATATCCCTCTGGTAAATGCTAACTATTTAAAGAGTGCTGGGGTCTTAGAGATGCAAAACAAAGATTTGTTGATTAAAAACACATGGTTGTTCTCGAGACAGGAGTAGCCAGAAAAATCAGACCTGACAGTATTTTGGCTTTTTCTATCCCACTAGACTTGATGGTGATTTATTATAGTGATGTCAGCTGTGGTTGAAAAAGTTCCCTGTGTTGTCTTAATAAAAGAGCTTTACCTTGAAATCATTACACTTGCAGCCTGTTTATTTGAAGAGATGACTGTGAATGTCAATGGTCCTCTCTAAATCACTCGGCCCTTCCCTGGAACATATGCCTGCACATGAGGTGCTGTGAC
Source organism: Chrysemys picta bellii (assembly GCF_011386835.1). NCBI lineage: Eukaryota > Metazoa > Chordata > Testudines > Emydidae > Chrysemys > Chrysemys picta. Next base: position 161,989,247 of record NC_088792.1, on the reverse strand, counting down.
AGCCTGGAGCTTGCCTTGCTAATGAAAGCCTTGTGATGGATCTGATCAGTATGGCTTTGAAACCTGGAGGAGAGATAAGCACACCGGGCAAAGGAGACACCACAATAACAAAGGGAATGAGAATTAGAAAGAAGGCTACAGTTATCTATCATCTATTGCCATACATGCATATGCATGGATGCATGGATGTATCTATTGCTTGCAATGAGCCATCATCTATCTATGTATCTACAAAGTAAAATAAGTCAGAATTAGCACATAAAAATCTGAATTTTTTAACATGGTATCATGTTTGTCCTTTATGGGGCAGAGTCATGCCAATCTACAATAGAAATTGATAAGATCAACTCATTCCAAAGTAAATGCCTACAGGAAAAACTTCAGAGTCCATTGGAAAGAGTTTCTTGCAACATCAGAAATTCTGACAAACCAATCTAAAGCTTCAAATAAGAAGACGATGGATATATTTAGGACAGGCTTTAAGGGTGCCGCCACGGCAAGTGATAATGTGGACATGAACTGGAAAGAGAAAAAGATGGTGACCTAGAGAAATAGTATGTGGAACAATAGAGAAAGAATCCAAATCAATCAACACGACACTCAGGAGCCTGAACAGACCAGCGCAAGACTGAAATAAATGGGGGAAACTGGTAGACAACCTATATTCTTCTATGCCTTCAGGTGCAAAGAAAGAAAGAAGTTTATCCTCTTCTTTGTTTTTTTGTTTGCAGTGTTATAGCTCTGTTAGTCACAGGATATTAGAGAGACAAGGTGGGTGAGGTAATATCTTTTATTGGACCAACTTCAAATATATTATCTCATCCACCTTATCCCTCAGATATCCTCTTGGCCCTTTGACCAACATTATACTTAATGGTGAGCAAATCCAGTCACAGGTGACTATATCCGGCCCGTGCGAAAGGTGCCGGGCAATGGAGAATCAGGCCCACTTTCTGTTATCCTAGCTTACTATGCCTGATCTATTCCTTAGAGGAGTCAGGGAGATATTTGCCATTAATTGGGTGCAGCACTAAACCATCATTTTGAATGCATCAGTAGCTAGACATGATTTTCAAATGTATTAGTTGATTAGCACAGGAGTAGTTAGCACATATGAAACACTGCGTGTTTGCTGTAATAGTCGTATGAACTTTTCAGTATGCTAAAGCACAGTCTTACAGTGCCCAAATCCATGTCTATTAGAGTGGAGTAAAAGTCACTTAAATGCTTTTAAGTTTCTGTAAAATGGGAATAACATGTACCTAATTCCCTCCAGTGGTGTGAGGCCTAATTGATTAATGTTAAAGTACTTTTATGTCTTCTAATGAATGGTGTCCTAGAAGTGCCAAATATTATTATGACTGAAAGCAATTCCATGTACTGGAGCCCAAAGCTGATTACACAGCCTCCTTCCAAGGCAGCCAGGGGGTGATATAGTTCTCCTTCAGATGAAGCTTCATGCTGGAAAATAGGAAGAATAAGCCTAGGGAGAGAGGGGCATTCCTTGAACATAAGAGATGGGATCTTTTAAGTGGCTGGAAGCTCCTGGCTACTGCCCCAGGAAAGTCACACTTGTAAGAAGCTAAAGGATTCTAGGCAGGGAAGGTTGAACTGTTGCTGCTGGGGATGGTAAGAAGCCAGTGCTCCCACACTACACAGGTCTGAGAAATGCACTGACCAAAATGGGGCCCCTCTAGATCACGATGGGCAGAGCTGGTCAAAAAGTTTGCTGAAGGCTCTTGGTTCACACCTTGATGATGACCTGCACTGAGCATTGTTCCAACTTCATTAACTATGTCTACAGCACCACTGTAATGCAGCCAGATCTGGGGTGGATGCCAGCAGCAATGGACCTGTATTTTCTAGAATGTAAAGAGGAATGTATAGTCAGTTTGGCCTTATTTTTAATGCAGAGAGTAGGATCTTGAAGTAAAAGCTGCAGAAGGCCAAACACAGCCAGAACAGCAAGGCTACTGTCAGTTAAATTTCACTTATGTTTGAGTAAAATGTCCAGCTAGATAGCAGATGCTAGGTTATTGCTTGCAAGGTTAAGGGATAAAGAGGAAAACAAACATATCCTTCCCGTGTTTAATTTCAGTGTCAATATATATGTGTCATATTCTGTATACAGTGTCTAGAGCAGTGTGAGAGATTTGAGGGGAATAACCTACCAAACCAGGCCTGCCATCTCTCATCTAGATTATAAAGTTAGCTGAGCTCAGCAAATCAGCTTAGCAAAAGCCCCCAGAGACGTAACTTACCTGGCGAACAGGCCATACACCCAGCTCCTTCACAGCATGATATAAACTTGGGGATCTCTCTTCCTGTCTAGTTCTGTACTGCACTAATAATAAAGAACCCGGCTGAAGCAGAGCAGCCAGGAGGATTGGGGTGGAAGACAAAAGAGCTTTCGTTCCAGCCAGCAACCAATGCCATGGACATTTATCTCATCACCTTACCCGCCAGGCTGCCCTCCATTCAAACCTACTACAAAGAAAACCATCAGGCAAATCTTTCCTTCCAGAACAGGGAGCCTCACAAAAAGATTGCTGTTGTCCTTATCTTGTTGTGTTGGCATGTCATATGAGCCTGATGGGGACTCCAGAAATTATCATCCTTACCCTTTATCCCAATCCTTCCCCACCCCTGCTCCACTTATTGTAAAGTAACAATAGACCCAATGCTAGGAGGTGTTAGGTTCTGTGAGGTGCTTTGCACTTTCCTCTTCCCGTGGGTGCTGAGGACACTCTGTATCTCATGAAGCCCTGCCCTAAAATGGCACCAGGCAACCCCCTTTCTGTCTCTCTGTTAGACTACAGTGAGAGCTAAGTAATATTTACTTCTTGGATAAACAGCCATCATCTCCCTAGCCGGAGTTCATCACAGAGAAGCAAGTTAAATTCTTCAGAGATAATCCCCAGGTACTGCGGTTTGCTGAACATGAGGCATTAGGACAGGCTGCAGGTTGCCCACCACTGCATTAGGACGTCTTGCACTATAAAGTGGAGGCTTCAGGCCAGTGAATGCATTTTGACATTGTTATAGGCCAAATCCATCCGCAGTGTAAGTGCAGTAAGTGTACCTCCACTAACTTCAACCGAGACCTGCCTCCTTACACCAGGACTGGCAGGTTTCTGTATGAGAGCGCATTGGCACAGCAAACAGGCTTTAAATTGTTTTGGGAAAAAACACAAACACAGAACAGGCTACAGTTGGGTCCACAGCAGAGATCATTGCGGGTTTCTTTTCTTTGAGGCAGTGGAAAGGCCCATCTATCCACAGCTCTGAAAGCTCACTCCACCCACCAGCCAAAAATTCCCTCAACCTTGAGGCCTCATGTAATGGATAAAGTAATTGCAAATAGCAATAAGAAAGAGACAGTAATAATATGCTTCTCCAAACTGTTACTCATTTGAGTAAATCTCCTTCAATGGGACTATACATGAAGGAAATTCAAACCTATTCAAAGCTAATGTACTACTTAAGTTGCAATTATGACCTGTTTTCACTGGTCTACAGATTTTGTACCAGTATAACTATTCCAGTTAGGGCTATGATTTTTTTTCCCACTGAAATAGTTATATCCCTACAACACCTAGGGCAGACACAGCTACACCGGTATAAAGATGCCTTGTATGGGTGTAGCTTATTTCCCTTCCTGTTCAGGAATAGCTATATTAGTATTCAGCCTCCTTATGCCAACATAACTGTGTCCACCATAGGGGGTTGTACCACTCTAATTATACTGGTATAGTTAAAGTAGTACAATTTTTTAATGTAGACTAGGCATTTTAGACTTATGTGGTGCATAGACAGTGTGCTGGCCCCTTTGCAATGGGGTAAATTTAACCTCATGCAAATAAACCTGACTCTTGAGGATTTGCAGGACCAGACTGACTTTGTGCTTCTAGAACAAGGTTCATCTGGGGATCTCAGAGTGCATTTAATTAAGCTTCACAACACCCTGAGAGGCAAGCAATTGATTTTGCAGATAGGAAAACTGAGGCAAAGTTAAGTGACTTGCCCTAGGTGATACAAGAAGTCAGTTGCAGAACTGAGAATGGAACGGAGTCCTCTCCTGCATGATACATAATTAAATCTGCAAGAGCCTTCAACATGGTAATTATATTAGAAATAATGCAGATGTTGAACAAACTCAGTCTAAAGCTTGTTTACTTTAAAGTAACCCAAATATGTATTGACTGGGGATTTGCTGATCCTACTGAAGTAGATGAGAATTTTAACCATTAACTTTAGTAAAAGATGAGTTAGACTAACAGTGAACGCTTTTGAAAACCACACTCTCCGAGTGCCTTCTCCTCTCTGTGGATGTATTTGCCCTAGGCATGTTGTTAACATTGATACCCGACATATAATCCAAATTTCTTAAAAGAATTATACACTTTACCATTAAACATACATATTATTATTATTAGATTGAGCCAGATACCAATATGGCTGAGATCAATCACTGCTGGAGCTGTTAGAAAATTAGCCAAGCTTAACAAACTTTATGCATGGCTTGCTACTGCAGCTGTGGATCCAAAGGAAAACAAATGTATTGACTGGTTCTCTATGGAAGAGGATCTATAAATTACCCTTGTTAGAAATGAACCATAGCTACAGCTGATTTGAATGCAACCCTCATAGGTACAGAGCAGGCTTCAGTGGAGCTGAGGTTTTGGAATTTTCTCAGAGTCCACAGTGGTTCTTTTCTCATGTCTGTATCTAAACCGTGTTCCCATTCTGTGGGTTTGAAGAGAGGGGAGTGGGCTGGATCACCAGGTCATTGGAAATGGGCTAAGGAACCTTTTACCTCTAGGCCAACAGCAGTGCAGGTCAGTAGAGAGTTAATGTAGCGGTTGGCTGTTGAGTGACCTATGTGAAATGAGCTGCTAGGTCTCAGTTCACTTCCTAATGGGCAGACCTAAGAAATAAAAAAAAGCCCATTACAATTGACACTAGTATTTCAGCTCTCTCCCTTTTCCACTGCAACTTCCCCAGTTCTGTTCCTGCCCTGGCACACCACCCAGCTCCACCCCAGACCTTTAATCCTGGTCTGCAGCCCCCATTACTACCCAGTCTTTGATGACTCCCATGGAGGTGTCAGTGCTAAGAAGGAACTGGCTTTTCTATCCCAGGAAAATGTTCAAGATTTTGACCTTTTTTCCTGTCCCAAATTGGGCCCAAAAGCTCAAAATCTTGAAAATGTTCACAAACCAAAAATTGGAACAAATGTTGGTTCATGTAAATCAAAACATTTCCTTTCAATCATTTCCAAATGTTTTGTTTCAATTTTGACCTTTTAAAAATTATTATAAATTAAATGAAATTTCTAAACAAAAAGTCGTTTCAAAGTGAAAAACAGATTTTTTTTTCTTCTGATGAATTGACATTTTCAAATCAAAAAGTAAATCCCTGAAAAATTCCCAACTGGCTTTCTTGTCAACAGTGCTGAACTCTTTGCCGGAGACTGTGATGAGGAGGGGAAATTGCGGCCTACGATAAAGTCACTTGTGAATTAGGGGGCTGAGTCTAAACCCACTATACAAAGTGGCGGAACATCCACTGAATTCCACAGAAGAAGGATCAAATCTTGAACCAGGGTTTGACCACAGGTCTGAAGAGGTGAAAGGCTAATTTTACCGCCCTCAGCGCTATCTAAGTCTACTACAGGCTTCTGTACGGAGATGAGCTAAGGAGGTTTTGTTCAGGGCAGGGGTTGGGAGCTGGATTAGGTTTAGGACATTTTTGAATTTGAAACTGAACCAGGGCTGGGGTTCAGGGTTTGGGTTTGGATTTGTTGGTTCTGAAATCTCACTAGCTGCCTTTGGGATGTCTGAGCCCCAAATGACAGCAACATTCCCAGATTGTTTGCAAGATTTGGGCCACACTTGAACTGGTAATTAAAAAATACAGGGACCCTTCCAACCTGGAAGTAAAACCTGGAAGTAAAACCATGGCAGGCAGATTCTTGTTTGGGGATTCTATATCCCTCTCTCTCCTCAAAATTTAAAGGGCATTGAATTCGAGAGTCCTGCTTTGGGCCATCTCTAGATGCCAGCACTTCTCCTATCTCCTTTAGCCAGGTTAACATTGTCATGCAATCAATGTTGGCAGAACAAAGAAAGGTTCACAATGTGTGCTAGGAGACATGCTCTGCTCCTGAGCCCCCCACATTGGTTTTCCTCTTGCTGCTGCTTGACAAGCAGTGAAACATGAGACAGAAGCTCTGGATGGTTCATCCTTTTGAAACCTACAGGTATAACAAATGTTGATGGCACCAGCTGCCCATGCCTGCTAGATAACTTTTTATTGGAATGGCAGAGCTGACAATTCTCACTCAGCTGCTACTAACCAGGCCTTTCCTACTCACAGCTGCTACTGTTTCTCAATAGTCCTGGGGCTGACTGGAAATATTGCCTGGCTGGTCCAGCCAAGCCTCCAGAATGCTGACTGATGAGAGCCATACAGAGCAGGGTTAAGGATGCTGCTGTATTCTAAAGGCATGATCAAAGCCCATTGGAGACAATGGGCACCAGAGGTATTTTAGTTCGGTGAGATGCGCCTCCATTCTCACCCCAGACTGGAAGTTACCCCTGATGTGTGTGATGACCCGAGGACAAGAGCTATATAAAACACAGTGTTATTCAGGAAGTCATTTGCAGTGCATAACAACTTGATTGGTGCTTCGAACTTCTGAGGAATGCTACATGTTCTGATAAGCCAGTAGCTATCTACATATAAACCAATATACAGGCATATCGCTTCTAAATAGCATTTCTGTAAGACAGTACATTCTGGAGTGAAACAAACACCCTACATTCAAGGAAGGGTAGGCATGTATCTCCTCATTGCAAAAACAGTGCTACTGCTCCTATTTCGTAATTCCTTGCCCTAGTGTAGTGCCTTCCGCCTGCAGGTCTCAAAGCACTTGGCAAAGGAAAGAAATCTTCATAATCGCCTTTTGGCATATGGAGGTGTTGAGGCACAGAGAGATGAAGTTACTTTATTATTTGTACGGCACACAAATGTGTTGGGTGCTTACTAATCACATATTAGTTATCATGTTTATGATGGCAATGCAACTGAGAATGGGGACCCATTGTGCAAGGCACTGTACAAACATAGATTAAGTCTACTGTCAATAGATTTGCCCAGGGCCACATGGCAAATCAGGGGCAGAAGCAGGACTAGAATCCAGTAGTAATTTGCCTTTCCTAACCACCAAACTTCACTGCTTCTTCAGGGAGCAGCCAGTCTCTTCTGCTGGGCTTTTGCATAGCTGGAGATATGCTGATCTCACTCTCTTGCATGGAGGCCACAGGGCTCCAAAATGCCAGTTATGATTAAAATGTACAGTAATGTCTCAGTCTATTCATGGGGAATGCGGCCCACACAGAACCAATGCATCATTTAAAGGAGAGCTTAAATGGGACTTAAGCAGTCCACAGGGCTCGTGTTGGCCCTTTGCAGAGTTGAATTAGTCAGTCCATAGATCAACCTTGTGCTGGGCCTCTGCACAGGGGGGCGAGTTGCTTTTCTGCATTCTCAGTTTGTTGAGCTCAGCAAAATGGGGCAGCTTTTCTGTAACTCACTGAATCACAGGCATCTTCACACACCCCAAACCCAGAAAGGAAACATGATCCAGGTGAACAAGACCTTTGGTGGTGCTCAAATCTCAGTGCAAATCTCTGAACAGATTGAGCACATGCTCACCAGGGTAAGGCAAAGATATTACAAGCCAGGGGAGAAAGCAGGCAAGTACTTGGCAGATGGGATTCGAGTGGAAAGAGCTCACGCTCATGGCTCCTCTGTAATGAAGGGAGATGGGCAAGTTACAACCGAGCCAGCTGTCATAAATCATCAGCTCAGAAATTTCTTTCAGTCATTAGACACACCTGAAGACGCACTCCATACTACAGACTTGAATGCAGTAGTTTCATGGCCGGTGCTACTTTCAAATCACTCTCTTTCAGAAAGGAAGAATGAATTGGGTGCTCGTGTCCATGCATCTGAAACTGAAGATGCAATAAAAAGGAAATGCAGCCTGTCTGTCTGTTTTTCTGGATGGTTTTCTCCAGGCCTAGGCAGAGCTTTTAAACCACTGGTTCTGTGCCTAGGGACTTAAGATGGGTGAATCCCAAAGGACCCAGTAGTTTGCTTCCCTTCAGATGTTCTGCTACTTCTCCAAACTTATCCAAAATCTGTGAGCCTCCAAAACTGGACTGGAAATCTCAAGGCAGAATAGTGTTAGGGTGACCAGACAGCAAATGTGAAAAATCGGGATGGGGTGGGGGTAATAGGACCCTATATAAGAAAAAGACCCCCAAATCAGGACTGTCCCTATAAAATTGGGACGTCTGGTCACCCTAAATTGTGTGCTGCTTCCAGGTGGGCTAACCTGAGAATGGGCTTTCTTGAGTTATTTTGGCACTTCCACACCCAGCCTGCTGTGAAAATGAAACCTTATGGGGGAAAAAGGTATATCAAAATGCTTCATGCCTCAAAAAAAAAAATTACAGGGTCCAGGCTGGGGAAAAGTCTGGCGAGATTAGGGGCCTCTGATTCATTGTAATGTATTGGCCTATATAGATTTACAGACACAATAAGGGGGCAGCCATGTCTTGGGACTATATGAAAGAATGGGAGAAAGATAATCTAAAATGCTAGATCGGGACTCATGAACTCTTGGCTCAACTCCTGACTCTGCCACAGACTTCATGTGTGACCTTGAGCAAGTTACTTTATCTCTCTGAGCCTCAGTCCTCCTTCTATTAAACAGGGGTGATCACTAATTCATTTCTCCCACCCTTTGTCTGTCTTGTCTATTCCGACGATAAACTTTTCAGGGCAGGGACTGCCTCTGACCATGGGTATGTACGGCACCCAGCACAATGGGCTGTGGGGCTGTAGTGTAGCACAGATAATAATAATAAGCAGCCTGAGACTCTGCCTCCCATACCGTGCCTTGTGATCCATCACTGCTACTGACGTTTCTATTGGTTGTCATAACTACCTTAGGCCCCGATGCAGCGAAGTGCTTGGGAATGTGAATACAGTTCCATTGAAATCAGTGGGACTCTTCCCTGGCTTGAAGTTAAATGCTTTCCTGGCTCCGGGGGGCCTCATTGGGTAAGTCCAGCTCTCCCAATGGAGCGATGAGCATAGGAGGGAGGGTCCCTCTCGTGTCTGCAAGCCAATTAAAAATTAAATAAATAACGTTGTTAGTTTGCAAATAGAACTGTTACTCGTTACTCACGGTATTAACAGACTGCTTTTATTTTTTTATTTTATTTTTTTTTGCAAGGCTGTGAAAGACGTTTGTTTCAGTTGCCAGCCTCTCTCCAGAACTAATGTGGGTGGATTGTGACAGATATAATTTCTCCATCCTACAGTTTCATCAACTTGAGTTCTGTTAAACTACACCCGCTGGGCTTAGCTCCTTTTAAAGTTTCCGCTTTGACAGGTAGATTTATTAGTCTTGAAATTTGTACAAATCAGATGTCACTCGTGGCAACTTGTCAAAATGTCAGTCTGGCGAGAGAGGCATGAAAGGGTTTTCTGGAGAGAGAGGGAGACGGGAGGCAGGCTTTAAAGAACTCGAGCAAAAGCAGAAGAAAGGAGCTGGGAGGGATTGCAGCCTTCTTGATCCTGGGGGTTTTACTTTATTAAATATCTAGCGCCATACAGTGGGAGATGCCGTTGGATCCAAACCTCCAAGACATCAAGGCTGACAGCTTCCACTGATGGCTCCCATCTCTTACCGAGTCAAGTTTCTCAGCTTGTTATGTACATTTAGGGGAAGGTAGGGAAGGGGGGAGGGTTAAGTTCAGCTCATTTTTTTAATGCTGTTATGTTTGAAATGTTCTATTTTATCCCTAACAAGCCATGATCTGTACAGCAGAACTGGCTCTGGAGGGTGATGTATTGTACAGGCTTTCTCCTAATAAACTACAGCTGCAGTGTTATTCAGGAGAGAGAAGATGGGGGAAAATAAAAATAAAGAAGAAATGACTAAAATGCTGCAAAAGGTGCTGAAACTAAAGCTGACAGGATTCTGTGAGGAATCAATATACCATAGCACCTATTCTCTTCCTGAGTCCTTTCTCCAAATACCAGATCACAACAACCCCCTTATCCTCTGTTCACTATAAATCCAAGGCACGGGCTTTTATTAGTCTGGATAAAATAAAAAACTGACCTAAATAATTCCATGATCCCTCAGACAAAGCAATTGCAAAATGTTCATGGGGGGGAAGAAAATTCCTTCCTGACCCTTGCATCGGTGTATATCTTGAAACATGAGACCATTTAGCCCTTGCCCTGGTCTGAGTTTTGCACAGCTGAAAAATTATCCAGCCCTTTTTAAAATCCAGCCGTAGTATTTATTCGGCTCAGCACATGCACAAGGCCCAATCTCAAACTCTCTGTGCATGGAACCTCTACTGATGCCAGTGGAAATTCTCCATGCAAAGAGCTTGTTGAATTAGAGTTTAAGGGCCTGATCCAAAGCCCAATGAAATCAATAGGAGTCATGCCACTAACTTCATTGGGTTTTGGGTCAAGCCCCGAGATTAAAACTGTTCTTGAAAAGAACGGTAGAGGCACAAATGATGACTGATGAAGGCAAGAGCTAATGATATTTTAAACGCTCATCATAAAAGATTACTCACTAGAGCTGGTTGAAAAGTGGTATTTGTTTTCCATAAAATTCGACCAAGATGAAAACCATGTAGTTTCAGAGCACATTTTTTGTGGAACATGTTTTTTCAATTAAATGAAAACTGAAAAAAAAAAAAAAAAAAGTTGGCGTTTGAAAACCAAAACATTTTTTCACTTTTTTTGGTTCCCTCTCTCCTCTCCCCCGCCCAAAATAAAATCAACCTGGAAAATTTCAACTGAAAAGCACATTTTCTATGACAATCTCCATTTTGTTTGAAAAGTCATTTTTGGCTGAAAAAATGTTTTGACAAAGACATTTTAATCAGCATTGTTACCCTGGGCAAGAGGGTGGGGTTCAAATTTTGCAAAGCTTCTATGTATAAATAAATATAAAAGTGAATGTGTATGTATAATCCTAGTGCTATTAAAACAGATTTACAATGTTATTGTGTGTAATTCTAGATAGGTCACTCTCAGAAGGACAATGTTGAGATGCCCCAAAAATGCAACTGAAGGTCATAATAAAACAGACTCTGTGAAAACAGACTTGGCTTTTATGAGGAGGAGAAAGAAGGAGACCCAATGGGAAAGTGGGGGACATAGCAGGGTTCTTGTAGAAGGGTATGTGGTAATGACAATGGTTAGCCTAATCTTGGTCCCACTGAAGTTCACTGACAAAATTTTCATTAAATTCAATGAGAGCAGAGTTATATCTAAACTGCCCAATATATTAACAGCAAGCAAGGTGTGGCTCAGAAAACACTCTCTATGTAGAACAAACAAGTTGTTTTTATGTATGGTTAAGGTGGTTGCGATGTGTTTTATGTATGGTTAAAGTGGTTGCGATGTGAACTGATCTGTCAAATTCGAAGGCATGCAAATATGTGCAAAAAAACGGATGGGCACATTTGAGTTGAAAGGCGAGCTGGTAATCTACACTACAGTCACCAGGTATTGAGAGATCAGATGATTCCATTTAAAGATGATTTGGGTCTACTGGCTTGATCAACGTAATCCCATGAAGTTATATCCCCATGGGTGTGTGGTAACTTTTTTTCTTTTTTTTTTTTTTACTGCAGCAATGCTTCCTTCCAGCACTTCCCTACATAATTTAAGCTGAGAGTTCAGACTCCTCCATTCGCATGATGTGGAGATTCTCTTAATCATCAAGCTCAACTTTCCCAGAATAATAAGAACAAAACTGGTGACAGGGAAATTAGTTTCAATAGTTTCCTTATGTACAAAAACCCTCAGCTATTGGTGATGGGAGCCAATATAAGAACCTCCAGAGAGAGAGAGGATACAATGAAACCGGGCCTAAGCAACCACACAAGGGACAGCCAAAACTTGTCACTTAATGGAGACTTAAGGCTGAGGGGAGATAGGATTGCTCTCTATAAAACAAATAATTCCTCTCCCTCCCTGGTATTTATCCCTCTGATATAAGTTCAGTACCAATGTGGACACAAGAACAAATGGATATAAACTGGCCATCAGGAAGTTTAGACTTGAAATTAGACGAAGGTTTCTAACCATCAGAGGAGTGAAGTTCTGGAACAGCCTTCCAAGGGGAGCAGTGGGGCAAAAGACATATCTGGCTTCAAGACTGAACTTGATAAGTTTATGGAGGGGATGGTATGATGGGATAGCCTAATTTTGCCAATTAATTGGTCTTTAACTATTAGCGGTAAATATGCCCAATGGCCTGTGATGGAATGTTAGATGGGGTGGGATCTGAGTTACTACAGATAATTCTTTCCTGTGTGCTGGCTGGTGAGTCTTGCCCACATGCTCAGGGTTTAGCTGATTGCCATATTTGGGGTCGGGAAGGAATTTTCCTCCAGGGCAGATTGGCAGAGGCCCTGGGGTTTTTCACCTTCCTCTGCAGCGTGGGGCACGGCTTACTTTCTGGAGGATTCTCTGCACCTTGAAGTCTTTAAACCATTATTTGAAGACTTCAATAGCTCAGACATAGGTTAGGGGTTTGATACAGGAGTGGGTGGGTGAGATTCTGTGGCCTGCGTTGTGCAGGAGATCAAACTAGATGATCATAATGGTCCTTTCTGACCTTAAAGTCTATGATTCTATGAGATGGTCCTATGAAAAGAATGGAGCAGAATTATATTTGGGTCTATCTAGAGATACTTTGGGATGATTTCTTAAGACAGGAGACAGCCTAGTAAAGATGGTCTCTTGTATAGGATTACTAGAACTGTAAAATCTCTCCTGCCTAATTTATTTTAGAGTTTTCTATAGCACTGTAGTTCTAAGCAAACTGAGCTGAGTCTCCATCAACACATTTCACACAAGCCACCAAAGAGTAGAATTGGATGGGAAACAGTTTTCCTGTTTCCTCTAAAATTTGCAAGAATTTTAGAGATTTCAAATTTTTTCCCCATCCCAAATCGGGACAAAAAGTCAAAATTCAAAAATTTCCATGAACCAAAATATGTTTTTGGATCGGGTCAATAGAAATGTTTTCTTTCAATTTTGACCTTTTACATTTAAAACAATTTTATTTTTACTATCAATTAATTTAAATTTCAAACAAAAAGTTGTCTTGAACCGAAAAATGAAACTGTTTAGTTTAGAAAATGTTGAAATGGGACATTTTTAATTTTTTTTTAAAATGGGAAATTCATTGAAAACGGTCCTTTCCCACAACATTTCAGTTCTAATGAAACAGCATTTTCTGATGAAAAACTGTTTTGTAGGAAAATTCCCGACCATCTCTACCAATGAGCTGTAAGAAGATGATTTACTGTCACTCTTACCCTGTGGTCGGTATTCACACTGTCATTTTAGGCTGCTTTTCCCATTACCTTCTTTACTTTTCTGGCAAAGGGGTTCACCACAACAAATAAGGTGAAGGCATCAGTGTGGGCTTCAGAAGTTCTGAGCTTCACCCAGGAGGTGAATTATAAGCACGTGGGGTGGAATTCACCCCATATAGCTAACCAGCACGTGGCCTGTGCATCCTTTAAGTCCCACGTCAGGTCTCAAAATGGCACCTTTATGGTGCATAAGCTTTGTGTAAGCCCTCTGCATGGGGTCAGTTTCTCCTACAGTTTCTGCACGCCTCCGTTGGTTTTAGGGAGAGCTTTGGTACTGGTTTTTTTCCCCCCACTGCTAGTGCAGATACACATATTTTATTCTCTGAGCCTAAATCAGTCCCACGCAACCAGATGCCAGCACTGCATGAAGTAAAAGGGAGTGTCAGATGTACGGGAGCTGGATTAGGATAGCAGTAGTGTGTCCGGTGCCCAAAGAGTCCAGAGGAGTGCACTGAAAAATCTTTACTGGAAAGTCACTCAGTGGCATAGGGAGATACCTCTCCGCCCTGGAATAGAGGGAGTATGAAATTATTTAAGGGAAGGGACAAACACAATTATCTGAGCATGATGGGGCCTGATCCTACAAGGTATTGAGTGTCTCAAGTGCTTTGCTGAGCCTTGTGAGTCATTTGCAGTTGAGAATGCTCAGTATCTTGCAGCACTGGGAGTTTACAAAGGGTTATTGATTATTAATAAGTATTTATTAGCACATTAGCTCCAGTCATGGACTAGAACCTCACTGTGCAAGGCGCTGTACAAACACATAACAAAAAGATGATCCCTACCCCAAAGAGCTTACAAGTTCCTTTGAATTCTTAGTCCACCCCTTTGATCTGCAAAACTTGGCTTTTCTTGTGCAGTTTCTAGTACCTTCTAATTTCCCCCAAATTACAGTTTCCTGTTTTTTCTTTTATACAGGACACAGGAAGTGCAGAGCTGAGAAGAAATGAGAAGGAAAATGGAACTTTTTCAAAGCCTCCAAATAGCATGACAGATTTGGTTTTAGTTAGAAATATTCTGTTCTTCAAATCAATTCAGTTCTTCCTGTATTTTGTCCAACACATTTACCCAGTTCTATAAAATAAAATAACCTATCTGAATTAGCAGATTGGGCAATTTAGGCTACACATGGGTTCATGCTGCAAAACTCAGAGCCAAACTTAACTCATAAATACCTCCAAACCTGATGGTGAACTTGTGAACTGACTGCTACCATCGGTCATCAGCAGAGACTGAACACAGGGCCTCCAATGCTAAAAGAATGAACAACCACTGCTTGTGTTAAAGAAGACTCTGGCTCTCAGCTGTAGTAGACTCATAACCTCTTTGGACCAGATGGAACTGTAATACACACCAAACAGTGGGTTACTGAGCTGCAGGGTTTCGCTTCAGGGCCATCTCTAATTCAGACAGGACAATCTCTGCTTTTCAGGAGGTCTGGCTATTTCTTCTGACCTTCCTCTCCCTGGATCTCCATTACATATCTACTTTGGGGGTGAAATTCACCTCTGTGCAGAGTCAGCAGAGTAATGGTCTCAAGTTGCAGTGGGGGGGGGGGGGGGTTAGGTTGTATATTAGGAAACACTATTTCACTAGGAGGGTGGTGGCGCACTGGAATGGGTTACCTAGGGAGGTGGTGGAATCTCCTTCCTTAGAGGTTTTTAAGGTCAGGCTTGACAAAGCCCAGGCTGGGATGATTTAGTTGGGGATTGGTCCTGCTTTGAGCAGGGGGTTGGACTAGATGACCTCCTGAGGTCCCTTCCAACCCTGATATTCTATGAGTCTATGAGCACAAGGCCTGTGCACCACTTGTAGCCTCAAAACAGGACATGCATGATAATCGCACAGGCTGTACATTGATCCCTTAGCACACGGGGAGTCCTCACCCCACATTCATCTCTTACAATTCACCCTGTTTAGTCCTTCACCTTTACCCATCTGGCTGGGTTTTTCTGTCCTTCTGCCCTGTCCTATGGAGGGTGTGGGGGAGGGAAATATGTATGTATTAGAGAAAAGTGGTTTAGGTTGGGAATTTTAGCTTAATTAACAGCTACATCCAATACTTTATTTCTTAGAGCGTTGTGCAATGGCTATCTCATCAAATGAGGAGTGGAGAATGGAGGGAAAAAACCTCACTTCACAAGAGAAGATTTTCTTTAAAAGAAATCACTTTCTGTCACATTGTACGCTGATTTCCTTTCATGTGGCAAACACATTAAGGCAGCTTACTTTCTGCATTAAGTATCATTAAGGCAGGTACATGGAGATCCTTCATGCCTTCTGGGTCACTGGCTGTCGTGACCTTACCAGGGTCAATTTCAAAGTTGTAAAAAATTAATCTATGGAGGGCAAGTGTGGGGGGAGGGGAGGAAGAAAAAGCGAGTCAATTCGTGTTACTAACTAGGCTCCGGGTTTTCCATGTACTGTGTGTATCTACTTAGCAATTTCAGCTCAGCCAGCAGGGAAACAGAGAGAGGAGGGGGAAAAAATGTCTGGCATGAGTTCAGAAAGCTCTCCAGCTCACACATCTGGTTCTTATATTTCAAAGTTAATTAGTCATATTGAGGCTGTCTGAAGATAAATTTATCATCCAGAAAAAACACAAACAGTTTGAAAAATGAAAGGAAGTGAGGTGAGATGGCTTGACGTTTAAATAAATCATTTTAACATGATTAAAAAACTTGTCCTCTCTGACACCCGGAGCTGGATACTTTGTAAAGACTTTTTGACAAAGACAAGTCCCTGTTTGGTATACAAAGCCCCTGCCATTCAATTATACAGAATAATCTTTGGCCAATTACTTTTCTGAGTGACTACTGGAGAATACAATGCACAGCTGCAGTGTTTTGTTCGCTAGGGCTGAAGCCAAACTGTAAAGGAGCTAGGGGAAAGGGCCACGTGACCAGACCTTTTAATCATTATTTCAATCCAGAGGCACAGAGCAGAAGAAGTGGGGAGGAGGGGCGGAGGGAGAGTTTTAATTTAACTGGGAATGAAGTACCAGAAAACAGCATGGTTTGGAGATATCTATTGGTGGGAATGGACCTGAAGATAAGATACCACCCACTTGTGGGCTTCTGAAATGATGCAGGGGTGGGGAGAAGATTGAAAGGAATTGGTTACCAGAGAGATTGTTAGGGTGTAAGTGGATATACAGGCAACGAAATTGTTAGGGTTTAGTGTTATCCTCTTTCACCATTTATGGTGTCTACCTTATGAATCTGGGTGCAGCCATACAAGGAATGCATGATTGTTCCAGCTGTGGGTGCCCATAGGGATAAGGGGTGAAATTCACCTATGTAAGATGGCCAGAACAAGGGGTATGCACTGCTTCAGTCTCATTAAGGCCACCAAAATAGGGTTTAAGTGGTGCATAGGCCTTGGACAGGGATCAATTTCACCTAGAGAGAATAATTCAGATGCTTCAGTAGAGAGAATCTGAATAATTCTGGGCTCTCTAAATCTGGCTATTGGAAACAGCAAAGAGGGCCGCCCTATACCAGTGAAACCTGGGTCACTGGCGATATTCCAAACTGGCATTGACACCCATCCATCAGGGATGCTTTAGCGATAATGAAATCAATTCTGTTGCTAGACAGCACTTCCTGAGTATTATTCATGGTAAAAAATCAACACTGCAGCTCTGAGCAGGTTGTGCATCATTTTACTATACAAACAAACAAACAGACAAAAGCAAATGCTCTCAAAGCATACTCAGGCAGAGAAAATATACTTGCACGTTCCCCTACTGAAAACTGGTGTCAAGTTTCTTGGGTTGATGGGTCATATTGTGATAGATGTAGCAGTGGGCCTTTCAGGCTAGGTGATGCTACATTTGGCCATTATTGCATTATCATATTAATTTCCTTCCATCCCTTTGTTATGTTACCGATGCAGTACAGGAGTGATATAATACAACTTGAAAGTTTTTTCCTATTAGCAATTTTGTCGCATCATTTTTGCTAATGGGATAACAAGAGGTGCTGGTTATGGTGCAAAAGTCTCATCACGTTGGTAATTTTTACTGTAACATGTTAGCAATCTGTCACTATTTGTTCCCACTAATACCATACAAAAGTCTTATTAGATCAGTGGCTTTAGTTTTACATCCATATTATCAAATTTATTTCTCACTAGCTTGAGTAATAGAAGGTTTTGATTAAATGAAACGCCCCCTCTAAACATTAACTGGAAGAAAGCCTTGTATGCCAACTTCACAATATGTCTATGAGCTGAATATCAATCAATCAATATTAGGGGAAATCAGTATATCCGATGACCAAGAGGAAGTGCTCAGCTGCTTTTCAGTCTGATTCACCTCTTTTCTAAGAGGTTTTCAGGCATATTTGAATTTTGTGGGTTGTAGCTGAATTAATAATGCTTTTACAAGGTTCAATCCCATCTCTATGAATTCACTGGGGATACCTTCCATTGATTTTGACGGGCACTGGATCAAGCCCATATAGCACATTTCCTCCTTGGTTCTCAAAAAGCTTTAGAAAAGTGGGTCAATGTCATTATTTCATTTTACAGATGGGGAAACTGAGGCACAGAAGGGTGACTGGCCATACTGGGTCAGACTAATGGTCCATCTAGCTGGTTTTCCAACAGTGGCCAATGCTAGATGCTTCAGATGGAATGAACAGTTTTGAGTGATCCATCCCGTTTGCCACTGGTCTGCTGTGTGACCTTAGGCCTAGGACCAAGCATTAGGACACCTGGGTTCTGTTCCTGTCTCGTCCAGTCCCAGCTTCTGCCTAATTCACCAGACCAGAACTGTCCTTTTTCTGTCCTCTGTTCAAGTGCAACGATATGTGTGCTATACCAAGATGGTGGAATTGCTGCCTATAGAACGCAGGGATCCTGGTTCATGTCCTGACTGCAGTCTGGCTTTTGAAGGTAGGACTTGTGCTCACATCCTCCTCTTGTGACTGCTCCCACACAAGAGGCCCTTCTGAAATAGCTATCAAGCAGGAGTGTGTGTGCAGGAAAGGCTGGCCTCTCTCATGCAGTTCTACCCCCAGAAGCTTTAGCAATGTGCACACAGGATGTGTTATATCTCACATTCAGGGCCTGTTGAGCCCAACAACGTAAGACCCTTGAGTGCCGCAGGATAACTACCCTTCCTCCAAGTGGGCTTGGGGGTTAAGGAACTGCATGGTGACGCAGGAGATCACTGCCTCTGTCACAGCCTGTCTTAAATTACACCTGGCAGAACATAGCTTAGCACTCAGTGTCTGCCCTAGCATTGACTGTAACTAGCTAACATGATACTCTCTGTGACAGTCCTTGTCTATATTGTTTGAGGACTAAGTTGTGTCAGTTAAAACAATGTAGTTTCCCACTGTAGGTGACCACTTTATGGTCTGGGGCAAGTCACTTTCCTGCTCTCTGCCTCATTCAGTAAAATGGGGTTTATAATAATCCTTCCCAAGTTCACAGGGATGTTACAAGGATAAATCCAGAACTTGGGCGAAGCTCAGATGCTACAGCAATACAAATAGATGTCCGGGAACAAATCAAAATTTGCAATTTACCTAGAAGGATGAGGGATTCATATCTTGCAAACACAAGAAATGGGCTCTCCTGAGCATGCAGGAAGCAGACATGAGACACGCAAAGCATAAAAACCGCACAAATGTGATGTTTAATGGATAAAATGAATATTCAAGTTGTTTCCAGGAAAAGTCTTTGACTTTGGTGCTAGTTACAGTTACAAGGTTTGTGCATTTTCTCGCTGTCAAAGCCTTCATCGTAATTGTCCCAAAGTTCCTTGATTATCTCTAACAAATGTGTCAGCTGCCTTTGAAGTATCAGGACAGTCTCATCACACCTTATTAAATAATAAACATTATTTGCAGGCACACTGGAAATACAGACAACACGTCAGCGGGGTTGTCAAAATGGATTGGCTGAGTTTTCACAGAGATGCGGCTGTTCAGAGTCTTCGCTGAGCATAGTGCTCTGAAAAGGGCAGTAGGATCTTTAAAGACTACAGGAGGACTTTGGTTTCACATCTCATCTATAAGACAATAAGTTCAGTAGCACAGAGCTCTCTAGCATCGTCATGAGCCACTGGTGGCTCATGACTGAGAGGAAGAGTGCTCCCTACGGAATAACCATCACCACTTCCTTTCGTATGTATATTTTCATTAGATGTCTCTCATCTAAGCAATGACCAGCCCCAACTTGGTTTAGGTATAAGAGCTGACAAGGTCACAGCTCAAGGGAGTATGATTGCACTTAATCAGTGGTATCACTGAAAGGTGGACTTGGGCCCTTCTGACTTGTTCATGGGTCTAGTTCATCTTTTGGTGGAACAAAGCTGCTTTTCTGGACATACATACAGCAGCAGTGGTGGCTTCAGAAAGTAACACGCTGGAGCAGATGACTCATTTTGATCAGTATAATCTAGGTATGATGCTCCTGAATAATGCTACTGCTGAAAGGTTGAGAAGCCTATTGTTACTACTGGCTGTTTGTGTTCTTTCACATATTTCGAACTCATCCTAAATGAAGAAATCGCTTCAGTCCAGAAAATTATTTTACAATGGAAGAACACCAGTCTAGACTTGTTTGGTTTGTCATTCACAATGAACAAACAAGTAGCACAGAGGGAGTAATGGGGGGGGGGGGGGGAGAGAAGGAGGGGGAGAAGCGCGGAAAGCTTTTCTTCTGTTATTTGTCTGGCAGACCCAATAATGCCAAGTGAATAAAGAGGTTGCTTATGGTTCCATCCAGTATGGGAATGAAGCTTTTTATTGAGTTGGCTTAACACAGGCCTTCTCAACACTCCAAATTTGACCAGGATGGTGTCTCTGGTAATTTACAAACTGAACACTTTGAAATACAGTAGGAAAGAATTTCATAATTTGAAAAACAAAACCAAACCCAAAAACATAGTTTGGATCAAGTCAAATGTTTTCATGCTATTCCTTGGAGCCAGCTTTGCAGAAACTTATTTCATGCGTGTTGAAGTGTCTTTCAAGAGCTGAATCTTTCCTAGAAGAGTAATTGTGCAATTAGCTATGAATTAGTAAAAATGTATTCTAATTACTTCCAGGTGTGACACATTTTGTGCTTAAAAACCAGGCTAGCAATAAGACTCCCCCTGTCAATGTTTGCTTTCTGAGTGGATATTAACAGAGAGGCATCTTGACAGCTTGATGTGCACGTTGCTTAATAGTGTTGAGGTGGTTTTTTTTTAAATATAATTTCAGAATAAGCACAAATAGACCCAGGAACAAATGTTCAAAGGCACAATCAGGAGCTTTGCGTTTGTATACAACCAAAGAGACAGAAGTGGGATTTCCCTGCAGGCAAACTGAAGGAAGTGCAATGAGCCAGAATGTCAGCTGGTGTAAACAGGCATAGCTCCATTGGAGAGCATTGACTTACACGGGGCACATCAACTTCAGAGGAGTGGCTCTTGATTTACGGCAGTGTTAATTGAGAGCCCAACTTCTTTTGAAGACCTCAAAAACTATTCCACCTTTTCACCCAGGGCACCTTCATAAAAAGAAAAGCTCCTTGAAGCTATGCCAGTTTACGCCCACTGAAGTGCTGGCTCAATGAATTCAGCTTTGCATGAAATTCTTTTTGATTCCTGCAAGGCAGCCTGGATGGTCACTAGGCTTCATGTGCTGTATTTGTACAGCTCCTTGCACGATGGGCTCCTTCCCATGACTGGGGCTCCTAAGTACTACCATAATACAAATAATAAATCAGAGTAAATAACCAGTATGGTTACTTTTAGAAGCAAACCTAACCCTTCATTCAAAATAAGCCTTTTTCCCCCCCTTTGAGAATCAGAAAGCCCAGTTCATTTTTCTTTGCTTTAGACTTTTTCAAGACTTCTGTTCTGCTTGGTTTCAGTTAGGATTGCGTTATAGTGTGCAGTCACCCCCAGAGTACCCCCTTGTGACAGGACACAGAGGGTCTTCCTCTCTAGCAGCCTCCCGTGTGTCCTGGTTCCACAATGGTTGGATGTTTTTGTGGCCTAGCCTTCTGGTCAGGTCAGCTCTGTTCCCCTTTCAGGGGCTATCAGAAAACTAATTTTCAATCTGAAACTCAAAACAGTCCCCAGGTCATTAAACAAACACTAGTCCTTCACAGAGGCTAATGTTGTCAACCTTAGGCCCCTGACTGGGCCAGCTTGCTTGGGTTAGGGCAGCGAGAGCCTGTCTTCCCTGTTCTGGCTTCACCCAGAACTGGCCTCTTGTAGAAGCAGCCAGCCCTTTTGGGCTCTGGCCTGCTGGACTCGGATTGGCCTCCACCTTCTTCTGGCCCTTCTAGGTGTTGGAGGACCAACTCTCACTGGTTCTGCCTGCAGCAGGCAACCCCTGAAGTCTGAACTCTCTTCTCTTCCCTTCCAACTGAACACCTCTGAGATTGGGGTGTGCTGAAGTGGTGATGTCTCCAGCAGGGGGCAGTGAGTGCTGAGCCTTTCCAGCTCTGAAACCTACAAATGCTGAGAAAAGGGAAATAGAAATATCAAAAGACCAAAAATGCATCCTCATGGTATTGCTTAGCTCTCTGAAACCAAGGAGGTCACATCGACAGTGTTGAGGGAGAGACCAATAATTGAATGAGTCATGGATGGGTGAAATCTCTTGTATTCCTCAAGGTGATCTCTCTAGGTTGGAGATGAGACAAATTGGCTGGGGGAGCTGTGGAGAAATGTGTTTTGCCACTGTTCAGTAGAGCTGATAGCCAAATGTATTTTATTTCCCACAAAAAATTAAGAAAACAAAAATGTTTAGCTTTTATCAAAAAAGTTATGGAATATTTGGGGTTTTGGTAGAAAAACTGAATTGTGAACACTTTTTGATTATAAAAAAAAAGCAAAATCTGAAAAATTTTCATTTTTCCACAATGTGTGAGTGTTTTTTAGTGAACACAGAAAATTTCTGTTTGATAAAAAGCCATTTTCCTTTATTTATTTATTTATTTATTTATTTAAGATTTCCCAACCAGTTCTACTCCCTAGCCTGAGCCTGGCCTGGTGATAAAGTGCTCTCTCTCTCTCTCTCTCTCTCTCTCCAAACCTCTCAGTCTCTCAGCCTGTCCTTTTAATAGGCACTGAAGTTACACAAATATATTTATAATATATATTTCTGAGACAGCCGCGGTTGTCAGAAGGGACAAAAAACAGAAAGAAGCTAGAAAAAGAAACCAACTTCCTTTAAACTGGCATAATCTCCCAGAAACCTCCTTGGCTACCCTGCCACTAAGAGCTTGTCCACATGGTGTGGCAAAGTGCACCAGAGAGGTGTGATTTGGAAAGCGCACTAACGTCCTGCTCTCCAACTGCCCCAGGTAGACCTTGCTGGTGTGCTCTAAAAGGTGCATAGTTCACATTAACATAATCCTGTTTGAAATGGGACGCCATCAGTGGGGATTAGAGCACGGCAGTTGGGTCTAGACCAGGCAGTTTGAGCATTATACATTAGAACTAGGGTGACCAGACATCCTGATTTTATCGAGACTGTCCCAATATTTGCTTGTTTGTCCTGCGTCCCGACCAATGTTCAGTCAGGACACTGGACAAACAAGCAATTTTGCCCTCTGCTCCTGCGGACAGGCGGATCCCGGAGGGGCTTGGGCCCCCCCCCGCCCAGAGCCCCACCCCCTCACTGGATCCCTCCCCAAATCCCCGCCTCTTCCCCAAGCACGCCATTCCTCCTCCCTCCCAGGCTTGCGCCGATCAGCTATATGGCGGCGCAAGCACTGGAGGGAGGCCCGGGGGACGCAGGGGAGTGCGGGGTGAGTGAGTCCGGCCTGGCCCCAAGCGCAGGCAGGAGGGCGGGGCAGTACCTGCAGGGTCAGCCCCGGGGCCGGCCTGGGGAACTGGCTCCATGTATGTGCCCATGGGTGGGGGTGGGGGTGAGGGTGGGGGGGCAGCATCCGACGGGGCTTCACCTCCCGCCACATGGAGGCAGCGGCAGCCCCGTTTCTTCCCCTGTGGGACCCAAGCGGGATGTGGGGGCTGGGGCCTGCTACCCCTACTCCGGGGCCGCCTGCGGGATTGCACCAACTGGGCACCTTCCCCTACGGGGGGAGGTGGAGACGAGGCAAGCTGGTGCGGGGGGGGGGGCACTCCGGCGGCTTTTTTTCCCCCTCTGAGGCCCCCCCCCCCCCGACATTTCAGTTTTGTCATCTGGTCACCCTAATTAGAACACTCTGCAGATCACACTCCTAGTGTGCTTTGCTGGCAGCGTGTAGACAAGCCCTAAGAGTCCTGAGAGAGTCTCTTGCATTCCCTCTCCCAGATAGTGAATATTACTTAGAGGAATGATTGGACCTGATAAACATACACTTGCAGAGGGGCTTTTATAGATTTCCTTATGGACAACAGTGCTGCATGCAACCTGAGCAAAGAAGGGAAAGATTTCTTTGCAACTGTTGTAAAAATCCTTTTATTTTATTTATTTTTTTAAGTTTCTTTGGCCCCCATGACCTGCAGTATTTTTTATTTACCATGTATATTATTTTATATTATATATTCTAGTTTCACAATATATATTTTTTCTGGCAACACCATGAAAAATAATTTCCTTTTTCTCTGCATTTGATAGGTCACAGAGTTGGAAAAGTACACCTACCCTACTTGTGGATAGGCAACCTGAGCCACCGGCAATAGCTTCTGCTGTTGGGAGCATATAAAGTACACCTCTACCCCGATATAACGCGACCCGATATAACACAAATTGGGATATAACGCGGTAAAGCAGCATACCGGGGGGGCGGGGTTGCGCACTCCGGCGGATCAAAGCAAGTTCCATATAACGCGGTTTCACCTATAACGCGGTAAGATTTTTTGGCTCCCGAGGACAGCATTAGATCGGGGTAGAGGTGTATGACATTAATGCAGCCATTTCTCTTAAAGGGGAGAGAGTGCAATAGGGTTTGGTATGTCAAAAAGCAGTTGGGCCAAATTCTGCCTGGTTGTAAATCGAGAGTTTGTTCTGTGTTTGTACAGCGCCTAGCACAGTGAGTTCTGGTCCATGCCCGGGGCTCCTCAGCTCTATTGCAATGCAAATACTGATAGTAACTCCCTTAAAATCAACAGGTTTCAGAGTAGCAGCCGTGTTAGTCTGTATCCGCAAAAAGAAGAACAGGAGTACTTGTGGCACCTTAGGCCAGGTCTACACTAACCCCCTAATTTGAACTAAGGTACGGAACTTCAGCTACGTGAATAACGTAGCTGAAGTTCGAAGTACCTTAGTTCGAACTTACCTTGGTCCACACTCGGCAGGCAGGCTCCCCCGTCGACTCCGCGGTACTCCTCTCGCCGAGCTGGAGTACCGCAGTCGACGGCGAGCACTTCCGGGTTCGACTTATCGCGTCCAGACTAGACGCGATAAGTCGAACCCAGAAGTTCGATCGCTCGCCGCCGAACTACCGGGTAAGTGTAGCCAAGGCCTTAGAGACTAACAAATTTATTAGAGCATAAGCTTTCGTGGACTACAGCCCACTTCTTCAGATGCATATTCATATATATATGCATCTGAAGAAGTGGGCTGTAGTGCATCCGAGGAAGTGGGCTGTAGTCCACGAAAGCTTATGCTCTAATAAATTTGTTAGTCTCTAAGGTGCCACAAGTACTCCTGTTCTTCTTTTTTCTTAAAATCAACGTGCACCGATGCAAGTGAGAGCAGAATCTGACCTCTTGTATTTTGCATTAAGGATGAAATTCAACCCGGGACAGATGAAAAGCGTAATGCACCACTTAGGGGGCCAGATCCTCAGCTGGTGTAAGTGGAGTTTTGCCAGTTTTACGCCAGATGAGGACGTAGGCCTAGACCTCAAAAGAGGGCTTAAGTAGGACTTCAGTGTTTTATGATGTCAGCTCTCTGCACAGGCATGAATTTCAGCCTAAAGCTCAGTGACCACATGATGTACTGGTGGGATTGGAATTCTTTACTGTCTCTTTAAAATCTCACTGTCTTGCTTAGTTTATTGCTAACTGTCTGCACGCAGCAGCTGGAAGAGGAAGCTGGATGCTATTCTGCCTGGTGCGTCATTAATGCACAAGGCACTGGATAGCTCCCGAGAAAGCCTGTAAGGTTTCCATCCTTAATTGCAGATCAAAGAGGTCTGTAGAAGAAGCATCCACCTTTTTGAATGCTTATCTTGACCAGACCTTCTGATGCTTTTGAAGTTACCCCATCACTCACTAATCAGAGATCTCCTTTAGATAGTGAAATAAAATCCTTTTCAATAGAGCGGGTTGGTTATCAGTTTCTAAACACAATTTGTGCCTTTTGAATGACCCTTTTTTAGTGAGTTGATCCTGCAGCCTTCATGCCAGTAAGTAAATCATGCAAAATTGGGCCCTTAATTTGCCATTACATGGGCATCCCTATAACTTTTCTTTCAGGCTGTTCCAAACAGGAAAGAATGTGGATGTGGATGTACTAAAACTCATTAGAGGTAAATAAATATGTGCTTTAGTCCACATTTAATGTATAGCTGTTGGATTTTTGTTAGTATTTGTAGCTTAATCCAACATTTCCAACCAAACCACGCAGTCAGTAGAATATCAGCGTTCCCTTTTCTTTCTGTACGGAGGCAAGTTAGAGAACATGACACCCTTCAACAATTTTTAGTACAGAAACATTTTGGCTAAAAAAGTCCCTGGTAATATCTTTTTGTCCTGGAAGCTTATGTATTTTAAATTATTTATAGGTTGCCTCTTAGAGAACAATTTAGCATTTCCAAGAATTGGACTGAGGAAATAATCCTTAGGGAATAATTTGTCAAATTTCCCCACTTTTTTTGGATCCCTGGATTCTTTAATGCATTCATTATTTGAAAATTTTTGCCAATTCTTTTGTGAAATTTCTCCCCCTATGGGTGAAATTTCTTCAGTGTGCAAGGAGCCAGCACTAGGGCAATGCATGTCAGATGCACTGAAGCCACAGCTTTGGCCTTATGTTGCACATGGCAGCTCATGCTGTCTCTGCTAGGGGGAGCATTTCACACTTAAAGAATAGCTTGCAAACAATTATTTGGTGACTCACCTCAATCCAGTCCCTGGATCCTCCCGAGGCCACATGGGCCATGGAACTGATCCCTGAATTACAGAACTGGGCTGCTATTCCAACTCTGTTTGTTTCTCCTAAATCCTGGCTCAGTTCATGAGGCAGATTGAGATGGGTGTGCTTCTGCCTTGTCATCATGAGAGCACAAACAAACCCCGCCCCCCAACAGTTCACTGCAAATATTATCTCCCCATATTAACTGAGAGCCTGACCCAATGCCCATTGGAGTCAATGGAGGGGTCTTTCCACTGGAGACTGCCATTGACATTAATGGGCTTTGGATCAGACCCTCAATACATATATTTGGAAAGTGATTCCTTCAGTGGTATGAAGGATTCTGGGGAGAGAAAGGCTCGTTAAGTAGTTCACATGTTGCTCATCTCACAATGCCACACGGGCAACACAATGACTCCCCCAGCAATGCCCTTTACAGCCCCTGGAAAGGTGAAAACTCTGTAGATGAAATGCTAACCAAAGGCCACAGGCTCTTAGGAAAAATTATATTGATGTGAGATTAACAGATGTGCTTTAGCTAGCTCTTTATCCACTTTGCAATGTGGCCTGCATCTAGCCTTTATTGGATTCAGTAAATATATCACATACAATAAATAAGTAGGGGTTGAATCATCATATTAACTGGCGATCACAGAAGATGCAGTGTGTTATTTAACTTAAATTACATAGGGCTTTGGGACACTGTGTTTGAAACCTCCATCAGGACTGGACATATAAATGTGCAGGAATTTGGTCAATGTACTGCCTGGTGTTGTAACTTCTTGGAATTGTATCTGGATTCTTGCTTGCTACATCATTTACTTTTTTTGCCGTCTCGAATGTGTAGGTTTGATTTATGGGGGTGATTCCTACACGGGCAAGTGACAAGATTCCCCATGGTTAAATGAAACCAAAAGCTGGAATACTTCTCATAACACTAGAACTAGGGGTCACCAAATGAAATTAATAGGCAGCAGGTTTAAAACAAACAAAAGGAAGTATTTCTTCACACAACGCACAGTCAACCTATGGAACTCTTTGCCAGAGGATGTTGTGAAGGCCAAGACCATAACAGGGCTCAAAAAAGATAGCCATTGATGGACCTATCCTCCATGAATTTATTAGTCAGGATGGGCAGGGATGGTGTCCCTAGCCTCTGTTTGCCACAAGCTCGGAATGAGCGACAGGGGATGGATCACTTGATGATTACCTGTTCTGTGCATTCCCTCTGGGGCACGTGGCACTGGCCACTGTTGGAAGACAGGATACTGGGCTAGATGGACCTTTGGTCTGACCCAGTAGGGCCATTCTTATTCTTATGGTGTAAATCAAAGTCACTCTATATCAGTGGAGCGATGCCAACTTACACCATTTGAGGATCTGTCCCATTGTCCTTTGTTCACTGAGTCTTTCAGGAAATATGGCTGAAGCTTTTAAAATCCCTCCCAGAATTTGTATTTGTAATTGTGTAATTAAAACAGGAATCCCCTCCCCTCACTTGCTGGTGTGAATATTCAGTAAACATGGCTATTTGGACCCCAACATGCCTGTGTGGTTCCTTCATATTATTCTTGTTGTGCAAAGAGCAAACACCACAACACTTAACCTTTTGAGAGGCTTCTTGATTGGAATTTACACCTTGAGGCTAAATGCTGAGCATGAGAGGAATTCTGGCCTATCTGCACCTTGTACTTTGAGCTCCTCTGGTTGACAGTTGCATTGTTGGCACATCAAAAAATATGCCTCACCCCCTGTGATTCTGGACCTGCCTTCTGCATCTGAGAGCCATGAGCCACTATTTTGGTCTTTCTCTCTCTGTTTTTGGATCTGGTCTCATTGTGCCATACTCCTCTCAGCAGCTGGATTCCTCGCATCCTGCGGCTCTTTGTCTTAACCCTTCAGCCTGCCAAAGTGAGGGACAGAATTCAACACAGAATGTTAAGGTGGATCACCACAAGGAACAAAGGAACCAACACAAGACAAATTGACCCATTCATTGCTGGTACTTTCCTACTCCAGCTGTGCTGGTGAGTCCATAACAGTGTAATGTTAGAACATACCTGTCAAATGTGGCAATGGAACGTTCCTAGACCTTCTGGATACATTCAGTAGCACAGAAGGTGCATTCTACCTAGAGGTGCCTGGTACATTCAACAGCACAGCAAGGGAAATCTACCCAGAGATAACTAGGATATTGGGAAGCACAGCAGAGTCTGTGTATCTGAAAGAGGAAATTCTCAGGCCTTGAAGTGTGTCAATTCACCCAAGAAGATCCCACCTTTCTGTGAAGGCTATTCCATCTTTCTGAATCCAAAAATAAAAAAATCAGATTCCCCACTGACTCACCAGCCTCCCTGGGTACCTGCACACATACACACACTGCTCATTGTGATGTCAGTACCATAAAGGGGATGATGGATAGGGTTAAACCTCCCCAAGGACTTCCTGGAGACGCCTTTCCAGCCAGTGCAGGAAGAGACACCACTGTGGCCCAGTCTGAATGCTGATGACTCAGCCTCCTCTCCCCTTTGCTTGTCTGCACACTGCTGGCTGAAGCATTATCACTTGTTTCCGAGCTGCTTGTTCTCAGCCATTAGGCACAGCACTGAGCTGAGAATGCAGAATTCGGTAATTTGTAACCCAGGCCAATTCCAGTCCCAGGTCTGGTAGATATGAAAGATGAGAGTCTATCAATTCACTGCCCCAGCTGATCTCACTCTCTCTCTTTGCTGCAAAAATATGAACCTATATATATATATTCTTCGCTTGAGGGGAAACGTCATGTGAAAATCAAAAGATTACACATTTTTTGAGCATGATGCAGACAAGCTCCTCTGAAGCTATGTGACTACTCACAGCAGATCAGCCTGGCCCTCTGGCTGTTTGCAGTTTGTGAAATGCTGTCACCTTTGATGGATTCCAAGAACTGTTCAAATACTTAGCTGAGTTCCAGAGTCAAACAGCGCTGGAGATTGGGAAATGCTCTTGCTTTATTTTCAAACTGTTAAATGCTTTATATGAGCTATGAACTCCTTCTCCTCGCCTGTTCCACTTCACACCAGCTTTTTCCTCTTATTTCCTTCCCACTTTCTTCTCCCACACCCCTCCAGCCTTGATTGTGCTTCTTGTCCATGCTCCTCACACACCTTAGACTTTCCAGTTCATCTCTGGGATCCCAGTGGACAATCACATTCTCCTGTCCTGAAAACATCCTCTCCAGGTTCCTGACTGGGACTTTAGAAGAGTCAAATAAGAGAATCACAAGAGAATCCAGCCAGATACCGTATTACAATGAGCCCAATTCATGGTGGGTAAGGACTTTTGTTGTACTGAGTGTATACCTACCCAGTGTGGATGGGGCTGGGAATTTCAAAGGAATTTAAGGGAATTAAGTGCCCAAATCCTGCTGGCATCTAATTCCCTTAGGCATCCGTGAAAATCTCCACCATGATTAATTAAACAAATATTCGGGGTGACAAGAATATTGACTATGGAAGCCTGGCTAAATCAGTCATTTAGCAACAATTTTATAATGCTGACAGGAGCCAAGGGGGTTGCACTTGAGTAAATGGGGCCAAAACTTGGCACTCTGGTGCTGTACTGATTATATTTTGGACAAGACACTGCATTGATGTGTTTACAGCACAGTGCATGGGTGCTTCTTAGTGGACGTGGAAAAGCTCCAGCTGTGGACCTCAAGAATAAGGTTCCCATGAAGGGATCTTCATCTGGATCCCAGGGGACAGGGTCCCTCATCACAAAGACCACTGTTGCAACTGGCATTTGCTGGCAGCTTCGGCGAATGGATGATGGGGAGACTGAAATCTCCTCTTACACCTAGATGGGGTGTTTCCAGGGCAGGGCAGAGGGACATGAGTAGCATAGCTTGGGAAAAAAGCATGAGCCACCACTGCTCGTGCCACATATTCTATTGATAAGCCACAAACATCTGTCCCTAGGACTGTTGTACCAACACTACTTGAATGAAGGCAATGGTTTCCCTTTAAGGACTAAACAAAAAAAAAAAAAAAAGGAAATGCTTTGGAAACAAAGCCAGTTCAGATACCAAAGTCTGTAACAATGTACCTAATACCTTGAGGCTTTTATTGGGTTGTTCCCTGATTTCTAAGCCATTTGTCTGAGCTTGTTTAAATAATTAAAAATAAACCTCTCTCGTAAAAAAACCCTCCAACACATTACACTGCAGTAATGGCCTGGGGCCGAGACGTTAAGGGAGTTAGGTGCTCAAATCCTATTGAATTTAACCCCCTCGGTCCCTACGCTCCTTTGAACATCCAAATCTCAAACCCAAGGGTAAGGCAGAGTATTTCTGATTGTTACTGCAGAATTCTGAAGTATTTTTTTTAATAAGGGCTCACACACACTAATAAAAAGGTCCAGCCAGCAGGGCAGATTTCATTCCAGCTGGGATTTGGATTCCTGTTAATGGGAAATCCCAGCAGGCCTTTAACTCCAATGGCACTGCCAGACTCAGCTATAATTACAAGCTTACTCTGCCTGTGTGGAAGTTGTTATGAGTGTCGGTGGGCAGAGGGACACAGAGCAACAGTAAATCACCCAAACACAAGGTATGGGGCAGCAGGCAGGAGGCTCCAGTGTTCACCAAGTGCCATAGTAAAGGGCTCAAATTATGACCATATGCTATTGTAAAAACATGATCTACAAACCAGCATCTAATTGCCATTAGTTCCAAGCTGGGGAAGGCCTGTAAGCACTGTAACATGCAAACAGCAATCATCCTGAGAGGCTTGTCTTAGGATCTCGGAGCCCCCGCCTGCAACCCTGCAAATGCAGGAGAAACCAGGCTGGGGAGCCCCTGCCAGAGAGGTAGATCTGATGGTGAAGCCCACTATTAATTGCATGTACATGTCATAGCACTTGGGCATCTATCTGTCTACTTACATGCCCCTCACCACTGGAGTATCTCAGCACTTCGGCCTCATCCACAGACCTGAGCCTCACAACACCCCTGTGGGGGAGGGAAATATCACCAATATTTTGTAGAGATGAGGAACAGGGTCGATTAAATGACGGCCCCAAAGTTGCACAGGAAAGCTGTGGCTGAGCTGGGAATGAACCCCAAGTCTCCTGAGTCTCATCTCTATGCCCTAGCCACCTGATCAGCGTTTCTAAACCAGTGGGACACAAGACCCCGGGAGATCCTTGTCGCGGAGTGTGGGGGAACTCAGGGCCCTGCACCTCCGGCTTCCTGCGATTCACCATGACTCTCAGCCAGCCAGTAAAGCAGAAGGTTTATTTAGATGACAGGAATACAGTCCAAGACAGATCTTGCAGGCACAGACAACAGGACCCCCCTCAGTTAGGTCCATCTTGGGGTCCCAGGGCATCCCAGCCCCCCTTGGGAGGTCAGAGCCATCTCTGCCTCCCAGCCATCTCACCAGCCAGCTTCCAAAACTCTGCCTTCAGCGACCCCTCCCACAGCCTTTGTTCAGTTTCCCGGGCCAAGGTGTCACCTGGCCTCCAACCCCTTCCTGGGTTCTCATGTTACATGCTCAGGTATTCTCCTTCGGGCAGTCTCCCATCCCCCAATGCAGACTATCCTAGCCACACTCCCCTGTCAGCATTCACAGACCACAGTAAGAACAGTCCCAGTTCGTCACAATCCTTTAAAGCCATAGTTGGGGTGGGGTGGGGGTGGGGTCATGAGGCATTAACAATTATATTGCAGTCTAAAGCAAGGAAAACCTCACTTCCCCACTGCCTACACATCCTGACTCTTCAAGGTGAAGAATTTCATCGCTTCCCAGAGCTTCATACAATCGAAGGCCAGGAGGAATGATTAGGTCATCTAGCCTGATGTCCTGCATAGCACAGGTCATTAAATTTTACCTAAGTACTCCTGTGTTGAGCACAATGACTTCAGTGAAACTAAAGCATTTTAGTCCTCAGGAGACTAAACTGTTGTGTGCTGCAGAAAGTGAACAGGAGGGACCAAGGCACTACCAGTGCCTGAGGCCCCTGCAGTAGCAGGGAATTGATTAGGTGGGCTATGCTCAGGTAATCCTATCTGGCGATCCAGGCCCATGCTGCAGAGGAAGATAGAAAACCCCCAAACTCTCTGACAACCTGATCTGGGGAAAAAATGCCTTCCTGACCCCAGATCTGGTGATGAGTTAGCTCTTGAGCATGTGTGTTCTCTGTCAACCTCTAGAAACACACACACAAATCAATTATGTAGGTTTCTTGTTGTGATCATCAATACATATTTTACTTATTTAAATATATGGATGGGGTTGTGAGAAATTTGACTTTGAATAAATGGTTGTGAACTTGAAAAGCGTGAATAAGACTGCACTAGACTACCCTTCCCATGTTAATGACCTGCACGTGCCTGTAAACTCTCCTCACAAATCAGGGTTCGTCTTCACTACCCGCCGTATCGGTGGGTAGCAATCGATTTATTGGGGATCGATATATCGCGTCTCTTGACGAGACGCGATATATCGATCCCGGATAAATCGATTGCTACCCGCCGATACGGCGGGTAGTGAAGACATACCCTCTGATACCTTTTGCTTATCTCCATGGCTAGTCCTCAAATTTAGCTTTGCAATTTGTGTTGGGGTTTGAAATCAGCACTGCACTAAAGAAAAGACACACGCACACACATATGCAAAGCTCACAAAGAAAAAAAACTGTGAATCTAAAAAAGTTGCCCAAGACAGTCAAGGTACCTGTCTTGTTGTTTACCCAAGTCTCAGTCTCACTTCTGTTTCTCTATGTGTTATGTTCCCTGGCTCTCCCGCTGCAGATCCATGCGTTAACAGCCTTGTGACAGACTGCTTGTTAATTGGGAGTCTCATAAAGGAATTATAACAAATTTTTTCTCAGGCTGGGCATCTATTGTAGTGCCTGTATTCAAAACAGAATCATTATGCTCACATTCTTAATAAGGCAGAATGCACCGCCGAGCTCTGTACCTGTCATTGTCCCTGTACTGTGTAAGGAGTCGAACAGGGGGCGAACACTTAGGGTTCCTTTGTGCTGGGAAAAAAAACACAAGTGGAATGTAATTGGGCTTTCAAGGGTTATCACTTGTCAGCGGAGGTGTAAACATAGAACAGCAGTGACTGGGAGCTGCATGAAAAGGGAGAGGTTAGAGCCAGAGTTTCTTTGATACAGTGAAAGAGTTTTCTCCCCTTTGTTTGGTGACCAGCGACATGCTGCTGTGTGGGGTGTATGTCCTGTGCTCAGGAGGCAATTCCTTTGTGACAGATGCCACTCACCCCTTTTGAACACCAGCATGGTTACCCCACCGTCTGGCTGAAGTCAGGTCTTTTAGGAAGCAGTGCAGGTGCTCCAAACCAAGAAGAATAAACCAATAGCCATTTCACAAGCATTGCTTTTGCATCTCCACCTCAATTCTCAACCTGTAAAATGGGGGTAATTCCTCTCTTCGCTTAGATTAAAAACATAAGAACGGCCATACTGGGTCAGACCAATGGTCCATCTAGCCCAGTATCCTGTCAACAGTGGCCAATGCCAGGTGCTTCAGAGGGAATGAGCAGAACAGGTAATCATCAAGTGATCCATCCCCTGTCGCCCATTCCCAGCTTCGGGCAAACACCATCCCTGCCCATCCTGGCTAATAGCCATTGATGGACCTATCCTCCATGAATTTATCTAATTCTTTTTTGAACCCTGTTATAGTCTTGGTCTTCACAACATCCTCTGGTAAAGAGTTCCACAGGTTGACTGTGCATTGTGTGAAAAAATATTTCCTTTTGTTTGTTTTAAACCTGCTGCCTATTAATTTCATTTGGTGACTCCCCCCTAGTTCTTGTGTTATGAGAAGGAGTAAATAACACTTCCTTATTTACTTTCTCCACACCAGTCATGCTTTTATAGACATTTATCATATCCCCCCTTAGTCATCTCTTTTCCAAGCTGAAAAGTTCCAGTCTTATTAATCTCTCCTCATCTAGAAGCTGTTCCATACCCTAATCATTTTTGTAGCCCTTTTCTGAACCTGTTCCAATTCCAATATATCTTTTTTTAGATGGGGTGACCACATTGATTGCAAGTTCTTTGAGGCAGGGACAGTCTCTAATGGTATGTACAGCACCAAACAGCATTGGTGCTACTATGCTACTAATTATTACTATTATTGGATCTGAGTTACTGAATATAATGACTGATTTTGTAGCAGTGGAGAGAAAGTAAGGACCCCTGGTGAATTACTAGTGCTGATACCTCAACAGCTGGCTTGACCAAGAGGGCTGATTGCTGGTTATATTGCCAGGCTGAGAGCTAATTATGAAATTAACATCCCCATCCTGTCCCTTCTAAGGGGATAGTGATTCAATCTCTTTTTCTCCCCTGGGCATGAAAAGAGAAAATTCATGGATTCATCTCCTGTCCTGGGCTCTTTCTTGGGAAAATATGGTTCTTAATTCAGGATGAGGGCCAAATAATTTAAGGAAAATAAAAGTCTTTGTCTGTTTCTAGAGCCAGACTGTCGAGATTGTAACTTTGTGTTAAGGTTCAGATAGGGACATCTCTGTTTTTGGGACTAGAACCCCATCATGATGAGTATTATTCACATGGCAGTATTATTAATGAGTAATAATAAACATTTACACTGTATGTAGAGGCCCCAGTGTGCTAGGTACATGCACACAGCAAGAGACAGTTCTTACCTAGAAGGACTTGCATTCTAGAGAGACAAGACAGGGCAAAAGGAAGGATTGTGATCCTCACTCTAACGATGGTGAACTGAAGTTACAGAGAGATGAAACGACTTGCCCAATGACAGAATTACTTTCTGGGATAAAGCCAGGAACTGAATCCCAATTCATGAACTCCCAATTAAGTGACTTAACCATGTTCATCTTCTGAAGTGCTGAGACTCCATGAACAAAGCTATTCTCTCAGCCCCATTTTGTAAATTCAATTTGATAAATGGAATTATAACAGGAATGCCAATTTGTCATGGCTTCAGTGGAATGATACCAGGGATAAATTTGGCCTATAACATTTCAGATTCTTATTCATGCCAGTGACAGGTGAACCACTAATATTTAATGGTTTGAATTTGGATGAGCATCCAGAAATTCTGGTCTTTATTAGGACTATCCAGGCCTTTTAAACCAGCAGAACTTGGCTCGATGTCTCATAAGAATCATTCGCTCATACTGATTGTGGCATTTCTGCCTCCAATTCCAGCTGGAAATGCCATGAGATGAATTCCCCTTTCAGTATGGTAGCAGGTCTCATTCTGGTCCCAGCCAGAGACCATAAGCAAATGAATAAAGTCACTTGTGTGAATATGTCAGAACCTTATACTGGTTCTGAGCTTGGCTATAAAAGGTTCCGAGTTTGGTTGTGAAAGGTGCTGAAGTAGCAATGGATCCAGACACACATTTTGGATCCAGGATTGCATCCAGATCTGACCTTTCCCAAAATACAGGTGTATTCAGATCTGGGTCCATGCCTAATTCAGGAGGTTTATTTTATCTATAGCTAATCCAGTAAACATGGCACTGGACTGGGAATCAGGACTGCTGGGTTATTTTCCTAGCTCTGCCACATTATTGTTGGCTGACCTCAGGCAAGTCCCTTCCCTCCACTGTGCCTCAGTTTCCCCATCTGTAAAATGGAGATAATGATACTTCCCCACCTTTGTAAAGCACTATATTACTATTAGTATCCCATCCAAATCCAAACTTCCAATCTCTTTATATTCACCTATCACTAATACTAACATAACTTTGTCCTCCCGGAGCCTCCCTGACAAACAAAGACCCGAACCCTGATCTGACTTGCAGAAGGGACAGAGGGCAGCTTCCTCCTTCCTGCTTCCTTCTCCCCAGTCTGCAGGGGTATCCTATTTCTATTTAATCAGCCACTTCCTAGCCCCATTGTTTTCAGTCCTCAGAAGCCGTAATCACTCCTGCACAAGGAGACAGTGTAAGTTGAGCAAACACTGATACTGCCTAACAACACACTGAGAATTCTCATATCTGCCAAGTTCTTTTTTTTGTTTTTTTCTGCCCCTTGATGGATTTTTTTTCCTTGGTGAGATTTGTTTACGGAGCATAACTTCCCTGAATCTTGAGAAAGTCAGCATTCTCTTGGAGACAGCTTCAGTATTAATATCTCCAAATTCCAGAGCAAAGGGAGAGAGAAAGAAAGCCCACACCGAACCACATCAGTAAAATGAGAAAGGCAAAGATTGCCCCATAAATAAGGACGGGTTGACACTTCCTAAATTCATAGCTTTAGCACACAGCCAAGTGTCTCCTTTTTATCAGGGATTTGTTGACAAGGGTTGCAAAAGGATCTACAAATAATACTGAGTGGCGCTGTGAAAATCTATTTGTGGAACATTTCGGGATCAGGGCTTACCATTACATTGAAAAAAAATTCATCTTCCCGAAACATTTTATTAGTATCCAAATTTTACGGCCACTCTCTTAATTTTTTTTTATGTATTATTTTTGTTCCACAGTGAATTTAGTGCTGGTGGAAAAGCGGGGGCCTGACATTTGGTGGAGACTGCAGTCTTCCCAGTCTTCTGTTAACCTGTTGAACAGGTACAGTGTAGTGAATGGCAGCTCTAGATTTCCTCTCACCCATCTCATTGCACCATTCTCTACCTGGAAGACCTCCAGCTTGAATCTATAGTCCATTTCTTCCTTGGCCTCTTGGCTAAGACGGCCAACGAGGTGCCATTTTTCATGTACCTACATGGTCCTCATTACTATGGCATCTTAGCACCATGCCAATCATGAATGGATTTGACCCTCACAGCACCCTGGAGAGGTAGAGAACTTTTACAGATGGGTGCTAGCCCAGTGCCGTAGCTTATAGGGTCCCCTTTGTAACAGTAACAGCACTTTGTACTTTTCTGGGGGGCAGCATGCTGTACTGGTTAGAGTTGGTGATACGGGGTTAAGCTTCCTCGATTGTATTCCCAGCTCATGGGAGGGGTTGCAGTGGATCACTGTTGGGTTCTTTCAGCAGCTATCCCATGGATTTCCCATATAATCTTGGGTATATCATTTACAGACTTCTTTCAAAAGCAACCTCTGATTTTGGGGGCCCCAGTTGGTGCCTGGCTTTCAGGAGGCTGAGCACCTGTTTCTTCCTTGTCTGTAGTTACAGTCATGGGTGTTCAGCAGCTCTGCTAATTAGGACCTAAGCTGCCCCAGACTGGGCACCCCAAAGTGGAAGCACCCAAACCAGGGATTTATTTTCAAAATCCCAGCCTTAAACTCCTGCAATCTCCTTTTCCCTCTTCTGTGAAATGGGGATTATGACACTGACCCACCTTTGTAAAGGGCTTAGAGAGGCGCGGATGAAAAGTGTTATCCACATGAATGCCAAGTATTCCTATTCTCAATAGCGTCTTTCACCAAAGGATCTTGATCCACTTCATCATTGAAGCCTCATGCGCAGGCCTTGGGGCACAGGGGAAGCCAAAAGAAAACAACCTGTCCCTCGACCCATAACCCATGTGCTGTGTGTGAGAATCGGAGAGCTGGCCTGACAATGGTCTTGATGCCTCCCTGGGACATATGCGCTCCCGTGCAATTAGCTGAAAATGACTCTGGAAGGGCCGTAACAGCCAAGGCTCATCTGCAGCACAGCATGTGTTTGGCGCTGGCAGCGAGTGAGCGAGATAGAGGACACGCTGCTGTCCATGGCCCAGCAGTCAGACTAGGCTGGGGCACCAGGATTTGGTGCAGCCCTAGAGCTGTCTGACCAGCCTCCCCCATTGGCTGCACACAACAAAGCGAGACTCGCGTTCCAGCCAGGGTGGAGGATGTGAGCGCAGTGACCAGAGCTAACCCATGAGCTGGGGTGGCCATGATCTCCCAGATGGGGCAAACATAGAAAGGGCACCTTTACTGCAGCAGCAGTCGGACATGAACATGTTGAACCGGGAGCTGTTGGATGCACACATTCAGGGCGCTGCACCTGAAAGAACGGTGAAGAGGCCAGATCCTCAGCTGGTGTAAATTGGAGCCACCCTATTGACTTCAGTGGAGCTGGGCTCGCTTACGCTAGCAGGGGATCTGGCTTCTCATCTTCAAGGGAGAATTCCAGCCAACTTTGCCTAAGCTCACAGGGCCAGCGCACTGGCCTCACATGAGCGCTCCTCCTGTTTCTTGGCCTTTCACGCTTGCTAAGTCTATTTTCCCCTCCTCTTTTAGACACTGCAACGTGTTCTCGCCAGGTTTCTCCCTCCCTTTTACAGGCACCTGTGTCCTGGTGCGGGGTGAGGACTGGCTCAGGGTAGGCAGGGAGCACTCGCTTCCTCCCCCGCCTTCCCTGAGCATGCTGCTGTAATTCCAACATGCACAAGAGAAGTGATGATAAATTTCCAACAGTGGCATTGCAGACAGTCATAAATAATGGCTTGCTCTTTGGTGCCGGCAGTTTCCATTAGGGCTGTCTGGATTGGGCTGTTGATACCCCCCAGTCTATGTTGGGGCCAGCAGTAAAATTTATCAGTGTGCTTTCTTCACCTCATAAATCA
Organism: Chrysemys picta bellii; assembly: GCF_011386835.1. Taxonomy (NCBI): domain Eukaryota; kingdom Metazoa; phylum Chordata; order Testudines; family Emydidae; genus Chrysemys; species Chrysemys picta. The sequence goes on along the minus strand of NC_088792.1, from coordinate 161,950,182 downwards.
TCCCAACTGGAAGCCATATGGCAGATAAGGCCTTAAAAAAAATAAGCACATGACCACCAGCAGCAGGCAGGAAGCCCATCTTTAAAGTTAGAGACCAGAGGAGACGATGAAGGAGGAGGTACGAAGTTGCCATCTTCCCCCTCTCTAGGCTCTCAGCTTGTCTTCTTTGCAGCTTTCCCCAGTGCCTTTGGTTAACAGCTCCCGGTCCCCAAAGGACTGACAGGCCTTACAATCTGGGCTCTCTCCAAGCTGGACTATTTTGCTTAGTCACAGACACGGTCCATTTTCCTGCCTGGAGACACAGAGGGGCTTGATTCGCTGCTACTTTGCATTGCTGTACATGACTGTGCAACATGCAAAGTGCAATGGCCACTTTTTACCCGTGTAAATGATGGCAGCAGTGAACTGGGTCCCTGGGGCTTAATTCCGCTCTTGCTTACACCAGTTTTACATGGGTGTAATTTCAGTGGCGCTACTCCTGATTGACTCTGGTCTGAGCAATAGGAGAAAAGAGACAAGCAGACACTCTCCAGTCCTCTCAATTTGTGACAATAGCCATGGATGGTGAAACAGCCTATGAGCAAATACTATTTACCAGAACTTTTCCTCTTGCAAAGTGTTTTATACACTTTAATTAGTCCTGGTGAGAGCTCTGTGAAGTAGGGCACTATTATCCCCATTTTACAGATGGGGAAACTGCGGCACGGGGACGGAAACTGACTTACCCAAGGTTACACAGAAGGAATCTGAGCTGGCATAACTTTCAGCATCTCCAATAATCAGCCACCACTCTAATAAATAAATATAAGTGTTAGGATACCACAAAAACATTAAACGGTGGTTTGGTGGATAAACATGGTAATTAGTGCATGTCAGGAAGGTAGACTGGGTAACCAACATTACCTTTTCTGGATCTACAGCTAAGATATATTGATACTATGTGACTCCCATTAGTTTCTCATCTCCTCTGAGGTTTCAGTATTTGAAAAATAAATGGTCACAGGAATTGTGCCTGAATGTGTTTGGAATTCTATATCATTTTTCAGGATCATTATTCGTTATATTTAAAGAGGCATGGCCATGGTTCTAGGTCCAAAATTTGACTTTTAAAAATATTTAGATTCCTGGATGATGATCATCTTTGGATTATAATACTTTTAATTTACCACCTTATCAATGCAGGTAAAAGAAACAGAGCTATGGAACTTGGTTCTCCAGTGCCAGGTAGCCAGAGCAAAGTGAGGTGAAAGTGGGTGTAAATTCCTACCAAATCGGAATACTGCCGGCTCTAGCTTTTTTGCCGCCCCAGGCAAAAAAAAAAAAAAAAAAGGGCGGCCAGACTGCCAAAGCAAAAAAAAACCCACAAAAAAACGGCAGCCGCAGGGAGTGTGTGGAGGGCGGTCAAGGCGGCTTGCAGGGGGTGAAGGGCGGCACCCGCCTGCTTCCTCCGCCCGTGGGTAGCCAGGCGCTGCAGCCCGCTTGCAGCTGGGCGAGAGGGGCTCCCCCCTCCGGCCTTGGGGTGTGTCTCCCAGCCGGGTAGGCTCCAAGGGGGCCGACACAGGTAGCGCTGGCTGGGGTCTCCGACCTCTGCGTGGGGCCGGCATTGCAGCGGGGCTCGGCACACTGCAAACAGCACCGGGATCAGTGGGACCCGCCCCTCCGCTGCCCGCCGGGCGGCCGCAGAATCCTCCCTGCCTCCGCGGAACCGTCCCTGCCACCGCTGCCTGCCGGGCCGCTGCAGAACCCTCCCTCCTTCCAGTGCCCGGGGGCTGCAGGAGATGCTGGCTCAGCCGCTCCTTTAAAGGCGGCTCGGCCGGGCCAGGCTCAGAGCAGTGCGGGAGGCAGAGGCCGGTGCAGGCGGCAGGGAGTGGCGTGTCCCGGGGAGCCTGGCAGCACGATGAGCAGCGGGGATCACTAGTTTCTGCCCCCCTCTTCCCCGGTCGGGGTCCGTGCCCCTTCAGACTGGGCTGGCCGCCCCAAGATTGGCCGGAATGCTGCCTCTTACAATGTGCCGCCCCAGGCACGTGCTTTCTCGTCTGGTGCCTGGAGCCGGCCCTGCTGACACATCATACCTACTTTGTCCAGGTGGAAATGACAATCGGAAGGGTATCATCAAACCACTATACCCCATACCTGATGGGGACCCCATTCTGAAAGAAATCTTTCCTGAACCTCCTCTTCTGGCCTTCAACCAACTCCCCACCTCTCCAATCTCATCAGAAGCAAGCTCTCCACAGATCAGGATGCACCTTCTCAAAGTGGCACCAGACTCTGCCAGCACAACAGATACAAAACTTGCAGACATATCTCCACTGCTACACTGATAAACACCCCCCAACACACCTTTCAAGATCCATGGGTCCTACACATGCCTATCACAACATGTGGTGCACCTCATCCAGTGCACTAAATGCCCCAAAAGCAACTATGCGGGTGAAACCAGACAATCGCTATGCTCTGGAATGAACTCACACAGGAAAAGGATAAAAGACAAAAACACCCTATCACAGGTGGGTGAACACTTTTCACCAAGTGATCACTCTATATATGACCTATCAGTCCGCGTCCTCAAAGGAAACACCTTCAAAAGATGAGCCTGGGAGCTTAAATTCGTAACTTATTCGACCTGAATAAGAGCTCTGTGAAAGCTTGTCTCTCTCACTAACAGAAGCTGGTCCAATAAAAGATTTAAATTTTATTAGAGAATATTTAAAAAATAAACAATACAGAAAATTTGAAGCGTCAGTTATTGGTCATTGGGGGTAACATACAGAGTATAGGGGTATGTTGGTGTTTTGGGGCTGGGCAGCACACATAGTATATACAGACTGCAATGTCCCCAATGAGGGGTGGGTAACTGGTGGGCGGGATCAGGAAACAGTCGATAAGCGGTGAGGGTCTAACACCCATACGGGAAGTAGAGACAGTCATGGGTATAAGTAAGCGGGCTGGGTAATGGGGATGGGGTGACCCTCACGTGGCGGGATTCAGCTAGGTTTGGTGGGTTCAGGGCTCAAGGGATAGGGTCCAGCAGGGGTGTGTGTGTGGGTGCACGAGGTCTCCCCGGCTCACTCTCGGTATTGGCAGTGGCCGGTGATGTGCTCGATGTAGATGTCCCGGGACCAACGGATAGTGTCCGAGACCATTAGGCGTCTCATGAGCCGTGCGTAATGACGGCCCACCCCACAGGTCTTCAGCACGCGTTCGTTACACGGGTCCCAGGCACCCAGGGCCCCAACGAGCAGAGCGTCGACGTGCACCTCGTAGCCCTTAGTCCGCAAGGTGTCAGCCAGGGGGGCGTATTTTTCGAGCTTGCGGGCTCGGGCTTCACGGAAGGCCGGGGTCCTGTTCTCGAACGGAATCGTTACGTCGACCAGGATGATCTTTTTTCCCACCTCGTCCGTGATTCCTCACCCACCTTGTCTCTGTAACAGAAAGGATAAAGTGGTTGAGAAACAGGCCCATTGTTTTTCCAAAAAAGACCTACACAAACACAATATTCTGTGCTCCCTCTGCTGGCGATGCACTGCAAGAGCAGTTGACATGCTCTTTTGCTCTCTGATGACTCTGGGGCCACAGTTCAGTAATTAGCAGTATTCCTAGAGCTCTGTTGAAAAGGCTGCACACAAACAAAGCTGCTTTGTGCCAATAACAGCCATGCACAGCTTCATTTAAAACACAGGAAAAGAAATAAACAATTGGCATTTGCCAAATGGAAAAAGGACAAAATATGTAGAAAAAGTATTTTCAGATTTCTGGGAAGTTTTCACAATGGGGAGTAAAACACAAAAATTAAACCTGATAATAACCCTGTCAAGTAATACAGAAATATATAAAGGGAAAAAATACAGACTGAATCTTTGACTTGGCAGACAACATTCAGTATGAATTGTGGACACTGGGTCTGGAGATTGTGCAGATAAAAAGAGAACCATGCATCCAGGAAAATACAGACATGTGTCACTCTTGAAGCCAGCTTTCTTTCCACACGTCTTTAGCTTCAAGTCTCTGTTTAATGGAAATTAAATGAGCATAGAAGAGTTATTTTAAAGCAAAGAAAAAGCCAATCACCCTGAATGTGGGTTTCTTCATTCTTGGCAGTGACTTTTCCCCTCTTATAACACACCCTACTGCATCAGCCATTTCCCTGCCAGTACACTGCCCAAGCAAGGGTTAAATATTCCATGGTCAGTAAGTGAAGCCATGTGACTTTGAATGATTGGGCAATTCCAGGATCCCAGGGCTGCATTCTGCAGGGGGTGCCTAGATGGAGACTTGCCTTGTAGAATCTTCCATGGTGAACTCTTGGGAACACATTAAATGAAGTGCCCTAAATTCACTTAACTATGCATTCCATTTGGCAGTAATAGGGCAGATGCTGTATAATAGCAGAGTTGCTGTATAATAGAATAGTGGCTGCCTATTAATATTTTGATTATTAGGGATGTGTGTGTATTGCAGGCTTAATAACTGTGTAATATTTTATTGCATAATTGCTCAGCTCCAAGTATATTTTCATAATTAGCTGCTATTTAGTTAACGTAAATATCTTGCTTATTAAATATAGCAATACATTTCTAGTTGCGATAGTTATTTGCGTGAGAAGAACCAACACTGGCACAGCTTTGTGGTCTGGCACTGCTCTGAGGTGACCACCTAACTAGAATTTGCTGTTATGTTTGAGGAGGTGGGAAGTGTTTACTGTGCATTTGGGAGTGCGTGTCTCTCTCATTATCTGATTAGCCTTTTTTGTGGATGTGGTGATACTGTGCATGTGTGTCAATATGAATGGGCATGTATGCATGTCACACTTATGTTTGCACACTTGCACATGCTCACCTGTGGGGGTATATGAAGCTGGTACTGCCATGAGAATGTGGAAATATGTCAAGAGACTTTATTAATATTCCTTTATATTTACTGTGCTAGGTGCTGCTTGGTAAGGTGAGGTCTTTGGGGCAAGGACATCACCTTGTTACCTCTTATTCTGCAGAGATGTCTGGATTCTGTTAATGCTGGATGTCACAGACGCAAGGATCGCCGTGGCCAGGTCTGGAATGAGAGAATGTGTGCAGTCATCTGGCCAGCTGCAGATGGACATAGTCGGTGCTGAATTTGTCTGGGTTCCCCTCCATATCATGGCATGACTCTGCTGCCTTTTGGCAGAGGAGAAGCAGGGCCTCTTTGCTTTCTTCAGAGCCGTGGCAAAGCTTTGCCGAAATTCAAACAGAAAAAGAGAGAAATCCTTTTAGTAAATGATCCTTCTCAATTACTTGCCCTGCCCCAGTTGTGAGTATAAGTCTGACATGAAGATTGCTCCTGCATTTGTGACACGAGGGCCCATTATGTACCTAAATAGACCTCTTGATACTCGGGACCTAGAGACTACAGTGATGAGTGCCACAGGAATACTGACTGACTGACAGGGGCGTTTTCTGATGCTGTTGGATGAAACAGTCCAAAGGGTTTTGTGCTTGTGTTTTCAGGCTCACAAATATTGGATAGGTTTCTTGTTTTGGTTCCTAAATGCCACATTTCAGCGTGTTTATTGTCCCTCTGCTTTACAGGGAAGGAAGCTTGAATGAGCTAATAACTCAGCTGCTGAGAACATGTTTATTATTATTATTATATTTATTTATTTATTTTAGAGCTTTCGCAAATACAGCGTGTACAAAAAAAAAAAAAGCCCCAGTGCCAGCATGCATAATTCCTTCAGAAGCAAGGCTGATAGGAGCACAAAAGCGTGCATGCTTCCACACTGTAACCAATATTTGCACATTGGAGTGACTAATTCACCACTCTGCACTGCAGAACAATAGACATAATAGCAAGGTACATTAATGCAAAGTGCGCTTGTCTGGTGCCTGGGTTATTTGACACATAAACAAGAAGAGGGGGAGGATTTGTATCTACCTGTATAACTATACACCAAACAGCAGGTTACAAATGTGCTCAGAAAATGCTGACCGAGGGCTGCTCTTGTACCTCCTGCGCTGGATTGGCACATGATTTGCAGCACTGCGGGAGTTCTATAGCTGACCTCATTAGCAGTGCATTTCCTGGCTTGTTAGCATCATATTTGTATAATTTACGGCACCTTCGTTTTTATGGAATGTGTTCCTTGTAGAGTGTAATGGCAGCAATATATTTAACCTCTCCTCTTTAGGAATGTTGTTGCAGAAGGCAGCCTGGAGATATAAAAGGGATTTTTTCCCCCCTCCCCTCTCTCTCCTCTGCATGCATTTTTTTTGCCTGGCTGCTACATATCCAAATATATGTGCAACCTGTAAAGTGTTCATAAAAGGGAATGTGAAGCAGCACTTGGGGAACAGCAGCTTTTGCTGTAGCTTTCCCAAGGTCAAGCCCTTAAATCAACACGATGTCATTGTCCCAAAGCCAATACTCAGCTGTTGAAAGAGGAATGAGAATCACACCAAAAAGAGGAAAGATGGTTTTGTGGTTAAGGCGCTGGGCTGAGCTGCAGGTGATCTAGGTTCAATTCCTAGCTCTACCACAAACTCACTGTGTGACTATGGACGAGTCACTTACCCTCTTTGGTCCTCAATTCCTCTACTGAAAAAGAAGAACGATAATAATTCGACCCTTCTGCCTTGTCTACTTAGTGTGTTTGTGTCTGTACAGCACCTAGCACATTGTGGCCCTGATATTGAATAGGGTTTCTAGATGCTATAACAATGAAATCTTTGTTTCAAAGTGAAGAAGGGAGGACTTGGTTCCTGCAAACTTCATTGAGCCATGGGGCAGGGACAGAGTGATTGTCAGACGGCAGGCACAGAGGGTAGAATTCACCCCCTGTGCAGAGGCCTACAGACAGCTTAAATCTCTCTTAAACCCCAGGGGAGAATCAGAACTTGACAGAGAGCAGATATATTGAATAAACAGGTGTCATTTTTAACATGGGTATTTTGGGGAATATAATTCCATTTCCACATACAGCCTTCTAGAGTATAATTCCATTTGGGAGTATTATTCCTTTCCATTCAGGGGAGAAAATCCCGTGTTTAAAAACCTGACCCAGCAGTATTGTTAGGTGCCCCATCACTAACCTGTGTGCCTATTTTCAAAGAAGTGCATACAAGATGGGGATTGGAGTGTTTAGCCACTTGACTCGCATTAAAAATAATGGTGATACATAACTGAAAAGCACTGAGACTCTTTGAAAATGTGGTTCCTGCCAGAGTCCTCTTTAAAGGCCAAGAGGCCTCCTCAAGAACAGGTTTTGCGACAACAAATCCTGCATCTTGGCAGGGGGCTAGACTAGATGACCCTTGCAGTTACTTGTACCCTATGATATACATTCAAGAGGGTAGCAGCAGTGGATCATGTATCTGGTTGCGTCTATTCAGCCCCTGGCTCGGTGCTGCAATTTATACTTGTCTTTATCCCCATATGTTGCTCTCTGGGAATGTGATATGCAATGGACGGGTCATGCAAAGATTCCTGATGCTGCAAAACTAAATGCAGCTTAGTACAGTTTCCAGCTGTGAATGCTATTAATTAACACCTACAAGGCAGGCCCTGACCTGAAAATATTGGTGTTCTCGTGAGAGTCAGAAGGATGCAGTACCAAAACCAGTGACACTCCCTGTGGGGCTTGAGTTAATGCATTAGTAACTTACCCATTATACCACCAAGCTTGGCACAAGTTTAAAGCAAAATCTATGACTAACGAATCCCAGTCTGGATTTTAGAATTGTGTTCATTTCTGGCTTTGTTGGCGCATTTCAAAGTGGGCAGAACCAGTGAATCAACAAATTGAATAGAAAATGACCCCCCAAAGCGACTGCATAATCATGGGACAGATGCCCAGCAAGTAGGGTGACCAGATGTCCCAATTTTATAGGGACAGTCCCGATTTTTGGGTCTTTTTCTCACATAGGCGCCTATTACCCCCCACCTCTTGTCCCGATTTTTGACACTTGCTATCTGGTCAGCCTACCGGCAAGTATAAATGAGTGTCACTCCATTGTGGGTCAGAACCGTAGCTGGTGAAAATTGGAGTAGCTCCATTGGGGTCAATGAAGCTGGGTCACTTTAAAAAAAAGTGAAGTTAGTGCTGGTGAAAAGGAGCCAGATGGATAGTCCTGGAGACTGATGGCCTCTGCTTCTCCACAGAATTTGTGCTTTGTTATTATTGTTATATTGCAGAGGCACCTACTGGCCCCAGTCAGGATCATTGTGCTGGGCACTGCACCAACACAGAATAAAAGATGATCCCTGTCCCCAAAAAGCTTGCAGTCTGCACAGCACGAGCTGCAGCAGTGGAAGCTGTCCCCTATCACCAAGACACCCTGTCTTTGTATTGACCTTGAGGAGCCATGGCTACAGGACAGACACTAGTTCAGCTTTATAGCCCATTCAGTCCTTGCACATCACAGTTGGCATTAACTGGCATCCTCCCTGGAGTTCAGCCTTTTAAAAGCTGGACTCAGGAAGCCATTTTTTGGAGACCTGAGAAGCACTTTATTGAAACTTATGAGGCTTCTGAAGAATGCTAACATTCTTGAACTATCCACGGACATACAGTGATAGCTGTTACATAGCACTTCTCTAGCAGACACCTCTCCCAGAAATGACTGGACTGAGAACTCACCAACTCATTTTATGTAGGTGAGTCATGTCTTTGAATGCTTGTGAGCTTGAGCAGGCTTCCGACTGGCAGGGTAGAGGTGAACGGCTCTGTATCTCATCACTGGTGTCCTAAGCTGTCTCTCCCCCACCTCCCCTTGTTCCTCATTTTTAATGAATTCTTTTGCATCCACAGGGCTGTATTTCCAAATAAGTGTCATTCCAATCTCATTTGATAATTGCTAACTAGGTGGGCATGGCAACTGCTTCCATATTCTGTCCAAACATCAGCTTATTAATCAATTCAGTCACCTAGGCCTCATAGTAAACTGCCAATTCTATGAAGCTGAAGTGAAAATTAAGAAGTGCTACTGTCCTTCCCCAGGAGCCAAAGTTCTCTGAGTCTAAGATACCGGATCTCCTCATGCTGCGGGGAGCCGTTTGCAAGGTTAAGAAGCGCCTGCTGTTCTCTTTGGAACCAGGTGCATCTCCATCTGCATCTGCAGGTATGTCCGATGGATGTTTTTGCCTCTTTTCTTTTCCTGTAGTGGCAGTGTTTCTTTTCTGAGAAGGCCACCTCTTTGTTAGGGAATGAAACTACTAATCTGGATAAAATTAGATTAGTTCTGCACCTTCATCCACTACCATGCAAGCTCAACCCCTGCATTTCCAACCCATCTGAGATCCAGACTACGGCAAATCTCATGAGTGTCTGTGTGTGTGATTGTGAGATTTCTGGCCTGAGCTCCAGATCAAGAGGTTGGATGTTTATCCCTAGGCCTCTGACTGCCAGAAGCTGGGACTGGACGACAGGGGATGGATCAGTCAATAATTCTTCAGTTTTATTAATTCTCTCTGAAGCGTCTAGCACTGGCTACTGTCAAAAGACAGGATACTGGGCTGGATGGACCATTGGTCTGACCCAGCAGAGTCATTTTTATATTCTTATATTTGTGTTTTAAGGCTGTCTCCTGTAGGACCATTTAACAGATCGGAGCACACGTCTATTTAGCCCAGGATCCTGTCTTGGAGAGTGGCCAGTACTGGATGCTTCAAAGCAAGATGCAAGAAAGCTGTAATGGATAATTATAGAATAACCTGCCCATTGGTCAGGTTATTCCTGTCTCCCATCAGCTAGTGGTTTGCTTATGCTCCAAAACATGAGGGTTCCTATCTTTTCAAATTTGGGTTTAATTGATCTTATCTAATGTAACAGCAGTGTTCCCTTCATCCATATAAATGTTCAACCCATCACTATATCTTCGAAGCTCTTGGTCTCATAATTAGCCTGTGGAACTCATTGCCACAAGATATCATTGAGTTGTGTAAAAATATATTTCCCTGTGTTGCCTTTCAGTTTAATTGCATGTCCCCTTGTTCTTGTATCATGAGGTGGGGTAGTTAGGAGCATCTGACTTACTTTCTCTGTTCCATTCATTATTTTGTATTACTCTACCTTGTCCCCTCCTATTCTTCTCCTCTCTCAACTAAAAGAGCCACTGATAGTTGAAACAAGCTGCTCCTACCAAAGGGAAACTGCCTCCTTGGCTTTGCCTGTTCAGAGTGCAGCCTGTAGATCAGGAGGTTCACAACTGGGGTGCCAGCTGAAGCTGCATATAGGGTGCACACAACTGCCAAGTTGGTATGTCAATGATTTATTTATATTATCATAGTGTCTAGGAGCCCAAGTCATGGACCAGGACTCCGTTGTGCAAGGTGCTGTACAAGCAGAACCAAAACACAGTCCCAGCCCCAAAGAGCTTGATCGCATCAGGCTGTGGTCAAAATAAATGAAATGGGAATATATTCCTCCCTTCAACTAATATGCAACCCCTGATACCATCAGAGAATACCTAGGCCCTGATCCAGCAGTCAGGTCTGCATGGGCACAAGGGTCCAGCTGCAGGATTGGGGCTTAAAAAGCCCTGTTTCTGTCACAAAGCAGACGCAGAGGAGAATTTCATTGGTATCTATTTATTTACCTCCATTCATATTGACAGGCACTTGCCCCATGCTCTGGGCATTGTTACTTTAAAATTTGCTTGATTCACCAACCTGGTTTAATAAACAGCCCCACCCATGCCTTATAATCACAGCTGACAAATAAGAATATCGATCCAATAAATAGAGTCCTCCTGCCATCCGGCATTTGTGTAATGCCCTAGGCAACGAGCTGGACCTTGCCAATGCATTTTGAAACCTGATTCCATTCTCACTTACACTGGAAACTCCACTGACTCCAGTGAAGTTACTCTGGATTTACACCAGCAGAGGGGAGAGGAGAATCAGGCCACTGGGCTCTAATGTGGAAGGCAGACAAACCTTCCCAAGCAGCCCATGTCAGCACAGAAGACTCAGCTCAGTCCAGATCAGCCCAAAACACACCCCTCAGCCCTGCCTGACACCCTCCCTCCACCCCCAACATGAACCTAGCCCAGGTTGACACACCTCTCCCAGCCCAGCTCAGACCAGTCAGCTCCCTCTCATTCTGTGGAGTCTGTCTCTCTCTCTCTCTCCTTACAAATGGCTTTGCAGCAGCCCTGGGAATGAAAGGCAGCACCAATAATGTCTCCATGGCTTCTTGTTAGCTGCACTCTAAGCAGGAAAGTGACTGGCCCTGACAATATAATTTACATTGCTGTATAAAACTATCTGTGGAAGCCAAGCTAATTTGTGCCAGATTAGGCTATTTGTCTCAGCCACTGTCTAACGGCACAATCTATCAGAGGGCTGTTTTCAAATATCGCTTTTCAAGCGTGCCCTTGAGAGGCAGGAATTGATTGGGATCTTAGAAAGCAAAATTACAGCAATAACTTAAAAGAAACAATAATTACTGAATCATACCAGTGTCAGCACTCTGCAAAACACGAAATAGCCATCAAACCCCAATCCAATATATTCTGAAGCAAATTTATTGAATGGAAAAAGCAGTTGAGTGAGGCTTTTTCCTCCCCCCTTTCCCTTCACCCCCCCTCTCTCCCTGTACATATGGTTATCTCAAAACCACAAGTGAATGAGTCGATAATTCTTGTCATTGACTGCTCCATTTTCAGAGAGTCAAGAAAAGATCCATTAGCTCCCTCCTGGCTCGATGTCTCTCCCCTTCCCCTCTAGTCATTTGCTAGTCTGTGCTCCTCAGGCAAACAAACATATATAACTAATCATCTGTTAAAACGTTGAGTCCCCTAATAAATCTCCGCAACTGAAATACTTTAATGGGTAATTAATTGATCCTGTTCCAGAGGAGTAATAAGATAATAAATTAGACAATATTTCACTCAGTTGTGTCAGTGTACTGCTAATGGTGCTGTAGGGCTAAGCTGAAGGATAATAAATTAGCCAGAAATTAACTGCTAAGAGCTTTGTGCAGAGAAATTGGCTGACAGGCAAGTCTCCATGATTTAGGGCCCTGATGCCATTGTGGCGTTCTCCATTTTTTCCTCCCTCACAAACATTAACTCTTGTTTGGAAGCCAGTGGCAGCTGATGCGTGAAATTCTGAAGACCCGGGCACTGCCAGTGTTCAGGTGGGGGCAGTATTCCAGTGTGCAGTGCCCTGTACCATCAGTGCATTCCAAACGTATTCTGAGACACTGTACAGAGTCTGTTGGAAATGGGGCCCATCTTTATAATATTTAAACCATGTGGCAAGGAGCAATATATAGCGCGACTACATCACCAGCAGATTTATTGTAATCCAGTCGTGCTGCATGTAGGTAAATTACTTTTGTGCTGACTATAAAAACTGTCTCTATAGCAAGTTATTACCCATCCAGCAAACAAAAAGGAAATATTTTCCAGTGCATCTGTCATTTTTCACAGCAAGGTATGGTATGAGCATGTAAAAATATGACATTATGGGACCAATCCACAACTTGGGTAAATCAGCATAGCTCTGTAGCTGGGGCAGACGGGGGATCTGGCCTCTTCAAAAGTTTAAAATGTTATAAAATTAGCCAATGTTCCCTACACATGCTCAAACACACGGCTGAGGAGCAATGAGGATGGGGATAATGATTTTTTGATTGTGCCAGAAGTGTACTAGGTGCTTCACAGACAACAAAGGTGGGAAGATACTGTCCCTGCAGCAAAGCATACACCTGCCCCATTTTAGGCCAAGATTTTAGAAAGAGACTAGTGATTTGGGGGTCTTCATTTTTGGTTGCCCCACTTGAGGTTTCCCTCCTAAGGGATCTAATTTTCAGAAGGAGGGCAAAACTCCCATTGATTTCAGTGGAGTCAGGATTTCCCCTGCGAAGGCTTGGTGCTTTCTAACAATCAGGCCCCATTATCTCAAGCTAGGCACCCCAAAATTACTTGGCCTTAGACCTTACCCAGTGAATGGGGGGTAGAACACAGGGAGGCTGGGACAGGGCAGGTGAGAAAGATACATGCAGCTGTGTGCTCATGGGGCTGCTTAGGCATGTCTACATCATGGAAGCTCTGTTCTGTTTCATAGAGACATCAGGAAAATAAAGCTATGAGAGAGTGAATATCACAGATACAGATCCTGATAACAAAGCCCATTGAAGTTAATGGGAGTCCCTCCACTGACTTCAGTAGGCTTTGGCTCTGGTCTTTGCTGTGGGCATTGTGTAAAAAAAGGTGAGTGTTCAGGGACAATTCAAATGAAGAGCCATAAAATGAGGCCTGACACTAGATGGGCGGCTCTCCATTGCGTAGTCAATTCTATTATGGGCAGGTACTTATATCATTCCCATCACAACGGTAACAGATTGCTTTGGTTTCACCCGGGTGACCACATACGAACCGGTTTCCATGGTTCAGTAAAATAATAGGGCCCATATTGGTGTAAATTGGTGGCATTCCACTGAAGTCAGTGCAGCTCTGCCAATGTACACTGGCAGTGAATTTGGCCCACAATGCTGCAACATTTTCTCCTACCCAAAGCCCTGTGGAGAACTCCTGTGTCAGGGGCTGAATTAACAGGACAGAATGGATTTTTGAGTCCGTATTTATGCCCCTTAACATCTCATTCCTAGCTCCGACACATGTGAGGTTGCAAAGGTCCTGGCTTTGGTTTAAGAGCAGCAAATGCAGTATTTTAATAGCGACTCTGGCTGCTCTGTAGTGGGAGAGGGCACTACACACAGGGAAAGCCTATGCTCAAATAAATTTGTTAGTCTCTAAGGTGCCACAAGTACTCCTGTTCTTTTTGCAGATACAGACTAACATGGCTGCTACTCTGAAACCACACAGGGAATGAGGCCCAGTAGGGTACGCAGCCATGAATGCTGAAGAAACTCAGAGTGGCTGTGTGCTTGAAAGAATTGTACTGTAATCCTGCCCACCAGTGCAGCCCATGTTTGACTCTTCTGGGGCTTGGAGAGGTGAGATGGATCGTCTCATTACCACCTCCACACCAGTCCATTTGTAACCCGCTAATCCCAACATTCGACAATTGCATAGCCTTTGATTGATTCTGAGCTGAAAACGGGCCTTGCAGATCCTCACCCTGTTATCGGCTCCTTTGCCATTCAAGGGAGAGCAGGCGGATTTGGGTCCAGGGGCTGTGCCGGGAGCTTTGCAAATGCACTTCCTCCTCTTCCCTTTTCATTTTGGGCAGCTTTGATCATACCAGAGCTCAGAGGTGCCTATTAGCAAGGTGCTCTGGAGATTGATGGCATAATCATCACATTCTCCACTCTCGCTTATGGCAGGCAAGGGAAGTCAGCCCATGCATGCTTCAAAGCAATGCCAAGATTCCAGAACACGCCCCCCCCCCCCCCCGGTTCTTCTGAATCCCATCTCAGCAGACAAACAGCTTTCCTCTGGGGTATGGGAGGAGCAGAACAGGGGAATGTTGCACTAGAGTCCTGCGCTGCTCTGTGTAGAGAGAATGGCATTGGGATATTAACAGGTCCAATATCATTATACCACTATTTAGCATTCAGGGCCAGAGTGGCCCTAGGTGGGGCACCCCACTGTGTGCACTCAACATTCAGGCCAAGGTCAACTGCACACTGCTCTTTCCATGTGGGCTGGAGGTGGGGGCAAACCTCCCCAAAGAAATTAGAGAGGGAGATGGAGGAGATGGGGCCAAAGAAGTGGTGTTTCCAACGACAGAGAGGCTGGTTCCCACTCGCAGGGCACGTTTCCTCTGCCCCTCACAGCAGCACATCCAGAGACTCCACTTGTCTTGCCAAGAGACGCTCCTTTGACTTCTCAGCCTCGCTGGAAGGTCACCCCGCTGCAGAAATCACTAGCGATATCAACGAGACAGGCACACAAGAGCACCAAGTCCAAGGAGTGACACAGGGAGCGCATCTCTCCTTGCGTTTGCCCTCTCGCCCTCTCCTCCCCTCTTCTCCTTCCCAGCTCCATTGGTTCCTGATAGGAGGTGAAGGGAGTAATAATCAGCCAGGGCACCAGAAGAACTCACGGATGAGATTAAAAGCAAATCTAAGAAGAAAAATCATGGCACGGTTTATGTCTTCCTAATTAAAACCCCGCCAGTCTCCCTTCTCCCTCCTCCCCCTTTTCCAGCTAATGTTACACTAACGAGCTGAGTTTAGTGGCATTTATGTAGATAAAAGTCCTGATGATTGATCTCAATGGCTTGTTAAAATTAGTTTCAGTCCACCATATTGATTTAATTCCATTGCTTGAAAGTGCTAATTAATAATGATAATAAAAGTGTCTGGGCTCATTATTATCAGTAGGCAGATTGGGCAGGGGGCGGAGGGGTATAGCTGTTTTAGTATCACTTATTTCATCTAAAGATGGCCTTTGAAAAGCCAGGGAGGGGGGGAAGGGCAACAAGGGGGAGAATTTGGCTTTGCCCTCAGTTGGTGTCGGGTGACTTTCCAGAGCTGCTTCCACAACTACGTACTTTTTACATTTGTCTTTGCAAAGAGGCCTTGGAGCTTTGAGGGTGCCATCCAAGGGTGGTAGACATATGGGATGTATTCCAGGATTGCCCTGGGGCATTTCTTGGGCTTCCTCCCAACAGAGGAGCAGGATATTCCCCCTCCCACAAGCTTAATTATATAGAGGTTTAAAGGCCTAAAATGCATCCTACCTGTCATTGCTCTATGGTGCCCCTTCTGTGCTTCTGACCAGATCTTGGGCGTAACTGAAGCAGGCGCAGCCTCTGAAGAATCCAGCCACACAAGATCTTTTGCTGCTGCTAAGGCACAAGCTCCGTTTCCCTGATCGGTGTGAACATGGATTTTGAAAGTGTTCATGGTTAATGCACAGGGACTAGGAGCCAAAATTCATGGGGTCTGCACCCTCACAGTTTCTCTGGGTGTTGAATGAGGATCAAGTCTAACCCAGCTCAGACTTATCTGTGAATCCTAAGGTGAAAGGCACCAGAGAAAGGCCAAGAATCTATGACACAAAACTACCCTCCAACCATTTCAGGGGCTGTTCTGCAGCACACTCTGGCTAGCATAGTCCAAAGCTTACTGGGATCAACCATATTTAGCTAGCCCAGCTTCAGCCATAGCAGGGACAAGACCTTGGTGCACAGAGGGTACTAGCGGTTTAACCTGCTAAAGGCAGTATAATGAATCGGGTATGTAGAGCCACCCCACCACCCACCTGTGTGGTGCACCAAGGAAGCACATAAAGGGATCTCAGATGTAGAGTGTGTGTGTGGGGGGGAGGGAGGTGATAGACACCTTCCTCTGTAGAACAATCCTGCCAGCTGGGTCTATAGCGTGTGTCAGCATCACTCCAGTTGAAGCAGAGAGACACAGCCAGGCTCCTGAGTCTCAGGAAGGCTTTGAAGGTGTCAGGAGAATGTCAAGTGGAAGGTGTGATCTGAAGACATTGCTCCTGGCTGTTTTCATAATAAGAAATTGCACACAGCAGAGAATCAGCAATCACCCTCCCTCAGGTGCCTCGAGCATCAGAGCTCGGCTCTTGCTACCCCCACCAACTAGACACCAGCTGCCAAATCATCACAAGTGGGCAGGGCCAGTTTGGAGACACCCTCTGAAGCCCACAGGTGCATTGTGGGAGAGACGGGTAGCAATCGTTACAGAGATGTGTGACTGTCCCCACTGCCACAGTGTAGATACTAGAGTTGGGGGAACCACCAAATGCCGAGAGTTGAGGTACTGCTGGTATAAGTGTGTTCAGGAACTTCTCTGAACTATCTAGGTCTGCAGTGCTGAGCTGAGTTATTTGCACTTCTATTTACCTTGGCCTGACAGGACCATGGGCACAACTATTCACAACCCACTGCGAAGTGTACGTTACCAGGCCCCTGCCACACCTGATCCACAAAATTTGAGAAGTCTGTTACAGCTGCCAGCTAGGGGCTGCAATGCTTTTGCTCAAGCCGTTGAGGGTCAGTACTTTAGAACTGGAAAGTTTGGATTCAGTTACCAGCTATGACGACATCCACTACCTATTCCCTGGGTGTCCGAGGTTCACGGTGAGCGGTTTGGTGGCTCTTCGATTTTACGGTGGTCTTTATATTGTATGGGCATATATGATGTTATGAGCGAGGTTCTGGAGTGGCCTTCCAATAAGAGGAGTGGGGACAAACAATCTAACTAGTCTGAAGATGGAGCTTGATACATTTATGAAGGGGATTATACAATGGGGTTGCCTATGATAGCAAGGGATTGGACTTGATGACCAGGGCAATCCCTTTCAATCCTACGGTCCTATGGGCTGAATAGGTTTTGATTTGTTCAGGCTCTGTTGTATTGTGGCCTAGTGGAGAGTTTGTGGTTCATAAGGAGAGTATTTATATGGTTGTGTTTTTTGACTCTTGCACAGTGCCTAGGACTTCCTAGGGTATCCATACGTTAATATATATCCAGAGTGAAATCCTGATCCTGTTGTACTCAACACGAGTTGTCCCATAGATTTCACTGGAATTCAGATTTCCCCATGTCTCTACCTCCATTTCTATATATGCTCCCAGAGCCAAATTAAGCCCATAGCATATGTGTACACAGGGCCAGATTTTCAAACAAGCCCAGGGTTGGATTTTCAAATGTTTAATGCCCATAATTTGGATCAGATTCTCAAAAGAGCCCCGTTCCCAAAATGCACCCATCATAATGAGCTCGTTCATTGGCAATTGCACCTGCTTATGCCAGGGCAGCACTTGGCACGGTGTGTTTGTAAACTGAGTCACTGTTTTCAGCCTGTCCTTTAATTAGACTCTCATTAGAACTCTTTGCAGTTTGGAGCATTGTGGTGTCTTTAAAAGTCTTTTTTTAAAATCTTCTCTAGGCAAAACGTTTTCAGAAGCACAGAGTCACCAAGCGGCTCGAATTAAGGTATTTGCAGAGAATGCATTACCTGCAAAATGACGTTCAAGCCCTCCTTTGGATGCCTGCTGTCTCCAGCTGCTGAAGCTGCTTTCCTTGAGAAATTAATTAGTGTAATTAATATATTTATGCAATCATTCAAAGTACTGATTACAGATAACTTCAGAGAAAAGTTTTAATGATGATGAACCCTTTTACAAAGGCTCAAACATTTGTAGCTACAATTGGTTCTTTCTTATTTAGTTATTTATTTTATTTATAGGCCAGCTACCTCGGTCCCATCAGCTGTAGCCTTCATATAGCTACATATTTCTGTGGCTCCCCCACTGTAGTATCTGAGCACCCCACAAAAATTAATCTACCCTCACAACATCTCAGAGGTATGTCAATATTAATAATAAAATAATTAATGGAGATATCCCATCTCCTAGAACTGGAAGGGGCCTTGAAAGGTCATGGAGTCCAGCCCCCTGCCTTCACTAGCAGGACCAAGTACTGATTTTGCCCCAGACCTCCAAGTGGCCCCCTCAAGGATTGAACTCACAACCCTGGGTTTAGCAGGTGAATGCTCAAACCACTGAGCTATCCCTCCCCCCTGAATATTAATTATTATTATTATTTCTTTATATTGTGTTAGTGTCTCAGAGCCCAAGTCATGGACAGGAACCCCATCGTGCTAGGTGCTGTACACACACATATGGGGAAAATGAGGCCCTGGGAGGTTAAGTGACTTAACTAAGGTCATAAAGAAAAAAGCTGGTAAGTTAACCCAGATCTCCCGAGTCTCAGACCAGTGCCTTAATGCACATGCTTTTCAAAACCTCAAATCCAGAAATATTTATACAATTAATTTGCATCTTGTTGGGAAAGAGTCTCATAATTTCTCCACTAATTGATGAGTGTAGGATGTCTCCTACTGGGTGAAATTCACCCCAGGAAGAGTATCAGAGGGGTAGCCGTGTTAGTCTGAATCTGTAAAAAGCAACAGAGGGTCCTGTGGCACCTTTGAGACTAACAGAAGTACTGGGAGCATAAGCTTTCGTGGGTAAGAACCTCACTTCTTCAGATGCAAGACATCTGCATCTGAAGAAGTGAGGTTCTTACCCACGAAAGCTTATGCTCCCAGTACTTCTGTTAGTCTCAAAGGTGCCACAGGACCCTCTGTTGCTTTTTACCCCAGGAAGAGAGTCTATGCAAGGCTTGTGGGTGTTAAGTGGAGTACAGGCCTTGTGCACAGCATGAATTTCACTCTCAGTAAAAAATGAAGAAGAACAATTCCCAAAGGGCCTTCATCTCTTTCTGGAAATAGGATATTAAGGTTCTGACATACCTAGAGGAATGTTTTGTTCCTGCCATTGGGCTTCCAACGTTCTAGCTAATGCCAACAGTACTGATGCTGCCCAAGCAAGCACAGGAACCGTTTCCATATCAATTTAGCAGACTTGGGTGTTCCAGCTCATTAGGAGAGGCACCCAAGAATTTGGAGACTTCTTCAACTCTAGTGCAGTTCACCCACTACTAGTTATGAGATGAGATTTGAAGGAAGCAAGGAGTAAGCATAGAGGACACCAGGAGACAAGGAGCATGCAAGAAATAGAGAGGATGCAAATAATATGCATGAAAATATGTCTGTAACTAGACATGATCCTTTCATTAAACCTTGCATAACTGATCCCCATGTGACTTGCTCCTTCATATGCGATTTTTGCGCTTTTGCCAGTACGGAGGGCTCATTCCTGGGTGTGGCCAAAAGCCACATCCAGGCTCCTTGTGACAGCCAAAGACTGTGTGCTTGACTGGAAGCTTTAACTTTTTTGCTTATGCTCCTTAGTAATGTGCCTGGATGGTCTGTTGCACTGCACACTCAGGGACATGGCCTTAGGCAGTGTTCCACGAAGAATCCCCTTTTATTTGCATGGGGCCTTGCCATCACATTGTTGTCAGTCACACACACACACACACACACACACACACACACACACAAGTAGAAGCATTACAGCTGGGTTTGCATATGCAGAGAGCACATGCAGCTCTAGCTTTAGTCAGTTATGATAGCGATTTCCTGGAACAAGTTGACATCACCTCTGTGTTCGACGTGAGAATTTCACTGGCAGGAATAAATCAGGCCAGGAGAGAATACTCTCCCTGCCCCTCTCTCTGTTGTTTACGCTTGTTTTCTCATTCTGTCTCTTGTTTCTTTGGCTTTTTTTTTTCATTCTCTCTCTCTCATCCATCATTTTCTCTCTCTCTCATATGCAGCGACTCAGCTAATGGAGTCTGCAGTAATTCAGTCCTGCTTGACAGCGGCTATAATTTCAGTAAATAATTATGGGGCTTGAATTTGCCTCCACCTCCTGGAGCGCAGCTTCATAAACTTGTCCCAAGGCAAGTGGTTAATTAGGAAGGGGACTTTGTAATGGTCCCATGAGTACTGGGCTTACAGGACCTGGACCCAAGAAAATCTTGCCTTCCCCACTGATACTGGGAGGGATGGTGACATTGACCTTGTGGGTGTGCATTATGAAACCCACTTTGGGCCTAATCCACATAGGATGTGAGTCTGTTACAGCCCCCAGCTATTGCATCTGGCTTTTTAGCTCAAGCTGTCCAGGCTCATGCTTTGAACATTGGAGAGCCGCAGTGTCTTTCAGCTCTGGCCAAGGGTTTCTGATGGAACTGTCCCATGGCCTAGAACCTTGCAACTGGCAGACATATGGGTACCTTTCCCAGGCTAGCCAGATACTTGAGGCATAGGAGGTGGTGTTGGTCCGACTTTTGCTCAGGACACACTGGGAAGTTCAGACTCTGGGAGAGCTGAAGGAACAATTTTGATGAAGGCTGATTAGCTTACAAGTGAGAAGGAAAGAATAAAGATCCTGAGCTCCTCTCTACCTGTAGAATTTCTGCCCACTTCTCTCCTCCTCCCCTATCCAGCACAGCCATGGGCATTTAGCATTGTTAATTCCAGCTAAATCCTAGAATCCTCTGTGCTAGCTAAGATAGCAGCTCCTTTCTTGTGCAGTTGCAGCCACAGCACCCACATAGACAGACAGATAGAAGTGAGGAATTTGGAGGTGGACTCAAGTCAGGGGAGAACAACAACTGTGCAAATAACTGATTTTGTGGCTTGCTGGCTGAACCCAAAATATAGAACAGATATAGGATTTTGGGTCAAACAAAATGTTTTGTTTCATTTCATTTTTGAGTTTTTTAACTTTTAAAAAACAAAACTGAAGTGAAATGAACAATGAAAAGTTGCTTTGAACCAAAAAATTGAAACTTTTCATTTAGAAAATGTCAAAATGGAACATTTTGATTATTTCTGATTTTTTCCCCCCCAACCAAAACAATTTGATGAAAAATGCAGATTCTGGTCAACTGAAACATTTTGCAAATTTGCCAAACAAATGTTTAGGCCAAAAATTCCCCCCCCCTGCTCTAGGGGAGTTTTAGGACTCGGGTCCTGAGTGCTTGCTGACCCAAATCAGACTGATTTGTGTGTGTGGATAGAAGGGGGCTTAGGCTCAAACCTGAGTCAGAGTCTATGGTGAGTGTGCAATGTCCATATAGCCACGGGGGCTCTAGACCAGATCTCCATCTGGCTGGGGTAGGATTAGGGGGAGTCTAATTCCCAGGCTCAGCTGCCTCCCAATGCGCCTGTTATTTGAACTGCCTTTTCTTAAGAGGTTTTCTTCTGAACAGTCCTTCTCTCTCTCTCTGACACACGGACTCTTCATGAGCATGTTAGCTCTTCCCCTCCTGTTGGTGAAGTGATGCAGTGGAACGCTATAATAAACCACATTATTGCTTTCAAATACACATAAAGGAAAAACAAAAGCAGAATCTAAAATATTAGCTATGACAGAGGCAGTGTTGTCTAGAAGCCAGGGTTCTAGACTGACTGTGGAGACTTGGGCCCTAATCTTTCTTGGCCACTGATATGCTGTGTGACTTTGGGCAAGTCACTTTCCCTCCTACCCTTTTTCTTCCTGGCCTATTTAGATTGTAAGCTCTTGGGGGAAGGAAGTGACCGTGTCCAGTACAATGGGACCCCTGATCTCTGTATCCGCTGTAATATAAATAATAATAAATATATCAGTGAACTACACAAATAAGAAGCAGCATGTTCTAGGATAGAGCATGGAGCTGGGACTCCTGGGTCCTGTTCCTGTGTGTTCCACTGACTCACTGCATGACTCTGGCCGTGTTTCTTCACTTGTCCGTGCCCATGTCTCCTTATGGAGAGTGTGATAAGAGAGCTGGAGCTGTAGGAAATGCAGGGAGTTTGGCCTACAGAGGGAGCTGAGGGAACATTTCCAAACAAGCTCCAAAATCCAAAGCAAAGCTCATTTGGAACAACCTGGGTACATGTTACAACTGCAAATTTCACGGCGGGCTGTCCCAAGCCCATGATCAGTCCCAGTTCACCCGAATGGGACTCCTGAAATGGTCCAAATGCAATACCATCCCTCCACACTTAATGGAGGTGAGCAGATGATTGCACTGAGGAAAAGTTCCTTCACTGATGCAGTATGACTGACCAAGGAGAAGACAAATCAAAGACCAGACAAGTCCAGTAATTCCCCCCTGGCTTTGCAGGCAGCAAGAACATGGATAAACATTTCCAGCTCCTTTGATCTCGGCTGAAAACAAAGTGAAGGTCTCTGAGTTCTCCTATAAATGGTAATGATAACACAATTATCATGCAAAACAAAAATTAAGTTTAATGGTGCAAAGCCAGGGTGTACTGTGGAGGTAATTCATATTAATTATGTTTGGATTAAAAGCTTATTTCTTTTGTTACCATCTGCAAGTAGGAACTTGCCGTAATTATATGCAGCTTTTTTTACAGCTATCTTATGGAGGAACAGTGTTGAACTTAATGGAGCATCTCCGTTCTCTCTGGGCACCCAACGAGCAGTAATATTTCACATTTTATGAAATATAGAAGAAATAAATTATCGGTTTAATGATAAGAATTACTTGGGCTCATAATGAAATCTGATTGGCTAGTTAATATGCTCAGAACCGCAGACCTGAGAAGCACAAAAAATGGGAAAATAGAACATGACCCATTTTCTTTACCATTTAATATTTTTTCCCACTTAGCTCCCGAATTGCATAGTCCAGTGTGTAGGGAAGTAGCCTAGGACATGGGAGACATCAGCTCTGAGACTCATAGACTAAATAACTACAATGATCCCTTCTGGATTAAAGTCTGACTTCCTGCACACTTCAAGCCACAGAACCTCACCCATCCACTCCTGCAATAGGCCCATAACCCCTGGGTAAGTTACTGAAGTCCTCAAATCTTGATTTAAAGACTTCAAGTTACAGAGAATCCACCATTTACACTAGTTCAAACCAGCAATTGACCCCCATGCTCCATGCTGCAGAGAAAGGTGTACCCCCCCGCCCCGCCGATCTCTGCCAATCTGACCTGGGGGGATATTCCTTCCCAACCCCCCATGGCGATCAGTTAGACCCTGAGCATGTGGGTAAGACCCACCAGCCAGATGCCTGGGAAAGAATTCTCTGTCGTGACTCAGAGCTCTCCCCATCTAATGTCCCGTCTCCAGCTGTGGGAGATATTTGCTAGTAGCTGAGAAGGATGGGCCATATGCCATTGTAGGCAGCCTCATACCATCCCTGCCATAAACTTATCAAGCTCAGTCTTGAAACAAGTCAAGTGTTTTCCCCCCACTACTCCCCTTGGAAGGCAGTTTCATAACTTCACTCCTCTGATCGTTAGAAACCTTCATTTATTTCATTGAAATGCCCTTGGGTAAGTCACTTCCCCTCTCTATGCCTGTTTCCCTTCTCACCCTTTGCCACTCTCATCTGCTTAAAGTGTAAGATCTTTGGGCAGGGATTGTCTCTCACTGTGAGCCTGTCCAGCACCTAGCACAATGGGGCCTCTAGATTCAACTGTGATCCCAATAACACCAACAGACAGTGATGAAAGTGATGTGATCCTCTAGTTTACAACTGTTATTCTATCCTATTCTGTATCATTCTGATTCCACACCGGATTGGGGCCTCAGTCCTGATTGGGAGCGCTAGGTGCTATTCTACATAAATAATACATAATAATAATAATAATTTTGGAGGTTTCATTAAAAATGCTAAATTTATTTGGATTTGTCTCAAAACGTCATTGCCTTTCGCGTTTCTTTTGTTTGCCAAAGGGAATCAGCAAAAGTTTCTTAGTGGAAAAAACAACCAACCCAAACTGATGTAAAACTACCAAGTTATTCCCAGAGATCAGCAAACCTCAAAAGATCAGTATGTCTAAAACCTATTTCCACCACTACATATTATAGCGGCATCTAGAGACTTCAATTGGATTAGGGCTCCATTCTTCTGGGTGCTGGACAAACAGAGCTAGAGACAGTGTCCGTGCAAAGAACTTGCAATCTAAATAGAACAGATGGATGAAAGTTGGGAGGGGAAACAAGCACAGAGAGGGGAAATGATCCCCTCTCCCCCAAGGTCATACAGCAGGTCAGTGAAGGGTCAGGACTTAGAGGCCAGGTCTCCTAACACAAGGCTTCTATCCCCTGGAACTCATTGCCTTTTTTTAATGTATGCATGCTAATCCTGTTGCCATTTGAGTGTGAGACCAAGATTCTGACTGTATCTGAATTATCGCTGAAGTTTCAGGTTTGGTTTCATTCACATTATGGATTAAGCTTTGGCCTTATGTTCAAGGCTTGGATGGAGATTCAGGTTTAGTTCAAGCAGATTCCTTATCTTCACTCCTTCCTACGAATTCCATTTTAGCTGTGTATTGCTGCACCTGATACTAATGAGGGTGTCGATGCAAGTTAAAAACCCTAAGGACATGCTGCACTGTGTGTTATCTGGTTATTGACCTGTGAATTAAACATTCTATAGCTGGACCTTAAGGTCTTGAACTAATAGACCATAATGACCTAAAAGAGCCATCCAGTTCTATAATATAGATTGTAATCCATTCCATGACTGAGTAATCCAGGTCAGCATTTATGGAGATCCTTTGCTGGTTGCATAGTTTGTCCCTAGTGCCCTCACAATCTCCTGCAGTCCTTGTCCCTATACAATTTCACTCACCTGGTATAAGTGCACCATAGCAGTAAGAGACCCCTGGAGAAGGCAGGGTAAGGTCTCGGTCTGTAGCCAGCAGGTACATTGAATAGTCACCTCTGGAAATGTTACAACAAAGCCCTGTTTCTTTTATACCTGTTGGGAACACTAAGGAAACGGAGAGGTCACTAGGTGCTTCAGCTTTCTGGCCTCAGACAACACAATCCTGCCTATCCACACACGTGAGCATGTGCATGTGCTGATTGCATTGTATGATCTTCCATGATAGCATTTGGGCCTAATTCTTTTCTCACTCTAGTTTTATATCATTGGCTGGTTTTTACATCCACTGGCTTCCGTGGCATTCCTCTTGATGTACAGTGGTGTGATTGAGAGGAGAGTCAACACCTTGAGCTCTGCATTTCACCTGTTCTGCCTTCTCACTGAAGAGAAGAGGTTTGCAGGAAATGCACCTCAGCACGGAAAGTGATTACTTTCTTGTCTGTGACAAATATCCTGTATTCTTTAGTTATGGTCCAGGTGACTGAACACTTCAATCAATTCCTTTGAGTGGAAATCCAGCTGAGGAGGGAAAAAAGATGTACAGTAAATGGTCCCTGTAAATGGAGGAATTGGCTTTTAAAAGGAGAGCAGGCAGGACAGCATCAGAGGAGAAAATTGACTTGATACCTTGCACTGCTCACCCCATCTAAGACAGCCTTGATCATTCTAGTCCCGTGCATTGACTCAGCAGGGTTATCCCATTACTATTAGTGAGGTCAGTCCTCTATCGTGCTAGGCACTGTACAAAACCATAGTGAGACACAGTTCCTGCCCTGAAGAGCTTATGTTCTAAATAGAGAAGACCCAGCATGGAAACCGAGAGATGAAGTGACTTGTCCAAGACCACACAATAAGTCAAGCAGCCGAGCTAGGAATAAAACCCAGATTGCCTGTGTCCAAGCCAGTGGCCTACTCACTGGCCTACACTGCCCCTCGGATTGAGTCACATAAAGCAGCTAGAAGAGGTGGGAGAGTGGAGGACCGGGGTACCGTGTAATCTTGTTGGTACTCTCTTGAAAAGCTCCAATGTACACTTGAAAAGCTCCAATCTCTTCTCCAATAGTTGAACGACTAGTAAGGATAATGCTGTCAGGGCAGAATCCCACACTCTTTACTCAGGCAATATTCCCGTTGAGACTTCTGCAGTTTCCCTTTGCTCATGAGAGTAGGACTCAGCATTTAATTAATACCACATGAAAATTACCCGTTGGGCTGATGGGTCTGCATCCATCCTATTCTTGCACCATGCCTGTCTCAAGAGCATCTGAGTGGCTCTAGGTGGTGGGCCTTTGGATAGTGTCTGTTTTATTAGCTTGTAATTTTAACACAGTTTTCAATATCCCACAGGATTCTATCACTTTAAATTGCAAGGGGTTTCCTGGTCCTGCTGGCAGGCTGGAGGGCTCTGGAGATAAGAATATGAGATGTGTCCTCAGCAGAGTCAGTCTGCAGAGAGCCAGCCAAGAGTGACATGGGCTCTGCCTTAGGGAGCAGCCTGCTTTATCTGTCTCTGGTTTTGGTTCTTGGTGTTAAGGTTCTGGATTTTAAGAAATAAAGTAGTGTTATGTTGCAGCCTTCCAGAAAGACTATTTCATTAACTTCACTGTGTATATGCCATGAATATAACGAATCCCTGCAGTAACAAACTGTCAGAGCCAAATTCTTTCATTGTAATTGAGTCTCTGCCAGAAGGTGGTGCACACATCTGCACCAAGAGCCAAAATGAGCGAAGCCCCAAATCTTGCTAGCGTCAAGCTATCAACAGGCCTGTGTGAAAGGGGAGGCATAGTTCAAAAAATGACACACAGGTGCCTCAGTTTGTATCTTATATTAATCCTGGTTCAAATACTAGCAGGAGATGGCTCCAGTTCAGGTCCCATTTCTCTGAATGCCTCAAATTCAGAGTGATTTTCTATCTATTTCTTCATCCTCCACCATTCCTGTAGCATTGGAACATCCCAGAGACATCAATGGATTTATTCTCCCGACCTCCCCGGAGGTAGGGAAGTGCTAGAGCCCCATTCTACAGCTCGGCAGCTGTGGCCCAGAGAGGCTATGTGATTTGCCCAAGGTCACACAGGGAGCCTGTGGCAGAGGTGGGAACTGAACCCAGGTCTGGCCATCTCTAATCCTCACACTATTTCTTCACTCTGTAGAGGATTATGGTAATTCTTTCCAAAGCACATGTTGCTGCTGCTGTTTATCAGAAGAATATTTGTTGGTACATTTTGTTTACTAAAGACCATGGTATTCTAAAAGCCAAAGAGGCAGTGTTTCTTGGTTGCTGTATTACAGAGCTTCCTTGAGCAGAGGGAATGCTAGCACC
The DNA here is from genome assembly GCF_011386835.1 of Chrysemys picta bellii. Classification (NCBI taxonomy): domain Eukaryota; kingdom Metazoa; phylum Chordata; order Testudines; family Emydidae; genus Chrysemys; species Chrysemys picta. The sequence goes on along the minus strand of NC_088792.1, from coordinate 161,922,883 downwards.
CAGTCAACTGAGTGAATGTCTCAGAGCCTTTACAGGGAAACAAGTTTATTATTCCCTACCCCGAGGTAGCTGTGCCCTCTGCAGGATTGGACTGATTTGCATGCTGGGAGATAAATAACAGCAGCTCACTGGAGAAAAGGACCATCCATCTATCTACTAGCTGTAGTGGCGACAGAGTGCATCAGAGAGAGATGCTGCATTGGAAAATCAGGACCCCCTCTACCAGTAAATCCAGCAAGATCCCTAGCCCCCATTACCAAAGAACAGGGGAAATGCTGCAAAGGAAAAAAATATAACAGTACATTACCTAAATCAACCCCCATTTTTTTGGCACAATAAATCTTTTAAAACTTGTGGTAGTGATTGCATCATCCCCCTCTTTCTCTCACCCCCACTCCACCCCTAGAACAGCACAGATTAAGATAAAGTGATAGTGCTGTGTCAAAGAGTGCTTTACTGCCACACTCGGGATAGAAGAGGAGAGGTTAATTTATCATCGCTGGGGAGAACTGACAGAAGAGAGATATACTACCGAAGGGGGATTTAGCACAGGGCCAAGAAACTTCACACTATTTTTACCATCTGTCACATGCTCTAATAAAGCAGGACAAAATATGAAGAAAGGAAAAATGAACTATCAAACACTGATGTAATGCAGCCCATAAATCTAATTTAATTACTTTGCATGGAGACAGGTCCTTGAGTCCGTGTGAATATACTGGATTTTCTTGGCAACTTAACAACTAAGTGTTTTAATAACATCACACTATAATTTATTCTGCTTGAAACACAAAACCTCTTTTGTGCGAGTTTCATATTTTTTTCTCTTCTCTTCTCATTTTTTTTTTTGCGAGAACTGTTAATTTTTCCTGCTAATGTCAAAACTGGCATAAATTCCCATGTGAACTTGATGCCTGACTGTGAGAAAAGGCAGAGGTTAGCGAACTCCTTTTTATTGTTCATTTCTCTGTGTGTGTGTATGTGTGTGTGGGGGAGTGGGTTTTGTTTTTGTGTGTGTGTGTGTGGGGGGGGGGGTCATGCATTAGAAATAATTGGGCCCGTGGATGACTTAGGTGAAGAGAGTTGTCTTGGTAATTAGATTTTAATATAATGACAAAGACATTGTGAGTGGGTTGGCAAAGAAAGAGGGGAATGGAAAATAAAATTATAGATTTTTTTTAAGAGGTTAAAAACTTGAGCTTAATTTTTTCTGCAAATAGAGCTCAAACTCTGTTTGGGATATAAATACAGCACCCAGGGAGGCTCTGAGGATATCAAGCTGCTGGGGGTCAAAGGAACTCCTAGAATCAGTGTCCACCTGAAAAGAAGTGCAGAGAATAGATAAAAAAATAGAATTATTATTCATTGTGTGTAGCTATGTATCCAGATGCAGTTACAGAAATTATTGCTAATAATGAAAGCTATATATCAAAGGTTATAAAATTCTTGTGTGCTGGGACACTATTTTTCAAGGCTTTGTTCTGAACCATTAACAATGACATATTGAGTTTGTGTGTGTCAGTATATAATAAGATACATTTAAGTCTGATTCTAACCTAAACTGGCAATTTCGACATTGGACTCTGGTCTTAAAGTAGGAGCTGTGATGCCACCAGCCAGGGGGAGGTGGATGAGCCAAACCCTTGATGACCTCACTTGGTAAAGAGGGAATGAGTGGGTAATTAATTTGTTAGATCATTCGTGAGTCATGCAAAATAAAACCATCAGTTTCTGTATAGTTTCAAATGAAATAAAAACCAAATAGAAGAGGAAGAGAAACATTTCCTGCAGAAAACTAAACCCTATTGGCTAGAGGGATACATGAAAGAATCATGTGATGAAACACACTGATTGGAGGGCTGTGTTGTTCAGAGGTGAACTGCAAAGCTTTGTGTACAATCTCACGAAATGTTTTTTTAAGGCCATGCAGGCAAACCTGTGGAGACAAAAAAGGATGTCTGTTGACCAAATTTTATAACACAGACCAGGCCTAGGAACAGAATGGACCCAAAGGGCCAGTTTTTGAAAGGAGCTTTGTTAACTGTCCCTGGAAGATTTGCCCTATTTGCACTCACAAAGCCCCACTTGCTGACATGAAGAACGGACAATAACTTTCCCACATCTTCATGTGCACACTCAGATATAAGACTTTGCATGAGCAAAAGAAACGTACATACTAATTTGAAGTCCTACAAGTTTGCTGTAAGGTCCTCCTCCTTGCTAAACCTTTCTGGGCAAAACAGAAGACAGGGAGATGCTAAGGCAGGGTGAAATTTACCCTCTGCAGAGGGTCAACACAAAGTCTAGGAGCCACTTAAGTGCCAAAAAAGGGAAGAGAATCACTTAACCATTGTGTGCCTCAGTTTCCCTTTCTGTTAAATAGGGATAATGATACTGACTTCCTCTGTAAAGCACCTGAGCCAGTCTTTTTAGGTGACACATCTGAGGAACTGTCCCAGATTGCGGTGTCAAAAGATGAGGTTTTGGAACAAATTGATAAACTAAACCAGGGGTTGGCAATGGTGAACTGTGGCCACTGGGAGCTATGGGCTGTGCCTGGGGATGGTCAACATAAACAAAATGTCTTGCGGCCCGCCAGCGGATTACCCTGATAGGCCAATGTGCCAAAGATTGCCGACCCCTGAACTAAATAGTAATAAGTCAACAGGGCCGGATAGTATTCACCCAAGAGTTCTGAAGGAACTCAAATGTGAAATTGCAGCACTATTAACTGTGGTTTATAACCTATCGCTTAAATCAACCTCTGAACCAGATGACTGGTGGATAGCTAATGTGATGCCAATTTTTTAAAAAGTCTCCAGAGACGATCCTGGCAATTACAGGCCAGTAAGCCTGACTTCAGGCAAACTGGTTGAAACTATAGTAAACAACAGAATTACCAGACACATAGATGAACACAATTTGTTGGGGAAGTGTCAACATGGCTTTTGTAAGGGAAATCATGCCTCACTAATCTACTAGAATTCTTTGAGGGGGTCAACAATCATGTGGACAAGGGTGATCAGGAAAATATGGAGTACTTGGACTTTCAGGATGCCTTTGACAAAGGCTCTTAAGCAAAGTAAGCATTCATGGGATAAGAGGGAAGGTCCTCTCATGGATCAGTAACTGGTTAAAAGACAGTAAACAAAGGGTAGGAGTAAATGATCAGTTTTCACAATGGATTGAGGTAAATAGCAGTGCCCGCCAGGGATCTGTACTGGGGACCAGTACTGTTCAACATATTCATAAATGATCTGGAAAAAAGGGGTAAACAGTGAAGTGGCAAAGTCTGCATATATTAGCATTTATGCCATTTTGTTGTCCAGTCACCCACTTTAGTGAGATCCCTTTGGAACTCTTCACAGTCTGCTTTGGACTTAACTATCTTGAGTAATTTTGTATCATCTGCAAAGTTATGCATATTGGAAAATATAATCCCAACTATACACATACAAAATGATGCAGTCCAAATTAGCTGTTTCCATTCAAGAAAGAGATCTTGGAGTCATTGTGGATAATTCTCTGCAAACATCCACTCAATGTGCAGTCCATGGTACACCTACACCTTGAATACTGTGTGCAGTTCTGGTCGCCCCATCTCCAAAAAGATAAATTAGAAATGGAAAAAGTACAGAGAAAGGCAACAAAAATGATTAGCAAAAAGAACAGGAGTACTTGTGGCACCTTAGAGACTAACAAATTTATTAGAGCATAAACTTTCGTGGACTACAGCCCACTTAGCTTATGCTCTAATAAATTTGTTAGTCTCTAAGGTGCCACAAGTACTCCTGTTCTTTTTGCGGATACAGACTAACACGGCTGCTACTCTGAAAAATGATTAGGGGGATGGAACAGCTTCCATATGAGGAGAGATTAATAAGACTGGGACTGTTCAGCTTGGATAAGAGATGACTAAGGGGAGATATGATAGAGGTCTATAAAATCATGAATGGTGTGGGAAAGTGAATAAGGAAGTGTTATTTACCCCTTCCCATAACACAAGAACTAGGGGTCACCCAATAAAATAGGCAGCAAGTTTAAAACAAGCATAAGGAAGTACTCCTTCTCACAACACACAGTCAACCCAGGGAACTCGTTCCCAGGAGAAGTTGTGAAGGCCAAAAGTATAAGTGGGTTCAAAAAAGAATTAGTTAAGTTTCTGTGGGATCAGTCCATCGAGGGCTATTAGCCAAGATGGTCAGGGATGCAACCCCATGCTCTGGGTGTCCCTATGCTTCTGACTGCCAGATGCTGGGACTGGAGAACAGGGGATGGATCACCTGATAATTTCCCAGCTCTGTTCATTCCCTTTGAAAAAAAGAACAGGAGTAGAGCATAAGCTTTCGTGGGCTGCAGCTCACTTCTTCAGCTGTATAGAGTGCACACACAGACAGAAGATATTTATACATACAGAGAACATGAAAAGGTGGAAGTACGCATACCAATTGTAAGAGGCCAATCAACTGAGATGAGCTATCAGTAGCAGCAGAAGAAAAAACTTTGAAGTGATAATCGAGATGACCCATAGAAGGTGTGAGGAGAACTTAACATGGGGGGAAAAAAATTCAATTAGTGTAATGACCCAACCATTCCCAGTCTCTGTTTAGGCCTAAGTTAATTGTGTCTAATTTGCATATTAATTCGAGTTCAGCAGTCTCTCTTTGGAGTCTGTTTTTGAAGGTTTTTTGTTGCAAAACTTTGAAGCACCTGGCATTGGCCACTGTCGGAAGACAGGATACTGGGCTAGATGGATCATTGGTCTGACCCAGTATGGCCGTTCTTACACATTTTGAGCTCTACTCATGAAATGTGGTATACATGAGTAGGCTATGAATATCAGCTAAGGGCTCAATCCAGGGCCTATTAATGTCAAAACTAGCTGCAATAGACCCAGAATCAGGTTCCAAGTGAAAGAAGAACAGGAGTACTTGTGGCACCTTAGAGACTAACAAATTTATTTTAGTTAGGTGCCACAAGTACTCCTGTTCTTTTTACGGATACAGACTAACACGGCTGCTACTCTGAGGGCTGTAGTCCACGAAAGCTTATGCTCTAATAAATTTGTTAGTCTCTAAGGTGCCACAAGTACTCCTGTTCTTTTTTCAAGTGAAAGAAGTTACTCTCAAAGATTTGGTTTATAAAACTCACTGGTTTGTAATTTTTAATTTTGGAACATAAACTTATTTTTAAATGTTGACTGGTTACTTTGAATGGGGTGGATCAGGGTAAAAAAATAGCCAAATAGTCATGAAATGTTGTCAAAATTGTGTGAATTTTTTTCATCTACATATTGAGTTTTTCAAAAATGGCTGGTTAAAAAACAAAAATATTCATGAACATTTAAAAAAAGATTTTTGCAGTAAGTTTTTGCTAAGAATTTGAAAACATGTTACCAATCTACACAGGAGGGCTTAATTCCCTCAAATCTGCCTTAAAAAGTATTTGAATCCTCTGGGGAAAATTCTTCCACTTCTAAACAACTGATGGAGTTTCTTCAAAAATACTAACTCCATCAGTCTTCTAGCAAATACATTTTTAAAGATAAAAACAATAGTCATTATTTTTGTAGGGCCTACGAGTACACAGAATCTGCAGCTTTCCCTGCTGGCTCTGCAAAAACTCTCCCCTGCAGAGTTATGCTGTTCTCCTGAACGGTGCTGGAACATGGAGAATCAAGGGTAGGGGCTGGACCTGTGCCGTGAAGCAGTAGGTATCCAAAATGCCAGCTTTGTGGAAAGCAAAGCTCCATTCAAAAACACAGCAGAAATACATAGGTGCATAAATGAAGGTGGGACATTAATAGGAAGAGAATAAAAGCAAGAAGCTTTTGAAAGTCTAAATCCTGTAGTCCTTGCTCTGAACCTCATTGCTCCTCTGCATTCTGTATGTAATCCTTCATGTGTGAATCTTCACAAGAAATCAGAGGCCCTAGTCACCTCTGTGGCACTGGTCCTCCACCCCTTTTGACGGAGATTTAGTCGGGGGTGCTTCAGGGGAGTGGTAGGTGTTAGATTGGAGAGAGAGGGTCTTGCACTGCTCCCCAACAAGTCCTGTAGTATTTAGGGCAGAAAAGGAATATGGTCTGGAGTTGTACTGCTTGTCTGTGGTGTTTCTCTGGGGGTGGCGTGGGGAGGGCGTAACCCTGTAGGAAGGGGTCCCTCGGAGCAGCCATAGCAAGGGAATCTTTAGCAGCAAGGCTCCACTGGAGCTGTGCAGAGTAGGGTGAAGGGGCAGATTGCCCATGGGGGCCTCCTGGGGGGATGTGGGGTTTGTGCAAATGTGAGTAAGACTTTGAGGGTTTACCGAAACAGGTTAAAATACTGACAAAATATAAAGCTGCCAAAAAAGAATAGGCCACTTGAAGCCCTTGAAGTCCATGGAGCTAGGTCAATCTGTACCTGCCGCAGAGCTGTCTCATTGAGTGACTTTTTAATGGGCAGCTCTTAGTAGGAGTCTTCGAGGTGGAAGGTTAACCTGACCGCTTTCATAGAAACCGATTGTGATTTAGCTCCCAGTGCTACCGACAGCCTTTTCACAACCTTTTTATAACATACAGCTTGCTTTAACCTTGCTAGCCAAAATGACAGCAAATGATACAACCTTATATCAAATTACATAATTGTCATTACTACCTTACAAATTATGCTTCATCTACCTTGGTTTTTTATTCCATGGCCCACTTCATAAGGGAAAAGGTGCATCCATGGACTAACTCCCTTTCCAACATCCCAATTCCCCCATTGCTGGCTCTCAAGATATTGCAGAACCCCAGGCTGGGCTTTCCAGGACTCCAGATTGCCTTCCACACTGCTGCACTGAGATTTACCTGGGAGGTATGTTGGGCCTTCATCCTGTCAAGGCTTCCATGCACGCTTAAAGCGGAACATGATTCCACTGGGGCTATTTGTGTGAATTGAGTGAAGTATGTGCACAAGTGTTTGCAGAACTGGGGCTTCCATTTGCTTCTTAGCAGGGATAAGAAAAACTGCCTTAAATCTTCACCCCAAACCCCAACTCAACTCATTGCAAAGAAGTCTATAAAAGTGGTTGGGAAAGGCTCTATTTCGAAATATCCATATTTTAAAAGGAGGTTGTTTCCCTCTCCAGAACTTCCAGTTGAGCAAAATCCATTCAACTCTGGAATAATCTCCCAAGGGAAGTGATGGAAGCCCAACTTCTTGAGTCTTTAAAACTGACCTGGACAAAACTTTGGAGAAGATGCTACAGGAAACAATCTTGCACTGGGAACACTTGCTCAAGTAGCAAAAATCGGAAATGTCAGGACTCTAAAGTTACTGAAAACCCTGTTCTTGGAAATGTCAGCATCTAGCATGATAGAATCCTGATCAGGGCCCTATGCCCCGCTCTAATAGAAGTGTTAGGAAATAAGAATTTGTCAGCTCACTTCCAGATCGGAAGTGTGGTTAGTATAATTAGTATTTTATTTTATTATTTATATTGTGATAGCACGTAGGAGCCCCTGTACAAACACAAAACAAAAAGATGGCCCCATAAGGAATCTTATTCAAACTGAACATCCCACCACTAATACTGAATGGGATTTGCTGCTGGCCAAGAACTCAGCATTACTAAATTGGTGCATCCGGTGGGAGACCGGAAAATACTTTCTGATGTTTGCTCAACAGGACAAAGATATTTCAGCAATTAAGATAAAAAATGTAATCCCACCAACTGTGTGAATTCAGGGTGTGCAGAACAGCCAAGGGGAGTCTTATGAATATTCCACGAGGAAACCATCATATCTACAGATGGTTTTTGGGCGAGAGACTCTGCTTCTCATTTTCTTAACAATAAAATCAGTAAAAATTAAATAATTGGTGAAAGAATGAAAAACCTTTTGGATTTTCCAGACATGATTTTGGCCATCAGAGCAATTTTTGCACACGGCTCCTCATATGGGCACAAGGGAGGAATAGAAATAGAGATGCTAAACTGGTGTATTATATTCTTAGAGGCCAGAACACATAGGTAAGGAGTGAGGATTAAGACACTGCCTCAGGGATCCACCAGCCCATCTCCGTATTACATTTCTTTCACAAGTGGAAGAGGCCCATAACTCACGAACTTCACAGGTGGGAGCCTCTCATCGATGACTTCTCTCACCGGCACAAGAAATCCAATCCTCCAGCGTGGGTGTGACATGTTTCTATTTATTCCAGGGGGATTCATTTCAGTTTATTTTTAATGGGAACTTCTTTCAATTCTGTGCCCCTGCTATGGTTACAATGTGCAAAGTGGATGACAGGCAGGTATCAGCTAAAGTTACAAGACTGTCTGCTCAGGCCTTGGTCTTATTACACAAACAGGTGGAGGTACATGACTTTATAATGCTATTTTCAGTCAAAAGGATGAGAGTCCCATCTGAAACAGAGCCTGATCCAAAGGTCTTTGAAGCCAATGGAAGTCTTCCCAATATCTCCATTGAACTTTGAATTAGGTCCATAATCAGTTGCAGTTATGTTGCTCGTAGTGATGAACTTTGCTTACCAAAGCAATGCTGTGTTTGTGGCATTCTTTGGCCATATGGATTTCAGTCACTGTGACCTAGAGTGGTGCAGTATCCTGCTTTTATACAATGCCTTTCATCTCAAAAGATCCCAGATTGCTTTCGAAACAGGAAATGCTTCACCCACCACTAAAATGCAGTCACATCTTTGCAAGAAGGAACAGTAAATCCACAGGACAGAAAAGTAAAGAAGAATTCTGTAGACAAGCAAAATAACAGAGAAGACTGGGTTGGTGGAAAGCAACTAATCAAATTGTAGCTTAGCTAGGACAACAAGTTAACTTCCCACTTCTGCAAAAAGTGCTGTGGGATATTTAGCAATTACCAGCCATCATGTCTTCAGTTTTACAGATTGGGATATTGGCTCAATCTCAGGTCAGTGGTCAGAAAACCAGTGGTCAGAAAACTAACCCACATCCCTTCAGTGCCTGGCGTCACAGTTCAGGGCAACTGCACCTGTATATCTCTCCATGGGGTCCAGCAAGGGCACCCACTCTAGGTGCCTGGCTCCTCAGTCATCACCTGTTTTGGGTGGAGACCTGCGTTTCTCTCTCTCCTGACCAGGGATTTTCCAGGCTACACCTACACTGTGAGTTCCCTAGCAAGTCAGACTGCCTTAGCAGGCCTGCTTTGCTTTCTCCACAGAGGCTATAAACAGCATAATTGGCCACAGCTATAAGTTACCACACAGCCCTTTCTAAGCAAGTACATTTATTCTTAAGGTAAAAGTATTACAGAAAACACATTAAACACAATAAAAGAACCTACACACAGGCTAATAAGCTTACCAAAGATCACCCCCAGCTCCAGCGAGGGCTCTGGCAGGTGTCAGTCCTTCAAGCCCACACAAGGTTTTTTCTGTGGTTACAAGTTCACAACAGCTGCTAGTTCAGAATAAGCACATCCACGAATCATTCATTCTTTCCCTCATAGATTCTGGGCCTTTGATCTTGTCCTCATGTAACAGCTAAACAGCAGACAAAGTTTGCACAGAACGAAGTTTCAAAAGACTAAGTTCTTGTATAACTGGAGAGGGAATATTTGCATATCATAGAATCATAGAATTGTAGGGCTGGAAGGGACCTCGCGAGGTCATATAGTCCAGTCCCCTGCACTCATAGCAAGACTAAGTATTATCTAGACCATTCCTGACAGGCGTTTGTCCAACCTGTTCTTAAAAATCCACAATGATGGAGATTCCACCACCTCCCTAGGCAATTTATTCCAGTGCTTAGCCACCCTGACAGGAAGTTTTTCCTAATGTCTAACCTAAACCTCCCTTGCTGCAATTTAAGCCCATTGCCCATATACCTTCCCTTAGAGATTTCTTGGGAAACCTCTTTTAACTTTGTTTCCCCTCACAGTTCATTCTTGTCTGGCATATTTTTTAAAATAGTCCTTTGAAGCTCATAACACTTCCCAGGGTTTACATTGGTCAGGTTCCCCCCCTTCCCCTGAAGTTATATACAATCCCACAGTAATGCATACACTTTGCATTTATAATACAAAGGACTCCAAAGCTATTTAAACTTATTTCAATAAGACCTCCCAAAGATATTGAAGGACATTGCCATATCTGTCACACCTAGGAACTTTCTTGGAGGTTTCCCATACAGAGTCCAACCAATTCTGGTCCTGCTTATCTATAACCATGGACTATCATCATCTAAAGGGTGGTCACCTGTTTGGCGTGGGAACACACTTCCGTCTTGTTGATGATTAATGCATGCACTGGAGAACTGTACTTTGTAAAAAAAATTAAAATCTTTGCTAACTAGACCCATGTATTTTTCTAAATGGAATTTGAAGAAAGGGTAGGGCCTGATGCAAAGCTAATTGAAATGCCTGGAGCAGCCCCTTAATGAGAGTTACTTTTCACCAAAAAAAGCATCCACTGTTACAGGCAGTCTCTGCTCTTTCATGCCTCCTACATTAAGGAATAAACTATATTTGAATATAATCAAGAATGTAGATATTGAGCCAAATTAATGTTGGGTGTAACCCCACTGTCTTCAGTAGTCATACTAGAGAGCTATTTGACACATTCTGTTGAGTGCATGCATACCAGCACCTCCTATGTATTATATATTTCAATACTACATATAATTAGAGAGTGGTCAGTAGATGGAGCATGGGGTTCGTAGTCAGCAGCTGTGTGTTCTATTCCTGGCTCTGCCACAGACTTGCTCTGTGACCGTGGGCCAGTCATAGCCCCTCTTCGGGTCTCTGGTTCCCCTTCACCCTATATAGCGTTGTCCATTTAGGCTGCAATCTCTTTGGAATGGGGACTGTCTCTCACTGTGCATTTATATAGGGTCCCCGATCTCAGTTGGGGTCTCAAGGCGTTCACGTAATGCAAATAATAAGAAATAGTGCTGGAAGATTCAAATATATCCAAAGACGTCCAGGGAGGACAGCAAAACCTCAGTCAAAATGTTTGCACAATATACCGTCAAAATATATTTCCATTATTGCCAAAATAGATTTTGTAAAATATACTAGGCATTATATGGTTGCAGAAATACACATACCTACAAATATATTGTTCAATAGATTGGAATTTATTTCACTGTATTTCCAATATGTCTCCCCCCTTTTTCTTTTCTGTGTTGGAGATAATGAAAACCCTGGTATTTAAATTCAGTTGCAGCTCCTAGCTGGATAGATTGATTGCTTGGGGAAAAAAACAAAAAAACAAAAAAAACCCCACAGAGCATGTATGCATAAACTAGATGGTAGATTAGGTTACTGGGAAAGGAAATGTACAAATGTACCAGCAGTGTACCTTTTGCAAGAAGATTAACTGATGGTAGCAGCAAGTTGCTGATGAAGGCAGTTTGTGTAAGAGCAGACCCTGACTACTGAGACTCATCAGTCATTGCTGTCAGGATTTCCTTGGCTTCCTTCAGAGCATATCGCTGGGTCCCCAGACACGTGAAAGGCTCTTAGAAGTGAATGGACCCAACGTGCACGCCTGAGTGTGTGGAGCTTGCTCGGTGGGTGATTGAAGTTGGCAACTCTATTTATTGCATTTGTCTTTCTTTCAGGTTGCTGGGATTTTTAACTGTGGGTGAAATGCACGCCTGTGCAGAGGGCTGGCATGGCTCGAGCCCAGCAAAACAGGGCCTAAGTGTGACTAAAGTGGTGCATGGACTTCTATGCAGCGGCAGATTCCACCTCCTGTTAGCATTTGGGACCAAGGGCCCTGATGCTGCCGATACATATATGATTCCAGATGAACACTGTCTCAGAATCATCGCATTGTTTGCTTGTGCTTCCCTGTCTGTCTCCACCTGTTGTCTTTGATCTTATTCTTAGATTGGACACATTTTGGGGCATCTTTCCACTCTGTCTGTACAGCGCCTAGCATTATGGGGACCTGGGCCATTATGGGGCCTCCTAGGCGCTACGCAATACAACTTGAAGCATGCGAGTACTCCCATCGGCTTTGGCAGGACTACTCATACTTAAAATTAAGCACATGCAAAAGCATTTGCAGAATTGGGATCAGCTAACTTTCAAGGGGGAGCCACGTCGCAGAGGATGACAGACAGCAGCCAAAGGTTTACTCAGCTAGTAGCAGCTCAATGGAAGGGAAGGGATATTAAAGCCCATTAAACATGCCAGAGCCCCATATTAAACTAAGAAACATTGCAAACTATATACCTCATTCAGACACCATCAGCACTACATTTTGTTTCCATAATGCTTGTATTGTTGAGAATCATAGCAGGTAAGTCACCTCCAGCTCTTAGGCTATAATCAATCACCAGTGGGTACTAGGAGAAAGCTATCCAGCC